>NC_140503.1:5675112-6400112 GCF_964339955.1 Pipistrellus hanaki
TGGGGGGACGGGGGTGGGGGAAGAGGGGCAGGCGCTCCGGGGCAGATGCGGGGACTGTGGGTTTAGGCCTGCAGCTGCTCTAACCCATCAGAATGGGGTTCTCTGACCTGCTCACGGGTGCCCCGGGAGACTAACAGCCCCCGCCCGGGCCGCTCCTGGACGAGGACACCGCAGTCGCTGTGGCCCCGGGCAGCGGGGGAGGCTCCGCAGGTAACCCAGGAGGCAGCCAAGGTGGAAACAGCGCCCCCGCCTGGAGCTGTGTTTGCACCTCCCCACTAGGCCAGAGAGCCACAGGCCCAGCCCCCTCCCCTGGGAGACAGCGCAGCAGGGGCCTCAGCGGTGGGGACTCAGTGCAGAGGGAGGTCTGGCTCCGGGTCCGAGCTCCGCTGCTATGGCTCTGCCAAAGCCCCTTCTCCTCTGGGCCTCGGTTTCCCCTTCGTTGGGTGAGGGTTGAACACAAAGGGGACGTTCACTCTGCAGGGGCGGGGACCCGGTCCGGGGGGGGTGGGGGGGACCGTCAGTGCCGGGGGTGGGAGCGGAGATGGGGCTGGCCGTGCGCCCGGGTCTCCCCGTTCCTCTCACGTCCCCGGTGTGGCTTGCAGGTCCTCAAAGAGTCGCTGAGGCTGTACCCGCCGGCGTGGGGCACCTTCCGGCTGCTGGAGGAGGAGACCCTGATTGACGGGGTCCGAGTCCCCGGCAACACCCCGCTCCTGGTGCGTGGGGCCCGCCTGCGCCCGCCCCGCGGTGGCCGTGTGGGCGCCCCTGAGGCGGGGGGGCCTGTGGCCCCGTTCTCCTCACTGGCTGCCCCGGGTGCTCTATCCGGTCTCACCGTAACCCCGTGAGGCTGTTCTCCCCTCCACCTGTCCCGTCTGGATCCCGGGGGAGGGTCTGGACGGGGTGCCCATGCCCGGCCTGGGGCGCTGAGGCGCAGAGAGGCGATTCGTCTTGTGTCAGAAAGAAACCCTGCCCTGCCCTGAGCTCGCACACTCCCTGACATCCCCGTCTAAGTTCATTTGGTTATTTATTGGCTTCCTCCGAGGGTGTTCTTCCCGTGCGTTTTAGAGAGAGTGCGAGAGAGGGGGGGGGGGGGGGGGAGACAGCCAGAGGGATCGATGTGAGGGAAACTCATCGATCGGCTGCCTCCAGGGCTGGAGAGGAGCCTGCAACCGAGGCATGTGCCCTTGACCGGAATCGAACCCAGGACCCTTCAGTCTGCAGGCCAACGCTCTAGCCACGGAGCCACACCGGCTGGGGCTGTCTTCTGAGTTTACATTTTCCTTTTGAAAGTGAGGTTCTTATCTACACGGACTTGACTCTGTGTGTGGCGTGAGGTAGGGAGGCCTGTCCGTCAGCTGGGGCTGCCTAATCTGCACCTCAGCCGGGCCCACACAGCAGACACCACTGTCCCACCTGTCCGGGACTGGAGGTCAGAGAGCAAGGTGCCGGGAGGGCGGGTCTCTGAGCCTGACTCCTTGGCTTGTGGGTGGCCTCACTCGGCCTCTCCTGTGTGTGTGTGTGTGTGTGTGTGTGTGTGTCCATCTCCTCTTCCTGTAAGGACAGTCACATTGGACTAGGGGCACCTAAGGACCTCAGAGTAACTTTGTCCTCCAAACACAGTCACATCCTGAGGGAGGACTTCAGGATATGAATTTTAGGGGGACACACGCCAGCCCATAAGGGGACCCAGTTTTATTTTTAGTTATTTTTATGGAGAATCCCCTGAATCCAGCCCTATCCACTGAGCACCCCTTCCCCAGGGCTGGGCCACGCCTTCTCAGCACATATCAAAGCTTCATCCGTGTGTGTGTGTGTGAGTGTGAGTGTATGCATGTGTGTGTGTGTGTTTCCTTTTTCTGTTTATCTGCCTTAGTGACCATCTCTTCAGCAGGCCCTCACACCGGGCAGGGTGGGGCCTGTGGCTGGCCCTCAGTCCAGGGGTGCACCCTGTGGGCCTCAGTGAGCAGATGTGGGCTCCACCCCCAGCCCTGCACCCAGCTGGGTCCCCTCAGGCGGGACCCTGGGTCCCCGGGCCTCAGTGCCACCTTGTAAGACAGGGCTGGAAAGGATAGCGAACATCACTTGTTGGGCCACAAGCCCTGGCCCAGAGTCCGCGCCCTCTGCTGACCTGAGACCCTCCCTGCCTGACGCTCCCTGCACTTTCCAGAGCTCAGTCCCAGGCCCTCCTCCATCCGGGAGACAGAGCAGGGCAGAGCGGCTGAGACAGAGCGGCTGAGACAAAGCAGGGCGGAGCGGCTGAGGGGGGCTCTGGGCAGGGTCCAGAGGCCGCGGCTGGCAGCCGGGCCGGTTGTGGGGGCATGCATGGCCCTGGGGGCAGGGCACAGGGCATCGGGGAGATGTGGGGCCCCGTGAAGACAGGCGGGAGGCGGGGGGGGGGCGGGGGGGGGGGGCCTGAGCTCCACCCCAGGCAAGCCTGGTGCTGCAGAGACACCTGGAATCCCACCGGCGCTCAGGAGGGGGGGAGGGGCCTCGAGGCCGACCTGAGTGTGAACCTCAGTGCGGCCACTTACTGGCCAGGTGACTTCAGGCAAATCGTGAATCCCTCTGAGCCTCAGTGTCCTCCCCTGTAAAACGGGTCAGAGTCAGTACCCCCCAGGGGCCAGTGGGGCCCACAGTGGCCCAGATTGGGGGGGGGTGTGGAGGGATGGATGGGTGGAGGAGAGCAGGAGTGGGGTTTGGGGGGTACTCTGCTCCCAACCACCCCATCGGGCGGCCGTGGCAGGTGGGGGAGGTGCGCTGATTCTTGGAACCAGAGACCAGCGCGCCCTCCGCCCGCAGTTCAGCACCTATGTCATGGGCCGGATGGACACGTACTTTGAGGACCCGCTGACCTTCAACCCAGACCGCTTTGGCCCCAAAGCACCCAAGTAAGCGTCCCTTGAGCTGTCCGTGAGGGGCTCTGGCCTGAGCTGCCCTGCCCCCGAGCCCAGCAGCCCCCCAGGCCCACAGGAGGGAGCGTGACCCCATCGCGCCCCCTCTCACAGGGAGGAAATCCCGGCTCGGAGAGGGGAGCCTGAGGGTGGCTAGCCTGTACGTGGCAGAGCTGGGGTGTGAGCCCCGCTCAGACTGGTTCTAAAGCCCATGCTTATAACCAGCCCCTTATACTGGGAGGCCCTTGGGCAAGTGACTGCACCTCCGTGGGCCTTGATGTTCCTATCTGAGAGATGGGCACACCGCCGGCTCCCTCTGGAGGTGGTGTGGCAGTGAATAGGCATAAGTGCTGGACCCCTGAGTCCAGACCCAGGCTGCCAGAGCTGGACGTGTGACCAGGGCCTCGGGCGGGCTGCTCTGCCTCTCTGAGCCTCCGCGCCTCCCTCTGTGAAGCGGGGTAACGCCAGCTCCTTCGGAGGCTCAGAGGGGGACAGGGGAGAAAAGGCCGGGCCGGGCGCAGCAGAGGCAGCGACCGGGTCCAGTGGGTGCCAACCCGCCCCCGCCCATCACAGCACTGTCCCCTGACGCCTCCCTCCCCACAGGCCGCGGTTCACCTACTTCCCCTTCTCGCTGGGCCCGCGCTCCTGCATCGGGCAGCAGTTTGCTCAGGTAGGAGGCAGCGCCGAGGAGGGGCTGCGGGGCTAGGCCAGTGGTCAGCAAACTCGTTAGTCACCAGAGCCAAATATCAACAGAACAACGATTGAAATTTCTTTTGAGAGCCACGTTTTTAAAACTTAAACTAGATAGGTAGGTACGTTGTTATTAACTTAATTAGGGGACTCCTAAGCTGGCCTTTGCTAAAAAGTCAAGAGGCCAAAGAGCCGCATGTGGCTGGAGAGCCGCAGTTTGCCGACCACTGGGCTAGGGTCTTGATCTGGGCCAGGACACGGTGGGAGCCCTGCCCCGGGCGGCCCCGGCGGGGGGCTGGGGACCAGGGGCCACGGCCTGTGTGCTCGCTGACTCCGCTCTCCCCCCCCACGTGCAGATGGAGGTGAAGGTGGTGATGGCCAAGCTGCTGCAGAGGCTGGAGTTCCGGCTGGTGCCCGGGCAGCGGTTCGGGGTGCAGGAGCAGGCCACGCTCAAGCCGCTGGACCCCGTGCTCTGCACCCTGCAGCCCCGGGGCTGGCAGCCCGCGCCCCCGCCCCCGCCCTGCTGAGGGTGCCTGGGGCAGACTTGGACTCCTGGGGCAGGGGCCGCCCCCACCCTCCTCCACAACCCACCGCCGCCCGCCCTGCCCCCTGCCCTCCTCCTCGGGGGCCTCCACGCCGGCTCCCAGAGGGCCTTCTGCCCACTGCCTCCTGCTTCACGCCCCTCAGAGCTCCCTGTCCACTGCTAACCACTGCCCCTCCTGGGCCAGCCCCTGCCTCACTCCCAGCTGCCCCCAGCTGTGCCATCATCGCCCCCCCATCCCACCCCCGCCCCTCTGCACAGGCCACGCCCTCTGCCAGACGCCCTAACTCCTGCTCACTCCCTGAAGCCCTCCTCAGGTGTCACCTCCTCCAGGGGCCAGGGGCCCCTCCTCCGTGCTTCCTTGGTCACTGTGCTACCTCTAACACCACACTGACCACTGTTTCCTGAGTGCCCTTCGACGTGACCGGCCACCCTGCCAGGCCGTGCGCGCCTCCGGCGCCGGGTCCGCGTGTGATCCGTCTCTGAGGCCCCCGTGCCCGCCGGGGGCCTGGCGCAGAGCCGACGCTCAATAAATGTGTTGACTGCATGAACGACCGGCCCGACCAGGCCAGGGGGCTCGGCCCTCAGTTGGCTCATCTGTGAAATGGGGTGACGCGGAGGCCCGTCTCTCTAAGGGCTGGCCCCGCTCCGGAAGCTGCCCCTGGGGAGGCCCAGACGCCGTGCCCTCCGGACAGAACCGCCCGGGTTATTGTGGGCCCCGCGTTGGCAGGCACCCGCCCTTGCTACATGCAAGCCATGTTCCCAGGTGCAATGGTGTGAGGTTGGGATTGTAGGCAGGGTTTTTTTTGTTTTGTTGTTTGTTTGTTTAAAATATATTTTATTGATTTTTTACAGAGAGGAAGGGAGAGGGATAGAGAGTTAGAATCATCGATGAGAGAGAAACATCCATCAGCTGCCTCCTGCACACCTTCTACTGGGGATGTGCCTGCAACCAAGGTGCCTGCACTTGACCGGAATTGAACCCGAGACCCTTCAGTCTGCAGGCCGATGCTCTATCCATTGAGCCAAACCGGTCAGGGCTGGGTTTTGATGTGAGAGGGCCGGGGGTCAGGGGTTGGGGGCCGGGGGCCTGTGCTGTCTGGTCAACTTCCAACCAGGCCGCTGGCTCAGACGCTGGATCCCCAATCTTCCCGGGGGGGGGGTAGAGCCCAGCACCTGGGCGTCTGCCCTCACCCCTCTGACATCTTCCTCCCACGCTGCCCCTCCCAGCCCGGTCAGAGGGGCCGGCACGGCCCAGGCCCAGGGGATGGGCCTGTCGCGCTCACGGGGGTGGGGGGTGAAGAAGCTGCCCGCCCCCCAGGGCCCAGGGGGGCCAGGGGCAGTGACATTGACCCGGACAAGGAAGAGGACTCTCTTCCAGCCCCGGCTCTCCTCCAACCAGTGGGAGTCCATCATGTTGCAAACACACCCAAGTGCCCTCGCCCACGGCCTGGGCACATGCCCAAAAAGGTGCCCCCAGGAGGCAGGGAGGGTAGTGGGCGGCCTTGCCGTCCCCCGGCCCCTCCGTCCTTGCTGAGTCCTGAGCAGCAGCTCCGAGGGTCTCCATGTAGCAGGCAGACCCAGGCTCAGGGCGGCAGCGGCACGTCAGTGCAGGAGGTGCCTGAACTGGGTGGAACTGGGACCCCGTCCAGGCTGGCGTGCTTTTACCTGAGCCTCTGGGCACGGGGTCTGGCCTCTGGAGGGCCAGCAGGCACTCGGCTGGCCCTTATCAAGCTTCTCCCCACCCTCTCTGTTCCCAGTGCCCTGCCTGGGAGTCCAGAACCGTCTGTGGCTCTGAGACTGGTGTCCTGGGCTCCGCCTCCAGCTTCATGGCCAAACCAAACCTGGCCCTTGCTTGCCTCAGCCCTGCCTGGAAGCAGCCCCTTCTCAGGGCCACCAGAACGCCGATGGCCCCTCTTGTCTCACTCCTGGGCCCTCAGCCCACCACTGCGCTCAGAATCTGTCCTGCTGTGCCCCCCACCTCTGCCCACTGCAGGCACCCGCTAACGCTCACCAGCCCCTGCAGTTCCCCCAGAAACCCCACAGCAGCCCCACCCACAAACTCCACGCCCCCCCATACTCCCCCCACCTACAGGCCCCCAGCCACCACACCAGGCCCCAGCCTCCCCCCTCTGTGCCCTCTGCCTCCTGCCATGGCTGAGCCTGGCACACCTAATGCGCCCACAGGCCACAGCCAGCATCCCAGGCACACGGCCTGGAGGCGTCTGGAGAGGTCTGCAGGGGTCTGCTCCGCTGGAAACTCCAAACTGCCTTTCCCATCCCCTGACCTAGAATATCTGTCCACTGCTAAGCCTGAACCTTTGCATCTGTTTCTTCAAATCCTCTGGAGCCATGGTCGGCAAACTCATTACAGTAGTCCACAGAGCCAAATATCAACAGCACAACGACTGAAATTTTGTGGAAGAGCCACACTCAAGGGGCCAAAGAGCCGCATTTTGTAAGAGTCACTCCCTCTTACAGAAAAAGTGGGCTTCCTGTGAGCGGAAGGTGGTCCTCAGACCTGGCTGCACAGACAGTCAGCCGGGCCAGCTGGGTCAGCAATGCAGTGGGCACTGGAAACTTCTCTTTTAAGCTCCTCTCCCCTCCCCGTTTCCAGGAGACCCCAATGTGCAGAGGCAGGTGCCAAACTCCGGGCCAGGCAAGATGGGTGGGATAAAGACCAAGGCCCTGCAGCTGGGCCTCCTGGGGTCCAATTCTACCCCCTCTGTCTCTGGTTATGGAGCTGGGGCCTTAGTTTCCCCATCTGTAAGGGAGAACAAACAATAGGACTCGTCTCCTAGGGTTGGTGGGAGGATTAAGAGCATTCTGTGTGGAGCTTGTCAGCATCAATGCTGCAGACGCTGCGGTGGCAGCTTTATCGTGGTCAGTGGCCCTTCAAGGAAGGATTCCCCGGGTGGCCAGGCCATGCAGTTCCCAATATAGCCACACGGTGTCGCCGCGCCGCAGAGCTCCGGGTTGTGCGTCCACTGCAGGCCAAATGGGCGGTACTCCCACCCGCAGGAAGGTCCAGGGAGGACCCGAGGGATGCAAGCTCAGTCTTGCGGAGGCTGGTCCTGGCGAGAGGGTGTAAAGCCCACCTGGTGCCGGCGCAGGTGGTATGAGGTATCCACTGGCCGCTAGGGTGAGGATGGGGAGGTGGTCATCACTGTCCCCACTTCACAGATGGGGCCACCGAGGCCCGAGGGGGAGGCAGCTGGTGGAGGTGGAAGGAGTACGGTCATGCAGATGGGGGTGCGGGGATTCCCTCGTCTCTTTGCTCTCACCCCTCCTGGCAATGGGCCTGGGCCTGGCAGGGGGGGCTATTGGGAAGGGGCCGCTCTGGCAAGAAGAGCCCACGGTGGAGAAACGAGCACCGAGCCCAGGAGGCTGCAGGCTGCCTCCTGCTGCCTGGGAGGCTGGAGTGCCCCGCGGTCCACAGAGCTGAGCAGCTTTCATGCTTAAAATGCATATATAGCCAAAACCGGTTTGGCTCAATGGATTGAGCGTCGGCTTGGGGACTGAAGGTCCCGGGTTCGATTCTGGTCAAGGGCATGTACCTTGGTTGCGGGCATATCCCCAGTAGGGGGTGTGCAAGAGGCAGCTGATCGATGACTCTCTCTCATCGATGTTTCTATCTCTCTCCCTTCCTCTCTGTACAAAATCAATATAATATATTTTTTTAAAAATGCATATATATATATATATATATATATATATATATATATATTATATATATTCCCCCCCACACACACAGAGAGAGAGGAAGGAAGAGGGAGCTAGGGATGGAAACATTAATGACCAGAGAGAATCATTGATCGGCTGCCTTCCGCACACCCCACACTGGGGATCAGACCCGCAACCCGGGCATGTGCCGTGACTGGGAATTGAACCGTGACCTCCTGGTTCATAGATTGACGCTGGGCCATGCCAGCTGGGCTTAAAAAGGTCTTTGCAGAGTGGGAGCCACCCCCCATGCTCTCGGACCCAGCCGGGCTGGGGGCAAGGCCGAGGGAGATGGGCCCAGCCTGTCAGTGAGAGGTTCCCCCTCTTTGCTCTGGGGGCCGGACAGGAAGCGGCTCCAGAGTCCCCTGGGGGCCCTGCTGGCCCTCGGAGGCAGCCGGTGTGGGAGCAGAGGATCACAGTTAGTTAGCTGCCCACCTGAGAGGGTTCCGGATGGGGCGTGGCCCCTCCTGTTGTCTCGACCAAAGGGGTGTGGTGTCCTTGACACTAGTCAGAGGCAGGTGGGCCACGGCAGACACAGTGTGTGGGGTCCTGGACGATTGTGAGAGAAGACGGTCACCTGGGGGGGGGGCCTCAGGGCAGGGCGAGAGGGGCTCAGGCAGCGGCTCCTGTGGAGTCTCACCCCTCTATGTGGGTGCTGCCTTCCTCTGGGCGAGGCTCCAAAGTGGGTGTGACCCAAAGGAGGGTCCCAACAGCCTGGTGCCTCCCGAACCCACGTATGTGCCCAAAGCTCACCCTTGGGCTCCAGCCAGCTCCGCCATCTCCACCCAGACGTCCCAGAATAACCCAGCCCGGGGAGGGGCAGAGGCTGGGGTATTTCTGGCGGGCGGCCGGGACTCTGAGCCAGGGAGGGTGGGAGCTGGGAGCCCGGGCCCTTGCTTGGCCTGGAGCTTAAATCCCTCAGGGACTGTGGCGTCTCCTCATGTCCTTCTCGGTCCAGGAAACCGGTCAGTGCCAGCGCCTGCGTGTGGCCGGCCTGGGGCCCGCGTCCCTGGAACCCGGGCCCTTTCTATGGACAAGACGGGCGAGGGGGGCCTCCCTGCTGCGAGCCAACAGCCTGAGGAGGAGCCTGCCACCAGCGCCATGTCCCCTGGGTCACCCGCCCTCTCACTCGCCAGAGGACAGCAGCTCTTTGGCCCCCACCCAGGAGTGGGGTGGACCCAGGAGCCCGGAGCCCTGGCCCCAAGGGTAAGGTGACCAGATGTCCCGCTTTTGGCGGGACAGTCCCAATTTTTAATTATTTGTCCCGCATCCTTTGGCGTTTGAAAAACAGTCCCGATTTTTGGAAAGAATTCGGGACATTTTTAAAACGCCGCAGGACGCGGGACAAATTGTTAAAAATCGGGACCGTCCTGCCAAAAGTGGATGTCTGGTCACCTTACCCAAGGGACCCTGGGGCTGCCCACACCCTCCCACCCAGAGCACCCAGTGCAGCCGGACGGCCTCTGCGCCTCTCTGCTGGCTGGGAGCCTGGGGACTGGGGGCTCCCCAAGGCCACCCCTGTGGCCGCTAGCTTAGGGGCCTGGGCTGGACGGGCCCTGGGTTTGGGAAACCAGCTCCGGGAGCGTGAGTGTGCGTGCATGTGTGGGTGCGTGCGCGTGTGCGTGTGAGCCCTCTGTGCATACGTGTGAGCCCTCTGTGCATACATGTATGCGACCTTGCACATGTGAGCACATGTGTGTGCCCTCTGTGCATGTGTGTAGGTGAGCTTGCGCGTGTGAGCCCGTGTGTGCATGTGTGTGCATGTGTGAGCCCTCTGTGCATACGTGTATGTGAGCTTGCACATGTGAGCCCATTTGTGAGTGCCCCACGTGTATGTGTCCACTCATGCCCTCTGTATCTCGTGTTTCTGTGGCCTCTGTCCGCCCCTGAGCGTCTGTCTCAGGTATGAGGCCGTGCAGGGGTCTCGGGCCGTGTCTGGCGTCTCCACTGCGTGTACGTGGTGTCTGCTCTGACCCGCGCCGTGAGGAGGTGTCGGTTCTAACGTGAGGGAGTGGACGGGCCCGGGAAGTAGGACAAGGCCCATCGGGGCCCATTGGTGCCCATCCCGTGCTATGCGGCGGGAACTCCACCCGCACTCAGTCCCGAGAGGTTAGCGGCCAAGGCCACCCCCAGGAGGCGCGGTCCATCCACTGTGGCCATCAGGGTCCTTCTCAGTCCCGGCCACAGGCCCGGTGAGGAGGCTGTCCTGGGAGCAGGGTCCCCGGCTGGGTCTCCAGTAGAGTCCCGAGAGCCCGTCCAGCTGCACTGGGTGTTCCTGGGGGTGAGCGTGCGGGGCCCCTGAGACCCAGTGGGAGTGTGTCTACATGTGGGTGAGCAGGAAGTGGGGTGTCCTTGCTGACCCCACCACACTCGGATGCCCTGCCCACTTTCTAGGCCGCCCCTGCCCTCCTGCCCGTCCTCCACCCTCTCCTGGACGGTGCTGCTGGCTGAGCGGGGTGGGAGCTCAGGGTGGGGGGCTGGTGGGTGCTGAGCGGGGTGGGAGCTCAGGGTGGGGGGCTGGTGGCTGCTGAGCAGTGTGGGAGCTCAGGCTGGGGTGCCGGTGGGTGCTGAGCAGTGTGGGAGCTCAGGCTGGGGGGCCAATGGGTGCTGAGCGGGGTGGGAGCTCAGGCTGGGGGGCCAATGGGTGCTGAGCGGTGTGGGAGCTCAGGCTGGGGGGCCAATGGGTGCTGAGCGGGGTGGGAGCTCAGGCTGGGGGGCTGGTGGGTGCTGAGCAGTGTGGGAGCTCAGGCTGGGGTGCCGGTGGGTGCTGAGCAGTGTGGGAGCTCATGCTGGGGGGCCAATGGGTGTTGAGCGGTGTGGGAGCTCAGGCTGGGGGGCCAATGGGTGCTGAGTGGTGTGGGAGCTCAGGCTGGGGGGCCGGTGGGTGCTGAGCGGTGTGTGAGCTCAGGGTGGGGGGCTGGTGGGTGCTGAGCGGGGTGGGAGCTCAGGGTGGGGGGCTGGTGGGTGCTGAGCGGTGTGGGAGCTCAGGGTGGGGGGCTGGTGGGTGCTGAGCGGTGTGGGAGCTCAGGCTGGGGGGCTGGTGGGTGCTGAGCGGTGTGGGAGCTCAGGCTGGGGGGCCGGTGGGTGCTGAGCGGTGTGGGAGCTCAGGGTGGGGTGCCAGTGGGTGCTGAGCACAGGGTGCCCCGGCCAGCAGTCACCCTCCCATGGGTGATTTGGGGGGCTGGTCCGTGGTGTTGGATAAATGTGCTCTCTGCTCTTCCGGCGCCCCAACTCCTGCCAACTGCTGAGGCCCCCTGGGAAGCCTGCATCCCCCACTGCTGTCCATTCGGGAGCCCCTGCCCCTCGCTGGCCCTTCTCTCCGTCTGTGCCTGACCCGGCCTGCCTGGGCTCCGGGCTCCCCTCCAGGTGTCTGCCTGCACCATACCCCTCACCCATCACTGCCCTCCCTGCCCCACGGCTCCGCCAGCCTGTGGGCCCCGGCGGCTGCCATGGCCATGCCCACCGATGCGTGGAGATGCCAGGTCTCAGTGCCCACAGCAGGGACACCCACTGTTGGAGTCGAAGCTGCAGCATGAGTCGGCAGGGGCCTGAGGGCACGTGTACATGGTTGCCCACCACATGTATACACATGCTCCCACATGCACACACCTGCTCCTGCACACATGATCACATGGGAGCACATCCCACATGCATACATGCTCTCTTGCACACACACATACACATGCACACGGGATGGGCACACGCATACACTCCCCTACACCCATGCACATGGGTGCACTCATACACATTGTCATCCACACGTGTGCACCTGCACAAACTCAGACCCACACTCACACATGTACATGCATATATACATTCTGGTATGCACGTACCCTCCCACACATGTACCCAGCCCACGCACATGTAGACACACATACACACTGTCGCTGGCTCACACATGCAGTGAGCCCATAGCTGCTGCGGTGGCCTGAGGATCACAGGAATCGAGCTGCCCCCCCCACACACACACACATGTTCCTACAATAAAGAAAACAGGAAGGGATTTGGGGCCAGAGGCAGGAAGAGGGTGTGGCCTGCACGCAGGAAGCTAGCCCCCGCCAGTGGACACGGGCCTGTGTGGGTGGGACTCCGGACAGACAGACAGACAGGCGTGGGAGATGGGAGATGGAATGCCCTCCAAGGCCTCTGGGCCTGGTGCTCATCCTCACCACAGCCCCCCGTCTCCAGGTGAGAAACTGAGGCAGGGGCCAGGCTTGTCCCCGTCCCCGTGGCGGCTGGTGGAGATGGCGTTCGAGCCAGGCCCACCGGACACCACGTGCTTCTGGCTCTGGTCCCCAGCCCCTCCGCCAGGGAGCCCAGGGCAGGGGCTGCAGGAGCACCCCAAGACTGACCACAGGCCCCTGGGGAGCACCGTGAGCTCCTCGGGCGCCCGGGCGCTGCTCACACGCGCTCCACAAGCGGCACACACACAGGGAGGCCACCACCTGCCCGGAGCCCTCGCCTGAGCCCGCGGCAGCTTCAGGGAAAGAGCGAGGGCCGGGCTGCGGGGCCCCTGCTCCCACCTGCAGAGCCCAGCAGCGTTCTCGCTAATCCCCTAAGCCAGTGTTTCCCAACCTTCTCTCATGGCGAGAATCACCTGGTGGGGTTGTTAAAATACAGATTCCCGAATCCCAACTAGGAAGTGCTAGCCTAGAATTTTTGGGAACATATACTTAAGTATACAATTTTACCTGTATGTTCCCAAGAATTCTAGGTTAGCACTTCTTAGTTGGGATTCGGAATCTGTAGTTTAACAACCCCACCAGGTGGTTCTCGCCATGAGAGAAGTTTGGGAAACACTGGCTAATCCTCAGCCTGCACACAGGTGAGAGTCCTCCCCGCGCTGCAGGCGAGGTGGCCCAGGTGCTCCCCCTCTCCGCTTCCTCCCCTCACAGCCACCCAAGGCAGAGCAGCAGGGGGTCCCCGCATCCACCCCCAAGAGGGGTCCCAGACGCAGGCCTGGCCCTGAGGGGAGGAGGGCGATCTCGGGGGGGAATGAGGGGGGCAGGTGGGGCTCTAGGGCTCCAGAGACAGCTTCAGCCTGGCTTTGTCTTTCATTTTCTCACTGAAAATCAAACGTCCGCGAGGAGGGACCCAGGCTGACGAGAGCCTGGCGCTGAGGCCCCCGGATGCCTGCGGGACTTTCGGGGCCAAACAGCAGGAGGCCCCGGGAGACCAGGACAGGTGGGTGGCCCGAGAGGAACCCCAAAGCCATGTAATCCCACCCCACCCGATGCTTGAACTCTCTCTGCTGTGTCCTCCCTTCGTGGCTGCCCAGCGCTGCTCACATACCGCCAGGGACAGGGAGCTCACTACCACACAGAACAGCAGGAGCCAGCCAAGACCAGGCTCCGAGCCCCGCGAGGTAAGAGTGAGGGGGCACAGGGGGCCTGGCCCACGCTCAGGGGCAGTCACACAAGGCTCCCCGAGAGAGGGAGAGACCGGGCGGGGACAGCACAACCACGGCCAGGAGGCCTGGCAGCGCCTCCTAGGGACTGAACAACTTCTTCTTCTTCTTCTTCTCCTTCTTCTTCTTCTTCTTCTTCTTCTTCTTCTTCTTCTTCTTC
Source organism: Pipistrellus hanaki (assembly GCF_964339955.1). Taxonomy (NCBI): domain Eukaryota; kingdom Metazoa; phylum Chordata; class Mammalia; order Chiroptera; family Vespertilionidae; genus Pipistrellus; species Pipistrellus hanaki. Next base: position 5,688,522 of record NC_140503.1, read on the forward strand.
TTCTTCTTCTTCTTCTTCTTCTTCTTCTCCTTCTCCTTCTCCTTCTCCTTCTCCTTCTCCTTCGTCTCCTTCGTCTCCTTCGTCTTCTTCGTCTTCTTCTTCTAATATATTTTATTGATTTTTCACAGAGAGGAAGGGAGAGGGATAGAGAGCTAGAAACGTCGATGAGAGAGAATCATCAGTCAGCTGCCTCCTGCACACTTCCCACTGGGGATGTGCCCGCAACCAAGGTACATGCTCTTGACCGGAATCGAACCCGGGACCTTTCAGTCCACAGTCCGACGCTCTATCCTCTGAGCCAAACCGGTTTGGGCATGGGACTGAACCTCTTAGCTGTTTGTACGACAGCCGGGGTGACTGCACTCCCCGCCCCCTCTCCCCCCGCTGCCCCCCGCCCCAGAAGGGGCCCCCCCCCCATCTCTCCCCAGGGCTCTGAGCAGGTCTCTGGTGCTGGCGGCATTGCTGCTGGGTGTTGGGGTGCCACTCCACCCCCTCACTTTTCTGAGGCTCCGGGACCCTGCAGCTCCAGCATCGGCTCCCTCCTCCAGCCGCACCCCTGCCTGGGCGGAGTGGCCCTGGGTGGGTCCCTTAACCCGGGCACACACTCAGTGGGCGGTGTCACGCGCTCTTTCTCTCCGAGGCCCAAGCACCCCTCCCTGACCCTGTGGAACCGTCCCAGGGCGGGAGCCTGCAGGCATTCTGGGGTCCCTGGGACTGGGGCTCGGGTTGTGGGGGCTGACCGGGCACCCAAGGGTGCAGTGGCTCCTCAGGCACCACTCGGAGGCTGCTGAGAGGCCCTGGGCAGGGAGGGCTGTGCCCAGATTTATCCACCAATCGCACGGGCCCCTGGCACCGGCGCTCGCTCTTATCTGCCTGGCCCAGCGTGGGGGGGTGGCCTGGCTGGCGGGGCGGGCTGCTGCCTGGACACTGGGCGTGAGCACAGCCAGCCCGGCCGGCAGCCCCGAGCCCCACCAGGTGGGTGACAGCCGGGAAGGCGCGGAGCGTCCTGCAGGCAGGCGGCCGGCTGCCGGAGCCTCCCTTGCACCATGTCGGACGGCGAGGGCCCCTCGGCCGGTGAGTGGCAGCGCTATATTTACCCACGGCAGGTCCCGGGGCAGAGGCAAGGCCACGGGTCCGGGGAGCTCTGCCCACCCCCTCCCCAGGCAGCAGGCAGCTGTGGGGCTGGATCCCCTGCCTCCTGGCCTGCTGCCCGGGGGGCCTGTGCTCCTGGAGGGGGAGCTTGACTTTCAAAGCAAAGCTCGCCCCCCGCCCCCACCCCTGCTTCCCTGGGCGGCTGCAGCAGGAAGCCGTGTTTGCTACAAACCCTCCGCTGTCAGCCAGGCGCCCCGAGCTGACCCACGGTGCCGGGGGGTGGGGGGTGGGGGGCCCTGGGCTGTGGCTGGACTCAGGGGGGGAGAGGGGGGGAGGGGGAGGGTGGGCTCAGGGTGCCATGGAGCAGGCCTGGGTGTGAGCAGGCTAATGAGTGTGTGAACTTTTATCTGAAACGGGGAGCCTACAGCTTCTACCAATTCCCCGAAGGGTGAGCCCCGTGGGAAGTCCCGAGCCCCGGCCGGCCAGCACGGACCCCGGTCCTCTGGGCTGGAGGCGGCCGGGGGCCCAGGCAGCGGAGGGGCGGTCAGACGCTGGGTCTGTCCCCGGGGAGGGCAATGGTGGGTCCCTGGCCGGCTGCCCCGGCTCCTTCCCGGGGAAGGCAGAGCTGTGATGCGGACGTGTCCCTGAGCGGCCTCGGCGGGGCTGGCCGGGGACCGTGTGACTCCGGGGACACGGGGAGGACTCCGGAGTTGGTTCAAACCCCAGATCTGTCCCTCGCACCGTGGGAACCCGGGTCAGGGGCTTGACTGCTCGGAGCCTCGGTGTGCCCAGGGGAAGGGGCCGTGATAACGCGACCAGACCCAGGAGGGCTGAGGGGTAACGGTCACCCGTGGAGCGTCTGCTGGTGCCCCGTGCGGGGGACGGCTCTGTGGCGCCTCCGTGAGGCCTCCGGTGGGGGTCTGGGCGGGAGTCCAGGGGTGCAGGGGCCTGAGGGCCACCTGCCCACGCCGCCGCACAGCCGTGGACACCTTATTTGTCAAACCGCTGGGGAGAATCACGTGGCGCCGTCGCTGGGGGGCCGGCCGGGCTGGGGGAGTGGATGGCGTGGCCCCCCGAGTGGTGTCTGATGGACAGTCCCGGTGCCTGGGCCTGGCTGAGTCAGATTTGGAATGGGCGTGTGTGTGTGTGTGTGTGTGTGTGTGTTGGGGAGGGGGACCCCTCAAGCCGAGCCTGGCCTCAGCCTCGGTCGCCGGGCGCCAGTGGTGCTGACTGCCAGGAATTGCCCGCCGTGGCGGTGAAGGCTGAGGAGCCGGCATGGGGGGGGAGAGGGGGCAGACAGGCCCTTTCTGGCTGGCTCCGCCACACCTGACATGAACCCGGAATAGCTCCTTCCCTCCACAGGGACACGGCCCTGCTTTCAGCAGCTTGTAAAGCCGCCCGTGGACACGGGTATTTCAGGAAGGCCAGGAGAATATTTAGCCCGCCGGGGCTGTGGAATGAGCCCGGAGTGTGCGTGTGTGTGTGTGTGTGTGTGTGTGTGTGTGTGTGTGTGTGTCTGATAGGGGGCTGGGGGAGACGGACTTCATGCCTCTTCACTGTTTAGAGAGGGCCCCTGGGCTGGGGGCCTGCGGGCACCATCCTGGCTCTGCCCGCCCTGGCCGAGCGGTGGCTGCCCGCCTGTGAAATGCCGTGTGATGCTCTGGTCTCTGCTGCGTGGGGCTTGGATAGGACCTGGTTGGTAGACGTGAAGACAGCGTCCGGGTACAGGGTTGTGTGTGTGTGTGGGGGGGGGGGGGGGTCTCCTACAGGGACCCCGCAGAAGCCACAGGGCCCAGGAGGCCGCTGTGACATATTTGTACCTATTTTCAGGGACCCATCCCCTGGCCTGTGTCAACAGCCGCGACATTCTCAGCTCTCCACCGAGTGACCTTGGAGCTTACTCAAGGGCACTGTGCCTCAGTCTCCTCATCTGTTAATGGGGACAGTAATGGGACGTAGCTCCTCAAGCTCCCATTAAGGGGGGATTAGTGGCCGAAAGCATGTGACGCTCTTAAAGGAACGCCAGGCTCTCTGCGAGCCGCTGCAGACATCATTGTTCAACCGGCGAGTGGGCTGTGGCAAACGCAGGGAGCGGATCATCCGCTCTGTCCCACGTCTGGCCGTTTGGGACACCGCGTTCAGTCCCCCGAGGGGGCATGGCGGGAACCCCCCGGTATAGCCAGGGAGACTGAAGCTCAGAGAGGCAAGCACGTCACCCAGCGTCACCCAGCTGGCGAACGGTAAGGCTGGGATTTGAACTCAGTCCCGCAAACCGTTTGTGCAGAACTCAGACCTGGTGCTCCTTCCGGGGGGAGGGGGGGCACCCTGCTCTCACCCAAGGGGCTGGTGGTTTCAGAGGCCTCCTCATTGCAGAGAAGGTAGCTCTGCGCGGAGCCCATAACAGAATGTGGGGGGAAAGGACACAGAGAACGTGCACCGTGTTAGGGCGCCGGGAGCATCCCAGAGCAGGCCCTGTAGGTGTCAGCTCAGGATGTGTGGCCCCAGGCTGGGCCGGAGCCCGCAGGGTAAGGTTACCGGAGTCAGCATCGTATTTATAGCAGACACTCAGCTGCACCCACACCTGCCAGCCGCACACACGGCCAGGGAAGGAGCTGCCCGCACAGCCGCCCCGACTCCGGCCTGGCTCTGCCCCTCAGTGAGGGGGGGCGTCCGGGCCACTCCCCCCCCCCGAGGCCCGGCTCCCCCACTGAGGCCCGGCTCCCCCCCCCCCCCGAGGCCCGGCTCCCCCCCCCCCCCCGAGGCCCGGCTCCCCCCCCCCGAGGCCCGGCTCCCCCCCCGCCCCCCCCCCCCCGAGGCCCGGCTCCCCCACTGAGGCCCAGCTCCCCCCTCCCGAGGCCCGGCTCCCCACCGAGGCCCGGCTCTCCCGCCGGGGCCCAGCTCCCACCGAGGCCCGGCTTCCTCAGTTTCCTCGTCTGTAGGATGGGCCCTGGCCGTCCCTCACGGGCCTGGAGACAGTGTCTGAGTTGGCGCCGTCTGGATCATGGGTCGGAAGTGCTGGCTCCATGCATCCTGGGTCTGCTGATGGTCTTTTCCTGCCTCTGACCGGGTGACCCCCCCGCCCCCCTCCCGTCGGCATAAGTCCGCAGGAAGAGAGCCAGCCTCCAGGCTGTCAGTGCCCTGGCATTTGGGACAGTTTCCAGCAAAGCAACATGACAGGTCCCAGCACCCGAGAGCAGCGCTGTTCCCTCCGCAGGACCTCCGGGGCCCAGGGTTCGAGGCCCTGGCTCTGTGGCTTTGGACAAGTCACTGAACCTCTCTGAGCTTCCAATAGGGGGGGCACTGGCCCTGCCTGGGAGGGGGAGGTGAGAATGGACACCCCTAACTCCCGAGCACATGCTCAGCAAACAGAGCGACCCTCTCTCCTCCTGTCACCTCCTACCGGCCCCCAGCTCTGGGCACCAGTCACCCCGATTGTAGATGGGGAGTGGCTGCCTTTGCCAGTGTTCCGAGCTCCTGGAGGGGTTCCAAGTGACTGGGGGGAGAAGGGGGGAGCTAAGAGCCTTGTCGAACCCTACAGGCAAGTACATGGCTCGGTCCCACACCAGCTGGGACCCAGCACACCTGCTCTGCACTGTCCTCTCACAACCCGCGCCTCCCAGCAGCGAATGGCCCCATCCCGGTGGCAGAGTCCTTTTCCCACTGTCCCAAGGACCCGAGGCCCTTACACCTCTGACCAGAAAGACAGGTTCGAAGCTGTTGGGCTCTGGCCGGTGTGGCTCAGTGGATAGAGCAGCGGCCCAAGCACTGAAGGGTTGTAGGGTCAATTCCTGGTCAAGGGCATGTACCTGGGCTTCAGGTTCGATACCCAGCCCTGGTTGGGGCGCGTTGGGAAGGCAACCAATCGATGTGTTTCTCTCACGTAGATGTTTCTCTCTCTGTCTCCGCCTCTTCCTCTCTCCTTCCTTCTTTCCACTCTCTCCAGAAGCTGTTGGGACATCAACAGCATGAGGCAGGAGAGGCAGGCGGAGACGCCGCACTGGAATTTAGTGTTCCCGCCGTGGAGTGACTGGTCTTGGTGCTCCCTGCATTTCATTGGCTCAAGCGGTCACCTGGCCACACCTCACGGCCGAGGACAGATACAGCCCTCCGTCAGTGACCCGGAGTCATATCTGCCCCTCTGGCTCTGCTTGCCATTGACTGCCTCTTCCATTTGTATTTTGTAAACAATTTTACTGACTTCAGAGAGAAAGGGAGAGGGAGAGAGAGAGAGAGAAACATCCATAATGAGAGAATCATTGATCGCTGCCTCCTGTATGCACCACACTGGAATCGATCCCCCAACCCAGGCATGTGCCCTGACTGGGAATTGAACCATGATCTCCTGGTTCATAGGTCGATGCTCAATCCCTGAGCCACACTGGCTAGGTGACTTCCCTTTTTGAAGTGACCCATTTTATTTTATTTTTTAAAAATATATTTTATTGATTTTTTACAGAGAGGAAGGGAGAGAGATAGAGAGCTAGAAATGTCGATGAGAGAGAAACATCGACCAGTTGCCTCTTGCACACCCCCTACCGGGGATGTGCCCGCAACCAAGGTACATGCCCTTGACCGGAATCGAACCCGGGACCTTTCAGTCCGCAGACAGACACTCTGTCCACTGAGCCAAACTGGTTTCGGCTGAAGTGACCCATTTTAATTGGGAAATTCTCGGAGCATCTGAGGTGCAGTCATGTGGCCTCCAACATGCAAATCACAAAGCGAGGGGCCCGATTTTTCAAAACACCTCTCTCCCGAAGACTCAAAAGAATTCACATTTAAAAGCACAAAAATAAGTTTCTGAGAGATTTGGTCAGGACAGCAGAGGAAAAGGGTAACCAAAGGAAGCAATATCTATTAAATATGCCCTAAAGCTCTGTTGATTTATTGCTTGCTAAGGCTCAAAGGAGGGAGTGGGGATGGGTAGTTCATGAGTCTGTTTAGTAAATGTAGTCAACATTAAAAAATGGGTTATGGCCCAGCTGGCCTGGCTCAGTGGTTGAGCATCGACCTGTGAACCAGGAGGTCATGGGCACATGCCCAGGTTGCAGGCTCCATCCCCAGGGTGGGGTGTGCAAGAGGCAGCCGATCAATAATTCTCCTCATGGATGTTCTTTATCTCCCTCTGAAATCAATAAAAATGACTTTTTACAGCCAAAACCAGTTTGGCTCAGTGTTAGAGCATCGGTCTGAGGACTGAAAGGTCCCAGGTTCGATTCTAATCAGGAGCATGTACATTGGTTGCAGGCACATCCCCGGTGGGGGGTATGCAGGAGGCAGCTGGTTGATGTTTCTCTCTCATCGACGTTTCTAGCTCTCTATCCCTCTTCCTTCCTCTCTGTAAAAAAAAAAATAATAATAATCAATAAAATATATTAAAAAATGTCTTTTTACAAGATGGGATATGAGTTGAGAAGGAAATGATTATAGAAAAATACTGGAAAATAAGGTTCACCCGCCAATGCAGACACCGCTTTCTTGCCTATGTGACCCACCAGATAGAAGCTTTAATAACAGGCTTCCCAGCTGACTCTTCCCAGCATGTAATTAAATTAATTTAAGTGAAAACGTACAGCCTCGCAGCGGGCTGTGGCGGCGGGTGGCACACACCGTCTCAGAGAATGAGATGAAACCTGGTTTAAAAAGCACGTTTCCCGGGACCAGAGGCGGCTCCCGCGCCCCTCCCTCGGAGCCGCCGATGGCCACCGAGTGGCTAGGAGTGAAGCTGGGATCTGGTTGGGGACGGCCGGGCTCTGCGTGGGGGATCCGACCCTCCTGCGGCTCTGCGTCCCACGGCCCAACCTCCGAGCCAAACTTTTTGGAGAAGTTTAAACACATCTACCTTGTGTAAACACACCCTCCAGGACTCGTGCCTCGTTTGTTTCGGGTGGAAAAACATGTCAAAGCGCTGGCTCCGCTGCACAGAGCACCCTCCCCGCCCTTCCCACGGAAGGCGGGAGTTCCTGGCCCAGCGCCCGTGCGTGGCGCAGGTGCTTGCCGTCGGCAGGTGCTTGCTAAGCACCTACTGTGCGCCTGGCGCCCTGCGGGGCACGGTGGGTGCGAGGGAAGAGCCGGGGACTTGCCTTCACCCCACACTGCGGTTTCCCCCGTTCGTGGGGTTAGTAGACTGAGGTGGCGAGGGCAGTAACCGAGACTGCACACAGTAGGTCCCCTCCCCCAGCACCAGCGCCCAGGTGCTGTGTGAGGTATGTGCCCCCCTCTCGTGGGCGTGCACCTGAAGTGGGATCGCTGGGTCACATGGGGACTCTACGTTTCTCCTTTAGAGGCCCCGGACGTTTTCCATAGCGGCCGCCCCAGCGTGTTGCCGCCATCGGGGAAATGAAGGCCCCAGCTCCCACCAGCCCCTGACACGTGCTGTTCTCTTTGGGGTCCATCCCGGTGCTCACACGCCTCCGTGTGGTTTCTGTAGGCGTTTCCCCCGTGGCTCATGGCGTCGAGCCATCTTGTGCCTTATTTGCAATCACCTCTTGTCTCTGGGACGGGAAGCCTCAGTCTCCCCATCTGTAAAATGGGGACAAAGACATCCTCTGGGTTTCGACCCAGGGTGGCCACCCAGCAGACATTGGCTGCTGGGAGCTGCAGGCCGGGCTGGGAGTCCCTCCTCGAAAGGCTGGCGGGAGGGAGGAAGTGGAGGAAGCTGGAAATCTCAGTGTCTCTGCAAACTCTAAGCCCGTTTAGAAAGGATTGCCACCACCATGGCACTGGCCCAGGCCCGGTGACTCCTCCCCAGCTTTGAAGCTCTGCTCGGTGGGCGCCAGGTGACCCGGCGCGTCCGCGCAGCCCCGGAGAGACGTGGACGAGGTGGGGGTCCCGGTCACAGGCTGTGAAGACGAGCCCAGCCTGTCATACGGGTTCCTGGTCAGGAGGCGCCTTGCATTCTTCTTATCTCGAGTTCCTTGGCCTCCGCCCTTGGCTGCTCCCGAGGGGGCTGATCTGCGCTTCCTGGACCTGCAAGCAGAGAGCCCTGGACGGAGGCCAGGAGCACCTCCCATGGGGCCGGGCGGGGCCCTGGGCCGGTGGAGGTGCTGATGGTCAGGCTGATTGTGGGTAACCGGAGCCAGCGTCAGGCGGGAGTCGGGGAACCGATCGGCTCATCACAGCTGGAGACGTCCAGGTGTGCAAGTGTGTTCTGCTCTGGAGCCCATGGGGGAACGGGAGGGGCCGCCCCAGGCCCTGGGTGTCCTGCGGGGTCTCTAATCCGGGAATGGCAGGTCCTCTCCGAAGGTGACCCCAGGCGAGGGCGGGGTGTGGACGCTGCCTCAGCCAGGAGTCCCAGGCCCCTTCCCTCCTCCTCCTCTGCGTCCCAGCCCCTCGTCCCAGCCCCTCGTCCCAGCCCGCGGGCAGCAGGTGAGAGGCAGGGAGGAGGCGTGGCCGGGGCTCAGACTGCCCGGCCTCGGCACTCCCGCTCTGCCACCTGGTGCTGTGAGATCCTTGCAAGTCATGCCATCGATCTGGGCCTTGGACGCTAATGATAGGATGGCTGCCCGCCTGGGGGACTGAAATACTACGATAGACCTTCCCCGGAGCCTGGGCCCAGGGTTCGGGAGATGCTGTACCATGTGTGTGGTGGAGGCAGCCCTGCCCGTGGGCCCTCAGGGGCAGCCCGCCGTGTGCGAGCCCTGGGAGCCCTGTCCCAGCAGCATCTTAGTCCATCAGTCATTCAGCACCCACGGACACTCAGAGGCGGAGAGGGGCCGTGCAGACGGCAGACAGGATACATCACAGAGCACGTGCAGTGGTGAGGAGGCGCTCAGGATGGCGGGCAGTGAATCAGGGAGGAGAGGGTGTGCTGTGGAGAGAGGCCAGACGGTCTCACTGGAGACGGACCTCAGGGACGCCCCCTGGGGACAGCTGAGGGAAGGTGCTTCTGGCAGAGGAAACAGCAGGTGCAAAGGCCCTGGGGTGGAAGCGCCACATCTTTTCAGCGAACACCGGCGGGCCAGGCTGGGCAAGGCGAAGGGGAGAGGAGCCAGGCGCTCAGAGAAGGCTGCGAAAGGGCATTGTTGCGGTCTAAAGGGGACATCAGCTTGACCCTGAGTGAGATGCCTTTGACCCTGAGTGAGTCGGCTTTGATCCTGAGTGAGATGGGCCACGGGAGGGGGGTCCTGAGCAGCGGAGGGGTGAGATCTCACTGGGGTCTGTGGGGCTCTGGGTGCCAGAGGGGGAGGGAGGCGGGAGAAGGGGCCACAGAGACCTTGGGCTCTCGTCGGGGACCTCCCGTTTTTGCTTTCTTGCTCTCAGTGTCCACTCGAGGGCTATGAGCTGAGGCAGCGGTGTCATCCAGGTCCTGGTTCGAGGACAGACGGGTCAGCTGGGCATCCAGCCCGGGACAGGGAGCACCGACCGGCCGTTCACCAGCCTCGTGGGCCCCAGTGTCCTCACCTCGGACATGGCCCGGGGCACTGGCCCCCGGAATGTGGCACGTGCGAGCTGATGCCTCCCGCCTCAGCACCCCAGCCCCTCCCCCTCCCCCCGCCCCCCGCCCTCCGCCCCTGCACCCCGCCTCCACCACAGCAGACGCCGGCCGCTCGCGCCCATGCAGAGCTACAGGGGACAGGTGGCCCAGGAGAAGCTGTAAATCTAACCGGCCGCCATCCGTCCCGCGGCGGTTTATCTCCTCTCCTGAGAAGGTGGCCCGCTCCGCCCGCGGCGGGAACAACGGGCCTTTGTGTGCTCCGGGGAAATCGAGATGGAGCTCCGAAGACGGCCAGTCAGGGGCTGGCCCTTATCTCTCCTGGCAGAGCCCGAGCCCCTGGGCCCAGGCCCGCTGGCAGCGAGGGGAGGCGTGAATAATAGAAGGGCTGGCACGGGCTCCCGCCATGCCACCCGCCGCCGGGCTGTGTCGGGTGCCGGGGGGGAGGGACCGCAGGGCCTGAACCCCAGGGGACAGGCAGCTTCAGATCCTCGAGGCCCAGGGGCGGCTCGGCTGGGCTGATGCCTCTCAGAAAGGCCAGGGCTCTGCATCGGCCTCCCTGTAAAGGCCTGGGCTTACACCTCGGGTTTTACAAGCTGTGTGTCCTTGGGCAAGACACCTAACCGCTCTGAGCCCTCCTCTCCTCACCTAGGACATCCTACCCACCTCGCTTGATGGTTTGGGGCCAGCACCCTCCCCTGCTGGACCACTTTCTCTCCCGGGGGCGGTGGAGGTGCTGATCCCGCCCAAAGCTTTCCGGTCTCCAATTGTAACTGACAACGATGCTGATTGGCAGCTCTGTTCCTGGCCTGTGCCAGGCGGGCCGGGGGGGACTGAGATGTGTGTCTACTGGCCAAGGAGGGGCCTGGAGGAGGGTCCAGGACAGGGCGGGGCCCCAGGCCCAGGGTCCACGCAGGCAAAGGCCTGTTTCACAGATGAGGAATCGGAGGCTCAGAGCGCTCAGGGGCCCTTCCCAAGGCCACAGCCCCAGCCACGATGTGCTCAGAGAGGGGCAGCGTCCTGCCCCTGGGATGACCTGCAGTGAGAAGGAGCGTAGGCCTGGCCCGCGTGGCTCCGTGGGTGAGCGTCGACCTAGAACCAGGAGGTCACTGTTCGATTCCTGGTCAGGGCACAGGCCCCAGGTTGTAGGCTCAACCTCCGATGGGGGCGGTGCAGGAGGCAGCTGATCCATGATTCTCCCTTATCATTGATGTTTCTATCTCTCTCCCTCCCTCCCTCTCACTTCCTCTCTGAAATTAGTAAAAATATATTGGAAGGAAGGAAGGAAGGAAGGAAGGGAGGGAAGGAGGGAGGGAGGGAGGGAGGGAGGGAGGGAGGGAGGAGGGAGGGAGGAAGGAAGGAAGGAGGAAGGGAGGGAAGGAGGAAAGGGAGGGAGGGAGGAAGGAAGGAAGGAAGGAGGAAGGAAGGAAGGAAGGAAGGAAGGAAGGAAGGAAGGAGCCTAGGAGTAGAGTGACCTGGGTGAGGTCGGCATGCCCTGGGCCCAGGAAGGGGCAGTGAGGATCGGGCCCTGTGCTTTGGGCGGTGGCACCCCTTTGGCTTTGGGGGTAGGGAGTGTTGACCCATGTGAGTCACCTCTGATTCAGGGTGGGTCTCCCTCCGTGCGGGGGACTCAGGCAGGAACCCGGCAGGGGTGGGGCTCCGGGGAGCAGGGCCCAGGATAGGACCCGCAGGGATAAATCTAAGTATCGGGGTGGCTGATGCAGGAGGCAGGGGACAGAGGGCTGGCCACCAAGCCTCTTGGTCCCTCGAGGCCAGAGTCGCTGGCTGGCTGGGGTGCAGGCCGCAGAGGGGGCCTCTGGCTGGGCTTCCCCGGTCAGCGGCCTCGGTGGCTCCGGGTGTTCCCGGCGACTTCTGTTCCTTTAGAGCAGGGGTCCTCAAACTTTTTAAAGTGGGGGCCAGATCACGGTCCCTCAGAGAGCTGGAGGGCCGGACTATATGAACTACTAATTCCTACTGTAACACCTCGGCTGCGCTCACTGCCCAAAAAACCTGGTGGGCCGGATCAGACTCCTCTGCGGGCCGCATGTGGCCCGCGGGCCGTAGTTTGAAGACCCTGCTTTAGAGCCTGAACTTCAGTCACAGGGCGGGGGTGCTGAGCCGCCTGGAGCTCTCAGCCTGTCCTTACGGAGCGCCTCTGCTGGCATCAGCCTCCATTCCCAGAGCCTAAAACCCAAGGCCAGTGGTCCCCAGACCTTGATGGGCACGCTGGTCTCTGGGGGAGGGGCTCCCCACAATGACACATTGCTGAGCCCCATGTAGGCCGTGGAATCGGGGGCTCCCCATGCGGTTCACACGCCCCTGTCTCAGGCACCCTCTCCCACGTTCACTCAGGGCCCAATCACGTCCATTTGTCCCATTCTCACCCCCACCGCTCTCACAGAGGCCTGTGTCCCATCTGTGTGCACTCACACCCACGCTCCCAGGGTCCTGTGGGCTCTGGTACCCACACAGACACGCACACACACGTGCACGCAGATTGGTCACAGGATTGCAGGGCCCTGTGCGTAGCGTTCGAGGACGTTTAAGGCATTTGGAGATGGGACAGCAGAGCACTGGAGCCGGCACGGGCCCGTGTGACAGCAGCAGGGGTCGCCCTGGACACAGGGGACAGCCGGGCCACACATCCCGGGGCCCCTGTGGGTGACCCTGCCCGCAGTGTGCACCCACACATGCTCAGGGGCTCGCTCCCCGGGTGGCGTGTCTTTCAGCGGGACTGTTTATCGGGTCGAGGAAGTGGGCTGGTGGACGTTTCACAGGCACAGCGTTGAGTCACGTGGGAATGGCTGGTAAGCGAGAAGCGCCAGATGGAGCACGGACTGAGTCACCGTCTTGGGTTTCGTGAGTCACGTGGTAGCTGGGGTCTGACTAGTCTGGGAAAGCTTTCCAGCGCCCCCACTCCCACCCAAACCCACACGGAACCGGCACTGGTTTGAACAGTCCGAACTCCACAGAGCTCACCGCATGGAGATCCTCGGACATACTCCTCCACCAGACAAATTCTGACGCGTGGGGCACCGTTCCTGCGGGGGAAGGCGGAGGGGACTTCTCACACGCATTGAGCACCTACTATGCGCCGCGCCTTCTACCGTAAAACGTGATGTGCACACGCTGTCTGTGCACCTCTGTGTGTAAGCGCCGGGCCAGGTGCCTGGTATACAGTAGGTGCTTAATGCTGTATTTCATCAGAGCCCAGGATCCCACTTCTGGCCACTAAGGAAGAGGAAGCACGGACATGCCAACCCCGGCCCCAGCCGAGGCGCTGAGGAGGGACCACGCTCCATCTCAGAGGTGCTGGACAGAGCATCAGCCTTCTCAGTCAACAGATGGGAAGACTGAGGCCAGGAGAGTAAGGACCAGCCAGGTGGCGTTGTGGCTCTTGCTGTTATGTGATCGGAGGCCCTGGAGGACTTATTACTGAGTTCCACCCACCGTGGATGCAGGGTTGCTTTGGGGAAGAACCCCTGCCTCAGTTTCCTGGAAGGCTGTTGGTGTGGCCCACCCTGTGCAGCCTGGGGGCTGGGGATTCCTGAGGGCGGGCTCCATTCTCTGCACCTCCCCGTGTGTGACCAAAGGCAGGCTCTGTGGGGAGCGTTTTCTTCAAAGCAAGGTGCAGAGACGGGCGTGATTTTGAGGCCTATGCCCCCCCCCCCCCCCCCCGCTGAACCCAGGACCTCCCCTCAGGCAATAATTCATTATGTGAGGATTTTTCACAGACAGCACTGGCCTTGGGAGGCAATGCACTCATGAATATGCATAGGCTCGTCCTCATAAATTATGCAGTGGACACCGGGGCTTCCCGGGGAGGCTGGGAGGGCTGGAATGGCTCAGGCCCACGACAGAAGGCTCACGCACAAGGGCTTCTCACATGCCTGCCCGCCCGCCCTTCCGTCTCAATGACGGCAGCTCGAGGCTCAGGTCTCCGGTCCTCAGAGCATCCGGGCCTCCCCTGGGCTGGAGCAGTGTGGGCGCCTGGAGGGCGTGGGGGCCCGGCCCGCTCTCCTAGCAGGAACGCTGACGCCCAGACGTGGGATTCACACGTTTAGATTTCAAGTTCATGTCCCTCCGAACTGGAGCCTCCTCGGGTCCAGGGGGCCTTGGCATCACCCACGAGCACTGGGCAGGGAGTCAGGGTGGGGCCCAGGTTCTAGAAGGAGGGACGGGAGGGGTTCTGTCTGACCCCCCACAGGTGTCGGGCCAGCCGGGGCCTCCCGGAGGAGCTGCAGGGCACCCGGCGGGCGTGCCGGTCAGGTTGGGGGTCCCTGCAGCTGTGTGGCTGGAGGTGGCCTTTCCCCAGGGCCCTCCCTCCTCCCGGCCAGCGGCTGCCACTCCTGCCCACCTTCCTGGTCTCCCTGGCCCTGAGGGTGTGGAGTGTCACCTAAGCTCGGTCACTGTCCCGGCGGTGGCTCTGGGTGGAGCCCAGCTGAGCCTCACCTGCCTCAGACCCGGGAACCTCCATGGTCAGCAACGAGGCCAGGCTGCACCCACTGGGCTTACAGAGCACCAGGGGGTGTGAGGGGCAGCATCCTGCAGAGGAGGCAGCAGCGGGGGAACGGCCCTGGAATCAGCGGCCGTGGCACCAGGGGAGCCCAGCGCCCCGTTTCTGAGCAGAGCTGCCAGGTCAAGCCGCCCGGACACGGGCATCTCCCATGTCCCCACTCTCTCCCTGACCAGGCCCAAGCGGTCGCCACACCGAGGCGCCATCCCCTTAGTTACGGCGTTTACCCACGGCCGAACGTCCCACGTGGACCGTTCCTTACTGTGGGCGCTGCTGTGCGGGGTTTTACATCACTGTCCAAGGGCAGTGCCTTTGGACCTTCCGCTAACTTAATTCTGCCCTCACATTAGCGGGGGCAGGGGTGTGTGTGTTTCTATGGACCCCTCCTCCACGCAGCCACCTCCCGCGGCTCAGACACATGTTTCTTCCCGGCCTCGCTATTAGGGCTCAAGCCCCAAACACAGGCTGCCAGCCGCCAGCATCCATCAAGGTCTCATCAAGTCCGCACCTTCCGGGCTGGACGGCCCCCGTTTGGGCCTCCCCGGCTGAGCAAACAGCACCACCTGGGCCTTTGCCCTCAGCCAGGGCCTCCGGGTGCATTTCGCTCTCTGCTGCCCAAGGGGAAGCTGAAATGACCCAGGCCTGGCCCTGGGGGAGCCACAGCCAGGAGGGGAAGGGGGAGAGCTGAGGACTCCCGGGTAGGACCAGAAGCCTTGTTGGCAGCCCCGAGTGCCCACCGAGGCTGTAAAACACCTCCTCTGTTTGAAGAGCTTTCCAACGGTCACCTCACTCGGTCCTCACCACCCTCTCAGGGCACCGTTATTACCCCACCTCACAGGCAAGGGGACCGAGGCTCAGGGAGGCCGAGAGTCACGCCCTTTCACGGCAGAGCCAGGATCTGAGCTCCAGAGCCCATCATGACAGCCGCCTCGCTCCCGTGGGCTCTGCGGGCCAGTTCCCATCCACCGCCCCGCCTTCCTGTGGCTGGCCCAGGGCCCTCCCGGGGAGGCGCCCAGTCAGTTTGCCGAACGGAGGCTGCTTGTGGGTAACACTGCAGGTTACTGTGGCCGGCAGTGGAGCCGTGGGGGCGGGATGGAGGCTGACAAACAGTCCAGGATCGTCACCAATGCATTTGGGTCCCGAGGCACCGCATCCTGCCTCCGAGGGCTGCAGGCTGGTGGGGCACGTGAGGGGAAGGAGGGGTCCAGCAGGCTGCCTTCGGGGTACCCAGCAGAGGTGCCGCGGAGAAAAGGAGGAGGAGGAGGCTGACGGAGGGAGGAAGGAGGGAGGCCCGCACCTGAATCACCGCTCAGGTCCAGGCACAGGAAGACCACCCGAGACCCACAGAGCCACGTCTGCCTGGTGAGCCACGGGCTCAACTTCCTGATAGACCTTCGGCGTGGCCAGGAGCAAATCCAAGTCTGTGTCAGGGACCCTCAAACTACTGCCTCGCCCAATCCCCAACATTTTTATTGTTAATAAATACATAAAGTTTTTATTGTGATAAAATACACTTGGAAAATTTACCATTTCTTCTCCAGATATATTTTTTATTGACCTCAGAGAGGAAGGGAGGGGGGGAGAGAGAGAGAGAGAGAGAGAGAGAGAGAGAAACATCAATGATGAGAGAGAATCATGGATCAGCTGCCTCCTGCATTCCCCACACTGGGGATCGAGCCTACAACCCGGGCATGTGCCCTGACCAGGAATCGAACTGGGACCTCCTGGTTCCTAGGTGGATGCTCAACCCCTGAGCCACCGTGGCTGGGCCCATGTGGCCCACGTTTAAGTGTACAGTTCGGTGGCATGAAGTACATTCCCGTGCCCCCGTCATCTGCAAAACTCTTTTCATCGTATCAACCAGAAACCCCGTCCTCATTCAACACTCAGGCCCCACCCCCTCTCCCCAGCCCCCGGCATCCGCCATCCTGCTTTCCGTCTCTATGCCTTTGACTGCTCGAGGGACCCCCCCCCCCGCCCCGAGTGGAATCATACAGTGTTGGTCTTTCTGTGACTGGCTTAGTTCTGACGGCATAACGCCCTCAGGATTTCTCCGTGCCGTGCCTGTGTCAGAATTTCCTTCCTTTTGAAGTCTGGGTAATATTCCATCGTGCGGACGGACCACGCTTTGTTTATGTGCCGCTGTCCATGGACACTCGGTTTGTTTCCACGTTTTGGTTGCCATGACCACGGGCTGAGCCCCTGCTTTCCATCGTGCTGAGTGTTTAGCCAGAAGTGGGATTGCGGGATCGAACGGTAATCCTGTTTCCGTGGTGTGTTTTTTTTTCTTCTCTGAGGAGGTCCATCACTGTTTTTGTTTTTTTTCTTAATCACACCTCGGTGAACTAACCATTCAAGGGCAAGCTGACCAGTAACAGGGTAAGCCAGCCATCACATTCTGCTAGCCCCACTACTCAGGGCTTGAGGAATAGCGCCATCCCTCTCTCAGAGGCTGGTCTGAAATTCCCTCGGGCGACGCCGCGCATCCACCAGCATCAACACCAGTCATTTGTTCCACTTGGCAGGGGGAGATGTTTGAAACCGCGCGAAGCCAGCCGATATCCACAAGGCTGTGTTGCCAAGCAGCGATGCTGCTGCTCACACACGGCCAAGGCTTTTCTGGAGAAAAGCAGCGGCCGGGCTGGCCCGGAGACAGCCGGTCTGCCTTGGATGGCGCGGGGCTGGCCGCCGGGCGTCTGTAGGAAGCAGAGGGCCATCCATCATCGCGGGCTGGACGCTTCGGAAAACGCGGCAGGTCCGCTGGGAGCCACGGTTTTCCAAAGGCCCTTTTGCTGGTTCTGCTGATTCATATTCCCATAATTCCTCCCCTGCATAATATTTCCCCATCGCCATGGCGACTGCGTGAGGAGGAGGCATAGTGAGAAACTTCGGGGTTTGTTCTGATTTCACAGGACAGAGGTCAGACCTCCGAGGAAGGCTGGGTTGTGTGTGTTTTGCATTCTCCAGGGAAGAGCTGGGTTCCATTAGGCAGTGTTCACTCTCCGGGTGGGCAGGGACCGGGGAGCGAGACGGTGGGCAGCGGGCCCCGGCTCCGGCACTTTCTACCTGGTTCTGGCGCTTTCTACTTGTGGACCACGGGCAAGACCCTGCTTCCGTGAGGCTCTCCGTTCCTTTCTCTGCAAGATGAGAGGGGCAGTGGGAATGGGGGTTCTCTGTGGGCCTGATGGAGAAACCACAAGATGTTTGCAAATTGTAAAACCTTATCCCCTTTCAAAAAAAATCACACACAGAAAGCAATTGTGTAGCCTCTTAGTGCAGGGCGAGGGGCTGTTGCAGGTGGCTGTGTCTCACATGTCATTATGTGGGTGGCTTTCCCCATGGCCCTCCCAGCCCCTCATTCACACACACACACATACACACACACAAACACACACATAGAGAGACACAACACACACATACACACACGGACACACACAGACACACACATACAGAGAGACACAACACACACACACACACACACACACACACACGCACACCTGTGACCTGGAGGGCAAGAAACGTACTTTGTATTTATCCCAAACCCTCCACGTCGCCCAGCTCATTAGTTCGTTCGGAACAGGCCTCAAGGGGCACTTGAGTTCACATGTGAACCAGCAGAAATCTGCTGGGTCCGGTCTGCACCAGGCTGCAGGGTCACAGAGATAACCCCGGGGAGGGGCCCCATCACCTGATTCTGAGACCTGCCCTGGGTGTCCTGGGGGTGAGGAACAGAGAGAAGCACCCTGACTTTCTTTTTCCTTTTAAAATATATTTTATTGATTTTTTACAGAGAAGAAAGGAGAGGGATAGAGAGTTAGAAACATCCATGAGAGAAACATTGACCAGCTGCCTCCTGCACACCCCACACTGGGGATGTGCCTGCAACCAAGGTACAATACATGCCCTTGACCGGAATCGAACTCACAGACCGATGTTCTATCCACTGAGCCAAACCGGTTTTAGCAGCACCCTAACTCTCAAGGGCATCAGAGTAAGATGTCCTTTAAACCTATCTCAGAGCCCTTCGGAAGCAGAGGTGTGTGTCAGAGTTGAAGGGTGGGTAGTGTGTTTGTATTTCACACGGTCCCTGCGTGATGTGCGGTCACCACATTGCCCGCTTTACGTGAAAGGCTCGGAGGGCAGAAGTGATAGAGAGGGGGGAGGGAGAGTTCCAGGGGGCAGCCCCCTGAGGCCCAGGGTGATGTCCGAGCTGGAGGGCGAAGGACCTCAGCGCTGACGGAGCTGGACACCATCCGGGGAACTCAGTCACCCCATGAGGCTGCAGTGCAGACAGGGGAGGAGGCGGAGAGGAGTCAGACAGGCCCCCGGCCAGGAGTGACCACATCCTGCAGCACCCGGCTGGCAGGCGCACCGAGAGCCCGCACACCGGTTGTGTGCACGCACACCAGACAGCTGGTTCCAGGGGGGGACTTAGAAATGCCTTTGAAAGACCCCCCAGTGCTGCTTGTGTCTTTTTTGGCAGCAGTTTGGGGCTCCAGGATGACCCCAACTGGCACTGGTTCGTGGTTTGGACATGGAGTTAAGAGAGCCAAGGGCTGCAGACCCCTCCACCACCGAGGGAAGCCTCACTGCCCCTCTCCCCGCCCCCCCCCCCCCCCGCCTCCTAGCCGGCCTCTGGAGACCCGCATTTGCCAGGCAGCCAGGCAGGGGCGGGCAGCACGCTGGGCACTCGGGGTGCTGGGAGGTGTCAGCACGCAGACAGCAAGGCCTGCCCTGCAGGTGGCACCCAGGCACCTGTGGGACAGTTGGCCCGGGAGCAGTCCTCTGGTGGGAAGAACTTGCTCCCGAGGCGCCAGGGGAAGTCCCGTGGTCCAGGGCGTGGCGCTGGCCCAGGGCCGCGGCAGAGGCGGCAGCAGGTGCAGCCGGGAGCACCTGCGGGGGCGGCCCCTCTGAAGGTGGGGCGTGCACTGGAGTTCACAGAGCTCGGCTCCAGGGCGCGGCGCTGGCCCAGGCAGTGGGAAGACAGACAGGTGCCTCTCCTGTCGCTGGGGTTTCTCTCTCTCCCGGCCATGCATGGAGCACAGCTGCCTTGGGGACGGTGGTCCGGGTGATGTCACTCCTTCTGGGGTCTCACTTCTAGTGAGTGGGATGCTAACTGTGTGCACGTCTCCACACATACCCGTCCCATCCTTTATCCAGTACATCTGTCTAGACCCGTGGTTGGCAAACCGCGGCTCGTGAGCTACATGCAGCTCTCTGGCCCCTTGAGTGTGGCTCTCTCACAAAATACCATGGCCTGGGTGAGTCTATGTTGAAGAAGTGGCATTAGAAGAAGTTTAAGTTTTAAAAATGTGGCTCTCCAAAGAACTGTCAATCGTTGTCCTGTTGCTATTTGGCTCTGTTGACTAATGAGTTTGCCTACCACTGGCCCAGGGCAATCAGATTCAGTCCTCTGTGTTTTCCCTAGAAGAGTAGTTTTCAAACCTTTTTCAGAAATGAGTCACCATAAAAAAGGTTTTACATTATAACCTATATGTATAAATATCAAGTAAGTCGAGATACCCTCTGTAATTACTGATTTTTTGTTTGTTTAACTTCTATAAATAGCTGAGAGAAGAGTGTAATTATGGAATTGTCTATTTCTCCCCTGTAAAGCTGCCAGTTTTTGCTCTGTATATGTTGAGGCTCTGTTATTTGGCACATATACATTTACTATTGTTATATCTTCCTGAAGCATTGATCTTTTAGTCACTATGAAGTATCCCTCTTTAGTTCTAGTAGCTATTCTTTGTTCTGAAGTCCATTTTATCTGTATACACTAATAAAAGAGTAAGATGCAAATTGACTGTACCTTTGCGACACCCACCAGCCAATCAGGAGTGAGTATGCAAATTAACCCAACAAAGATGGTGTGTTGATTCGCATATGCAGATGCCTAGCGGCTGAGGGCATTTGGCACCACCCCAGCCATTCCAGGCCTCTGGGCAGCATGGGAAGGTGGAAAAGTGGTTCTGGCCAGAGCAAAGGCGGTGCCAGCAGCCAGGGTAATGCAGTCCCATTCTTGCACGAATCTTTATGCATCAAGCCTCTAGTGTTAACATATTCACTCCAACCTTGTCATACTTACTGTTTGCATGTTACATCATTTTTAATTTCCTGTTTGCTTTCAATCCACATATATTTATATTTAAAGTGGGATTTGAGGGCAACATATAATGGTATCTTACTTGCTTTTTCTATTCTAGTAATCTCTGCCTTCTAACTAGAGTGTTTATTTTGCCCATTAACATTTTATGTAATTATGGCTTTACTGAATATGGGTCTATAATTTTACTATTTATTTCCTGTGCATCACCTCTGTTTTCAATTTTTCTATTCACCTTTCCTGCCCTTTGTAGGGGTTCTGTTCATTTACCAATTGACTTGTCAGTCATACCTCTTTATATTGCCTTTTCAGTGTTTGCTCTAGGGATTATACATCTTGATTTTCACTGTTTTCTTAAAGTTAATATTACACTACTTTACATAAAATGTAGGAACTTTGCAACCAGGTAGGTCCATTTATCCTAATTTCCACCACCCTTTACCCATAAAACAGCATGATAATTCAGTCCCAGGTAAGAAGATTTCATATTTCATCAAATACTACTTACTATTTTTTGTGGCTTTCATTCATTCCTGAGTTTCTCTCCAGCATCATTTCCCTTCAGACTGAAGAACTTCCTTTAGCATTTCCTATAGTACATCTCTGGGGTGAGGAATTCCCTTTTTTGAAAATGTCTTTAATTCATCTTTATTCCTTAAAAAATGGTTTAAAAAATGTTTTTATTGATTTAATAGAGAGGACAGGAGAAGGGGAGAGAGAAACATCAATGATGAGAGAGAATTATTGATCAGCTGCCTCCTGCATGACCCCTACTAGGGATCCAGCTCGCAATCCAGACATGTGCCCTGACCAGGAATCAAACCATAACTTTCCTTGTTCATGACACTCAACCACCTTGCCACATCTACTGGCTCATCTTCATTCTTGAAAGGTAATTTTGTTGGCTATAGAATTATGAGCTGACAATATTTCTCCTTTCAAATACTTTAAAGATGTTGTTACATTATATTCTGACCTCCATGGTTTCTGATGAGCTGTCCACAGTCATTCAAATCATTGGTCCCCTGTATATGATATATGATTTTTCTGTCCGCTTTAAAGATTTTTGTCTTTATCTTTGGTTTTCAGCAGTTTGACTATGATGTGCCCAAGGCATAGTTTTCTCCATGTATCTTACTCAGAATTTGCTGAGCTTCTGGGAGCTATAATTTATGTTTTTCTCCAAATGTGGAAAGTTTTCAGCTAGTATTCCTTTAAATACTTTTCCTTGCCCCATTTTCTCTTTTTTTTTCCCCCCTCTTCTGGCACTTTCAGGCTTTTTGGGGTTGTTTTATGTGCCCCCAAGGCTCTGTTAATTCTATTCCACCTTTTCTCTCTCTTTCTCTATTTCACATTAAAAACCTTTTATTCATCTCTCTTCAAGTTCACTGATCCTCCTCCCCACCCCCTGTGTCATTTCCATTCTCATTCTGAGTTCATCCAGGGGATTTTTTTCATTTTAGATAATGTGGTTTCCAGTTCTGTTTTATTTGTCATTTAAAGTGTGTGACTCAGTGGTTTTTAGTATGTTCACAAAGTTGTGCAATAATCGCCGCTCTATAATCCTAAAATGTTTCATTGCTCCCAAAAGAAATCCAATACCCATTAGCAATAATTCCTCGTTTCCCCTTCCTCCCAGTTCCTGGCAGCTACTAATCTACCTTTTGTCTTTATAGGGTTTCCTATTCTGGAAATTTTCTGTTAATGGAATCAAACAATATGGGGTGTTTTGTGACTGGCATCTTTCACTGGACATCATGTTTTCCAGGTTCATTCACGTTGTAGCATGTGTCAGTGCTTTGTTTCTTTTTGTGGCTGAATAACACGCGGTTGTAGGAATACACAATGTTTTGTTTACTCACTCATCGGTTGCTGGACGTTTGGATCATTTCTACTTTTTGGTTATTATGAAGAGTACTGCTGATCAGTTCATTTTTATACTTTACATTTATCGACTGAGAGGTCCTATTCTTTATATGGACATAGTTTTCTTTGCCTCACTGAGTAAAGTTGCTTTAAAGTTCTTTAAATGTTTTAATAGCTGCTATAAAGTTCTTGTAAAAAAAACAAAACACGTTTTTATGGATTTTTCAGGGAGAGGAAGGGAGAGGGAAAGAGAGATGTGCATGTGCCCTGACCGGAAATGGAATCGTGACCTCCTGGTTCAGTGGTCGGCAAACTGCGGCTCCAGCCACATGCAGCCCGAGAGCCGCGGTTTGCCGCTCTGTTGACTAATGAGTTTGCCGACCACTGTCATATACCACCCTGGACCTCTTTGCACACAATATGTCACAATGGCCTAATCCTCAGGGCTTCCAACCACACGGTCACAGTTAGTCTAGGGTTCATGGGTTGACACTCCACCACTGAGCCGGGCTAACGTTCTTATGCAATAATTTCAGTATCTAGACCATCTTAGGGGAGGTACCTGTTGACTGGCTTTCTCTTGAGAATGGGCTGCATTTTCCTGGACCTTCCTGTGTAGAGGGATTTTGAATTGTATCCTGAACATTGTGAACCTGGATTCTGCGATACAGTTTTGAAGCGTGTTGGTGGTTTGCTTCAGTGGGCAACTCACTTGTTAGACGCAGACTCCAAACTCTGTGACACTTGTGGTGCACAGAATGTGGGGTTCCCTTCCCTGGCTGTCTCCTTTACCCGGCTCCTCCCCGCCCCCAGCTCTCCTGGTGGTCCAAGGCCCCTTCTCCTCGTCCAGAGGGACCACAGGCCTCCTCCTGGAAGGGACCACCTTGCGCCTCCACCACAAATAGGATTGATTCTCCCAGGTTTTGATGTTGCTCCAAAACCCACTGCTTTTGTTTATTCTCTGGGGCCCAAAGGGTGTTGTCTCTGTCATTTTGTCTGCAGTTTGTGGTTGCCTGCTGGAGGGTTGATTTGTGAAGAATTTACTTCTCCATACAGAGAGGGATCTACACATTATACACGTATTGAATATTGTTTCAAAATATATATATTTTGTTTCAAATATATTTGAAACAAAAACAAATACATGTCTATCGGAAGCAAAAGGTTCATGAATGAATACGTACCCTACTGCATACGGACACACCACAAACCCAGATGTTCTCTGCTCTGCTCCGCAGCATTTCGTTTCTAAGATGCGCGTCTCGGTCTCTCACTAAATTGATTCCGTGACCCAGGAGTGGGGCACGGCCCACAGTTTGACCCTTGGCGCCCTAATGGCTGGTTGGCCAGGAGCAGGTGCTCTGTCCACAAGCTCATTGAAAAGATAAATGCAGGCGCTTCCCCTCCCTCCCCCAGGGCTCTGAAGGCTCCGGGTCCTGACGTTCTGGAGCAGGGTGGTCGCAGTGCTGTCCCCACAGATGGGGTGCACATCTGTGCCCCCTCCCCCACGCCCCCCTCCGGGGCCTACAGTGACCAAAGCCCAAGTTGAGAGTCCTTCAGGGGCCCGGCCTCACGGCTGACCGTCACTCACACACGGGTGCACGTCCCTGACCCCCTGGGTGCCACAGAAGGCTGCCCACTCCTTCTAGGGCTAAATAAGGAATTTTAAACACGATGACTCTCTCCTCTGGCCACCATTTCATAAAGGCAATGCTAAGAACATGTCCAGGTGGGCAATCTCAGAATTCGGCAAAGTCCTGAAACTAAATTCATTCTGTGCCATGACAGACGCAGTTCCCATTTTTCTCACCGCCCCTCCCCCCTAGCCCCCTCCTCCCACAGGTGTTGGGAGCCTCTGGGCTAGAAAGACGCTGGGAGGTCCCAGAAATGCACCTCCCTCAGGGTCAGGCCCACAGAGGGGTGGACATCTGCCCAAGGGCACACACCTGGGAGAGAAAGAATGCTTCCCAGTTTCTCCACAGGTAATGCACCGAAATCTCAGGTGTTCCCCGACCCCGCTCTGCTCCTGGACTCCCAGCCCCTGGGCTCACCGCACTAACAGCAGTCGGTCCCCTCAGGAGGAGGCCTCTGCCTGCTTACCACCACCAGTCCCGCAGGGTCTCGGGGCAGAGAGCAGAGGTGGATGGGAAGGGATCCAGCCAGCGAGGTGGGTGCTGCTCCCCACCCCTCACGGCCCACCCAACTCCCCAGGGCGCTGGAGCCCGAGACCCAGTAGTGCCTGCTTGGTGCTGCCCCTTTCCGCCTGGCGGTCACCAGCCCTTCTAGCTTAATGGCCACGAGAGAAGTCAGACGCAGGCACTCCGGGCATAAGGCTGGTCTCTGCCTTCCCACCTCTCCTTGGAGGAGGGGCGGCCTGGCTGCTCGCCCAGTGAGGACCTGGCCTGGTGTCCTCCTTCTGCCGAATGCTGGATGGCTCTCCCCTCCCACCGTAAGGCATGCTGCTAGCATGCTGCAGGGCTGGGTACGGGGCCACGGGGCCTCTGACCTGCATGGGGGGAGTTGAGCAGGGAGAGCCCTCTGTAGAGCTCAAGGGGAGGCAGATGGGAGGGTGAAGCCAAGTCCCAAGCAAAGAACTGGAGGTGAGAGGACAGGGTTCTAGGGCGGGGAGGGGGGTTTCGGCTGGCTCTCAGAATGACAGAGGCAGTGTGCAGTGGGTGGGGGGCTGGTATGCTACCCACTGACATAGGCCCAGGCCCCTCACCATGATGCTCTTAGGCTTCTTTGGGGCCTGGCAGGGCCAGAGTCAGCTGGTGCACCCAGGGCTTGGCTGTGGCGATGGTCCAAAGATTCCAATGTGTTCAGACACTGTCTGTGGTGCTCAGTATTTCTGGAATGGCACCCGACCCCCAGTCCTCCCTCAGTGGCATCCTTTTCTCCTCCTCTAGGATTGCTCATGTTCAGCAAGAAAAAGGTTCCTGCCTCACACGTCAGGGGTCTCCAGGCCCCTGCTCCAGCCCTTTAGGTTGTTGCAAATTGTTAGCAGCTGCCTGGGGCAGCCCAGGTTGGGGAGAGGCTGCGGGGAGGAAGGGCTGGGAGAGGGGGTGCGTTGCCAGCGTGCCCTGAATGGGAAAGAAAGTGGAGAGAGAAAAATTTTACTTGCAAATCCCGCTGACAGCTTGACTTGAAGGGAAAAGATGAGCTAAATTTAACCTGGTTAGCGAAAGAGCCAAAAATGCAATTTACTAATTAGCTTAAAATGGAAACTAGCCCAGTGATCAGAAGGAGCTTTTCTGGATGCAAAGTAAAATCAATAAAAAAAAAAAGGAAGAAAAAAAAAAGAAAGAAAGCAGTTGCTCCTCTCTTTACACGGACACACACTTCACATGCTAATGCTGTTTTAGAAGGAGGAATGCAGCTTGCTGGCACAGTGCCCGAGACACAGGCAGAGCCTCCTTGAAAAGTTACAAGAATTTGTCTCCAAGTCAAACCTGCCTTCTAATCGCAGAGCAACTGAGGGGCCCAGTCTCAGTCGTCGGGGAGCGCAGAGCCCGCCGGGTGGACAAGCAGGGCCTGGAATTCACCTGGACGGAGGAGGGGCGGGCCGCCAGGCAGGGAGAGCGAGGCGGGGCCCGGAGGAGGGGGCGTTGGAGTCAGTGGCATCGGAGATGAACCAGGTGGCTGGGGTGTACTTTCCTAAACAGCAGTTCTGTTCTCATTTGAAAGGCCCTGTCTAATCCATGGGGATAACCGAGGAGCCTGCTCTGTGGCCCACAGGACGGGGATGGCAGCGAGGACTCGGAATGAAATGATAGGTAGATTCACCCAGAACAGTATAAACAGTCCCACACACCAGGCAGCATGTGGGAGAAAGAGCATTTTCACAGCAAGTTTTTTTTTTAATAAAATATATTTTTATTGAGAGGAAGGGAGAGGGACAGAGAGCTCTTTTACAGAGAGGAAGGGAGAGGGACAGAGAGTTAGAAACATCGATGAGAGAGAAACATCGATCAGCTGCCTCCTGCACACCCCCCGACTGGGGACGTGCCCACAACCAAGGTACATGCATGCCCCTGACTGGAATCGAACCTGGGACCTTTCAGTCCGCAGGCCGACGCTCTATCCACTGAGCCAAATTGGTTTTGGCAAATTTTCTTTTTTAAAATATATTTTGTTGATTTTTACAGAGAGGAAGGGGAAGGGATAGAGAGTTAGAAACGTTTCATTCCGAGTCCTCACTGCCATCCCCGTGGATGAGATAGGGCCTTTCAAAGGGGAACAAACTCTTGTTAAGTAAAGTACACCCCAGATGAGAGAGAAACATTGACCAGCTGCCTCCTGCACACCCCCTACTGGGAATGTGCCAGCAACCAAGGTACATGCCCTTGACCGGAATCTAACCTGGGACCCTTGAGTTCGCAGACCAACGCTCTATCCACTGAGCCACACCGGTTAGGGCTCACAGCAAGTTTTCATGGTGCAGTTAACGTGTAGCCTCTTCCAAGGAAAACACGATGAAAGATTGATCCTAAGAGCCCTTCAAATCACAAGCGTCAGCCCCTCATTGTCCCAAGGCTTCAATTGACTGGCAAATGCAGAACTTTGAGTTCTTAGGGGAAATCCAACTCCTAGGCAAAACAGGTAAAAAGGCACATCAATCTTTAACCTCCGTGAAGATATACACGGAGTGGCCAGATGATGATGATCTCTGAACGCATAATAACCTGGCCACTCAGTGTGTATCCTACATAATAAAAGGCTGATATGCAAAAGGTCCCCTCGACCAGGAGTCCCACCAGCAGGCAGGCCGGCCAACCGCCCATGTCCCCTCCCCCTGGCCAGGCTGGCCGGACCCCACCTACGCACGAATTCATGCACCAGCATCTCTGGGCCCATGTTCCTGGGGATTCTTTTCATCTCTTTCCAGGGTTTGATTCCTCGTTTCCGGGATCCCATGTCTTTTTCTTTCTGGCAACTCTCTCATTTTGCTGGAGCGCATTCTGCAGTAGCTTCCTGAGAAAGAGCTATGTTTTTGAGACCTTCCATGATGGAGAATACCTTTCTGCTCTCACACCTGAATTCTCGGTTTGTCTGGGCCTGTGATATTATTGGTTGAAAATTGGTTTCCCTCAAAAACTTAACTTTTTGCATTTTTTATGATCTCCTAGCTCCTCTCATTGCTGTTCAGAAACCCAATGCCATTCTAAGTCTTAATCTTTATCTTAGACCTGTTCTTTCTCTTTGGACAATTTTTGAATGTTCCCCTTCTCTACAGTGTTCTAAAATATAATGGGGATGGAAATGTTACTTTCTTTCCGAATTGTGCTAAGCACTTAGTAGGCCCTTTCAATCTAGAAATTCATGTCCCTTTGTCCTGGGAAGTTTTCTTGGATGATTTATTGGATGTCTTGCCTCCTTCTGTTCACTTCCTTCTTGCTTTCTGGAACTCCTATTATTCAGACATTGAACTTCCCAAGATGATTATTTAAATTTTTTTTCCCTCTATTCTATACTGCTCTCTCCTTTTGTTCCATTCCTCTGGGGGAATTTCCTTAGCTCTGAGTCTTCCGTGGAGGTTTTATTTGTACTGTCATAGTTTTCATTTCAAAAAACTCCCTTTTATCATCTAATTTTAGCATCTCATTCCTGTTTCGTGGCTGCAGTGACTTTGACCTTTGAGGATGTCAATGATAGTCTTAGTTCCTCCGTTCTCCGTTAGCTCACAGTCCTCCTCCCTTTCCTCCTTTTATACTCCCCCAGTGTTCAGAGATCCTTGGCTCTTCCCTCACGTTGTAGAGAAGAGGAGCTTTCCTAGAAGCTGTGAGTCCACAGATGAGATTTGTCACATGAGGACTTCCGTGTGATTCCTGACCTTCCACCCTCCAGGCTTTTCCCCAAGAGTCTGTCCTATTCCCTTAAAAAGGGTCCTCACAGTCTCGTCTGCAGAGCAGACACCGGCAGCCAGGATTCCGGGAGCTGCGGTGGGAAGGGGCAGGGGGAGGTGTCGCCGTTCTCTGACCTCTGATCAGAAGACCCTCACGCTTTGTCTGAATAGGCTGCCCATTGTCCTGGCTCAGGATGGCCCCTGGCACCGCTCTGTGCAGAGAACCCCTTCATTCGCCTGTTTCAGAGACTGAATCTCCAATCTTTTGCAGGGAGAGAAAGGAGACGGGGGAGGGTCGGCCTGCCTCTCTATGAGTGACCTCAGGGGCCATCACAGAATGTCACCGATGGGGGGCTGGACCACCAGAACTTTATTTCTCACAGTTCTCCAGGCTGGATGGCAGCAGGGTGGCTCCTGGCGCGGGCTCTCTTCCTCGTTTGCAGACAGCCACCTTCCCGCTGCGTCCTCACGGTACAGAGACAGGGAGAGAGACTGGACTGGAGCGGATGCTTGGATGGTGACTGCCACGCTCCCCCAGTGAGCTCCTGTGTGCCACGGCCCTCCTGTGGGTTTTGGTGGTACTTTATTCCCGCTGTGCCCCCTCTTCCCAGCATGCAGTGGGCACTTGGTGTGTGTGAACACTGTGAAGGAGCCATGTCTGGGAAGTGGGAGAACATCTCACCACTGACCTCTGATCAGAAGACCCTAAATCCTTGCCTTAAACCAGTGGTCGGCAAACCGCGGCTCGAGAGCCACATGCGGCTCTCTGGCCCCTTGAGTGTGGCTCTTCCACAAAACATCACAGCCTGGGCGAGTCTATTTTGAAGAAGTGGCATTAGAAGAAGTTTAAGTTTAGAAAATTGGGCTCTCAGAAGAAATTTCAATCGTTGTACTGTTGATATTTGGCTCTGTGGACTAATGAGTTTGCCGACCAGTGCCTTAAACAGTGGGAGAACTGGAGTCTGGACTCCACCGGCCCAAGTTTGAGCAAGGGTTCCTGGATACTTGGTTAATTCCAGAGGAGTTGTGTGTATCTGGACTGCTTCTGAGGTTTGCCTTCCCACTACCTCCATCACGGGCACACCTCAGAAGCAGGGCTTCTACTTGACCCACATTTCCAGCAACTTCGGTCTCTTTCTTACAACATGGATGCTCTGAGGCAGTGTAGGATGGCTTTTTAAACACACCTGCATGCACCTGTTTCAATGTTTTAGTCTTTTCGTCTCCGCTAGGATGACCACAGGGTTTGTCATCCAAACCAGAATACTCCGGGGTCAGGGGGGTTGGCTGGCCAGGGCCCCGGACGCCAGCGTGCACCCAGCTGCCCGGCACAGGCATGAGCAGTAGACCTAATATTAGCGTATTTGCTCTGTGGTCGCTGGCTGGTGAGCCAAGAACAGCCAGGAAACCTCACAGGCAACACGATGGAGCAAATGAACAAAAACTCCCTGAAAGTGAGGTTCCATGGAGAGCCTGGGATGGGCCTTCTGTCTGCCGTCTCAGGAGCAACCACGTGACCGTGTGACCCCAAGGCAACTAAAGCGTCCATCTCTATTTTTATTAAAACTTTTAAAAAAGATATATATTATTGATTTTTCTACAGAGAGGAAGAGAGGGGGATAGAGAGTCAGAAACATCGATGAGAGAGAAACATCGATCAGCTGCCTCTTGCACACCCCTCACTGGAGATGTGCCCCCAACCGAAATCAAACCCGGGAGCTCTATCCACTGAGCCAAACCGGTTTTGGCTAAAGCGTCCATTTTTACAAGAGAAAACCAACCGAATGCTGCTTTTAACGTTTTGCTTCAGACACTTCCAGAGATGCCAGTCCTTTCGATGGAGACAAACCATTCAGGACCCGTCGGAGTGAATAGCCTACGAGGGCAAAGCCCCTGGTTTCTTAGCGGTTCGGGCGCTCTCAGAGCCCTTGGGACCCGAGCAGGCCACCTGGGAAGGCTCTGACGTCCACACCCTACAGCGAGGACACTCCGTGATGGGGTGACTCGGCGGGCCAGCCCCCCCGGGACTGTGCTCATCACCGCGCGTCCCGTCTGGCGCCTCTCACACACCAGCCCCTCCAGGGCCGGCGGTGCCCAGCTGGGCGGGGGCCGGTGCCTCAGGCTGGGAACGCCTCGCCTTTGCGAGGTGAGCTGAGGCTGAGGCTCCAGCCAGGGCCGAGGCCAGGGAAACCCTCGGAAGCCTCCACGCCGGCTGCGTGGCAGGATGGACGCACAGGCGTCGGAGAGCACAGCTCTGCCCCCATGGGACCAGCAGTCCGGTGGGCACAGGGCTTCACAGGCAGGCTGGTCCGCACAGGCACCAGGCGCTGCTGCCATTAGCATCCGAGGGGGCAGCGGCTCTGGCAGGTCAGTGAGGCGGCGTCTGAGCCAGGCGCAGACTGAGCGGAAGGGCGTTTCCTGGGGGAATCACAGAGGCAAAGCCCCAGGGGCAGGCAGCTTAGGGTGTTCAGGGAATGAACAGTGGATTGATGGGTGGGTGGAGGGGGGGGAAAGCTGAGGAACGAGGGTCATGAAGGACTCTGAGCGCCTGTCTGCATATTTCGGACATGGCTGGGTTCTTTGTCTCCAATAAGGAGAATAATGTTAAAATCGGGAAGAGCTGAAGTAACGGCCTTTATGAGACGTTGCCACAAGCCCACGACAGCGAGGGGGGCGGGGGGCTGCTGAGTTCCTGCGAACCATTCTCAGGGCCTCGGCTCACCATCTGGGGCTTTGCCAGCCGGGAGTCGCAGAAAACTGGGAAGGGAAACGTGTCATCATTTCCAAAAAGCAGGCAGAGTTGGTTCTGGAAACTATAGACGATGCGTTTGATGCTAATATGGGTCCTGAACACAAATGTGTGTACGTATGGCTTGGAAGGAGAGCTGGTTTCCGGGAGCCAAAGCAGCCAGTTCCCTCTTCCCCCGGCGCTCACAAAGCGCCGGCGAAACTGCTTCCCAAACCCGAGGATGAGAGAGGGAGAGAGGCTGGGCGGACACACCGGTGGGCTGATGTCGTCGTATTGACAGATCGGTGGAGTTGCGAGGGGAGGGGCGGTCCTGAGGTCGCGCACTGAGCTCCCCGATCCTGCTCTGTTAACTGCGTGTCGGTTGTGACGTGAAGGAGATATTGAAGGGTTGGCTGCGGCACGTTGGCTGCTGTCAAAGGCTGATGTGTTAGACGCCAGATTTAAGAGTTTACAAGATTTTGATTGGCCAACGGGATGGACTGAAACCAACAAAATGACATTTAACGGGGATAAAGCTAATCTGGTCTTTAGATGTAAAAAAAAAAAAAAAAAAAAAAAAAAATTTTTAAATCAATTAGCTCAGCACAGGATGGAAAAGACCCAACCGCGGTTCATTTGCAAAGACTGATCAGTGTGTAATTGATGGGAAGTTTCAAAGGAACCGACGGTGTGTACATCCTGGCTGTTCAAAAGATGCCGATACAAACTTGGATTGCATGAAAAGAAACGTAATATCCAGGTCATTAAAGGGAAATGGTGCCGGGGTCAGTCCTCCAAGGTTGTTGTTTCCAGTCCTGGGTGCCAGGATCAGGAGAAAAGAGGGCCACGGAGTGGGGTGGGCATCTCTGCAGACGAAGGCGGAGTGGGGTGTGTGTGTGGAGGGGGGGAGGGGGGAGGTCTAGAAACTGTCCCATGGTGGATAGGGAGGAGATGGAGGACTTTACCTGGAGGAGGCAGGCGCTTTCTAGGCAGTGGAAAGCCTGTTGTGTGTGATGGGCAACTGTCTAGAGCAGTGGTTCTCAATCTTCCTAACGCCTCGACCCTTCAATACAGCTCCTCATGTTGTGGGGAACCCCAACCATAAGATTATTTTCATTGCTGCTTCATCACTGTGATTTTGCGACGGTTAATGATGTAAATATCTGTGTTTTCCAATTGTCTTAGGCAACCCTGCTAGTGGTTCTGCGGGTCGCTGCTGCAGGGGTCCTCAAACTTTTTAAAGTGGGGGCCAGATCACGGTCCCTCAGAGAGCTGGAGGGCCGGACTATATGAACTACTAATTCCTACTGTAACACCTCGGCTGCACTCACTGCCCAAAAAACCTGGCGGGCAGGATCAGACTACCCTGGGGGCTGCATGTGGCCCGCGGGCCGTAGTTTGAAGACCCCTGCTAGAGCCTAAGACCGTTAATCTCCTGGAAGACAGGCACACACACCAGTTCCTACCAGGCAAGGTGGGCTGGCACAGGCTGACACAGGGGTACGGTGAAGTGCCAGCAGGTGTGGGGGTGCAGCAGGCAGCATCGCTCACGACCTCAGAGGCCACCAAGTCCACACAGATGATGGGACGTCACGTTCTCTGCTGATGCTGGGAGTCTGTGATCACCTTTATAGAGGGACGATCTTATCGCAAGAAAGCAGACGGTATCTTTTACCGTCGGTAACGAGGGGTGTCCTGACGCTGTGACGGAGCCAGACTGGCTGCATTTGTCTGCGAGGGCTGCTGTCACACGGACCGCGAACGGGGAGCCTTCAGCTCGGAAACGCCTCGCCCCACAGAGCTGGAGGCTGGGCACGCCGCCTCAGGGTGGGAGGCCGCCTTCTGAGGGAAAGATCTAGCCCAGGCCTCGCTCCTTGGGTGGTGGCCTCTCCCGGGGCCTTCACAGGCCATCCCTGTGTGTGTCCTAACTCCTCCTGTATTACACCAGCTATGTTGGATTAGTGCCCACCATAGGAATCTCATTTTAACCAGATCACCTGCGTAAAAACCCCATTTCCAAATCATTTCAAAGGACCAGGGGCTAGTGCTTCCATGTATGAATGTGTGTGGTGGTGGGACTGGGCAGGGAGCACACAATGTAACCCCTAATATTAACGGAAGGGCAAGTCAACTCAGAGCCCCCTCGGGAACAGGCCACTTGCTCCGTAGCCTGTCTTCTCCTGGGTCCCTCCGATAAGCCGGCGCTGCCTGTGGCTTCTGCTCTTTGTCCCCCACCACCCGTTCCCCTGCCCCTGCTCAGCCCAATCCAGACGCTCCCCACTCACCTGAACCCTTCTCTGTGGTTTCATAGCACTCACTCCAATTTGTAAGGACCCCTGTACCTGTATGACTGTCTACGCCTGAATGTTTTCCCAGACGACATCACAGCTCAGTGCAATCCTTTGAGCAAAATCCTTGTTCTTACTCTGCTCCATGCACTCTGACATTTCCTGTGACCTCTCCTCTCTCTCCCTCTCTCTCTCTCTCTCTCTCTCTCTCTCTCTCTCTCTCTCTGTAAACTATAGATAGCATAACGCTTGCTATTTTAACTCTTTTTTTTAATGTCATTTTATTGATTTCAGAGAGGAAGGGAGAGGAACAGAGCAATAGAAACATCCATGATGAGAGAGAATCATTGATCAGCTGCCTCCTGCACGCCCCACACTGGGGATCCAGCCTGCAACCCGGGCATGTGCCCTGGTCCAGGAATCGAACTGTGACCTCCTGGTTCATAGATCGACGTTCAACCACTGAGCCACGCCAGCTGGGCTTTCACCATTTGTAAGTGTGTGGTTCGGTGGCACCGAGTACATTTACCTTTGTAGTGCCACCATCCCTACCATTATCACCAGGACTTTTCCGACATCCCAAAGAAAACTTGTCCCCAGGAGCCCTCCCTCCCCCAGCCTCTGGCAGGCACCTCCCTGCTCTCTGTCTCTATGGGTTTGTCTGCTCCAGGGATCTCCCAAAAGTGGAATCGTATGGGACCTGTCACTCTGGGGCAGCTTATTCCATTCGGCACAGTGTCCTCGGGCCCATCCACAGAGTAGAGTGCCCATTTCCTTCCTTTGTAAGAGGACGAGTGCCCCATCATGCAGCCGCAGCGCCTCCTGCTTACCCATTTCTCCATCCGTGGGCACTCGGGATGGTCCCACGTGTTGGCTATCCTGACTGGTGCTGCCTGCCATGAACACGGGGGCACAGGATATCTCCGAGGCCCTGCTTCACTTCCTTCGGGGAGATACCCGGAGTGGAGTTTTCTGTCTCCTTATTCAAAGTGCTGATGCGACTGTTTAAATCGACTTCACAGCCACCTGCCGGGAGTGTATGCCAGCCCCGCGGTCACCGGGCAACTAAGTCTGGAAGAATGTTGAGTTAAACAATAGACGATCGACCACGTTTCTGGGCAATTGTATTCCTTCTCGGTGAATAGCGGCGACGGGGCCCCATTTCCCTCTCTCTTTCGCGCCGGTTGCACAGGGCGCATGTGGTGCAGGGAACACTGTGGTCATATTGTCCCGGGGAGCTCACGCTCCTTGTCACAGTGACAGCGTTCTCTGCCTCAAAATGATGTAGAATAACGGTCTGTTAAAATGTTTGGACAAGCCTGGCCAGGGTGGCTCAGTGGTTGAACATCAACCTATGAACCAGGAGGTCATGGTTCTATTCCTGGTCAGGGCATATGCCTGGGTTGTGGGCTTGATCCCAGTGTGGGGCGTGCAGGAGGCAGCTGATCAATGATTCTCTCTAATCAATGATGTTTTTCTCTCTCTCTCTCCCTCTCTTCTTGTCTCTCTGAGATAAATAAAAAACATACTTTAAAAACTGTTTGGGCACAAAAATCTCATTAACTAAATTTTCAGGGATTTTTCTTGAACTTTCTCCATAGATTTTTTTAAAATGCTGTGTAGATTATACCTAATTGATTTGACATGCATAACCTCATAATTATACTAAATCTTGCTGGTGTGTGTGTGTGTGTTTAGAGTACACTTTTACTATTGTGAGGAAAACATAGTTGTCCAGTACTCTAGGCCAACGCTCTGTCCACGGAGCCAAACTGGCTAGGTGCAGTGGTCGGCAAACTGCAGCTCATGAGCCACATGGGGCTCTTTGGCCCCTGGAGTGTGGCTCTTCCACAAAATACCACGTGCGGGCGTGCACGTACAGTGCGATTGCAACTTCGTGGCCCATGCGCAGAAGTCGGATTTCGGCTCTCAAAAGAAATTTCAATCGTTGTGCTGTTGATATTTGGCTCTGTGGACTAATGAGTTTGCCAACTAAGCTAGGGCAAAGGCCCGCCTTTTTGCAGCTTTCTGTGCTCTGAGCTTACTGGGTTGCGCCCGTGACTGATTCCCGTGCCCCCCTGACTGTGCCTTCGGAGTCCGCCTCCCTCTTCCCTTTCCAAGGCTCTGCCCAGCTCCTGCCGACCCTCCTTCTGTCCCCCCCTCAGGCAGCTCACTCCCACCTCTTTGCCAACAGCTCCCAAGTCCCAACTCTTTCCCTGGGGAGCTGGACTTCCCCCTCCAGTAGCCACAGGGCATTTCTAATGGGAGGCTGCTGTCCCCTCTCTGCCTTTCTGACTCTCCAGCTGTGTGGGCTCTGGCTCGGCCCTCAGCCTCCCTGGCTGTCCGTGCCTCAGTGCCCCACTGCAATCCAGCTCACACTCACACTCATCCTCCCAACAGTGCTCTGCTGCAGACCGCCAGCCTCCCTCCACCCGCGGCCGGGTCTCCCACCTGACCCCACCTCGCTGTCCACTCTGATTTCCCATGGTCCGCCAGACAAGCTGGCCAGCCATGTCCGATCAGCCCGTGGCCATTAGCAGGCCCTGCTCCCTTCCTTCGCCATCACTAACATTGACCTTCAAACACCAGGCTGCAGTCAAGCCAATGGCACCTGTAGCCCTCAGCCTCCTACATGTACCTTTCTTCCTCCTTCGTAATCCCTCTTGTCTTCTGAGCTTGGTCTCTCTGACAAGGACTCCCAACATGCCCTCTGCCTGCGGCCTCCAATGGCAGACAGCCCCAGGAGCGAAATACGCCACACACGCCACAGAGCCCCGGGCCTCACCCTGCCTTCTGCTGGGAACACAGCCTCCCTCCATCTCGGAACCACCAGGAAGAGCACAGGTTTTCCTAAAAGGACCTTTTTAGCCGAAACCGGTTTGGCTCAGTGGGTAGAGCGTCGGCCTGTGGACCGAAAGGTCCCAGGTTCAATTCCAGTCAAGGGCATGTAACCTTGATTGTGGGCACATTCCCAGTAGGGGTTGTGCAACAGGCAGCTGATCAATGATTCTCTCTCATCGATGTTTCTAACTATATCCCTCTCTCTTCCTCTCTGTAAAAAATCAATTATATATATATATATATATATATATATATATATATATATATATATATATATATATATATTTTTTTTTTTTTTTTTTTTTTTTTAAAGGAACTTTTTACTCCATCTCCATTTCACCTGTGTCCAACCTACAACTCGAAGCCACTGGGATTTGGCTGTGCAGCCAGTAGATGGTCCAATCCTCGGACTCCTTGGATTCCTTGTTGCCAGCGCCTTGACTCCAGGCCATGGGCAATGAAACTCATAGGGTCGCCTGTGCATGGGTGGACTGGAAAAGTTACAAGCGCGCGCGCGCGCGCGCGTGTGTGTGTGTGTGTGTGTGTGTGCGCGCGTGCGTGTGTGTTTCTCCTTCTGAGATAGATTCTATCCCGGTTTCCTTGGGTCCCGTAACAAGTTAACTAGTGTGTCATGTAGCAAGTCTGCACGCGGGGGCTGACGGAGGGGGAGCGCACAGAGCAGATGCTTTCACTCCTGTAAAGGCCCAGACTTTCTGCTGTTCAATGTGGGAAGCCGAATCCTTGGCCCCTGGTGAGCGAAGCTTCCCCGGAGTGAGGAGCCGGGCGCTCAGGCTCCCTGGAGGCGGCCCTGCTGCCCGGAGGACCGTGGGGACCCCGGGGCCCGCCTCGCAGGGCGCGGCCCGCAGCGGCGCCGCTCGGGGTGGAAAGGCTGCCGGACGGGGATCGCCAGTTGTCCATGTTTGGTCCTGCGGCTGCCACGGGCCCAGGACGGCGCCTCCGGGGAGCGCGGGCTCCGGCGTCCACAGGAGGGGCTGCCCGGCCCGAGGGGCGCGCAGGGTCCGCGGGAGGGGTCCAGCCCCTCCCGCGCCGCCGCCGCCGCCCTCCCCGCTCGCCTTTGTCCCCAGTCCCCCGCGCTCAGGCCTCCGGGAGGAGGCGGGCCTGGCCGCGGGGCCCCCGCAGCATCCCGCCCTCCCTCCTCTCCGGGCACCGACCCCGCCCGACCCCGACCCCGGCTCCGCCCCCGGCCCCGCCCGGCCACGTCCCCGCCGCGGGCGCCCCCTGGCGGCCATACCCGCGCTGCGTGCGCGGCGGCGGCGGCGGGCGCGGGGTTGCCGTGGTAACCGGCAGCGGCCGCCACAGCAGGGCCGCCCAGCGCAGCGCCGGCCGCGGCTCGGGCGGCTCCGTGTGGGGCGAGCGGCTTTGGCGGCGGCGGCGCGGCCGGGCCGGGGACGGGCGCTGCCCGGCGGCCTCAGCATGGAGGACGGCTTCTCGAGCTACAGCAGCCTGTACGACACGTCCTCGCTGCTCCAGTTCTGCAACGGTGAGCGGCGGCGGCGGGCGGGGGCCGCGGGGCCGGGCGGGCGCGGGGGAGGCCGGCGGCGGGCGGAGGCCGCGCAAAGTTGCGGCGGGCAGGGCGCGCGGTTCCCGCCGCCGCCGGGCGCATTGTGCTGGGCCGCGGGCCGGGCCTCCCGGCGCCCCCGCGCCCTGCCCGCCGCCGCCCGGCTCCGGCTCCGGCTCCGGCTCCGGCCAGCGCGCGGGACCGGCCGGCCGGCGCCTCCCGCACCAGCGCCCCCGCCCCGCGCGCGGGGAGGCCCGGCCGCCCGGGGCTCCGGGGCCGGCTGCGCTCCGCTTCCCGCTCACATCTGGTGGGAAAGGTCCGGGCCAAGCCCTCGGCCAGCGGATCAATGAATAGCAGGACGCGGCCGCGGGGATGCACGCACGTCTGTGGCGGGCGGACCCTCAGGATCCACCCAGCTCCACTGGGATGAAATCATCCCAGCCCGATGCCATCCAAAGGGGCAGGCAGAGCAGACCAGCCTTCAAAGTATTTCCACTTGTTTTGCTCACACGGTGATAGATTTAAAAAATGTCTTTTTTTTTTTTTTTTTTTTTTTTTTACAGGAAGTAAACATTCGTAGCTACCAATATGGCATCTTTAAAATGTTTACTCTCCCTAGTAAGGTTGAGAAAGGTTCCCACAGCACACCACCTATTTTATCAGAACGCGACGGGTGGAAGTTCATGCACAAACGGCATGATTTTTTTATGCATATCTTGGGTTGATTGCTTTATCAATCCAAGTGATTGTAAAAGAAAAAAAAAAGAGAGCCCCAAAAGTTTGTAAAGGGAAAAAAAAGTGTGTATTGTTGTGTTGTGTTATAGTTGTGTGTGTGTGTGTGTGTGTGTGTTTGTGTTTTAAGGATTTGTCTGGAGTGCATTTGGAATCTTTTGGAATTCTAGGTACTTTGACAACTCAAGCTATTTATTTTGCAACTGTGATTTAGGGGAATTTTTCGAGCCATTTAACACCTGTTTGCAAGAGGAGGGATTAGCTGTAGCAATAAATATTAGCGAGGGTGCTGATCCATCCTCTCTAATGGCATTTTCATCTCTGGTGAAGTATCATCTTTTCATGGAAGCGGTGTTGGCAGCTTATAACTTTCCTATTAATCCCACGGGGCCTTCCCTAATTTAGTACCGCCCACCCCCCTACGGGGAAGGACCGTGTTGGCTCCCTTCCCATTGGACGCCCGTTTCCCAGAGCAGAACCCCGGTGTGTGTTGATCCTCGGAAGGTGGGAAGGCAGAGGGAGGGTACTGGGTTC
The DNA here is from genome assembly GCF_964339955.1 of Pipistrellus hanaki. NCBI lineage: Eukaryota > Metazoa > Chordata > Mammalia > Chiroptera > Vespertilionidae > Pipistrellus > Pipistrellus hanaki. Next base: position 5,727,020 of record NC_140503.1, read on the forward strand.
TCAGCCAGCGGCTGGAATCCCCCCTATAGTTTACTCGTGGGAATGGTGTTATTCTCCAATAGATTTTGAATACTTTTCTTAATTGACTTATAATCAATCATATTTGAATTACTGGTTTGTTTGTTTTTAATGTAAACGGTAGTACCCCCTCCTATGTGTTTATGGTAGAATTCCCTCGGTGTTAGTTGTGCAAGGCATGTGGCTGAAAAATTATGTTAAGTCATTTCCAGGCATAGAGGTTTTGGAGTTTGCTAGTTTTTTGGTTTTTTTTTTTTTTACAATTTCCCACCCACCTACCCACCCTCCCCCACCTTCCCTCTGAGACTCGGCAGTCCAGGCATGGAGGCTTTTAAAAAATTACTGTGTGGTCATATATGTTGACAGTTTGATTTAGGTTATGGAGTGAGCCTCGGTGTTTTTATTGGAGCAGCTGATAGGGAGGCCTGGCCATATTGTTCCTAAACAGCAGTTCGGTCATAGGGTTGACCTGAACATACATATTCATGAGTTTTTTTTATTTTCTGCCCTTTCATGTTATTTGCTAGTTTAGAGATATTGGTAAGATATTTTACTGGTAATTCTGTCTAAGAGAAAGTAAAAATCAACTCTTACACTATTGTGTGTGTCCGTTTAAAGAAAAAGCACCACAACCAGAGGCAAACAATAAGATCACTTCAAAAACAGTGGAGTAGCTCATGACCGTTGAATTACTTTTCTCAAAAAGTTCATAGCTCCTGTTATTTTTGGGTTACCTTCTGAATCCAGCTTAAAGCCAGAGTCGTCTGTGGGGCAGAAATGAATGCTCACTGCTGATGTCTTAAGCAACAGATGTTTGGATGTGAGATTATTCATTTTAAGAGGCTCCCGTTAAGTGAAAATGTAAATAAATACAATTCAGTTAATTACTATGGTGATTCAATTAAAACATTGGATCGCAGAAACACCATTTCACCAAGAACTAAAGGGAACATTTGGATTTTTTTTAATCAGCTGCATTGAAACACTTTTTTTAAATTATAGATTTACATTACAATGGCAGGACTACACAGAATACTGTATGAACTCATGAATTTTCATATGTCGAGTACAGCTCCATGCTTTTGGTAGTGACATGAACTAAAAAGTCACAGTTACTTATTAGCGTAAGACAGTACAACCCATGCTTACCGTTTGGATGAGGACCACGCTGGGCATGCTCAAGATAGAAGATCGGATCTAAATGAGACGGGAGCAGGAGGAAATTTTGTCCAATGAATGACATTTCTGTCTTCGCCCTGTGCTCTTTTCCTTGCTGTTTCTCCTATTTCCTTTGTCATCGATGCCCCACGTAAAGCCTGGCAGTTCCTCCTCTCCCCTAGCCATTCTCAGCGTTTAGATACTAGCTTTCTCACAGAAGCAGAAAGTCTGTGCGGCTTTTTTCTTTTGCATTTAGAACTTTATCGAGTGAGCTGGAAATCACAAACTTCCTTTATTGCTCCAAGAAAACTGCCAGCGGTTGAAAAGTGGAAAAAGCTGTCATTTGCCAGCCAGTTTACGCCTCAGAAAGTATCACCCTTTCCTCCACACGTTCCTCAGGGCCTTCCTTCGAGGGAGGCAGTCTCACCATCCTTTTTCACATACGAGGAAACGGAGGCTCAAGGGGGTGTGTCAGTCTATAAGACCACACAAATCCTAAGGCTTGGCTACCAGTGTGACTTGGTTTGTTTTAATAACAGCATCTATCCTATATAATAAAAGCCTAATATGCAAATTCACCAAACTGGGGAATAACCAGTGGAACAACCGGTTGCTATGATGTGCACTGACCACCAGGGGGCAGATGCTCAACTCAGGAGTTGCCCTCAGGCCCCAGGACAGCCAAGGCAGTTGCCAGTGGAGGCCCCCCAATTGTCCTGCCTGTCGCCCTGCAGAGGGAAGCGACCCGCAGTGAGGGATGGGGCCAGCGAGCAGGTGGCATCAGATCAGCCAAGGAGGGTGCCAGCAGGGGCCCACAGATTGGCCCTGATCACCAGCCAGGCCTAGGGACCTTACCCATGCACGAATTTCTTGCACCGGGCCTCTAGTTGTTGAGATAGTCACATACCATAAAACTTCACCCCTTTGAAGTATAAATGAAGTATATATATATATCGTGCACGCATTAACATTTCTTTTTTTCTTTTTTTTAATATATATTTTATTGATTTTTTACAGAGAGGAAGGGAGAGAGAGAGAGAGCTAGAAACATTGATGAGAGAGAAACATCAACCAGCTGCCTCTTGCACACCCCCTACCGGGGATGTGCCCGCAACCAAGGTACATGCCCCTGACCGGAATCGAACCTGGGACCTTTTAGTCCGCAGACCGACACTCTACCACTGAGCCAAACCGGTTTCGGCTTGCATCAACATTTCTAATTCTCGGACATTTTTTGTCACTCCAGGTTATAGAAACCCCAGGACCTAGGAGCAGTTACTCCCATTCCCCCATCACCTTAGGCTCTGATGACCACAAATCTACTTTCTGACTCTGATTTGGATCCTGGGTGTTTAATATAAATGGAACCTTGCAATCATCGGCCTTTTGTGTCTGGCTTCTTTGACAGAGCATCTTGTTTTAAGGTTCATCCAAGCTGTAGCCTCTTGACGTGAGTACTTCATTCCTTCTTCTGGCCAAATAACACCCCGTTGGACGGGTCAGCCACATTCTGTTCATCCTTCTCCAGCCGCTGGACATGTGGGGTGCTTCCACTTTCTGGCGATCGTGAATAATTCTGCTAGGAACGTTCGTGGACAAGGTTTTGTGTGGACGGATATTTTCATTTCTTTGGGGTTGATACCTAGGAGTGGAATTGCTGGGTTATATTGTAACTCAGGGTGTAACACTTTTGAGAAATCAGTCTGGAGTTTGTGAAATCTACCCGCTCTTTGTATTACACCTCGCTAGTAAAAAGAAGGGGGAATTAAGGACCTGGATGATGGAGGAGCAGGGGGAAAGAACAAAATGTTGCCATTCCGTTTCACTTCCGGCACTCACGTGCCCCTGTCACAGCTCACCAAAGTGACAAAGCACACCCTTGATTAGTTGCTGTAGGTAATAAGACTCTTGAAGGGACCTAACAGGTCATCTCATCTCCTGGTTTACTTTCGTTTTTCTTTCTTAATCCTCACCCAAGGATATTTCCCATTATTTCAGAGAGAGTGGAAGAGAGAGGGAAACACATCGATAGGTTGCCTCCTGCACGTGGCCTGTACCTTTGGGATACTTAAGAAAACCAAAAACGGCCTCGCCGGCATGGCTCAGTGGTTGAGTGTTGACCTATGGACCAGGAGGTCACGGTTCAATTCCTGGTCAGGGCACAGGCCTGGGTTGCACGCTCGATACCCAGTGGGGAACGTGTAAGAGGCAGCCAATCAAAGATTCTCTCTCATCATTGATGTTTCGGTCTCTCTTTACCTCTCCCTTCCTCTCTGAAATAAAAAAATAAAAAATAAATAAATAATTATATTTTTTAAAAATTCCCCACAAGATCCAGTTTTAGACCCTTAATCACCCTGGTTTTCCATGGCTATACTTCCTTCTGTCTGTATGCCTTTTGACACAACCTAAGGTGGTATCCCAGGTAGGATTTTTAAACAGAGCAGAGGAGAACAGGATCCTTCACCTCCCTGATTCTATAGTTTATATCTCTACTAATGCAGCCCAAGATCACCTTTGCTCTTTTGTCGGTCACCTCACATGGTTAACCTCCTTCTGATTTTCATCTAAAATTCCTGTTTGTTTACATGTACCATGGCTACACCCTTTCTTTCCTTACTTTTCTTTTTGAGCAGAACCCTGTCAGATTATAACTAATACGGTGGTAATCTGCACTGTCATGCTGTAAGTCACCCCAGCCCTCCTGTAACGCATTTCAGTATTGCAGTAACCTGGAAGTTGGTCATTGCCTTAAAGCAGTATGCCTCGACCCTTAGGGGCTGTATGAAAGGGTCTAGGCATTAGAAAGGTTGAGAACCACTGGCTTAAAGGGTATGAGTCTGATTAATCTTTTCCTTTTGCCTTAGACGGCATCATGAGGGACTTTATTATGTCCCTTCCAACGCCTGTCCGTCGTGTATCTAGACCACATGTGTCAAACACAAGGCCCGCGGGCCAAATCCAGCCCGCCAGGCCTTGCAATGTGGCCCGCACCGCGCTGTCATCACTGCACTCCGCTGTCAGTTTATGACATTGTCAGTTTATGACTGTTCAGTAAACCATTCGGCCCGCGATTTAGGCTGGATTTTAGATTTTGGACCCTTCTCTGATTGAGTTCGACACCCCTAAAGACGTTCCCTGATACCCGCTTCCTCCTGCAGGTGCTACTTAAATCGCCACGCCGGGTCAGGGCCCGCTCCCTGCTGCCCTCAGACACCTGTGGAAATCACTTTCACCATCTTCTGCGCTGCTGGCCATGGACTTATTTCCTAGTGTTTGAAATGGAAAAGAGCGTTCGTTTCCAGGCGCTTCTGTCTGGGGAACTGGGAATGATGCACTGAAAATCTTAACCAGCCTTGGGCCTCTGTGATACAGAGGACTTCCTCTTCACGCGGGGACGGGATTTCACGTTGGCAGAGCTGGGTTCAGAGCGGGGTCCAGAGGCCCGAACTCAGCAGCGTGGAGTGTCTCACCCCCTCTGCACCCGCCGCGGTGACGGAGGCCCCGGCTCTGCAAGGCGAACTCAGGCAGGGCCAGCCGGGCCGGGCCGCAGCAGCTCTCCTTGGTGCACCTGGTGCTCCGCCCGCAAGGAATTTATTTTACAGCCAAACCACAAGCATTTATGACATTATAAACAAACCCAAGCATTTCAGGGGGGAAAGTTGAAGAGGCCGTGTTTAAAAAGTAACCATTGGTTGGTTATTGTTAATTTCTGAGCTAGTGTAAGCCTTTCCCTATAGTAGGGGTGTCGAACTCAATCAGAGAAGGGGCCAAAATCTAAAATCCAGCCTAAATCGCGGGCCGAATGGTTTACTGAACAGTCATAAACTGACAATGTCATAAACTGACAGCGGAGTGCAGTGATGACAGCGCGGTGCGGGCCACATTGGAAGGCCTGGCGGGCTGGATTTGGCCCGCGGGCCTTGTGTTTGACACATGTGCCCTATAGTCTCTTCACAAAGTATACACATTGGAGTGGAGTGGAGGGTGGGTCAGAAAAGAGAAATAACCTCTTCGTCCCTGCTGCTACGGTCTGTTTGCACCATGCACCTGGTAGCGTGAAAGCCTTCCCCACGGAAAGCGTTGCAAAGTATTGCTTTGCCAGTAAGGAAGGACTTAAAGCCAAGGCTGTTTTGTACTCGGTGCAGAAATCTCTTTCAGCAGAAATATTTATTATTCCCCTTTAAAATCCTCGCTCATTGATAGAGAGAGACTGTCTAGTATTAGCAAGACGTTTTACATGACGTCAGAAACATCGGTAATAAAAAGAAGTACGCTGTAAATGCTGATGCTGTAATTTTATTACCAATAAAACCCTCCCAGAGCTCCATGTTTTTCTCACTGGATTCGGACGTGAACTCAGCATCCTGCTGAATCAGCGCATTGGCTGTGCGGCCGGGCTGGCAGCACTGGGCGGGGCAGCCCTGGCATCCGAGGTGCCAGGCGGGGCCAGGCACACCCTCTCGAAGGTCGGTTTTAGAGGAAGAGATCTTTAGAAGAGTTTCTCTTGCTCCCAAGTACTTTACTTTGTAACTTAGAGTTAGATGGACATCCTTCTCACTTTGTTTTCCTCATAAGCGGTATCTTTACTGGGAAATACCGTGGGTTTGGAAAACCACATTTCCGCAGAGTACTTAGTTATGTCCTAAAAAAAAATTTTTTTTTAAATGCAGTAGCAGAACTGTTTGGCCAGCCTTCTGGAAAAGATGTGAACTCTGTCTTTTATAAACTGCCCGCATTGTGTCGGCACGGATTTTACTCGGCTTGGATGCTGCCGGAGGACGAGCCCTCTGAGCCCAGAGCCTGGCCGGGGGGAGTCGGCAGGAGGTGCCGGCACCTGCAGGAGGAGAGAGAACGGCCGTGCCGGCCTCTGAGGGCGGCGGCCAGATGGTGCCCTCACTGCGATGGGGTCCGGGACCGGGTGTGTCCTTCGTTCTGGGCACCGTCGTCCGTGCATCAGCATCCTGGACTGCAAACGGTCCCCACACATCGCCTGCAAGGACAGTGGCCCGCTCACCGTTAAAGGGACTGAGGCTAGACATGGTTGGGTCAGTTGTAAGGCCTGTAGGTCCAGCAGGCGATGGAACCTGCTTCCAATGAGTCCCTGCAGTGTGGGGCAGTTAAGAGTGTTCAGCCCTGGCCTGTGTGGCTCCGCTGGTGCGAGTGTCGTCCCGTGCACCGGAGGGTCAGGGGTTTGATTCCCGGTCCGGGCACACACCCAGGTTAGGGTTTCATCCCTGGAGGGGTGTGAAATGGGGAGGGCAACTGACGGATGTTTCTCTTTTACATCAATGTTTCTCTCTCTCTCCTTCTTCTCTCTATTAAAAAAATCAATAAAAACATATCCTTTGGAGAGGATTTTAAAAAATTGTTCAAAACATGGGCTTCCAGGAATCTTCCGGGACTCTGCTTCCTCACACACGGCCCAGCTCAGTCTGCTGGGCAGATTCTACTCCCAAATCTCTGACACCCATCGCTCCTGCTTTGTTTATTTTCTTAATTTTAAGGTAAAACATTTCCCAAGTCACTTATTTGTACCTCTGCATTTTGCTGTATTTCTGGTAATTTCATTAGCTTAGACTCCTCGCAGTGGGATCATTGGGTCAAAGGTCACAGGTGCATCGCTACACTGCGCCCGAGCTGCCTGTCATACTGGTAGGTGTAACGGATAATAATGCGGATTTTTTTCAATAGGTGGAGTTACACATATGTTGATGTACATGCAACTTGATATGTATGCTATTTTGTTGTAATGACAGCAAGCTTCAAAACTTCATGTGTCAAATTTGCTGAAGATGTTAACATTGTAGTTATTTTTATACTTAAAAATGTCAAATTTTGTGTCAAAAAAAAAGAGCACTCTCAGGAAGTTTTAATTCATTACTTAATATTAAGAAAGTTATCATATACTTCAGGAAACTTATGGTGAACATGCTCCACCTCAAGATACTTGTGAACACTGGTTTAAATGCTTTAAAAGTGATGATTTCAATGTGAAAGACAAAGAACGTCCAGATCAACCAAAAAAGTTTGAAGACCGACAATTATAAGCATTATTGGATGAAGATGCGTGTCAAACTCAAAAATAACTTGGAGGAAGATTAAACGTTGCTCAGCAAACAATTTCCATTCGTTTACAAGCAATGGGAAAGATTTTAAAGGAAGGAAAATGGTTGCCATATCAACTGAATGAAAGACAAATGGAAAACCAAAAAGTCATCAGTAAAATGTTGCTTCAACAGCACAAAAGAAAGGCTTTTTTGCATCGAATTGTGATTGGCAATGAAAAGTGGATTTATTTTGAGAATCCCAAATGCACAAAATCATGGGTTGATCCAAGTCAACCATCAACATTGGCTGCAAGGCCAAATCGCTTCGGAAAGAAGACAATGCTCTGCATTTGGTGGGCTCAGGAAGGTGTGGTGTACTATGAGCTTCTAAAACCAGGTGACACCGTTAATACTGATCACTACCCACAATGAATAATCAATTTGAACCATGCTTTGATTATAAAATGACCAAAATGTGCCAGAATACACAGCAAAGTAATTTTGCTTCATGATGGTGCACCATCACACATTTCAAAACCAGTTAAAGACACGTTATCAGATCTTGCCCGGGAAGTATTAACCCATCTGCCGTATTCATCAAACCTTGCTTCTTCAGTCTAGTCTGCAGGCTGACGCTCTATCCACTGAGCCACACAGGTCAGGGCAGACCTTGCTTCTTCAGATGACCACTTGTTCTGATCGATGGCACACGCCCTTTCTGAGCAGCACTTCAAAAGGTAGGAAGAAGTGGAAAATTGGGTCTCTGAATGGTTTGCCTCAAAACAAGAAAAGTTCTATTGGGACAGTATCCACAAATTACCTAAAGATGGGGGAAATGTGTAGCTAGCGGTGTACATTGCTTTGAATAGAGCACTTTCGATGTTTCTCTTGAAATCATCCTGTTTTCTTCAATTATAAAAGCCACCATTATTAACCGGTACACCTAGTACTCTCCCTCCACACACGTTGAACGTTACGTCTATTTTAAATACTTACAATCGAATAGGTAGGCTTGAGGTGTCTTGCATGTACATTGTTGTTTTAATGGGTATTTCTTCATTCCTTGATAATTTGAACACATTATGCTTCTCAGCCATCTCTATTCCCTCTTCCATGAATTATTCATTCATGTCCTTTGACCATTCCAGTAAAGAGGCTTAATGTTTTCTTTGCTGACTTGTACATTTATTATAAATATATCTACACGAATAAAAGAGAAACATGCAGATTGTTCATATCTCCGTGTCCATAAACCAGTCAGGCGTGAGTATGCAAATCAACCCAACAAAGATGGCAGGTTAATTTGCATATGCAGGAGTGGAGCAGCACGAGGTGGGATGCCTGCTGTGAGAGGGAGGGAGGGTGTCAGAGGGAGCTACAGGAGCTGTGCTCTGCCAAGAGCAAGGACTTGCAGGCTCTTGGGTGTCCAGGAGCTAAGCCAGGGGAAGGAAGGCCTATTCTTGCACGAATCTTTGTGCAACGGGTTTCTAGTGTGTGTGTGTGTGTGTGTGTGTGTATTTACCGTCAGTATTAGTTTGTATTAGTTTCAGGTATACAGCACAGTGGTGACAATAGACAAATACTTTGCCAAGTGTCTCCTCTGATGCTCCCAGCACCCACCTGGCACCATTCGCAGGTATTACATCACCACTGACTATACTCCCCGTGCTGTACTTTACATCCCCGAGACTGTTCTGTAACTGCCGACTTGTACTTTATAACCCCCTCTTCACCTCTCTCACCCAGCCCCCCCCCCCAAGCACCCCTACCCTCTGGCAGCCCTCAGACTGTTGTCTGCATCTAGAAGTGTTTTCAGTTTTGCTTGTTCACTTATTTTGTTCTTTAGATCCCACATATATGTGAAGTCATATGGTATTTGTCTTTCTCCGACTGACTTAGTTCACTTAGCACAATACCCTCTAGGTCTGACGCAAATGGTTAAGATTCCATTCTTTTCTTGCGGCTGAGGAATATTTCCTTGTGTATATGTACCACACCATCTGTATTCACTCGTCTGTTGCTAGACACTTGGGTTGCTTCCATATCCTGACTAGGGTAAATGACACTACTAGTATAATGAACATGGGGTGGCATATATTCTTTCGAATTAGGGTTTTGGCTTTCTTCAGTTATATACCCAGAAGTGTAATCTCTGTGCCATAACACAGCTCCATTGTTATTTGTTGTTGTTGGAGGATATGTTTAAAGAGAGGAAGGGGGGGGATATATGTATATATATAGAGAGAGATCAATTACCTCCATACAGGGATTGAACCATAATCTAGATATGTACCCTGATCAGGAATCAAATCCGAAACCTTTTGATGCACAGGACGACACTCCAACCCGCTTCACCACTGGCCAGGACCATTTTAACTTCGTTGAAGAACCTCCATACTGCTTTCCACGGTGGCTGCACCAGTCTGCATTCCCACCAGCAGTGCACAAGGGCTCCCTTTTCTCCACATCCTCACCAGCACTTGTTTGTTGATTTATTGATGGTAGCCATTCTGACAGGTGCGAGGGGGCGTCTCATTGTGGTTTTAATTTGTAACGCGTTGATGACTGGTGACATTGAGCATCTTTTCATGTGTCTCCTGGCCATCTGTGTGTCCTCTATCTGGTCCTCTCTCCGTTTTGTAATTTGGTATTGAATTGTCTGAGTTCTTCATAAATTTTGGATATTAACTTTGTGTCGCTGGCAAATATCTTCTTCCATTTAATAGGTTGTCCTTTAGTTTTGTTGATGGTTTCCTTTGCTGTGCAAACACGTTTTAGTTTTATGTAGTCCCATTTGTTTATTTTTTCTTTTGTGTCCTTTGCCCGAGGGGGTTTGTTAGAAAAAATATTTCTAACAGAAATATCAGAGACTTCACTGCCTATGTTTTCTTCTAAGAGTTTTATGGTTTCAAGTCTTTAATGAAGAGTCCTTTCTTATATGTGGTGTGGAAAGGTGGTTTAGTGTCATTCTTTCCATGTATCTGCACAATTTTCCCAATGCTCTTCACTGACTACACTGTCGTTACACCCCTGTAGGCTCTTGCCTCCTTTGTCAGATATTTTTTTTTAAACATATATTTTATTGATTTTTTACAGAGAGGAAGGGAGAGAGATAGAGAGCCAGAAACGTCGATGAGAGAGAAACATTGACCAGCTGCCTCCTGCACACCCCCCACGGTGGATGTGCCCGCAACCAAGGTACATGCCCTTGACCGGAATCAAACCTGGGACCTTTCAGTCCGCAGACCGATGCTCTACCACTGAGCCAAACCGGTTTCGGCTCCTTTGTCAGATATTAATTGATCATCTAGGCCTGGGCTTATGTCTTGGCTCTCGCCATTGCTCCTGCTTTAGCTCAGACCCTCGTCAGCTCTCATCTGGGATTTTGTTATTTTATTTTATTTTTTTAAAGAAAATGCTGCAGCCCCTGCCCTAGCCAGTTTGGCTGAGTAGATAGAGCATTGGCCTCCAGACCAAAGGGTCCCGGGTTCAATTCAAATCAGGGGCATGTACCTCAGTTGCAGGCTCTTCCCTGGCCATGGCCCTAGTCCAGCTTGTACAGGAGGCAACCAATCAATGTGTTTCTCTCACATCGATGTTTCTCTCTGTCTCTCCCTCTCTTTCACTCTCCCTAAAAATCAGTGGAGAAATATCCTTGAATGAGGATTAACTAACTAAATAAATAAATAAATAAAAATAAAACAGCAGCCCCAAACTAGACTTTCTGCCTCCAGCCTCGGCCCCTTCAGGCACTCCCTGTTTTGAGCCCAGCCGTGAGAGCCCGCTGTGCCCATGGACAGTGATCCGGGTTCCAGCAGCTCATGGGCGGCCTGAGTTGCTGTTGGGACCCAGACCTTCACCCTTTGTCCAGTGGGGGTGTCCTAGAGGCGGCCTGTGGAGCAGTGGAGGTGCTGCCCGCTGGGCTGGTGCTGGGCTGGGCTGGGCTGGTGCTGCCGCTGCCGAAGGAAGACCCCACACCCATGGGCGCGCCTCCCTCTGGGATGAGCAGAAAGGGGCTGGGAGGGGGCGGGGAGGCCCTTCCAGTCCCCAAGGGGCGTGTGCAGGAAGCCCCGAGGGAGGAAGGACCTTTTGGAAACGGAACCGACTCCTGTGGTAAAAGAAAAGGAGCAGGGTGGCCTGAAATGAGGCTGGGGTGGGGGGAGGTTAGAGGGGGGTTCCCGGGGAGGGGGTGGTGGGGGGGAATCCCAGGGCTCCTCGGCCGTGTTAAGGAGGTTGGTCTCATTCCGAGGAGCAGAGAGAATGTGGGGAGGAGGATTTTGAGGCCAGGGAGTGGTGTGGTCAGATGTCCAGGGATTTCCTAGGGAGGCTGGGCTGGGAGGTCAGGGGGGCTGGGGGAGGAGGGGGGGAGGGGGAGGCGGTGTCTGCTGTGTGGGTGCAGGGGAGAGGCCACGGCGTTTCCGCTGCCGGGGCTGCGGGGTGCAGAGGGCTCCCCTCGCCTGGGCTGTGTCTTAGGAGCTGGACAGGGAGGACCTGCCCCGCCGGGTGGCTGGCCCCTCCTGCGGGGGCGCTGTGTGCAGACGGGGAGCAGGAGGATGGGTGGGCGTCGGGGCTGCGGGGCCAGCAGGCTGCGGGGCCGGGTCTGGGCCGGAGGTAACAAATGTGAGCGCCGCCGTAGGTAGGTGGTGAGCGTCCCGGCCGGCAGGAGCCCACGGAGCAGGCCGGGCACTCAGCGGGCGCCTCCGGAAGGCAGAGCGGGCTGCCCGCTCCCGGGGAACGGCCAGCGTCCCTCCCGCCCCGGGCACGCGGGCCCTTCGGCGGGCGGCGGCCTCCTCAGCCAGCCCAGCTCCGTGCCGGCCCCCGGCCGCCCCCGCTGTGCTTCCTCCGTGTCCTCGGGTGTTTCCGGGAAACCTCTGGTCATGGCTGCCCCCGAGGCCGTCGCCGGCTTATTCACGGATCTCCGTGTAAGACTCACCCCTGTACCCAGAACGCCTGGTGCGGGGCCTGGGCAGTCCCTGACCCTGATGGGTCCCCATGAATGTCAGAGGAATGAAAGCAGGGACAGCCCTTTCCTTAGAGCAGCTACACACACACACACACACACACACTCACATACACACACACACACTCACATACACACACACACTCACACACACACTCACATACACACATACACACACACACTCACATACACATGCACACACACACTCACATACACACTGTCACACACACACTCACACACACTCACATACACATACACTCACACACACACACACACACACACACACACACACACGGCAGGCAGAATGCGCCTGGAACCGGCCTGCTTAAAGAGGGAAAGCACTCCCGCCACTCTTCTGTATGCTGCAAACAATGTGCATGTACTCCTACGCTAAGTATCACATGTGCACACCTACACATGTGCACACGTGTCTATGCATGTCACATGTATACACACATACACACATGTTCTATGGGGCGTGCTCCCTCGTCAGAGAACTAGTAGACGTGGGCACTGAGAAGGGAAGGTGCTCCGGGCGAGGAACACGGAGGGTGAAACTCGGAACCGTGTGAGGTGGGCCGTGAGGAGCCAGGCCTGATGGAGTCGGAACTCCCCTGCACACACATGACGGAGCCCCCAGCCGGCCCCGGGGTTGCTGGAATGGAGGAGTGGAAACGTTTGCAGAAATCCTCGGCTGATTGAAGCCCAAAACAATGACTCGCAGCAAAGTAGTTGACACAATAAAGTGGTTGTTGGCAAAACCGGCCGGTCAGCTCTAACAAAGTGTGACTGTGACATCAGCCCCAGAGGTCACCTGTGTGACAGGGGTGTGGCCATTCTTAGGAAACCCTGCTCCAGCCGAGGGCCCTCGGGGGGCTGGGCCTCGCCTGCTACCAGCATGAGCCCTGTCGCCCCATTACAGCCCCACAGGCAGGCCAGGCCGGGTGGGCTCCTTCCTCTGTCATCAGGTCACCTGGACGCTCCCTCCGGTAAACGTGGTGGCTGCTCACTGTGCCCTGTGGCCTGTGATGGAGACGATGACCTGAGAGCAGGGCCCCCCGAGCTGGGCCTTTACACAGCGGTGACCGCAGCGCCCCCCTCCACTGCTCTCGCAGACTGGAAGCTGGCTGTTGCGTCGTTTCTTTGCTTTCCTTCAACATTTTATCGAGTTGCTATAATTTTTTTTAAAATATGCCTTTACTGATTTTTAGAGAGCAAGGAAGGGAGAGGGTTAGAGAGAGAGAAACATCGATAAGCTGCCTCCTGCACGCCTCCCTGGCTGGGATTTCATTTAGGCGCAGTGGGTGCACGCATTGGGTGCACCAGGCCGCACCTCTCACTGCCCCGCAGACCTCGGTTTCCCTCTGAACCAGCAGCGCCCAGAGGACCTGCCATGGGCCTCGGTGCCTGTGTGCTGAACCAGGGCCGGGTCCGTTCCGAGTGGAGACGCTAAGTGGTCACTTTGGTCTGGAACTGGCCTCTGGGGCAGCTTTAATGAAACTTCCTTCTCTGCTTAGCAGTTCTGGTTCTCACAGTTTTTCTCCAGCGGCCTTATTCTTGTCATTAGTCTCCTCCTTTCTCAGAACATTTTTATCTTTAATTATTATAAAACATACCTAACATAAAATTTACCATCTTCACTTTTTTTTTTACCCTCACCTGAGGATATCTATCCCATTGATTTCTAAAGAGAGTGGAAGGGTGGGGGGCGGGGGCAGAGAGAGAGAGAGAGAGAGAGAGAGAGAGAGAGAGAGAGAGAGAGAGAGAAACATCAATGTGAGAGAGACACATCAATTGCTTGCCTCCCACATGCGTGACCCAGGCCAGGGATCTTACCAGCAACCCAGATACATGCCCTTGACCGGGAATTGTACCGGTGACCCTCCTGTGCGCAGGGTGACACTCTAACCACTGGGCACCACCAGCCGGGGTCCATCTTCGCCATGTTTAAGCCTACAGCTCAGTGGCAGACGTACATTCATGTTGTGCAACCACCACCGCCGTCCGTTTCTAGAATGTCATCTCGCAAAACTAAACTCTTCCTGTGAAACACTCACCCCCTCCCAGCCTGGCAGCCCCCATTCCTGTCTGTCCTGTGACTCTGACTGCTCCCGCCCCTCATGAGAATGGGATGGTAGTGTTTTTGTTCCTCTGTGGCTCCTTTATGTCCCTTGCAGAAGCTATAGTTTCGTGAAGTTGCAGAATCCAGAGTGAACAGTGTCTAAGTCAGGGTTCAAGGCCAGACACAGAGCGGGCTAATCACCTTAATGTTCGGGGCCATCAGGGCTCTGCCGAGGTGTCCCCACATGTCCTACCGGCGCTCTGTAAAGTCTAAGCATCTTATCCCCGGAATCCCTGTAATACCAAGCATGTTCTCCTCCCCCCACCCCCACCCCAAGCTGGCACCAGCACAGGGCCGCCAGCGTCCTGGAGCGGCTCAGAACCCGCGATGCCCTTTACGCCCAGCGAGCAGCCACAAAGGGCCTGTGACACGCGGAGAATGGGGACCACTGTCCGGCGCTCTGAGGAGTGGGGAGGCGGGGAGCGAGCAGAGCCGCTGGAAAAATGATGGGGGGGGGGGGGGTGCGTGTGTCTGCTGAAGGAATGCCATGGCATGTGCCTCTGGTCACCAGCAGCGCCTGCCCCTCACCGCCAGCCCGCGCCCTGAGAAAGGCAGCAGCAGATGCGGGCCGTGACGCAGGCGGGATGTGGGCCGCAGGCTCGGAATATCTCGGCTTTCTGTTTCGGTTTTGGTTTTGAAGCTTGCTCTTGCACAGTGGCACCGTCCCCCGGCAGGAATGTCTGGCTGGAACCTCTCCCTTTGCGGGACTTTTTGTTTAAAAGGACAAGCAGGCACCGGCTGCCCATGTCCTAAAGGAACCAGCTCCCGAAAATCGGCAGAAAAACCCGCACCCTTGTCTCCAGACCCTCCGGAACCTTCACCAGTGCACTCCCCTCCGCGTTCAGAGCGGGGGCTCTGGAGCGGCGCTGGGTTTGAATCCTGATTCTGCCAGTTACCGAGAAGCGGGGGAATAAAGCTCGGTGCCTGGTGGGCACGCCCAGGGACAGCTGAGAACCGGGGGCCCGGGGTGGTGCTGGGTAGCCCAGCACGGGAGACGCGCGAGGAGGGAGAGCGGTCTGGAGAGTAATGCGGAGGTCGGCGGGGTAGCCCAGAATGCAGGCGTTCCTCCTGGTAATGCATGTTGCCTTCACCTTTTCATGGGTGCAACCACATTGACCTCTCCCAGTTCCTGTGGCCAAGCAGGTCCCCCCTGGATGTTGGATCAGGGGCCGTAGCACATCCCTCTGCCTACTGTGCACATTGTCCCTCCAGTAAGCTGGGACTGCCCATGGCTCTGCGGTCACCCCTCATCGGTGCCCACCCCTCATCGGTCCCCACCTCTCATTGGTCCCCACCTCTCATCGGTCCCCACCCCCCATCGGTCCCCATCCCCCATCGGTCCCCATCCCTCATCGGTCCTCACCCCTCATCGGTCCCCACCCCTCATCGGTCCCCACCCCCCATCGGTCCCCACCCCTCATCAGTCCCCACCCCTCATCGGTCCCCACCCCCCATCGGTCCCCACCCCTCCTCATCAGTCCCCACCTCTCATCGGTCCCCACCTCTCATCGGTTCCCACCCCCCATCGGTCCCCACCCCCCATCGGTCCCCACCCCTCATCGGTCCCCACCCCCCATCGGTCCCCATCCCTCATCGGTCCTCACCCCTCATCGGTCCCCACCCCTCATCGGTCCCCACCCCCCATCGGTCCCCACCTCTCATCGGTCCCCACCCCCCATCGGTCCCCACCCCCCATCGGTTCCCACCCCTCATCGGTCCTCACCCCTCATCGGTCCTCACCCCTCATCAGTCCTCACCCCTCATCGGTGCCCACCCCTCCTGTTTCACCCTGGGGACTCCGCCTGCAGGAACCCTCCCCCACCTCCCAGGGCTCCGGGCTCCTCTGCGTTCCCACAGCAGGACACGTGCCCCGCACTGCGGTTAGCTCTGCACCTTTGCCTCCCCTGCCGGCTGGTGAGTTCCTCAGGTAGGGACCCTGAGTCGCCTTTATGTGTTGGTCCCTTCCACCGCTCCCATGGGGCCTTGCACAGAGTGTGTGCATGGTAAATGCTTGCTGAACGGCGAGTCA
This sequence comes from Pipistrellus hanaki, assembly GCF_964339955.1. NCBI lineage: Eukaryota > Metazoa > Chordata > Mammalia > Chiroptera > Vespertilionidae > Pipistrellus > Pipistrellus hanaki. The sequence goes on from NC_140503.1 coordinate 5,743,357, forward strand.
AACACGAACACACACCCAGGGCCGGGCCGTCTTCAGGTGCTCGCGGAGGGCAGGGGAGACCCTGGGTGCCGGGAGCCCCTCAGGACTTCCCGGAGCACGCTTCCTGTTTGCAGAGTGAAAACGCTGCGCCGCAGGCAAAGCCCTCCGTGACCGCAGAGTGGAGGGCACGTGTGTGCTTGCGTCCCTGGTGAAAGCAGTGCGTCTTTATAGCAGTTTGTTTCGCTTGTTTGCCTATTTCTTTGGTTGAGGGGGCCTCCACACACAGGCCGGCCGCTGTAATCTCCTCCAACACTGGAGGGACTTACTGAGGGATGCTGCAGCTTACTCAAGACCACGCATGCTGTCCAAGGGTAATTTTCTTTTATTTCATTTTACTGCTATTATAGGTGTTTTTTAAAAACGACAATGAATTCAATATTATTCTGCATTAGTTTCAGGTGTATAGCATAGTGGCTAGACAATCCTATACTTTACAAAGTGTTCCCCTGATATTTCCAGTACCCACCCGACTCCACAGTTACTACAGTATTATTGACTGTATTTCCTGTGCTGTGCTTTAGATCCCCGTGACTGTTTCGTAATTGCCAATTTGTACTTTTTAATTCCTTCACCTTTTCCACCCAGACACCCTCCCATCTGGCAGCCATCAGTTTGTTGTCTGTATCTATGAGTCAGTTTCTGTTTTCTTTGGGTTTTTTTTGTGTGTGTGTGTGTGTTTTTTTTAATATATTTTATTGATTTTTTTATAGAGAGGAAGGGAGAGGGAGAGAGAGTTAGAAACGTCGATGAGAGAGAAACATCGACCAGCTGCCTCTTGCACCCCCCCACACCGGGAATGTGCCCGCAACCAATGTACATGCCCTTGACCCGAATCGAACCTGGGACCTTTCAGTCTGCAAACCGACTCTCTACCACTGAGCCAAACTGGTTTTGGCTGTTTCCTTTGTTTTTTATCTTTGTTAATGCATCGCTGAATTCAGTTTGCTAGGATTTTGTTGAGGATTTTGCATTTGTGTTCCTCAGGGATATTGGTCTATAATTTTCTTCTTTTGTAGTGTCAGGATCTGGTTTGGGAATCAGGTTAATGGTGACTCGGAAAATGAGCTTCGGAGCCTTCGCTCCCCTGAACTTTTGGGGATGGTTTGAGAAGGACAGGTGTTCATTCCTCCTTGAATATTTGCTAAAATTCACCTGTGAAGCCATCCTACCCAGGACTTTTTTGTATCAGGATTTTTTTTATTTTTTTATTACTGATTCAGTTTCGCTCGTAATAATCTGTCTGCTTAGATGATCTGTATCTTATTCAGTTTTGGAAGAAGGTATGTTTCTAGGCATTTGTCCATTTCTCCCAGATTGTTCATTCTGTTGGCATATAGTTGTTCATCATATTTTCTTACAATCCCTCGTACTGCTGTGGTGTCAGTTGTCTCTTCTCTTTCATTTCTGATTTTATTGGGTACTTACAGGTCTGTCATTTTTGTTTATCTTTTCCAAGAACCAGCTCTTGCTTTCATTGATCTTTTGTATTGTTTTTTTTTTTTTTTTTTTTTTAGATTCTATTTCATTTATGTTTGCTCTGATCTTTATTATTTTCTTCCTCCTTCTCACTTTGGGCTTTGTTGTTCTTTTTCTAGTTTGTTTAGGTGTAACGTTAGATTGTTTACTTGAGATTTTTTTGTTTCTTTAGGTAGGCCTGCATTGCTGTAAATTTTCCTGTAAGGACTACTTTCATTATAGCCTATAGATTTGGGGATTTAGAACAACTTGGGGACTTGGTGTTTTTATCTTTATTTTGTCTCTATGTATATTTTTATTTCTTCCTTGATCTCATTGCTAACCCATTCTAAAGTTGTTACACTTGATGGTTTTGCAGAGGTCCTTTAAATCACATCATTTTTTGTTTGTTTTTGCTCTTCCTTTTGGGTATTTCACTTGTCTTGTCATCCGAATTTGTGATTGGATCCTCTGCTTCATCTAATCTGCCATTGAGTCCTTCTGGTGTATTCTTCATTTCTGACTGGTTCCTTTTTATAGTTTCTATGGCCTTTAAAAAAATATATTTTTATTGACTTAAGAGAGGAAGGGAGAGGGAGGAATAGAAACATCAGTGATGAGAGAGAATCATTGATCGGTGGCCTCCTGAATGCCCCACATTGGGGACACAACACAGGCCTGTGCCCTCACTGGAAATCAAACCACAACCTCCTTCCTGGTTCATAGGTTGATGCTCAACCACTGAGCCATGCCAGGTGGATCCTGTGTCCTTTCTATGTTTACTATCTCTCTATTGAAGTACTCAGTTTTTTGAGCAAACCTCCCTTTAATGTATTGATTTAAGAGAGAGAGGAAAGGAGACAAACATCAGGGTATTGTGCCACTTGTTTCTGTAGTCATCGGTTGTTTTGTGTATGTGCCTGGGTCAAAACCGCAACCTTGACACCTCGTGATGATTCTCCAACCAACTGAGCCTCCTGGCCAGGGATCCTTGCACAGTCTTCTAACCAGAGTTCCGAACTCTGAATCTGGTCTGTATCTTGCTTCTGTTTCATTTAGTTCTTTTTCTAGAGGTTTTTCCTATTCTTTCATGTGGGACATGTTTCTTCGCTCCTATTTTGGCTGCCTCTCTGTATTTGTTTCTGTATATTAGGTAGATCTGCTGCATCTACTAGTCTTGACAGGGTAGCCTTAAGTAGTTAGTAGGTGTCCTGATCACCTGAGCCAGGTGCACCAGGAGTGTCCCTTGTGTGGGTTGTGTGTGCTGTCTTGTTGTGGTTGAGTATTAATTGCTGTTGGCATGTCAGTGGGTGGGACTGCCCCACAGGCTGACTGGCTGTGAGAACTGGCCACGGCCACAGCCTACAAGCTGCTGTGCGGGGGCTGACCACAGAGTGGGGATTCCACCGGGAGAACCGGTGCCGGCCGAGACACCAGCCCAGACACCGTCTGGGTGGCTGCTCGAGGAGCTCATCAGCTGGTGCTCTACTGTGGCCTGAAGCCGGCCGCTGGGCGTGCGGACTCTGGGCCTCTTGGGAAGATCCTTAGTAGAGGCCAATGTCAGTCACTGCCTGTTAGGAACCACAGAGCGATCTTCAGCTGATAGCTGCCTGGCTGGTCCTGGATGTGCTGGGAGAGGCCGCCGTGTGAACCGAGACCGGCTTCTACCCGTGCCTGGCCTGGGGCAGGCCCGCAGGAGGCAGGCACCGAGCCCTGCCACGGCCTGCCCTGCTGCTGGCAGAGCCTCGGTGGTATGTCGTGGGTGAGGCAGGGTCTCAGGGAGCAGCCAGGGTGGGCACGTGGTGTTCACCAGGCCCCTGCAGATTCGGATTTGGCTCCAGTGCTGAGCCTGAGGCCACTCAGCAAAGGTCTCAGGGTACACTGTGGCCAGCCGTGTATGGCCTTGGTCACGGGGTGGGGGTGCCAGAGAGCATCAGATTTGGCCGTGTGAGGGGAGGGCTCCACATGGAGACGATGCTGGCTGTCCCTCCTGCCCTCACCCTGAAGCCACACAGACCAGATACTCCCTGTGTCTCGCGCCCCCAATCTTGACTGGAGCTCCTCAAGAGTTGTTTATGTTTTCTGTTTTTTAAGGACTACTGCAATGTGGGCCCGGGCTGGCTGCCAGTGAAAGAGCCTCGGGTGGTCCCACAGTTGGGTGGGGCAGGTCTCAGAGCCATAAGGGTGGAGCGAGTGGCGTCTGATGCAGATTCAGACTCGGCCGTGTGAGAGGAGAGCTCAACATAGGGATAGCTGTCCTCCAGCCGCACAAATCAGCTTCTCTCTGGTGCCCCCTGCCAAGCCGCTACCCTTCCGCCGGAGCCCAGGGTGAGTGCTTGCCAGTGCGAGTCTGTGAGCGCCTTCAGGGGGACCCCTGGGTGCTTAGGACCAAGTCTCTGCCTCCCGGGACTCAACCCTCACAGCCCGGTCCCGTGCAGCGGCGGCTCTTCCCCGGTGCCCGGTGCCTGGGGCCCTGCCGGAGCCGGGCGCCGCTGGGCCTCCCGTCCCCGCCGGGAGTGGGCTCTCGGGTACTTGTTAGTGAAACGCTCAGGGGTGCCTGGTGCACCCCAGAATCTGCCTGGCCATGCCGTGAAGTGCTCCCCACTCTCCCTTCTCTGCCTCCACACCCAGAGAAGTCTGTCTGGGCCCCCTGGTCTCCCCCGGGTCTTTTTGGCTTTTTGGGGTTCATATAGTGTACTTTAGTGTACTTCTTTCCATACTGTCTAACCCTCCCCCCCTCGCCCCCCGCCATCCTCCGGAGCCCGGCCTCTGTTGTCTTCACACAGCGTGGAGAGCCGTGCAGCCTCTGCGCTATGTGAGCGGAGAGCCTGCTGGAGTCACACCCGAGATTGGGTGGGGTGCCAGTGGTCACCTGGTCTTGCTGACGGTGCCTCAGCAGGCATGGCCCCCTAGCCCCCGAGTCACACGTGTCTGACACCCCAACAACTGGGTGAAGATGGAGGAAGTCAAGCAAATGAACGTTTCACCTGAACCCAGGACGGTCCATTTCGGGCAGCATCCACGGTGGCTGCTGTCTGCGATGCCGCGGCGAGGAGCAGCCCGAGCGAGGCTGGCCGTGGGTAAGGGCCTCGTGGCTTTCGGAGGAGCCACACGGCACTCCGGTGTTTCTCACAGCCCGTCTCCTGCCAGGAGCCTCGGGGTGACCCTCCTCGGGTGACCCTCCTCGGGCACTGTGCGCCCCAGGCTGAGCGGCCCTCCCAGGGTGCCCGGCTCCATGCCCTAGGCTCAGTGTCCGTCAGGATCTGGGCCTCTCTGGCATGGGGGGTCGGGTTTGGGGGAGGGGGGATGCAGGCTCCCCTGCAGGATGGCTGCAAGTTCCGAGGGTCCAGGAAATCACGCTGACCTTTGAGTAGAGGCTCCTGAATAGGAGTTTGTCTGGAGTTCCCAGTGGCTGGCATCTGTTATCAACGGCTTTGTTACAATTTGCTTTTCTGTAGCGAAACATCATTACATGGTTTTAAAAGCAAGTGAAGGGATAAAGTGTCTCTAAGTGTAATAATTACCTTCTCTGATCCACTGGGAGAGTGGGCAGAGGGGCTGTAAACCAAAGAAAGGACCTCTGGTTTACTCTGCCAAGAATCCGGTCCAACCTGGCTGGTATGGCTCAGGGGTTGAGCTTCAACCCATGAACCAGGAGGTCACGGTTCGATTCCCGGTCAGGACACATGCCTGGGCTGTGGGCTTGATCCCAGTGTGGGGCATGCAGGAGGCAGCTGATCCAGGATTCTCTTTCATCACTGATGCTTTTCTCTCTCTTCCTCTCTCTAAAAATAAAATAAAAATCAGTAAAAAATATTTTTTTTAAAAAAAATCCAGCCCACAGCTCCCCATCTTCCTCCTCAGGGATGAACACAGTAGACGCCGCCCTGGCAGCGGAGTAGCCGGTGGGGCCCGGGAGTCTCCTGAGCCACCTTTCTTGGGGAAGGAGACCGAGCTGTCATGAGCAGAAGGGTTGTGGCCGAGCCTGCTCTGTGTGCTGTGGAATGCCAGCCTGTCGGTTTGGTTTGAGCAGCACCTGACAAGCTTGTGCAGAAATGCTGGCTTTTGAGTTAAGCTGGGGGCAGGGAGAGGGGGGAATAAAACAGTCACTTAGCTTTCTTTCTTTTTCTTTCTTTTTTTCTTTCCTTAATCTTCAAGGCAAAAGCTTAAATGCCTTAGCATAGACATTTATGTGGTCTTCTGGTTGTAGAACAGGTAATCTGGTAGATAATCAAACTGACAAAAATAACTAAAAACAAACACGTAGAGACGTAAGAAGACTGTAAACTGCGTGCACAGCCATGACCCGCAGGCCGGGTATGCAGGGCGGTCTCCTAAGCATCGGCGGAGCTGGAAACCCCGGGCCTTGCGCACAGTGCGTTGTGAGCGCTCCTTCGGCTGCCACTCCGACGAAAGGATGGCCACCGTGGTGACAGGACGCGGCACTCGGTAATGAGCACCAGCGACCCCACCACCGGCTCAGTGTCCTGTGCCTGTTTCTCTTGCGCTTCCACTTAAAGAAGTTTCTGTAAAAGCTGTGCGGCGTCCCGCAGCCCCGCACGCCTGCCGCTGGCTGCGATCGCGTCACCCCCGGCTGCACCCAGCTCCCGTGCGGCCTGAGTGTGTGCTGTTTGTGCGGGGCGTGCTGCCCAGGCAGCATCCGGGTGTGTCGCAGGCCAGGCCACCGCGGTGCGTGCCCGCGCCCTGATGTTCACACAGCGACCGCGTCCTCTAAGACACGTTCCTCCGAATGGACCCTCGTCCTGAAGCCGTGCGTGACTAATTACACCAATCCAAATTAATGACTAGTTACCAACCAACGTTAACTAAAATGTAGATAAGTGGAACACTTACGTTCATGCTCTGACACTCGGACCCCAGCACCCTTTCTCACCGCCTTGCGGTGGCCGGTGCTGCTCGGACGGGCTGCCGGGGCCCCTCAGCTCCCTGCTGCTGCAGACTGCACGCCTAGACCTACGCCAACATGAAGGCCCAGGTGTGTGACTCACCTGCGGCCTCCCAGTGCCCGCCTTACCGAAACCCTGGGAGCTGGCCCTGTTCTCCCCCACACACGGCAGGGAAGGGGGTGGCGTGGTGGTCATTCTCACAGGAACCTGGAGGTTAAAGGGCCTGAAGGGACTCAGGGCTGAGCTCACCTTCTTAAAAAAGAAATCCGAAAAGAAGATGAAGCCAAAACCGGTCTGGCTCAGTGGATAGAGCATCGGTCTGCCACTGAAAGGTCCCAGGTTCGATTCCGGTCAAGAGCACATACATTGGTTGCGGGCACATCCCCAGTAGGGGGTGTGCAGGAGGCAGCTGGTCGGTGTTTCTCTCATCGATGTTTCTAGCTCTTTATCTCTCTCCCTTCCTCTCTGTGAAAAATCAATAAGATGTATTTTTAAAAAGATGAAAGGAGCCCATTTTATCATGAAGCAGTTTTTGAACGAACAGGTCACAGAGCTGGGAGGCAGAGCGGATGCCGCAGTGGAGTGCGTTAGGAGGTGAGTTACACAGAGGCTGCGCGCCGCTCAGCTGAGCCCCCTCCTGTGTCCTCCCTCGGGGATTCCGCCCCCCATGACCGGTTAGCTCAGAGCCCAGAGATGACCTTCCACGTTCCCAGGCCACCATGCGGGCGTGTCTTGGTGGTCACTGTTCCTGCGAAGCCAGACCCCGTGCTGGGTCTGTGCGCTCCTTCCTCTCCCGGGACCGGGGGCAGGCAGACGGGGACTGCTGAGGCTCAGAGAGGCAGAGCGCCCTGCCCCAGGCCGCACAGCCAGGGCGGGGCAGACCCAGTGCTCCAGCTCCAGTTCCTGGATTCCGGAGCCTTCCTGAGCCAGCTGCGGCCGCCTCTGCCTGGTCCCTGGTAGGCGAGCTTGCATTTCCCTCTCTGCTCACGCAGAACGAGGAGGCTTTGTCTCCACAGCCAACGTACACCTTCTCACGGGGCACCGACTGTCAGGGTAACATGGGTTCGTTGGAGAGAGTTTGGGGAGACCCGGGAGGGGGGTCTTTGTTGAGACGGGATGAGGAGATACGCACTTTAGCCGCCGTGTCTGGAAGGCTGGCTTCCATCGATGGCTGGTCAGTGATCACGGGGGACCCTGAGAGTGGCTCTGGGGTCGGTGACGTTTCCTCTCTGTCTGCTCTGTGATCTGAGAGGGAGAGCGCGTGGGTGACTGTGGCCTGGCTTCCGTGGCGGAGACGCCTCAAGCTGAGCACTGTGTTTGCTCAGAGGTCAAAGGTGGCTCCTGCCAGGCGGACCCGCCCGGAGGAAGGTGGGGCTCCCTGCCAGGCAGGTGCTCTGACCTGCTAACCGCTGGCACCCAGAGCTCGGAGGGAGGTTCCGCTCCTTTTGCTTGTCTTTTCGCTTCCTCCTGTCACACCCTTCCTCTCGGGGGTGACCGCGACCAGACCTGCGGGCGAAGCGGGGAGCATGGTCCGGGAGCACCTGTGCCCGCTCTCACGGCGAGGGCCCGCCCTCGGTTTTGTTCTCCTCCCACACACCGTGGCAGAAGTGTTCCTAGGCCGCAGACAGGGCACTGCCATCGTGGGGCTGGGCACTGCCATCATGGGGCTGGCACCAGCGCCCCCAGGTGACAGCTGGAGAGCCCTTCTTCGGATGCCCGGCCCTCAGGGTCTCCCGGGCCTCTCAGTCCGGCCCAATTGGACAGGTGTGTGCTTCGTTGGACACGAGGGAAGCGTGGGTTCGGGCGGGCAGGAGAGAGGAAGTCCCCGCTGTTTCTCCCCGCAGGGCCGCCATCCCTGGAGCGGGGAGGGCTTTCCCGGTGGAGGCGGTGTGTCCATCTCTGCCTGCAGCCCTCCAGGTGGGCACAGGAGGTCGGGGCCTCAGACCTTGGAGTCCATCCTGCTTTGAACGCTCTGACCCACGTGGGATTTTGCTCGAAAAACAGGGACTCCCTGGGCAGGTCTCACTCATACTGGCCCGGTTTGTTACATAGTCAGAGCCACGGGGCTGTTGGTGACCGCCAGGGGGGTCAGGCAGCATCCGGCTCCCGGAGGTGCTGCCGCTTCCCAGGCCCAGGTTGTCCTGCAAAGCTCCCATCCTCTGGTCGGCGGTGAGCCAGGGGTGGGCCCAGAGCGAAGTGCGTCTTCCTTTCGCTCCGCTCCATAGACAGCGTGCTCCGTGTGACGGCCAGGCAGCTGCCTCCCCGTATACGGAGCAGCAATGCCATGGCCCGGGACGCGTGGGAAGGCAGCACGTGGGGGCGCCTCTCAAAGGTCCCGAGGTGGATTTCAGCTGTGGGTTTTGCAAAGCCAGCACAGCCCCGCTGGTGTGGCTGTGGTTGAGCGTCAACTTGTGAACCAGGAGGTCACAGTTCAATTCCCGGTCAGGGGCACAGGCCTGACTGAGGGCTCCATCCCCAGTGCGGGGCGGGCAGGAGGCAGCAGATGGATGATGTTTCTCTTGCATCTCATCAATGTTCTATCTCTCCCTCTCCCTTCCTCTCTCTCTAAAAGAAATAAATATATAAATAAGTAAATGAGAACATGTCTTTAAAACACCAGCACACTTCCTAACCATGGAATCGCTGCCTCAGGAGGCACCCTGCCCCGTGTCAGCTGCTGGCTGGAGCAGCGGCCGGGTGATAAGGAACGCGGTCCTTGCAGAGGGATCCTCACAGGCTGTACGTTTCTCTTGCCCCGATGAGAGCTCTGTACGTCGGAGGTCTCGGCAGTGACCCCGTGAGGTCAGAGGTCAGAGGTCAGAAGTCCTTTGTCCCTGTTGTGCAAACGAGGACATTGAGTCCGGGGTTAAAGGACTTCTTCGTGGTAACGGGACCCTGGCCCGGTCTTCTGACCGGCTCTGTTTACCGCCCTGGCCGCCTCTGGGTGGGAAGGAGGAGACTCTGGTTTCCGCCAGCTCCGGGCGCCTGCACCAGGTGACGGGAGAGATGGATGGAACGGGAGCCGCTCCGACCAGCATGCAGATGGCGTCCGCCCTGCACTCCTGCTCGCTGGCGTGTCTGTGGTCTCTGATTACGTCTGTGGCTAACCACAGCCTTCGCTAGTCAGTGTGTCTGCGGTTAGGTAGCCGGCGGAGGCGCTGCCCGCGGGGGCAGGGAGTCGGCCGTGCAGCCTCCGGTGATGCCACGTCGGCGCCCGGAGCAGCCGGAGCAGCCGGCCAGCCTGGCGCGCTCAGCCAGCTCCGGCTGCTCCTCTGTCACCAAGCGCTCCGCAGCCGTGCGGCGCCTGCAAGCGGGGGCGAACGGAGCGCTGGCAGCTGAGCAGAGGCGGGCTGCCTCCCCTTCAGTGCGTTCCCACATTAGCACCCTAGCCTCCTCCTCTCCCCCCTCCCCGCACACACACCTTTCTGGGCCATAGCACTGTCTCTCACGGGTATTTGTGAATGCCAGTGACAGGAGCCTGTGTGCCCATGAGCGTGGGGACCCTGGTAGCCGGTGAAGGACCATGTAACGACAGAGCTGACACTGGTAATGTTCCCGTACAGTTATAAGGTGCGGTCACTGGCCGGCGTGCTCACACAGGTGTCATCTGATAACGGGGCTCATGTCATTCTCATTCCCACCCGGGCTCTGAGGAAGTTGAGCCCCCAGCTGGGGGGTGAGGGGTAGAGTTCGGTTGTCCACTCACCCCTTCTACCCCCTGTTTGATTTCTTTTAAAATATATATATATATTATTGATTTTTTACAGAGAGGAAGGGAAAGGGATAGAGAGCTAGAAACATCGATGAGAGAGAATCATCGATCAGCTGCCTCCTGCACACCCCCTACTGGGGATGTGCCCGCAACCAAGGTACATGCCCTTGGCTGAATCGAACCTGAGACCTCTCGGTCTGCAGACCAATGCTCCGTCCACTGAGCCAAACCGGTTAGGGCCTGTTTGATTGCTTTGATTCACATTCCTATAATACGCCCTCCTCCCTCTCCTTTCTCCGCCTCCCTTGTGTCTGTTTCCTTTAAAAGCACCATCTCTTTTCCTTCCGTCACCCTGTGGTCCCTCATGCAGGCCCTGGAGCTTGAGTGTGCCGCTCCATCAGCGGTGGAGGCAGCTCATGGGTGGATGGCCGACCAGCCCTGCTCCCTTCTCCCTCCTCCCACCATGTCTCCTGTTTCCATCCCTCTGGGCCCCGTTTCAGGCAGCTGACACCTCTCTAGCCTCGTCGTATTCTGACACCCCCTCTCCTTGGCCTGTGCTGCCCTGCCAGACAAGCTGGCTGTCGCCGGTCCAGTCCATCTGTGCTTTCTGGATTCACAGTGCAGTGTCAGCGCCTGGACAGGCTGGTCCCGCATGCCTGCATGCCGGGCCCTCTGAAGCCACCGCCAAGACACCCCCCCGCCCTTGCCTTTCTAGTTGGAGCCTTGCCATCCTGCCATGCTCCTCAGTTCCAGGGGGTGAGAGGGGGCTGGCTTAGGAGGTGTAACCAGCATCTTTCACACCGGCTCCATTTCTTGTTATAAAATTGCCACTTGGAGCCCCTGCTGCCAGCAGAAGGGCTTGGCCCCGCGGGAGCCTGGCCGGGCTCGGGCGGCAGGGCCAGTCCCTCCTGTGCAGTGTGGGGTGGCAGAGGGTCAGGGCCGGCCTCGTGACATCTGCATGAGGCCTCACGTCTGGACACTCTCGGCGCCTGAATTGCCACCATCTATGAAACTGGATCGAGTGATGGACCAGTTCCTGAAGCAAGTAAAACAATGTACGCAGACAAAGTGGGGACCACACAGGCACTGGAGACGCGGGAGTTGGCTTATTCCTCCAAGGTGTGCTTACTGAGTGCCTCCGCAAGCCACGCCCTCCTCTAGCCCTGGGGACACAGGCCCTTCTATCCTAACTAGAGGCCCGATGCACAGAGATTTGTGTAAGAACCGGCCTTCTTTCCCTTGGCTCCTGGAGCCGCCTTTCCGCCTTCCCACGCTGCCCAGAGACCCGGAGCAGCTGGGGTGGTGCAGAACGCCTGCGTTGTTGCCATGGCGATGACACAAGCATCCCGCCCCACCCCTGGCCGATCAGTGCCTACATATGCAAATTGATCCGCCATCTTTACTGGGGTAATTTACATACCCCTGATTGGCTGGCGGGTGTCATGGAGGTATGGTCAATTAGCATGTTACTCTTTTATTACTGTAGATGCAGGGGTGGGGGACGTCCAGTCCAGGGGCTACATAAGGGCCAAGAAATCCTTTGGTCCGGCTCTGCCAAGGCATTAGGTGGGAGCTAATTAAATGTTTGACCAAATATAGCAGACTAACTTTTTTTTTCCTTTTAAAAATATATTTTTATTGATTTCAAAAGGGAAGGGAAAGGGAAAGAGAGATAGACACATTAGTGATTAGAGAGAATCATTGATCATCTGCCTCCTGCACATCCCACCCTGGGGATCGAGCCCACTGGGGCATGTGCCCTGATATTCCTCTGGCACATGTCTATGGACTGTGATCTGGTTCATAGGTCGATGCTCAGCCGCTGAGTTGATACTCTGTATGGCCCTGGGCAGAGGGAAGGGTCCCCACCCCTGTCCTCCTGGGAGAGGGACAGAGAACAAGCGAGCAAAGTCGAGGAACAGGTCCTTCTCGCTGGAGCAGGAAGAAAACGAGCTGATGACTGTGTGACTCAGATTGGTGGCCCAGGGTATTGCCGGGGTTCAGCACCAGTTCCTGCCTGGCAGGTGTGGCTCAGTGGTTGACCCAGGAACCAGGAAGCACCCAGCACCGCTGAAGAAGGGCAGGAATTCCACCGGACCACTCCCTCCTGGGCCTGCAATGCCGCCCAGAGCACCGCCAGGAGCATCGTCCCTGTAAGCCCCAGGAGCCGGCCCCCGGTCCCCATCGCTCTCAGGAATGAGCGCCGTGGCTCGGGTCACACCTCGAATGGAGACTTTCCCTGGTTCCCTGAATGTGGCGTCGCCACCACCTTAAACACAGGGTCTTGTTCGATTTCAGCATCACCCTGCTGCTTTAAAAAAAAAAAAAATTAGAGCAAAAAATGACTGAAACTGTTTGAGGACTCTGTGAGTATTACAAATGCAATTCCGTTCCAGAGGGAAAGGCTGCAGTCCACGCTGGTGCCAGAGGGAAGAAACTAGTCGGGCGCAGAGGGCCATCAGGCTCTGTTGTGACCAGGAATGTCCTACAAGCCAAGGCCTTCGTGTGGCAAGGACAGACGCGCACTGCGGCTGTGGACACTGGGGAGACCAGTCAGGGCGGCTCCAGATACTGGTGTCAGCTCTGGACAGTGTCAGTAAACCCACCCATCCTTATTCATTCAAAACCAGGCATTGTGCACACAGTGGGTGCAAAATAAATGCAACGGCGACGGTCCTGCTCCACATGGAGCCTCTCAGGGCCTGCAGACCCCCGGCGGCCGGGGAGCCAGAGGAAGCAGAGTGTGCACATCCCTCCCAGAGGAAGGGCTGGTGCTGTGAGCACCGTGTGTGTGGGGCCAATATGTTGAAGCCCTAACCCTGTCACTCAGAAAGTGACTGTCTTTGGAGATGGGTCTTTTTTATATATTTTTTTAATTGATTTTTTTTACAGAGAGGAAGGGAGAGGGATAGAGAACTGGAAACATCAATGAGAGAGAAATATCAATCAGCTGCCTCCTGCACACCCCCTACTGGGGATGTGCCCGCAACCAATGCACATGCCCTTGACTGGAATGGTACCTGGGACCTTTCAGTCCATAGATCGATGCTCTATCCGCTGAGTCAAACCGGCTTCGGCCGGAGATGGTTCTTTAAAGAGGTCACTAGGATGGGCCCTAGTGAAGTAGGACCGGTGTCCTTATAAGAAGGGAGAGTAGGACACAGACGCGTAAAGAGGGAGGACCAGCTGAGGACAGAGAAGGTGGTGAGGAGAGAGAGAGGCCTGAGGAGAAGCCAGCCCTACGCACACCGAGGTCCTGGACTGCCAGCCGCCAGAACTGCGAGGAAAACACTCTGCTGTTTACGTCCCCCGCGGTGTGGCTCTGTCATGGCAGCCCTCGCCAGCGCCCCGCCTCGGAGGGCGCCTGGACCCAGGAGGCCGGCGTGCATGTGTGGTGTGTGAATGTGCTGGAGACACTCAGTACGCCACTCTTCGGCCCTTGTGACAACACCTGGGTGTGTAAGCCTATTCGAGTCCCCGTTTTCCATTCTTTTGGGTGCACACCCTAGGGGTGGAATGGTCATTCTATGTTTAACTTCCGGGGAACCACCACACTGTTGTCCACAAGCTGCACCGCCCTGCCTTCCCCCAGCAACGTACGGGGTCCCATCTCTCCGCATCCTCGCCAGAGCTGGCTGTTCTCCATCGTGTTGATTGTAGCCATCCTGGTGTGTTTGGGGCGGGGGGGAGGGAGGGGGTCTCGTGACTTTGATTGACAATTCGCTAATATCTAACCATGTTAAACATCTCCTTGTGTCCTTACTGCTTGGGAGATATGTCCATTCAAGTCCGTTGCCCATTTCTTAAATGGGATGATCTTTTCATCATTGAACAAAAGGTGTGGAACTTTAAAAAGTGGACTCCTTGCCGAAACCAGTTTGGCTCAGTGGCTAGAGCGTCGGCCTGCGGACTGGAAGGTCCCGGGTTCGCTCTCAGGGGAAGGGTTTCTCACTGGGGAACAGGTGAGGGGCTGTGTCCCTGCTTCACCAGACTCTCTGGTCACCACCGGTCCGGAGCGGTTTGATTCCGCCCTGCCTTGGTGAGATTTTCTTCATGTTTCTTGTGCTTGGGATTCACTGAACTTCTTGATCTGTGAATTTAGCACTTTCTTCACATTTGAGAAATTTTCAGTCATTATTTTTCTAATGATTTTTAAAATGCTCCGCTCCCCTCCCCTTTGGGACTTGAGTTATATGGGTATCAGGACTCTTGAGGTTGTCTTACAAACTCCCTGGTGCTCTATTCTTATTCATATTCATCCATCCATCCATCCATCCATTCTCTCTCCCCCTCTCTCTCTCTCTCTCTCTCTCTCTCTCTCTCTCTCTCTCTCATATCTGTTTTCTCTCAGCATTTAATTTTGAATAGTTTCTGTTGCTATTTCTTTCTGTTCACTAATCTTTTTTTTAGCTAATCTCATCCAGTGCATTGTCATTTTCTCGAAGCTTGACTTTAAAAATTATGTAATATGTATATATAACATAAATATATATAAACAAATGTAACATAAAATGTAGAATATGTAGTATAAATACGTAATATAAAATAGGGCATACATGTAAAATAAATACATACACGCATACTTTCATACCTGTCCTTACATAGCCAGCCTTTCCTAGGCTTCTTGAACAGACATTATCCAGTTAAATAACTAATTTTCCTTGTCTCATCACTTATTACCCGTGTCGTTTCTGGGTTAGTCTTGCTTGATTGATTGTTTCCCTGCCTGGCCATGGTGACTGGGTGCCAGGCCTGTGCACGTTGCCGGGTTGGGGGCCGGACCTTAGGGGTTCCTATGGACACCCTGCGCTCTGTGCTGGGCGGCGGGTGAGTTACTCGGGAGCAGCTCTGTCAGGGACCAGCGTGCGGCCTTGGGTGAAATGCTCCGAGTTCCCTCCCCGGCCTACTGGCTTCTGTGGTCTCCACTGGGGCTGGTGGTGGAGGGACTCACCTCAGCGCTGGGTGAGCCCTGGCGTCTGTCTCTTCCCTGCTGGTCGCTCTTCCCCGCTCTGGGGAATGCCCTCCGCATCCCGCTGGTCAGTCCTCAGCTGAAGCCCCGTTCCCGATGTTGCCTCTCTTTGCAGCCCCCTCCTCTTCAGTCCTGTTCTAGTCCTGCTGGCTTTTCTGGGCTTCCAGCTCTGTCTCCCCAACTTAGAGGGGGTCTCTTTCCGCTCCCCGCCCGGGGGCACTCGCTGTCCCGCCCTGTCTGAGTGGTGTGGTTTCTTTTCATTGTAGCTGTCTCAAGCAGGACAGCGGGGACTGCATCGTGGCTAGCAGCAGAAGCTGAGGCACCTTTTAAGAAGCAGTTACACAGTGTCCCTGAGAAAAGCCGAGAGAAGGGCTTACCGTAACAACAGCCACCGCTGAAGAGGGACGTGGGTGGTGGGAGGGTGGGACCGGCCTGCCTGTGGAGTCTGACCTTAACATGAGGCAGCTCCACGCTTTTGGTGGGAACCTAACAGGTGAGCTGTACAGCGAGAAGCCAGGTGTTTCAGGGTTACCGTCTGCCATCAGCCACGTACCCACTGGATTACCCCAGCAGGACCGCCGGCAGCAGTGAGTGTTAGGAAGTTGTGTCCTGGAGAACAGTTATCTGGCGCTGGCCCCACTGGTGGATTTTTAACATTTGAACTATTCTTTCCTGGTTTTTATTTTTAAGATGTGATCACTAGCTGAGGACACATGCACTGTTTTTTTTTTTGTTGTTGGTTTTTTTTAATGTTTTTATTGATTTCAGATTTCAAAGAGAGGAAAGGAGAGGGAGAGATAAAAACATCAATGATGAGAGAGAATCATCGATCAGCTGCCTCCCGCACACCCCCTACTGGGGATCGAGCCCGAAACCTGGGCATGTGCCCTGACCTGGAATTGAACCCTTGTTCATGGGTCAACACTCAACCACTGAGCCACACTAGCCGGGCATGAGTTCTCATCTCAACTATCAAAGGACAAACTCTCATGCGAGGGAATGTTGTCTGAAACTAATCCGAACTGTTCAGTCCAGAACAGCGGTCGCCAACCTTTCAGACCTCACGGACCACCTGTGTCCACGGACCCCGGTTGGCGACCGCTGGCCTAGAAGACTGTCAGTGCTATGGTAGTATCACTGTATAGTACTCCAAACAGAAACACTTTATACTAACGGAAATTAATAGAAAAATTTAAGATAATAATAGCTTTTATTATTCTTCTTTCAAAATCCTTACCTGAGGATATATTTTTTACTGATTGGAGAGCGAGAGAGAGGAAGAGGTAGAGAGAAACATCAATGTGAGAGTGAAAATCAGTCCATTGCCTCGGGAACAAACCTGCAGCCCCGAGGTGTGCCCTCCATCAGAATGGAATCCAAGACTCTTTCGTGCTCAGGATGGTGCTCCAGCCAGCTGAGCCGCACCGGCCAAGGCGAGGGTCCTTTTTGCTGAAAGGTTTTGAAACGATGTAGCAAACAAAATCTTCTTAAAGCTACCTTTTTAGTTCACTTTCTGTGAAGTCATATAGGAGCCAATGACATCTGATCCAGAGATGTGATGGGCAAATGTTGCAATAGCTGGTCTCCCGGTGAAATAGAATTGGGAGGACAGCGGCCAGATCTTTTTCAAGTCCTACCCTCATGCGCATCGTTTCGTCTGCTCATTCCTCTCCCAGCCTCCATCATCATCATCTTTCCTTCTGTGGTCAGGCCTTGGCAACCATGCCCGGCTTGCCAGGAGGGCTGCTAGAAGGCTGTGTGTCTTTTCCTCTCTGTCCTCCCCGCTGTCCCAGATGCTGGCCGCACCCTTCCTGCCTGTGGCTCCTGGCACCACGGAGCATGTTGTGTCACATGTCACCGGGGGCCGCTTTTCTGCTCAGCCGCAGGCAGTATCCCGTGTTTGCCTTAAAACCACGGGGAAAAGGGTCGAACAGCCTTGAAGTACCTGGGTCTTGTAGTTTCTCACAGAAACAGGAAGCAAGAGAGCTTCTGCAGAAGTAGAGGTGTGCGTGTGTGCGTGTGTGCATACGTGTATGTGAGTGCATGTGTGTGTGCATGTGTTCATGTGTGGTGTGTGTGCATTTGTGTGTGTGTGCACATGTGTGTGTGTGGTATTAAAAGGGCACTCCAAAGATTTTGAAGGCTCCCAGGCTTCCTTGGGAAGTCTTTGTCAGGCAAAAATGAAATGAAAGTCGATGATTTCAGAATAAAGTCATTAACATTCACTGACTTTATACCAAATACTCAGCTCGAGAATGCCCAGGCTGTGGTTGCTGTGACTGTTCTTATTCTTGCTTCGCTCACTGAGGCTCAGAAGCTTGCCTGAAGCCCTGCTCTTCCTCCTCGGCCTGTGTTCCTGGGGTTTGCCTGGTCCTCATATTGCATCTGGAGCCAACTTCTTGCTGAGGGGTGATCTTACCAACTGAGCTACCCAGCCAGGGCTTCACAAAGTTATTTTATTTTTTTTAGCTTAACATTCAACAAAATTCCCACTTTGCAATAATTCTGTGTATTTTAGCACAGTCTTGATGCCTGTAACTGCCACCACCATCAGGACACAGCTTGTCTGTACTCTCCCAAACTCCCAGTGTGAGCCCCTCTTCTCCCCGCAACCCCTTTGCACCACTGACCCGCTGTTCCCCGGAGCTCCGTCTTGTGGGAATCTCATACATGGGTCATACAGTGTGTAACCTTCGGAGGCCAGCTTCCTAACCTCAGCATCATGCCGTGAGAGCCGTCTGAATTATTGCCTGTTGCCATCGGTCACTCTTTCTGTCCCCGTGCGGGACCCCCCTGTGTGGGTGTGCCACGTCGGTCCATTGCACCAGGTGGAGCGCACCTGCGTTGTTTTCCATCTTTACCAAATCCGTGTGGAGCTCTGTAAAGGGAGCGTTCATTTCTCCAGAGTCGGTGCCCGGGGATTGTGAGGTCCCATGGTAAGTGTACGTTCAGCTTTCTGAGGAGCCGCACAGCATTCTCCAGGGTGGCTAGACCATCCCTGTGCCCACCAGCCAGGCGGCAGAGCTCCCCTCGCCCCGTATCCTCACTGCCTTTGGCTTTGTCAGCATTTTGTATCTGAACCACTCCAGCAGGTGTGCGTGCTATCGCACTGTGGGCTCACGTGCATCTTCCTGGTGGCTGCTGCCATGGAGCCTGTTTTCATAGGCCTGTCTGTGCTTGGAGGAAGCGGATCTCCAAGTGTTTGCTGTTAGCGCCCGTGTTTTGTCCATTTTGGGTTTGTGCTCATCTTATTTTCTCTTCTCTGGAGCATGTGTTCCTGTCTTGATTCTTCGACGCCCTGGGTGTCCTCGGGTTGCACCTGGGCGTGATGAGTGTTCGGAGGCGGACCCGCTGGTCTCTGCTCTCTCTAACGAGCGCTGTTTCCTGTGTCCCAGGGGGACCTTCCTCGTTGGATGGAACTGCGAGCTCTGTTTCTAGGCTGCGGCTCCAGCCCCCGCCGGAGCTTCTGTAGTCAGTTAGCTGGATGGTTAGCTAGCTGGATGGTTAGCTAGCTGGATGGTTAGCTAGCTGGATGGTTAGTTAGCTGGATGGTTAGTTAGCTGGATGGCTGAGTCCGAGGGACCGTGTGTGAACGGACAGTTCGGGGATCCCCTCTCTGGCTTTTTCCTTCCTGGGATTTCCCCGCGCTCTTCGGTGTTCACCGTCCTCGGACGTCACTTTCGGGATTCCTTAGGGATAAAACTGACGGTTTTCCACATGTGCCCGCCCCGGTCGTGTGCGCTCGGCTCTGGCTGACCACAGAAAAGGGCATCGTTGTCCATCGGCCTCCGCCAAGCACGGGCAAAGCCCCGTCAGAGTGTCTGTGCTGCTGGGCCCCCTTCCAGAACTTTCCAGAAGCCGTGGTGTGTGTTTCCAGGCCTGGCACTTGCTTTCTGCAGGCGGTGCTGTCCCACAGGGTCTGCTGTACCTGGAAGCGGAGTGACTCTGTACTGTGCACATGTTAGCCAGGAGACGCAGACAAGCAGGCACAGGAGCTGTCAGTGTGTAGCAAAGCTCTGAAGGGAGAAAGGAGGTTGAGGTATTGCCAGGTGGTAGCAATAGTAAGGCTGTTTAAAAGGCTCTCTGGCCAAAACTGGTTTGGCTCAGTGGATAGAGCGTTGGTCTGTGGACTGAGAGGTCCCAGGTTCAATTCCGGTCAAGGGCATGTACATTGGTTGTGCGCACATCCCCGGTAGGGGGTGTGCAGGAGGCAGCTGGTTGATGTTTCTCTCTCATCGATCTTTCTGACTCTGTCCTTTTCCCTTCCTCTCTGTGAAAAATCAATACAGTATATTTTTTAAAAATAAATAAAAGGCTCTCTGAAGGGCTCCCACTTGAATGGAGACGTAAAGATCGGGGACTTTGGTTATGGGAAAAGCTGGTTGAGAAATGCTTTAAGCAAAGGTGACAGCAGATACAGAAGCCCTCAGGAGGGAGGGAGGTGCCCCAGGGGAGAACGGCATAAAGCGGGGGTCAGGGAGGCGGGGACGATCACGCAGGCCTGGGGCACCTGCGGAGGAATGGGAATCAGCGATTCCATACAAGAACATGTGGTTACCATGGCTGCGGGTATGCACAGTCGCGTGACCATCTGACCACCTGCGTGTTGTTGGAGCAACAGCTGGAAGACGTGCGCTGGGTTGGGCAATGTGTGGGGAGTTGGAATAGACAGGTTCGCGTACCCCTCTACCTCCGAGGTTCTCTGATATCTACCGATTGAGCTAGCCGAGCATGCTCTGCCAGCTGAGCTAGCTGGGCGCAGTACAATGGAAACAGTTTAAAATATGAGGCGCACTGCCCTGGCTGGGTGGCTCAGTTGATTGGAGCATCAATCCCATACACGAAAAGGTTGCAGGTTCAATTCCTGGTTGGGGCACATATGGGAGAAACTGATGTTTCTCTCTCACATCGATGTTTCTCCTTTCCTATCTCTCAAAAAATCAATAGAAACATATCCTCGGGTGAGAATTAAAAAATAATAATCCTATATAATAAAAGGATAATATGCAAATCAACCAAACTGCAGAACCCGTTGCTATAACATGCACTGACCACCAGGGGGCAGATTCTCAGTGCAGGAGCTGCCTCCTGGTGGTCAGTGTGCTCCCACAGGGTAATGCCACTCAGCCAGAAGCCAGGCTCAGCGGTAGGAGCCTCTCCCGCCTCCACGATAAGAATGAGTCTAAGCCGTTGGTCGGCCATTCCCTGCGGGCTCCCGGACTGCCAGAGGGCACGGGCTGGGCTGAGGGACCTCCCCGCCGAGTGCACCGGGCCTCTAGTAACAAATAAACAATGAGGAGCACTCCCGCGGCGGAGGAAGACTGCAGTAGAAGGAAGCATAGCCCTTTGTAGGAAAGGCCCCACGTGATTCTGCAGGAAGGCCGTCCCCGTGGGGTTTAATTACTTCGCCAGGGCGATGGCTGGCCCCCTGGGGTGTGCGTGGGACTCACTCGCTCCTCTCCTTGGGTTCAGATGACAGCGCCTCGGCGGCGAGCAGCATGGAGGTGACGGACCGCATCGCCTCCCTGGAGCAGCGGGTGCAGATGCAGGAGGACGACATCCAGCTGCTGAAGTCGGCGCTGGCCGACGTGGTGCGGCGGCTGAACATCACCGAGGAGCAGCAGGCCGTGCTCAGCCGGAAAGGACCTACCAAAGGTGGGTGGTTGCGTCACCAGAGGCGAGGGGGTCGGTCTCCTGGGCGCCTGGCCCAGCCGGCGCACCGCTGCAGTGCTGGCGGGAGCCCGCGGCAGAACGAGATGCCTCAGCCTCAGCGTCACCTCAGCCTCTGACGGTCACCCCCAGAGCAGGCAGGGTTTCCTTGGTGCTGGTGACGTGCGGCCCAGAGGGGTCAGTTGTCAGTGGCGGGTAAACGCTCCGTGGGCCGAGGCATGAGGACAGCTGTTCGTCCATATTCTCTGGAATAGAGCTCAGGTGCAAAGACCCCACCCTCCCAGGGGTGCCCTGGGGAGGCGTTGGCCCCTCTCAGTGCCCACCTCACACCTGGGCCTGGGCCACATGCCAGGCTCGGAGCCAGCCCTCTCCGAGGAGCCCAGAGCCCTGAGGTTTATCCTCGCCCCCTCAGACACACACACGCACTCACGTGCACACGTGTGCCCACACACACTAGCTAGTGAGCTCCTTCTGGGCACCCTCTTTTCCTTTGTCCCCTTCTCTGCTCAGCCCCCCCCCCCCCCCCAGGCTCCTGGGCCCTGGGGGCTTCTGGCAAATTGAAACTGGTTTCATCTCCCCGGGGCACAGAACAAACCATGACAAAAGCAGTAGTTTTGTTTAAGTCACTTGGTAGTGACCTTCTTTTGGAAATTTTGGAAATAAACCACCTCCTGACAGCTTCTGTCCAGCTAGCCAGTGCCCTGCTGTCTGCTTCCAGCCCATACGCGTGGCTCCCCTTTCGCCAGAATGGCTTTTCCGCATGGCCAGCACTCAAAAGCGGAATTAAATTCCTCTTGTCTGTGGAATTCCTTCCGTTAGAACATTTGGGATTGTGGCCTGTAATGTCCTTTTATTTATTTATTTTTAAAAATTGACTTCAGAGAGGAAGGGAGAGAGAGATAGAAACATCAATGATGAGGGAGAATCATTGATCGGCTGCCGCCTGCGCACCCTACACTGGGGTTGGAGTCTGGCAACCCAGGCTTGTGCCCTGACCAGGAATCGAACCCTAACCCCCTGGTTCATAGATAGAGGTGCCCAACCACTGAGCCACGCCGGCCAGGCTGTAATGTCCCTTTAAAATGGACTTCCTTATTTCACTTGGATTTGACAGGTGACTCCCAGTTCCCGTGTTTTCCCGGAGTCGGGAGGGGCCCTGTCTCCCGCAGGGGGAGCTGCTCCTCGGGGACGTGGCTGTGCTCACGTTTCTGTGGAAGGAAGTCTGTTTCTCTGTCCTTCGGGTCCTCACCACCCGGCCCTGTGAGATACCCACGCCGGCAGCGTCTGCAATTTGAATAACTCTTTTAAGTCATCTTTCTCTCCTGAGTGGCAGAGCAATCGGCGTTTTAAATAGAAACCGGGCTATTCTAGGTATGCTTGACCTACTCAGCTTTCCCAAAATAATTCTGATGACTACTGTATCCTGAAGGGTGCATTCGAGGTAGTTGCTTCATGTAAAACTGCAGTGTCTTTATTTTTAGAAAATTGGGGGGCCGGGATCATAAGAGAAGGCTGTCCAGGAGATACCTTTTCTTGATTCACAGTAAAGTTCGCCCTGGCCGGTGGGGTTCAGTGATTGGAGGGCCAGCCAGCGCCCAAAGGATCTCAGGTTCGATTCCTGGTCAAGGGCACATACCTGGGTTATAGGTTATATCCCCCTCTCTCCCTTTCCCCGTTCCTCCCTCCTGTCCACTCTCTCTAAAAATCAAAGGATTTAATTTTTTTTTTTAAGTGAAGTCTGATTTTTATAAAACTCCTAGGAGAAATCATTGTTTTCATGGTTATGGCCGATGTTTCTCGTGCCATCCTTTTTATGAGTGAGAGTAAATCAAAGCAGAACAGGTCTGGGCAAGGAGTGGAGAAAGACCCCAGAGGCCAGTGCAGGGTGGGCCTGAGGGAGGCCTGGTTCTCCCTGCTCCCCCGCTGTTCCCTCCACACTGGACACTGGAGCAGGGGCGGGCGCCCTTCACCAGCGCCGGTGCTGTTGCTGCCAGGGGCCGCGTTGCCCACACGTGCTCCTCAGCCTGGAAAGCGGGCACCCCGTAGCCCTGATCTGGTTGGGGAATCTTTTAGAAAAGATGGATTTTAGATAAACCTCCTTTGGCTTCTAAAAGGCCGCATCATTTCACTTTACACTGGCTGGCCATCCCATGCAGGCCTGAACTAGACTGGAGAAGTGGCATTCTGACTTTTAAATATTCAGTGATCCCCTCTCCCCACCCACCTCAAGGTTAGCAGTCAGAGCTGAGGGCTCTGTCTTGCGCTTGTGTTGTAGTGTACCCCGAATCTCACAAAGGACGCCTCGATCAAGAAGCCGAATTAAGGAGTCATTTATTAAAGGCCGGTGGCTTACGAGGGGGCAGTCAGCAGTCTAAATTTCGCAGCCCCGAAATGCTCGCCAATTCTGGCTTATATAGAATATCACAGAGGTATCGATTACATCTTTGGGTTTGGAATGAGGAACCTGGTTTGCACAAAGCAGTTGCAGAAGCGAAATTGAGCAAGTTAGTTCTCTATAAAGATTAAGTATAGTTTTGGGTCTTGGGACCCCTGAGTCAACCAGAACACATTATCTGGAGCAATTTAGGGTAACTGTGCTGTCCTGGTTCCTAGGTACAGAGGAATGTGCTTCGATAACCAGTAAAATCACAATCAATGGGATATTCAAACCACCATCCATGGAGTACCAATCGATTGGGATAGCAGACATAAGTTCAGAAAAATCAAAATACCTTTTCTGTTGTTTTAGCAAGCAAATAAGTACAGAACCCAAAGCAGCAGGGTTAAAGTTAAAGCGAAAACTGCAGTTTCTACCTGAAATGATTGCTACCAGACTTCACTTGGGTGCACATCTCTGTGGGTTCGCAGTGGCAGAAACGGTGGCCGGGCCGCAGTCAGCATCCAGCGCTCAGAGCAGGTGCAGGGTGAGCGGTGGCCTGCACTGTCCTGTCCCCGGCTGTCGGACTGCCCGTCCTCTCACTGGCCTCAGCGTGGCCTGCGGGGCCGTGAACGATGGTTCCGTTCCTCTCCACTCGCTGGAGGGAAGGCAGGCCGTCTGAGCGGGGACTCACTGGTCTTCCTTCGGGGAGGACTGAGCCAGCGTGACAGTGAGAGCTGTGGTCTCCGACAGGACCCACTCAGATCAAGTGTGAGGCTTCCTGAGGCCGGACACTGGCCACCCCACACATGCCTGCGGGCCAGAGGCAGTGTGTCTCAGGCTATTCTCCTTTTTTTTTTTTTTTTTTTTTTTTTTTACAACATTCTCCCGTCCTGAGAATGGCCTCCTGCACTCATTCTCCAACGTAGGGGTGTCGAACTCAATCAGAGAAGGGGCCAAAATCTAAAATCCAGCCTAAATCGCGGGCCGAATGGTTTACTGAACAGTCATAAACTGACAATGTCATAAACTGACAGCGGAGTGCAGTGATGACAGCGCGGTGCGGGCCACATTGCAAGGCCTGGCGGGCTGGATTTGGCCCGCGGGCCTTGTGTTTGACACATGTGCTCCAACGCTTCTAACCCCGCGATACTGGCTCTTGGGCCAAGCTCAGCCAAGCCCCTCAGGCGGTGCTCTCTCTTTTTCCTTTTCCTTTCACATCTTTTTTAACATTAGGAACTGGTTGCCCTCGCCTGTGTCTTTACTGTAGAGAAGGTCTGCCTGCAAAGTTAGCTTTGTCCAGGTTGAACCCACAGGCAGACGGGAAGATTTGCTAACTGGGGTTCCCATAGAGCGGAGGAGCGAGAACCAGCCCGCTGGCAGGGCATGTATTTTAAAACTCACGCTAACGTTCAGGTTTTCTCAGGGTCGTGGCTGAGGCGGGGCTGCACTCACTGCTGGAAGAATGACAGGAACTGCCCCTTTCTCTGTTGCTGTTGTGAGTGTAAATACAGAAAGTGTACAGTGTATAAAGGGGCTCATTGTGACCTTATGCACAAGGGGGCATTGGATGGGAAACAATAGGGAAGCAGGCACCGGGCATGGCCAGAAAACTGGCTCCTCCTAACGAGCTGCCACTCATTAGTGCGCCTGGGGCTGAGTATCTTTAAAAACGTCTGATTGGTCACAACAGGGAAATGCTCCTGTATTGTGTTTTTGAGTTAGGAGTCCAAAGCAGGATATCAGACTGTATACACTGGTCATTCCAACGGCACAGACCAAAGCTGTGCGAACATCTGAAAGAACTATACCAACAGTTATTACTGGTTTTCCCCCAGTGGTAGGAATGGGATCTTTTTCTTGTAGTTTTCGTTTTTGTTTTTATGTTTTTATTTTTAGTTGACTTCTCAAAGTTCTTTGGTGTATATTCCTTCATAAGCAAAAGACATTTCTGTCTAAAAGCGACTCCGTCCTCACCGAACCTGACCTTCAGTGCTCAGAGGCCAGCGGCAGGCCTTCAGCTGACTTCCGGGCCTGGAGTCAGCTCCCGTGCTCACGAATTTGTTAAGTGAATAACGGATCCATGCACACGTGCTCGGCTAACTTCTGTCAGTGCCAGGAGGGCGGCGTGGGCTTTCACATGTGGAATGTGGGCTGCAGTGTAGGTGTTGCCCCAGCATCTGGGCTGTGGGTTTCGTTGGCATTACCCAATGAGTGGCTCCTGTGGCTCACTATAACTTTGCTGGGATTGGACAGCTTGCCTTTTGTAAACTTTCCTGTCCCATTCGCAGGCTTTTTTATTAGCAGCCTTAATAATGGTGACCAGAGACTTAATCAATCTAACCAAACACCCTGGTGGCGGTGCCAGTGACCTTTAACAATGTAGGCTCTGCTACCGGCACTTCTCCTGATGCTTAAAATGTCACCGCGGCTGCCACTCACTAGCTGGCCCGGCCGGGCTTTGCAGTAGATATTTGGGAAGACCAGCTCACCTCACCTCCCACAATCCTCTGCGGGAGGTGTTAACATGCCATTTCACAGAGGAGGAAGCAGCCTCCCGGAGACTGGATAATCTGCCCCAGGCTACACGGCTAGTGAAGCGGGGGATCTGAGTGTGGACCCCAAGCCCCTGGACACACGAGGGGGTTCTTTCCGCCATCTTGCTGTGCTCACCTCTTGGCAATATTATTTAAATGAGATTATTCAAATCAAGTCAAATATTTAATCAATGAATAACTATATGACTAGCAATGAGGGTTCTTTTCTCAAGAACTGATTTGAGTTGCAAAGCATCCCAAGTACAGCAGGTCATATTCTGCACATAATTGTGTGAAATACAGTGTCGTGGTCCCTTCACAAATCTTATTAGATACATACAACCAGCAAATTTGCAGGGAGTTACACTGATGAATAACTAACTTAGTTCTTTATCCTGGTTAACCACAGTTACAGTGCAATTTTCCCCCCTCTCTCTCTCTCTCTCTCTCTCTCGTCGACTGCGCTCTCTCCTTTTCCCTGGCCTCACCCGTCAGTTATCAGAGAAAATCGCTTCTGCTTCCTGTTGCGCAGCGCACACCACAGTTCCTTCCGTTTCTCACTAGCTCCCTCCCCAGTTTAGGTGGGAATTCTTTAGTGATGTATAGAAAAGGCTTAGTAGGTATAGTCACTTTTTCAGAGACTAAGAAAGATTGTTTTTAAACTTTGTTTTATGAAAATATACACGTGTAAAAGTAGAAAGAAAAATACCTCTTATTTTTTAGTTGCTTCATTATATATCAACATGTATCAATTTTGTTTTATTTATTACTAGGGGCCCGGTGCACGAAATTCGAGCACAGGTAGGGACAATCAGGCAGGCAGGCAGAGAGGTTAGGAGCAATCAGGCAGGCAGGTGAGTGGTTAAAAACCAGCAGTCCTGGATTTCGAGAGGCAGACAGACATCCCCCAAGAGGTCCCGGATTGGAGAGGGTACAGGCTGGGCTGAGGGACACCCTCCACCCATGCATGAATTTTATGTACCAGGCCTCTAGTTGAAATATAATTCACATAACATAAAATTCACCCTTTTAAAGTGTACAATTCATTGGTTTTAGTTTCACAAAATTGTATAGCCATCCTCACTATCTAATTGTAGAACATTTTACCACCCAAAAAATACCCCACACCCATTAGCATTCATTTCCCCTTCTCCCTCCCTCTACCCTCACTGCCAACGTGAATTTACTGTCTGAATGGATTTCAGTATTCTGGACACTTCATCAGTATGAGGCCTTTTACCTCTGTCTTCTCTCAGTCAGCATTGAGAGTTCATGCATGTCCAAGCATGCATCCACATTTCATCCCTTGTTGTGTAATTTCCATTACATTGAATTTTCAGTGTTACAGGATTCTTGCACCACTAGCCCTCTGCCTGGGGAGTCACATAAATAATCATGGTTCCATAGATAGCCTCACGTATATTAAAACTTGATTCATGTGCATCTGGTCATTTCAAAATCTTTTTTCAAATGATATAATAAGAGTTAGCATTTTAAATCTGCAGAGTTCTGGCACAGTAGGTAGGTATAGTTACGCACTATTCTGTACCTTGCTCTTTTCACTGCTGTGTATAGAGGCCTTCCTCTTTCCGTTTACACCATTGCATAGTATTCTACTGGGGGATGAGCCATAGGTGATGTATAGAAAAGGCTTAGTAGGTATAGTCACTTTTTCAGAGACTAAGAAAGATTGTTTTTAAACTTTGTTTTATGAAAATAAGAGGTATTTTTCTTTCTACTTTTACACGTGTATATTTTCATAAAACTTTTACACGTGTATATTTTCATAAAACAAAGTTTAAAAACAATCTTTCTTAGTCTCTGAAAAAGTGACTATACCTACTAAGCCTTTTCTATACATCACTAAAGAATGTATAGTCCCTATGGGTGGTTCTTTGTTTTACAAATAATATAAAAATAATTGTACATATGGCATGTTGTGTTATCCCAGGACATCCACTTTAGGGTGGATTCCTGGAAGTGGGGTTACTGAATCAAAGGTAGAAGAATCTGCAATTTCCCTGGGTATTGGTGACAGCACTTAATCAGTTATTTACTTTGTCTTACAATTTAGCAAAAGCAGGGAGCCTTCTCCAATTCCAAATATAGACATATTTTAAATTTTTAAAAAGATAATTGGGAATTCTAGGTCCATACTGGTCAGATATGCTAAACTGGATATCACATGTAATCACATTCATAGTCATGCTTTGCATAATTAAATTTGTTTTTAGGCCTAGTGGAAAGTTTTACTTCTCAAATGCTGAATATTGAGTTGTTAGTATAAACTCAAAGGGTTTCTTGATCTTAGATCATAACTTGATATCAATGTCATAATAGGCATTGATAGATTTGACCAGCTATGCTCGAATGTCCATATTTGTATCAACATCGTTTTGAACATGTATTCTCATGGACAGTGCTTTTTGAAGTCTGGTTCCTCCAGTCTACCACTTAGAAAGGTGAGAAGCATGTTCCCTTCAGGCCTGCTTGTGCATGATTTAGACCTGACATCCGGAGCACCTCAGAGCCAGAGGTGGCCGCCCTCACCCGTGGAGTCGGCTGCAGGGATTTGACTCCGGGCAGTGTGAGGGGACCTTCTGCATGCCCAGTCCCTGCCGGCCCGGTGCCAAACCAGCTCCCCGTTCTCCTCACCTCCCCGTCCCCTGGGCCTGTCCACTTCCGCCTCGGACTCTTCTCCGTTCACTTCCTGTGGGTTGGCGAGTCAGAGAACCCACCAGTGTGTTGCTTTTCAGAGCCCGTTCTCATGTGAGTTCGCACCATAGACCTCCGAGTGGGAGGAGATGCCCGTGGAGCACTTCCAGATTGAAGCCCCGACTTGATGGGTTAGGAGACAGGGCCCGGGGTCCTCCCTGCGGTCACTGCCCATCGGGGTGTGCTAGGCACCCTGGACCCGAAGGGACAAAACGTGGGAGTCTCAGAGGTGGCAACATCACACCTTTTCTTTGCAGCCTGAGACCCAGGGGACTGACTTCGAGGGGCATTTACCTCTCCTCCCCTTCAGCCATTTCCTCAGTCACTTACGGGCACGCCTGTGGACTCAGGCGTTTATGTTAAACCTGGGGCCACAGTCCAATGCAGCTTCATTGCGTTGCTCACATTGTCCCAGCTCTGGCCGTCGGGAGCTGTCCGTTGGCTCCTGCCTCCCTTTGTCTGTCTTTCATTGTAGAATGATATTAGAAACCGAGGTTTAGGCTCTGGGTGTCCCTGCTTTCGGCTCTCAGCAGACAGAGCTGGGAAATCCATGTGTTTATACC
Source organism: Pipistrellus hanaki (assembly GCF_964339955.1). Classification (NCBI taxonomy): domain Eukaryota; kingdom Metazoa; phylum Chordata; class Mammalia; order Chiroptera; family Vespertilionidae; genus Pipistrellus; species Pipistrellus hanaki. The sequence continues at coordinate 5,772,301 of NC_140503.1, forward strand.
AGCCTGTGTACACACGCGTGTCTACGATTTTGTATCTGTAGCTCTATCCAGCTAGACGTGGCTTCATCCCACGCCTCCTGTCTGTCTGCCCCATCACCACCTGCTCCTTCCAGCCTGCCCCTGCTGGTCTTTACCACCCTCTCAGACTGCGAGAAGCCTGCCTCCAGCCATCTTCCATGCATTTGCTCACTTGTTCCATCCAGTGTTTATGTACAGTGGTTTCAGAGTTGTGCCCCCATGGAGAGCAACTTGACTAAGTAGAACCCAGGGCTCCAGGCAGTTACTTCTGTAATCTCACAGCCTCCACTCACTTCCAGAATCGCTGGTCAGCACCTTTCCTCTGCACTCTAATCTCGGAGGCTGGAACATGTCTTTGTAGTAAGTTAGATTCTTTTGTCCCAATTTGCACCCCGTCCTGAAGTTCCCCATCTCCTAAGTGACTTTATTTGCATTCATTCACAGTCACGCTAGGCTTTGACAAACGCATAGTGTCGCCTTTCACCGCCACAGTAGTCTTCAGAATAGTTTGACCACCCTAGAAAGTCTCTGATGCTTTGCCTGGCCAACTCCTCCCCCCACCACCACCACCGATAAACTCTGGCAGCCTCCGAGCTGGTCTTTGTCCCTGTAGGTTTGCCTTTTATAGAACGTCATGTGAGACTACAGTCTGTAGCCTTTCAGACCGGCTCCTTTCACTTAGCGACATAGAAATAGGGCTCATCCGGCTGAAACCAGTTTGGCTCAGTGGTAGAGCGTCGGTCTGCGGACTGAAAGGTCCCAGGTTCGATTCCGGTAAAGGGCATGTACCTTGGTTGCGGGCACGTCCCCGGTAGGGGGTGTGCAAGAGGCAGCTGGTCGATGTTTCTCTCTCATCGACGTTTCTAGCTCTCTATCCCTCTCCCTTCCTCTCTGTTAAAAAAATCAATAAAATATATTTTTTTAAAAAAATAGGGCTCATCCGTGTTGCCTATGGACGGGCTCATTGCCCTTTTTGCCGAGTCATATGCCATTGTATGGACATACCAGAGTTTGTTTATCCACTCACCAGCGGGAGGATATCTTGGCTGTTCCTGGTTGTTGACAGTTATGAATAAAGCTGCTATAAATATTAAATGCAGGTTCATATAGACATAAGTTTTCCGATCATTGGGTAAATACCTCGTGTCACTCAATCGCTGGATTGTCTGGTGAAGCTATATACAGCAGCAGCCAGACTGTCTCCCGCGGTGCCTGCACTTCTGCATCCCACCAGCAAGGCCGAGTTCCTGCGGCTCCGTGCCTGGCCAGCAGTTGGTGTTTTGTCTGTTTTTTGGAGTTTGGCCATCCTAATAGGTGTTTAGAGATATCTCATTATTGTTTTAATTTGCATTTCCCTGCTGACAAAAGATGCTAAGCATCTTTTCATATGCTTATTTGCCATCTGTGCATCTTCTTTGGTGAGGGGTCTGTTCAGATCTTTCGCCTTTTTTTTTTTTTTTTAATGGGCTGTTTGTTTGCTTACTGTTGTTTTTAGATGTGTTGGGGGTTTTTGTGTGTGTGTGTGTGTGTGTGTGTGTTTTTAATATTCTGTGTACAAATCCTTTATCAGCTATGCGGTTTGCCAATATTTTCTCCGAGGATGTGACTTCTCTCTTTATCCTCTTCACAATGTCTTTCACCGAGCGAAAATTTTTATAATGTTAATGAAGTCCCAGCTACTGATTTTTTCTTTCTGGATTGCCCATTTGGTGTTGTATCTAAAAAAAAAAAAGTCATCTCCAGACCCAGGTCGCATTTCTCCCATGTTTTCATCTAGAAGTTGTATAGCTTGGCCTTTTACACTTAGCTCTGCGGTTCGTTTTGAGTGCGTTTCTGAATAAGGTGTGGGTTGGTGTCTGGGTGCTGTGTTTCAGCACCACTTGTTAAAAATAAAAATCCCCAGTGAGTTGCCTTGGTTAATTTTTGCTCTCATTGGTAAACATCGGTTCCTTTCTTAAGGAGTTACCTTGACATGGGGCCTGTTCTGATTTCCTTCTCTGCTTGTCTTACAGCGAGACCCCTGGTGCAGACCTTGCCTCTAAGAACCACCGTCAACAACGGCACCGTGTTACCAAAGAAACCTAGTGGCTCTCTGCCGTCCCCCTCCGGGACCAGGAAAGAAACTGCTATGCCGGCAATAACCAAAAGGTAGGCACAGAGTGACTTACAGGACGTCTGAAAGCAGATCCATCTCAGGTGCTTAAATATGTATTCCTGCCCTAGCTGGTTTGGCTCAGCGGATAGAGCGTGGGCCTTCGGACTGTAAAGTCCCAGGTTCTATTCCAGTGAAGGGCGGGCTTAAGCTCCAGTAGGGAGCGTGCAGTAGGCAGCTAATCAGTGATTCTTTCTCATCATTGACTTTTCTATCTCTCTTTCCCTCTCCCTTCCTCTCTGAAATCTATAAAAAAAAATTTTTTTAAAGGCTATCTTTTAAAAAATATTCCTGTTTTTATATGACACTTTACAATTTCTCCTCTGATTAAAGCTTGTGGAAGTATAATATTTGGTGTGTTGCCATAACAGAAATCATATAGATTTATTATTCTGCTTTTTAAAATTTCATCACTTTTTTTGCTACCTGCCTAGCAGTTAGGCATTTATACAGTTTATGAAACATTCCCCTGATAAGCCCTATAGCCAGCTGGTTCCATACATAATCATTACCATGTTACTGACTCTGTTCCCTGTGCTGTATTTCACATCCCTGTAAAATTTAATCATAGTACCTTTGAAAAACCCATTAGCTAAAACCACAGTCCTGTCTTGTATTTTTTCTTACAATTCTCTTTTTGGGGGGAAAAATGGGGAATAACCCAGGTAAAAAGTAAATGCTGTTCCCAGGTCTACACTTGGCACATGGCAAAATTCAGGTTACCACAACCTTATTGTTACAGTCCACCCTCATTCTTTTGCATGTAGATATCCAATTTTCCATGTACCATTTGTTGAAAAGACTATCCTTTCCCCATTGTGTAGTCCTGCCATCTTTGCCAAAAGTCATTTGGCCGTATGCACAATGGTTTATTTCTGAGCTCTCTGTTCTATTCCATTGGTCTGTATTATCTGTCTTTATGCCAATAAAGATACCACAGCAATTTGATTACTGTTATTTTGTAGTATATTTTGAATTCAGGAAGTGTAAGGCCTCTAACTTCATTCCTTTTCAAGTTTATTTTGGCTGTTTGAGGTCCCCTGAGATTTCTTATGAATTTTACAATTTTTTTCCTGTTTTTACCAAAAAACATGCCATTGAGATTTCGATAGGGATTATACTGACTCTGTAGATTACTTTGGGTGGGATAGACATCTTAACAGTAGTAAGAATTCTAATCCACGAATATGGGATATGCTTCCATTTATCATCTTTCAATTTTTTTAGCAAGGTTTTGTTATTTTCTTTATTTTTTATTGAATTTATTGGGGTGATACTGGTTAATAAAATTATATAGGTTTCAGGTATACGATGCTATAATACACCATCTGTATAGTGAGTTGTGTGTTCACCACCCCAAGTCAAGTCTCCTTCCATCACCATTTATTCCCTCTTTACCCTCTTCTACCTCCTCCTTGGTTAATTTTTTTTCGTACAAGTCTTTTACCTCCTTGGTTAAATTTTTATGAAGTATTTTATTCTTTTTGATGCTATAACAAATATTGTTTTCTTAATTTCCTTTTTGGATTAGCTGTTGTTAGTGTATAGACATGCAACTGATTTTTGTGTATTGATTTTTCTATCTGTAACTTCGCTGAAATTGTTTATTCGTTTTAAATTTTTGTGTGTGTGGAATCTTTCGTGTTTTTTACATGTAAGGGTATGTTCTCTGCAAACAGGTAATTTTATGTCATCCTTTTTAATTTAGATCCCTTTAATTCGTTTTTCTTGTCTAATTGCACTGGTTGGACCTCCAGGGCTGTGCGGAGTAGTGGTGGGGACAGTGGGTCTCCTTGCTTTGTTCCTGTCCTCAGAAGGAAAACTCTGTCTTTCAGCACTGAATATGACGTGAGCGGTGGGCTTCTCGCAGATCGCTCTCACTATGTTATGGTATTTTCCTTCTATGCTAGCTTATCGAGTATTTTTCATATAAAAGGATGTTGAATTTTGCCAAGTACTTTTTCTGTATCAATCAAGACAAACATTTGTTATTTGTCCTTCATTCTGTTAATGCTGTGTATTACAATGATTGCTTTTCATAGGCCAATCCTTGCTTTCCAAATGTGAGTCCCGCTTGGTCATGGTATAATATATATAATTATTTTAAGTACTGTTCAATTCAGTTTGGTCTTAATTTGTTGAGGATTTTTGCATCCATGTTCCTCAGGAATATCAGTCTGTGTAATATTTCTTGTGTCTTTGTCTGGTTTTGGTATCAGAATAACGCTGCCCTCAGAGAATGAAATTGGACATGCCCCTCCTCCCCGCCCCCTTCAGTTCTTGGACGATTTGGAGAGGATTGGTATTAATTCCTCCTTAAATATTTGGTAGAATCCTCTAGTGAGGCCATCTGGCCCTGGGCTTTACTTTGTTGTCAGAGTTTTGATTACTGCTTCCATGTCCTCCCAGTCATAGATGTGTTCAGAATTTTTATTTGTTTATGATTCCGTCTCAGTAGCTTGCATGTATTGAAGAATTTGTCCATTTCCTCTAGGCTAGCAGTTTGTTGGCATATATTTGTTCACAGTAGTCTCTTATAGTCCTTTTTCTTTCTGTGATAACTTTTTTTTCTCACTTTAGTTGTGTCTTCTCTCTTTTCCTTAATCAAGCTAAGGATTTGTAAGTTTGTTGAACTTTTTAAAAAAAATTCTTGATTTCACTGATTTTGTTTTTTGTTTTTCTATTCTCTATTTTATTTATCTCTGCTGTACTCCTTATTATCTCCTTACTTTTGCTAACTTTTGTGTTTTTCTATTTCTAATTGCTTGTGGTTTAAAATTAGGTTGTTGATTTGAGATCCTTTTTCTTTTTAGTGTAAGTGGTTATGGCTATAAATTTCCCTCTTAATACTGCTTTTTTCGCATCCCGTAAGTTTTAGTATGTTTTGTTTTTTATTTCTGTTTGTCTGCAGATATTTTCTAAATTCTATACTGATGTCTTCTTTGACTCATTGGTTGTTGAAGAGTGAGTTGTTTAATCTTTAGATTGACTCTTTTAAAGAGCAAATAGTTAGTGGGCAGGGGGGAAAATGAGATTCCCTTTTTTCTTGAAGAAAATATAATTTTATAATTTATGCCTCTTTTATATACTTGGAACTTAAAAGAAATTCTTTTCAGAGCTTAAAAATAAAAGTATAAGTAATTAGCTGCCAATTAGAAATGAATAGTTTTCTAAGTTTGAGTGTCCAAGATGCTTGGTTTCTGTGTCGAGTGTAGGGATATGTTTTTTCTCTGGCTTTTCCGGCTTCTGTGGGTGTGCGTTCCCATCGTTTGGGAGTTGGAAACCCAAACAGTAGCGTCTGATGGTTACTCCATGTTTGTAAAGTTCTTACAGTCTCTCATTAGGAGAGAATTTTGGAAACAAAGCGGGGGGGGGAGGGAGAAAAAAAGACGGGCATTGTAAATATTAGGATTTAAAACAACTTCCAAGCACTTCAAATATGTTTACAAGCATGTAGAAATGTTCCTGTCATCGGAGTTCCAAATGAACCAAGCTGGAGCATCTGTGGTGCGCCGATGGGTCTGTTTATTTTCTTTCCTGGGGGCTCAGCCCAGCGCTAAAGAACAAAATCCCCTGGAAACGGTCCAGACCCAGTGGTTGTGCTTTGTGTTGTCAATTAAGACTTGGACGGAGGGCTGGATCTGGCCTCCTTGGGAAAAAGCTTTGTTTCCATTCGTCAAAGGGAAAAAGGCAGGAGACCCGGGAAGATGTTGTGGGTCACACCTTGCTCGGTGGGAGCGCTGGAGCTGACAATGGAGTAACACTTCCACAGGCTCAACGCAGACATCCCTCGTTCCTCCCACTCCTGAGCGGGGTTTGACGGTGGGGCGGCGCTGTGAGGGCACAGACGGAGAGAACAAAGCTGGTGCAGACACAGAGCATTATTTTAAAATCACTCCGCTCGGGGTGGAAGGCAGGACAGTCACGGGCAGCTGACGGTCCTCAGGAAAGGTGGTCGCACTTGTTAGAAATGCACCTTTTATAGATGCCAAAGCCGTGCACTTACAGAATAGAAAAACAAAATCTGCTGTTTGTTTTTAAATGTTCACTTCTAATATTCTTATCCTTGAGGTGCATTGACATGTGGGCGTTAAATTCGTGCTCTGAGCCTGTTCTCGGCAGCAGAATAGAGATGGCAATAGTCTCCTGTCAGCAGAGGAAGGCCACGGGGCTCCTGCCCTTTATCAGCAGTGAGCCTGTCCCCTCTCTGGCTCAGGCAGGTGGCTACCTGTGGCAGAAAACCCCCACACGCTTCCTTTGATCCGTCGAGTCTCCGAGAACACCAGCCTTCTTTTTGCTGTAGTTGTCGTCGTTAATCCTCACCAGAGGATATTTTTGCATTGATTTTTTTTTTTTTTTTTTAGAGACAGTGGGAGGGAGAGCGAGAGACAGAGAGAGAAACATCGATGTGAGACATCATCGATTGGTTGCCTCCCGCATGCAACCCAACCTGGGTCAGGGATTGAGCCTGCGACCGAGGCACGTGCCCTTGTCCTGAATCAAACCCAGGGTCTTCCAATCCACAGGCCGATGCTCTATCCACAGAGCTAAACCGGCTAGGGCAAGACCACCAGGCTTCTTAGGAAACCACTTGATTTTCGCCACAAAGTTATGTCTTGACAGTGAGAGATAGAGCTGTCCTTATTCTTTTTTAAAAAAATATATTTTATTGCATTTTTACAGAGAGGAAGAGAGAGCAATAGAGAGTTAGAAACATCGATGAGAGAGAAACATTGACCAGCTGCCTCCTGCACACCCCCTACCCGGGATGTGCCCGCAACCAATGTACATGCCCTTGACCGGAATCGAACCTGGGACCTTTCAGTCCACAGACCGACGCTCTACCACTGAGCCACACCAGCTTCGGCAATAGAGCTGTTCTTAATCATGGGAGGAGTGACCTCAGACAGTCAGCTTTAGCTCAGGCTTTTTTTTTTTTCTTCTTCTTCTTTTGTTTGGCATTTTTAAAAATGTGTTTTTTATTGATTCAAGCCCACAACCCAAGCATGTGCCCTTGTTCGGAATAGAACCCAGGACCCTTCTGTCTGTAGGCCGACGCTCTGTCCACTAAGCCAAACCGGTGAGGGCATTGCTCAGACTTTATAGGACAAAAGCCATGCTATGGCCCCACGCAGACTCCCCGGTGCTCAGCCCGGCGCCAGGATAAGGCCGGTGCCTGGTAAAGGTTTGCTGAGTGGATGATCCTGTTAATCCAGGGTTAGTGCTGAGGCCGCCATGACATGGACAGAGAATCTCTGGGCTTGCATGATAGCTACCTGTTAGATTCTGGTTTTTCTGCTGGGAAAAATGTGGGTCATTTTGCAAAAGTTTGTAAAACCAGTTCCCAGTTCCGAGTCACACACACATAAAGACATAATGATAGCTTGTTATGTTTAGGGTTATCTGATCTTAAAAAAAAAGATTGCCACTTTTTTTCTGGTCACCAACTTCCCTGGCGGAAATTTCATTAGGTTGGCAAAAACCATTGAAGGCACATAGAAGTGTGACGTCCGGAGAGCTGTTATCTTTTCAGAACTTCGGTGTTTATGTTGGAAAAGGAAGAAAGGGTGGCACCTGCGTATCTCCGCACCAGAAAGCCTTTCCGTGCCGTAGGCACTGAAAAGAGCCGGTGCCTCAGGCCAGCACCCCTGCGCCTCTGGGAATAAAGGGCCTTCTTCCCGCTCTGTCCGGAGGGAGCACAGCCCCTCTGAGGGTCCCCGCCGGCTGCTCACACAGGCGCCTCCTAGTGAGGACACAGGATCACTCCCTCTGGCCACCCCGGTTCCTGCCAATGTCCTGTCTTCCAGCTTTATTTTCTGTCCTTCGCTCTGGGTCCGCGTAAATCCTTGCATTCCTAAGAGCTCTTGGCTCTCGCAAGGAAATGTCTTGTTTCGCCCATGCACACAACAGTGGTAGGTTAAAAACATAAAAGCTGCCATTTTCATGCATATGTGGGAAGTTCAAGTACTCAGAAAGATTGTGGTGGATTATAGCCACGTCTGTATATGCAGACTGCGTGTTTTTCCATTCCAGCGTGTGGTGTGAGTTCTGTGATTTATGGAAGCTCCCCGAGCTCTCTCTCCAGCCCTGATGATGGCACTCACGTTTATTCCGCTTTGTTTTTGCGCCCCTGTGCGTAGATTAAACAGGTCTGTGAGTCTCCTCGGTGCAGGCAAACTGAGTAGGTACCACCCAGGGGAGGGCCACTCAGCTGTACTTGGTAACCCTGGCTGCCTCCCAGTAACCTCAGCTCCCTTTTTAAATGTGGATAGATGGATGGATGGATGGATGCATGGATGGATGGATGGATGGATAGATTTCAGAGAGTGATAGAAACATCAATGATAAGAGAGAATCATTGAATGGCTGCCTCCTTCATACCCCCTGCTGGGGATCGAGCCCGTAACCCAGCATGTGCCCTGACTGGGAATTGAACCTTGACCTCCTGGTTTGTAGGCCAACACTCAACCACTGAGCACACCGGCCAGGCTCAGCTCCCTGTTGGATGTTAGCTGAGAGACCTTTGCCAGTGCCTCCCATTCATCAGGCCTCAGATGATGTAGCTCAGCAGGTCCTCAGCCCCTGTGCTCTCTCGGGAGAGAGCAGGGGGTGAAGGCTCTGTGCCCGAATCCGTCCCCTCACCTGTGAAATGGGGTGGTGATGCTTCTGCAGGGGCTTTGTGAGGTTTGAATTAGGTGACAGGTAAAAGGCAGGGTCCTTAATATACACAGATTATGATGATCTCTGAACGCATCATAATCTGGCTACTCAGGGTACTTCTCTTGAGTACCTCATTTATTTTATATCAAAGATACTACAAATCGTGCACCTGATCATTGTTGCCCTTTGCACTGGCTAATAGAAGGCTCAGGGCGAATAGGTGATTGATCCCCAGCAAAAGCCCAGAATACTTCTGGTTCCCATTGGAGATACAGATACACTCAGTGGCCAGATTGTTATGCGTTCAGAGATCATCATCATCTGGCCACTCAGTGTGTGTCACCTGTTGCTGCCGCTCTGGTTTCCATCATTAATATTTCCGTTAACGCTCCCAATTACCAGAAAATTGGGGTTTCAGCTCTTTGAGGGTGTTTTTATGCAAGCCTTTATTTATTTATTTCTCCCCAGCACCGTCTTTGTTCCAAGGCTCCTCAGGGACCATTTGAACTGGGAGGGACCTTAGGGGCCGTAGCCACTCTCTCCACTTTGCAAATCAGAACAGCCATCTGTGACAGGGGCGGAGGGCAGGGATTTGAAGCTCAGATTTGCCCAATGAGCATCTGTTCTCCAGGCATTTTCCAGGGCATTTCATCCCATGGAGAGGTTGAATTTTTTATTTTACTCTTTTGAGTGAGGTCAAGGTCAAGGTCAAGGCCCCCGGCTCATCAGTCCTGCCATCCGGGCTTGCAGGGAGCCAGCCTGTCCCCTCGCCGCTGAGAGACGCGGTCCGTACAGCAGCGACAGCCAGCGAGCAGGGGGCTCTGCCGCCACCCTGCCCGGCCGCCCACGGTGCTGCCGGTCCTTTGCTTTGTGTTGAATTTATTGAGGTGGCTTTGGCTAGCACGGCTCCATAGGCTTCAGGTGTGCGATCCTATAATACGTCGTCTGTATATCATACTGTGTCTCAAGTCAGGTCTCCTTCCATCACCATTTCTCCCCGCCCTCCCCCTATAAATTGCCGTGAACTTGCCGTGAACTCCCACAGGCCCCGCGGAGGCTGCCTCCCTGCCTCCCGGGGCCTAAGGCCTCCCACGGGATGATTGGCACGGAAGGACCCCTGACGTCACATCAGCTTGTGCTTTTCCTCATTGAAAGGTCTTCAACTTGAAGCACAAAGGCTTCTGTAATTTTAAGATGTCAATCCCCACGTCTCAGAAATGTCATGCTCTCCCTCAGATCTGTAATTTCCTTGTCCCCAAATTGCGCGTTCTAAAAATTCCCGTGGGCCTGCGGCCGCCCGCCCCCATGCTCTGCGGGAGGTGCCGGCTGCGCCCTCAGAGCTTCCTCCGCCCCAGCAGGGCCCACGGGAGCACTCAGGCCCGCCCCCTGCAGGGCGATGCAGGGAGCACTCAGACCCGCCCCCAGCAGGGCCCACGGGGAGCACTCAGACCCGTGCTGGGCTCGTTTTAGCTCTGTTTGCTCACGCAGAGAGCGAGTGGGTTCTCAAACCCTGGTACACGGTGCGATTTTTAGAAACATGCTGAGGTTCCTCACGGAAGGATGTCGCGAAGGGAGGAGGACTGCACGGTGCCCGCAGGGAGGATGGACAGAGCGGAGCCAAGGAGGGGAGCCAGGAGGAGCGAGGACAGTGCCGCTCAGTCCCCCACCCTCCCCTGGAGCCTTGGTCGCCCTCCCACAGCGCCAGCCCCTAACCAGTCCTGCCGCATTTTCTCCGTCTGCGCCTCACTCTCCTCGCTCCCGCCTTCCCCGTCCCTCGGGGTGTCCCTCGGGGGTGTCTGCGCCTCGGCTCCTGGGCAGTTTCTCAGCACTTTCGCCTTCCGTGGTTTCCCCCAGGGCTGGGGCTCAGTGCCCGCCCTGGGCACCACGTGGTCACAGGCTGGCATCATGATGCCCTCCCACCCCCACACGCACCTCCCCAGGCGCCAGACCTGACTCCCCCAAGTCCAGTTCTTCCCGCAGCCCCCGTCCTGGCCCACCCCCGAGCCTCCCTCTCCGCCCCTCGCTCTCCCAGAGCAGGTCCTCGCTCTCCCAGAGCAGGTCCTTGCTCTCCCAGAGCAGGTGCTAAGCAAATGCTGTGTCTCTCCCTGTGACAGGGGCACAGCATGGGGCTCCCGTGTACTGGTCACTATTACACCCTTTCCTGTAATAAATATTTCAAGCTTCAGTGCCAAAAAGTATACAAGAGTGATAAATGAGGTAAGATCTCAAGAAATGCATGGCCGGTGGTGGTGATTTTAAAACTCTGAAGGGAAAACAGTCGCATGGCCCAGAGCAGAGCAGTCAGCGCGCGCCCCTGCCTGTCCCTGGGCACCCCCCTACCCTTCCACCCCCACTCCCCCACCCCCATTCTCCACCCCCGCCTGTGCGTTTCCTGATCTGGGACGTGTGTGAGGTTTGAGGCACAGGAAACTGACCACCAAAACATTTTTTTTAAATATATTTTATTGATTTTACACAGGAATTGAGAGGGATAGAGAGTTAGAAACGTCGATGAGAGAGAAACATCAACCAGCTGCCTCTTGCACACCCCCTACTGGGGATGTGCCCGCAACCAAGGTACGTGCCCTTGACCGGAATCAAACCCGGAACCTTTCAGTCCACAGGCCGATGCTCTATCCACAGAGCCAAACCGGTTTCAGCTACTGACCACCAAAACATTTTGAAGTAAAGTTTATTCCCCAGTAATGAGCGGGACTCATCACGGAGGTAGAAAAATCAGAATTGAAGGAGTGGGGAGGGGAGAAAGGACCCAGCTGGGCTGCATCCATAGATGGCGATGGAGAGAAAAGCAACACGTGGCTGGACTGGAGGTCATTTAAGGGGAGGAACAGGAGAGGGTTGGACCCAGGGTGGAACAGGAAGGAGTGGGCTCCAGGGCACGCGCTGATTGGTGGTACAATGTCTTGGGGATGTCTCTGTGACAGATGCCAGTCATGTCATAACTCCGCCCACCAGTTGGGAGGAGGGAGAACCTTATAAGGTGCCTGTGGGTTACCTGTGTGCAGGCTCTTCCCCGTGTCATTTCAGTCCTTTAAAGCCCTTTGTCTCTTCCAGGAATTCAGTCTTCAGGTGTCTTCCCCACACATTCCCCCGGTTTCCAACCACTCGGTCACCAGAGAGGGGCCCGGCCCCACGTGGGCTGCCGTGGCCACAGCATGTGGCTGCTTGGCTTAATACAGGAGAGGTTTCACACGAGCCAGTGATTCTGAGAGGACGTTTATTAAACTGGGAACAACCGGGCACAGGAGGGCCTTGGGGAGAGGCAGCCGTGGGAAAGAGACAAGCGGCTGCTCTGGCTCTGGAAAGGTGGGAGAGTCACTGGAGAGGCAGAGAAAAGGGGGCCAGGACAGGTTCAGGGCATTCGCTGGGGACGAGCCGTCACTGCCCGCTGCTCCCCTGGCTGCCAATCTTGTGGGACCCTTGCAATTTAGGAGAGAGAAGTGGGGAGGGGGGGATACTCCAGAGAGAGCCTGCGCGGAGTCCTATACTTGGAGGGCTCTTACCTGCTTTCCGAAGGCGGGGACCCAGGGGAGGTCCCTGGGAGGGTCTCGGCAGAATGTTCTCAGCTTCCCAGGCGTGCTCTTTGCTGTACAAGTGACCGGCGCAGAGGTACCGGGCGGCATTCTGGTCCGCTTTCCCTCCGTTCTGGATTTGCTTGGTTTTAGTTGGGTTTGTTGTTATGTAATCCCCTGCCTTAACCCGTCCTTGGGTTTGGCTGGCACAAAGGGCACTACTGGGTCTCTGGTGTCTGTGCCCCAGCCAGGCGACTTAGCTCCTCGCTTTGGGTGAGAAAAGAGGCGGAGCCCTTTGCTCCCATGCCCGGGCTGGGAGATAGGATCTGGGGGGGTTACCAGCTGCTGTGATTGCTCCAGCAGGTTGGCCCCATCTGTCTAACCGTCTCCTAGTATCTCCGTTTCCCTTTTCTTACTTGTCAGGAATTTTCTACTCACACCTAACTACCCCGCCTCCACTCAGTCCTCAGTTTTCCAGAAGGAAGTTCGTGCTTCCGTGGGCACCACCTCTAAGCACCCGCGTTGACATGGGGGCCTTTCCCATCACGGCTGGTGGCATCTGTTCCTGTCGGTCCCACGTGTGCCTTCCCACCACACTCTTTGGTGTCCGCACCACAGACGTTTGGGGCTGGCACAGCCTTTGTGGGGGGGCTGTCCTGGACACGGTCGGGTGTTGAGTGGCGTCCCGGGCCTCTGTCTAATAGACGTGGGCAGTAGCCTTCCCCCCTCCCCGCCCCCTCCCCACCCCCTCCCCGCCCCCTCCCCGCCCCGGCCCTGACAACCACACACGCCTCGGACGTGGCCCAGGGCCCCGGGCAGAGTCGGAAGTTGAGCACCCGGGCTGATCTGAAGCTGCTCCGGGACAGGTGGCCCGTCACGCCCTGGGGTCCCTCCCCTGTGCTGTGTGTTCTTCCTCTCCGTGTCCTCTGTGCCTGTGAACGCCTCTCATTGCCAAGGTCACAAAGCACGGAGCAGAGGCAGAGTCCAGGCCACGTTCTGGAAAGTGGTGTTTGATCTCTACGGTCAGGGCGTGGGGAGCGACCTGTCCCTCGCACACCCGCGTGGGGACGGGTGTCCTGGGCGCATGTTTTCACACTCGGCCGAGAAGAAGGCCCGGCGAGGCTCTCACTGTCCCCCTCTCCCCTCAGCACCATCAAGAGGACCAGCTCTTCGGAGCGCGTGTCCCCCGGCGGCCGGAGGGAAAGCTACGGGGACTCCAAAGGCAACCGCAACCGCACGGGCTCCACCAGCAGCTCCTCGAGCGGCAAGAAGAACAGCGAAAGGTACGGGCCGCCCGCTGGTGCGTCTCCCCAGAGAGGAGCAGGGACCTGGCCAGCACCCGGGCCAGGGCCCTCGAGGGCACCGAGGCCTCTCCCGGGGTCACGGCCCCGGCAGTTCCTGTCCAGGTGGGAATTCCTGAGAAGCTGTTACCACAGCTCATGGAGCTGGGGGCTGGTCCGCTCTGTGCCTGTAGCGCACCCCGAGAGGCGGTGTGAGAGCAGTTTTGTCTCCGGTCGGGGGGTGGGTGAAAAGTTGTACTTTTATGCTTTGTCAGGAACCGTCTGCAATACTGAAACCATCTGCAATACTAAGGCCGGAAGCAGTCTGATTTGTTTTATTTACTGGTTTCAGGAAATATGATTACTCCTCATTTCGAATTTTCCTTTGAGGTTAGTGTACAACGGATTAGGACAAATATCTATGAAACGAATAGAAGCATTTTGTGAGTGAGAGCTCATTTTGGGCATGTTAATGGCTCTTCATGTTGAAGAATGTATCTTATAGATGAGACCCCTTTCTCTGTGTCTATTGCACATGTGTCAAACACAAGGCCCGCGGGCCAAATCCGGCCGGCCAGGCCTTGCAATGTGGCCCGCACCGTGCTGTCATCACTGCACTCCGCTGTCAGTTTATGACATTGTCAGTTTATGACTGTTCAGTAAACCATTCGGCCCGCGATTTAGGCTGGATTTTAGATTTTGGCCCCTTCTCTGATTGAGTTCGACACCCCTAGTCTATTGGTTTAATGTCCTTGGGTCTGCCTTCTTAAACATGGTGCTTTATTTTTTTCTCTCTGTTGAGCAAGGTTTAGGGAGGAATTTCAGCTTCAGAGGCAAAAAAACTCTTTGTTTTCGCAAGTGCTCATGTAAGGAAAAAGCTTAGTCATCAAGCCGTGAGCTCCAGCCCACAGTCTGTAAAAGCCCGAGTGTGTAAATCCATCCGATGCAGGCCTGTAAGGGCAGCTTCCCCCGGTTCCCGTCTCATCTCTGAGAGAGCTTCTGCGGAAGAGAAGCAGGCACTTCTCACATCCTCAGTAGGTCAAGTTCATGGCCGATTAACGGTCTCTCCAAACGACCGACACGGGTTCTGCTTCTCAGGAAGACTATTAGTGCTGCTTACCAGAGATTATGTTAATTGGGTGATAACACCCTGGAAATGAGGCCAAGTGGTCACAATGGCGACCGAGACGAGTCCAGCGCGCTCAGTGGCCCGCGGGCGCCTCTGAGTTGGGGGGGTGGGGAGCTCGCACATTGCCTTGAAAGGTCCGGGTTTGGCAGCTGTGGAAACCTTGGCCCCTTCTCTGCACATCTGCATTTTATTAAGACTTCCCAAAAGGAGTCTGCATTGTGCAAACTCCAGATCGGATCTATCTTTTAAATCCTATGGCTTTGGTGAATATGCTGGGTAAACATTTCCATAAAAGGTATTTTAAAAGGGATTTTTTTTTTTTTCCAAAAAATAAAGGCCACAGTAAGACATTTTGATTTGGAAATGAGGGGCTGAGTGAATTTACTAGTCATGTTCTCAAAATAATGTAAGCAACCGAATGTGTCCACTTAAAGATAGTTCCGTCCCGGTAGAACTTCCGCTCCACGTAGGTCGCACTGTCGCGGCTGCCAGGGGGACACGGTGCTCGGAGGGCCATGCCCCGGGCTGGGTGTTCTCCTGTTTCTTACAAATGTGTGCGACTCAGGGGCATTGGACATAAAATGCCCCTGAGTCGCACAGAGGGAGGCGCCGAGGCCTGCAGACGGCGAGCGGCAGCGCTGACGTACCAACCCAGACCCTTCCTTCCCTCCAGAGCCCGTGCCCTTTCCACATGTATGCTGCCGGCAGGAACCAAGCAGGACATTCTTTTTTTTAATATATACATTTTATTGATTTTTTTTTTTTTTAGAGAGGAAGGGAGACAGAGAGTTAGAAACATCGATGAGAGAGAAACATCGATCAGCTGCCTCCTGCACACCTACTGGGGATGTGCCTGCAACCAATGTACATGCCCCTGACCAGAATCAAATCTGGGACCTTTCAGTCTGCTGGCTGATGCTCTATCCACTGAGCCAAACCAGTTAGGGCAAAAACAGGACATCCTTTTCAAAAGTGAGACCGCATCCCAGAACCGCGGGCAAATACTAGTGAGTGATGGGCAGGAGACCACGAAATCCGAGTGGTTAGGTGGGAATCGAGTGCGGTAAATCCTCGCGGTTCCTGTGGCCGTTAATGTCTCATTAGAATGAGCCGGTCTGTGTTCAGGGAACTACATCAGACCAAGAAAGACAAATACTGTATGATTTCACTTATATTTGGCATCTAAAAAAAAAAAATAATTAAAAAAAAAAAAAACAACACACACACACACACACACACACAAAAAAAAAAACAAAAAAAAAACACGAAAATGAATAAGCAAAACAAAACAGAAACAGACCCATAGAGAGAACAAGCTGATGGTTGTCAGAGGTTGGGAAGAGTGACATAAGGTGAACTTAAAAAAAAAAAAAGAAACCAAGATGCCTTGACATTGGGCTTAGGGTGCCAGTCCTTTAAGCCAGGCTTTGACAACAGAAAATGAAGCAAAAGAAAATAGGTCACATATACTAAATGCTCAAAACTCAGACTGGCTTTAGCCTGATCCTCAGCACTGGGGCAGCTGGAAGACTGTATATTAAAAAAAAAAAAAAAATGGGGCGGGCTGAAACCAGTTTGGCTCAGTGGATAGAGCGTTGGTCTGTGGACTGAAAGGTCTCAGGTTCGATTCTGGTCAAAGGCATGTACATTGGTTGCGGGCACATTCCCGGTAGGGGGTGTGCAAGAGGCAGCTGGTCGATGTTTCTCTCTCATCGATGTTTCTAGCTCTCTATCTCCCATCCTCTCTGTAAGAAAATCAATAAAATATATTTAAAAAAAAAAAAAAAACGGGGTGGGGGGGAGGGTGAGGGGAGATGAGCTGGTCTGCGGATCTGATGATTCAGGACGCTCGTCAGGTGAGGTGATGCTCTCAGAAGGAGAATCTGGGTCTGCCCCAATCTCTAGGACAAACCAGCCCTTCACCGGCGCTGCTTCAGCTGGCATCAGTCACCGGTCAGTTACTGTAAAGCTCATGGTCTCCACACACCGTATGCAAGCTGTCGTCAGCACGTGTGACACTTTTGCAAACTTAGAAAAAGACTCCTCTTACTCAAGAAAAAGGAAGCTTTTTTGCACATCAAGCGTCTATAATTCTCAATAACAATGAACACAGCAAGTGAAAAGCAGACCCATATCAATTGTGCAAATCTTACTGTTGAACCTAAAATAATAGTGTTCTTGAGATCTCAACATTCACATTTTCTAAGATGTAATTCATTTTAAAATTGTTCCATTTTGCTTTCACAGACACTCTATGATTTGTGATAGTGTTCGTCTTCTTATTCCTGTTTCTCATTCTCTTGGGAAATGGGCACTGGATTTGACAATGTTCCATGTGACATTGTAGACTTTTATCTTAGAACTAGAGGTCCAGTGCATGAAATTCGTGCACTCGGGGTGAGGGGGTTACCTCAACACAGATTGCGAGAGAGCACAGGCCGAGGACCCCACCAGTGCAGGATCGGGGTCAGGGAGAGACATGGGAGGGCTCCAGGGTGTGTCTGACCCATCTTGCTCAGTACTGATGGGCCGGACCCCAGCAGCAAACTAACCTACCGATTGGAGCATCTGCCCTCCCCCCCAGGTGGTCGGTGCACGTCATAGCAAGCAGTTGAGAGGCCTTAGCATATCATTAGTATATTATGCTTTGATTGGATGAACAGACGGCCAGACACTTAGCATATTAGGCTTTTATTATATAGGATGGTTAACGTTTTTATAATACTTGGTAGTAACAAGCCACAAAAGTTTAGTAGCACTTAATCTTGGCACTGACAAAACTTCCAGAAAAACAATAGCAGTATATAGCAATGTAATATTTTCTTTATATATTATTGATGGCAATAAATACTAACAATTATGTAGTGACTCATGTCACAGTGAAGTGCTTATTAAATTTAAATAGGGAATTGACAGTAACATCCTGATGAACAACCTGGACTATCTAATGTAGCCAGTATATCAATCCAATAGGATTTTTTTTTTAAGTATTTTATTTCAGACAGAAGAAGTTACTATTTAGAATGGACAATTTATGTTAGATATTAGACTGATAAATTGTTTCAATTATAAAACTGGTTCCCCCTTTATATTTCTGCCGGGAATGAGATGTAGCAACTTAAAAAAATACTTTGTTTCCATCAAAAAGCTATTCTCATGGTTTGATTTTAAGAAATGTTTCAACCATCTGCTAGAAACCTTATTGTAACAAACATATAAGCTGTCCTTCTTCGGAGCCAACATATATGAAAAAAAAAAAAAAAAAACTTCAAAATAATGAGGATATTGCCCTGGCTGGTGTGGCTCGGTTGGTTGGGCGTTGTCCCTACACAGCAAGGTTGCCAGTTCAATTCCGGGTCAGGGCACATGCCCTGGATTTCTGGCTCGATCCCCAGGAGGGAGTGTGTAGGAGGCAGCTGATCGATGTTTTGCTCTCACATAGATGTTTCTCTCTTTCCCTTCCTCTCTCTCTAAAACTCATTAAAAAAAAACCATTTAAATAATAACAAAAATATCTACATGTGGAAGTGGTCCCCTATATGCCCTTTTGCCTGCACAACCTGTGCACCTGTCCCAGCCGTGTTATCCAGACTGGAAGGTCCAGGCCACTAGGCTGGGCCCTCTGAGCTCCATCCTGAGTGACACGTGGAGGCCCTGAGATCTGTGCTTTAGCATCACTGACAGTGCAGCCTCACTCCCAGTCCCCACCAAGGCTTCCGGCCAATCCCTGTGCCTCGAGAGCCACGCCTCTCAACACCAGCTCTCCTTTTTCCCAGCAAGCTTTTTTGTTTGTTTTTCAATTGTTTTGTTTTTGTTTTTTGGTGTGTGATTTGTGTGTGTGGGGGGGGGGGTTGTTTGTTTGTTTTTGAGGAAACTTATTTATTTCATAAGTAACTTGTGTTTTAGGAAACCCAGATGTTTAAGAAAAGAAAAAAAAGAGGAAATGGAAATTACCTATAATCTCACCCACTTAAGAAGGACCCATCGCTTAACATTTTATTACATTTCCATCTGGTTTTGTTTCTGGGGTGTAGCATATAATTTTGACAAAAATTATACTCTTCAGCATATGCTTAGAGCCCTCTTTTTTATTTGCCCTATGCCTAGGTCTCTGTGTCAGTAAATATACTCTTCCAGCGTTATTTTAGATCTGGGTCATCATTTTCTTAGGCAAATGCACTGTAGTTTCACGCTCAGTTGCCAACAAGGTTTTTCTAACCCAGTTTGACCAGCCCACCCTCCAGAACACTGTCTGGCACATAGTGGGGATTCAGTCAACATCTGCTGAGTGTATCTTTTCACCCCAGTCAATGGAACAGAACAGGTGAAACGGACAGGCGACACCGCCGTAGCCCAGGGTCACGCCCAGCCCAGCCACTTCCTGCGGGACTGTGGACAGAATCCTCACTGTCTCAGCTTTTTCCCTCAGCGCCAGCAACAGCAGCACTGCCTCCCGGGCCAGTCGTAAGGATTGATACGATCCTGGGCGTGGAACCCTTAGCATGGAGCTAGCTGCTGCTGGCCCTCGGTAAATGGTAGCCGTAGTTACTACTGTTCTCTCTTAAAAAGTGGGTTCTGCCCTGTGCACCCCTTGGCTAGCTCCACTCCCCAGTTTTGAGGCCCCTCTCCTCGTTGGGACATTTTGGAATCTTCCGACTCCTGTTTCAGCCCTCACCCCTCTTCCCCCACGGGGAAAGAGAGGAATCAGAAGTTCTGGACATTTCTGTCACCTTATCATTCAGTTCCAGGGCACTGCCTAGCCTACTGAGCACCTACTATGCGCAGAACACAGCGCAAGGCATGGTGGTAAATGAAAGGATTTGCACACAGAGGTTCATTCTCTCAACAGACACTGGTGACATGTGCAACTGGAAAGGGCCAGTTTCCCTCATTTCCGAAGGACTCAGCACAAACCAGTGAGGAAAAAGGACAGCAGCTTAATAGAAAAATGGGTAAAGGGTCTGAAGATAGCATATTTATAAAAATCTTTATTATAAAATACAGATACAAAAAAAAACAAAACACAAATGCATAGCTTAATGAATTAAACTTTCTAGCACTTTCTCCTGAGTGACATATATGTACAGGCATCCCCCAAATATGTATACACACACTTTGAATAATTATAAGGCAGTGTTCATTAAAATACATTGCATCTTCATTTAACAGACCAGCTGTCAAAGTGTGTGCCTGCATTTTGGGGGACACGCTCTGTGTGTGTCTGGGATTCGTCGGGAGAGGGTGTCGGGGTCTATGAAGGAGCTCCGGCTTGTCCTTCCGGTCCCAGCAGGGTGCCCCTTCCCCTGGGAAGCCACTCTGGCCCTCGGGCCGAGCGAGGGGCCGGTCAGATGGCTTTGGAGCCGCCCATTCACTCTGTCCGGAACTGGAACCCCTTCCCCACTCCCCACACCCACACCCACATCCGGGGCTCTGAGAGGCAGAAGCTGCATCACTTACTACTATTCTTGCATCTCTAGCACTTTGCACAGGGCCTGGCTCACAGTAGCTGCTCAATAAATATTCGCCGTTTAATCTGTTTATGCAATTTAAAACCATTTAAGAAGTGTGTAAACAGCGCCACCTATGGGCAAATGCTTTTAACACTACATTTTAGATTCTGAAACATTTTGCACTGAAATTAAGTGATTAAAGTTTGGCTTTTTTTTTTTTTTTTTTTTTTTAACTTTAGAGATTGTTTCATTCTTTGGGGCCTGGGGCCATTTATCCTTTCATAAATGTTAAAATAGTAAATGCTGCCAGGACCGGTTTGGCTCAGTGGATAGAGCGTCGGCCTGGGGACTGAAGGGTCCCGGGTTCGATTCCGGTCAAGGGCATGTACCTTGGTTGCGGGCGCATCCCCAGTGGGGGGTGTGCAAGAGGCAGCTGATCAATGATTCTCTCTCATTGATGTTTCTAACTCTCTATCCCTCTCTCTTCCTCTCTGTGAAAAATCAATAAAATATATATATTTTTTAAAATAGTAAATGCTCATATTCGTACATTGCTTTGGTTTTGAGGCTGTTAGGTAAAGAGCCCAGAAAGGTGTGTACCGGTGTCAGGATAGTAACCGCCTCCACGCACCGGGCCCTCGGTCACACGACTCAGCCGATTCTGACAATGCCCCTCGGCGTTTCATCGCTTTGTAGACGGAGGAATCGAAGGCCCGGAGGGAAGTGGCTCTCCCGGCTGGAGCCCAGGTCAGCCGACTCCACCGTCCACACTCCGCCCACGTGGCGCGCTGGGAGCAGTGGGGGAAATGTCTACGAAGCAGCAGTTTTTGTCCCCAATAAGGTGTCCAGTGCCTTCTACGCCTTTTTAATAGATGGATCCTCAGTGGCCCTATTTCTAGCCGGTGGGGGCTGTTTCTGTAAAGAACCTTCGTTTGCGGAGGATAATGTTTTGACTTCCAGCAGGAATTTTATGGCATCGGGCGCAGTCTTTGGAAAAGGAGCAGGGAATGTGCGCTGCGGACTGAAGTTTTTACAGGTGATAAGTCATGAAATGGAGCTGTTTTAACCCAACCAGGGTCACGGGAAGGCCGCCTGTGTTGGGCGAAGCTGCAGGCAGAGGGAGCCTTGGTGCTGCGCGGTGGCTGGAGGCTCCGAGGCTGGAAAGCTGAGTGTGGCCTGGACCGAAGGGCAGGGCGGTTAGACTCCTGGAGCCCTGGGCACAGGGCCCCTCCCACCACACCCCTCCCCCAGACCTTGGGGAGCTGGAAGACAGCAGGAAGGTCGGGGACAGAGCAGAGAGCCTGGAGAAGTCCACGTGGTGGCTGGCAGGTGCCAGGCCATCCTCAGGGAGGGATGGGCGACCCAGAGAGGGCCTGGGGTGCAGGCAGAGTGGAGTCAAGCCCACCCCAGGGGGCCAGGCGCCAGGTACCAGGCAGCAGTGTCTCCCCAGCCTGACCCGGTCCCACAGGCTGCTGGAGTCTGAGGTGGGACAGCAGAGAGGAAGTCCCTGCAACTCCAGAGGTCACAGATTCCTGGCCTGAACGCAGCAGGGGCAGCGCTGAGACCCCGCCCCTGCACTTACCTCCTGACAGGAAAGGCAAAAGGGATGGCTTGGCAAATAGGGCGTTAGAGGAAAATGAGGGTGATGGGCTGGGGGGCTCGGGAGCAGGGCCTGAGGCGCCCGCAGGTGGAGCGGCACAGACCCCACTCTGCCTGGGGCTGGCCACGGCACTGGCCGCCTGACGGGCAGCTGTGGCAGAGCCTGACCGGGGCTCCTGGCACGTGTGAGAGCGGCGTGGCGGCGTGGCTGGACTCAGTGACGTGGGCAGAGTGTAAAGGTCCATCAGTAGGTGGCTCAGGGCCTTTAGGCCAAGGTCAGACGGGGCTTTTCCTCATGGGTGTGCGTGCAGTGAGGAGTTTTCAGTGCCAGAGGTCAAGGTCAGGAAGCTGACCCTGTAACGGGCCCTGAAAGCACATGAGCAGAGTGCAGACAGCCGGCAGCATCAGCAGGCCCCTCGCCCCGAGACCACACGCAGCTCCCAGAAATCCAGGACATTGCTCACTACATCGCGGGCGAGGGCAGTTCTGCGGCTGGTGTTTCAAGCTTAAAATTAAGGAGAAAAGTCACGAGGGTGATACCTGCTCAGGGACACACAAGGTCAGGGAGCTCATATTCCTCCGCGGGCTCACGCTCCTCGAGGCCTTATGGGTGGGTGTCTGGTTCTGCCCCCGAAAGTGGGATGTTAAGTGGGGGGGGGGGGGGGCTGACGGCCAGGAAGGACGCTTGGATGCCGGCGCCTGGCTGACATGGGCTCACGTACCGGCTCGGGGTCAGAACGGGTGCCCTGCCTGCCCGGCCTGAGCTCCCTTCCGCGGCCCCGCAGGCGCTGTCTCTGGCTCCCGGCCTCCTCGGACTCCTCGCGGGGGCTCGCCCCGCCGGGAGCTTGCCCAGAGGGGCCCTCTGTCCCTCTGGGCCCGGCCTTGAAGGCTTTGGGGGATTGCTTCCCGGGTGCAGACACGGGATGGCCTCAGCCTGGCTGACGTCCACAGTGGGGTCCCACATCTCCGATGACATGCCCCCCAATCCTCACTGTTCTTTCCTCCTGCCCCCCTCCCGCCCTGTCTCCCTCCCTGGGGCCTCCCTGCGGAACCGGGCTCTGAAACTCCTCACCACGCCCCTCGCCCAGGAGCCTGCTCGCTTTAGACAGTTCTTTCAGGGCCGTTCCGAAGGGCACGGGAGGAAAACAGACACCCTGAGCGGGGCCGGCCCGCCTCGCTGAGCCAGGTTTCCTCTCCAGCCTCACCGCTCACCAGGAGCACCGCTTCGGGAGGAAGGGGATTGCAGCCTCCGGCCCCGGGTTGGGAAACACTTGCTCCTACTTGCTCCTTGTTAGTTGTGTGGTTCTGTTCTCCTCGTTCACACGTACCTTCATGCAACATGCAGGTGACAAGCCAGCTGGCCACGTGGGGTCTCAGGGGCCTGGGCTCGGCCTCCCTTTAAACTCTGCTTTTCTTTTCTCCACAGCAAACCCAAGGAGCCCGTCTTCAGCGCGGGTAAGTCTGCTGCCCCTGCCGGTGCCCTCACTGCCCTGGGGCCAGGCACAGCTCAGCGGCAGCCGGGCAGGGACGCTGTGACACCAGAACTCGGGTGTCTGTGTGGCGAGGCTGACGTTGGCCGGTCTCGGGGGGCCCACCGCTCAGATCGTACAGACTAAACCTTGGCCGGCCCCTTTAAGAGCTGGTGTCCGATACGTCCACCAGGAGGAGGGAGATGCCGCGGGCAGCGCAGGGCACTGGGGTCCTCAGACCCGCCGCCTCTGCCTTCCGCTCTCGGGGGCCGGCATCAGCGTGTGCGTTTCCTGGAAGGAGCGGCTCCTGCGCACCACGCTGTAACTTGTCCACAGGAGCTTTTCTTCCTCCTCCGGCCTCGGGTTCCTCACCTGCAAACAAACAGCTCCTGTGGACCTCTCCTAGGTCTTTTTAAACACATTTCATAATAAGGTGCACGCTATTTATAGGGCATTAACCTTATTTAAACGTGCATTTAAAATGCAGAATAAGTGACACGTGAATCGTTGGGTAAATCCACTGGAGTCTGGATTTCATTTTTGCCTTCCCCATGTTTTCCACCTGGAATTGAAGCACAGAAGTCAGAGTTCCGGGCGTGCCAGCCGGTGCTGCCGTGTTTCAGGGATCGTGAGATCCCTCAGAGCTAGGCTTCCCTGTCTGAGTCCCTCAGATGTGTCCAGGGTTTTCTGGGGGGAAGGGAGGGAGGCTCTCCCACTGAGAGCTAGCGAGCACTTGCCCGGGCGGCAGGCCCCCTGCAGTACCCCACGTCTCTCTATCCAGCCCTTCTGTCTCTGTCTCCGAAATCCCAAGGGAAGCGCCGGGTGACGCACTGCCAAGGTAGGCCGCCTGCCTGCCCCCATAGCTCTCCGAGCCAAGCTGTGGCCCGGCTCCAGACGCAACTCCTGCGCCCAGCAGACCCTCTCCCGTGTGACAGCGTTTCTGCGACGCACACACGTGGCTGGAAGTTGAGCCCCTGAGCGTTTTACTGAGGAGCTATCATTTGGGTCTTGGTCAGTTACTGGCTGATTATGGGAACTTTCCCAAAAAAATCTGGATAAGCCTTGAGAGAGCTATAGGACAAGGCCTGGGCGCCCACTGTGTGAGCTGGCCCCACTGTGTGAGCTGGCCCCACTGTGTGAGATGTCCCTGCACCCCTGCTGGCCTGCCCGGCGCTGCTGGGTGTGGTGGCTGTGTGCTGTCACCCTAACACACCTGAAAAGCCTTGCTTCCCTGCCGCGTTGGGCGTTAGACGTAGGACAAAACCACGCCAAGGCTAGTGCTTTTCCTGGGGCACAGACAGTAGCTGAGATTCTTGCAGGAAGTAAACCTCAGTCTGAAGCCTCGGTAAGCAGCACCTCCTCCAGGATACACAAGTAGATAGACGGGGTCACACTCTGACAGCGATTAAATACAGGCTCTGTGTGCTGCGGAAGCGGCCCCTCGCCTACAGTCCGCCTCCTCCCTCACAGGAGAACCGGTGGACTCTGCCGGGTTAGCGTGAAGCGGTCATGCCGGCCCCTCTCTTCGCGGCATCAGCCTGCCGGCTGCTTTCGGTTCTTCCGGGAGCCTTGCAGTCTGATGAGCTCAGACGTTGGCGAGGGAGTAAGGAAAGGAGAGAGTTGAGGCCAGGAGAAGAGCCTGTTCGGGGTCCAGAGCAGGACACATGTGTGGGTGGCCAGGAAACGCAGCTGGCCAGAGGAGAACCCACGAGGGTGGTCATGGCCGGGCAGTTAGACCTTTTTTTTTTTTTTTTTTTTTTTTAATATATTGTATTGATGTTTTACAGAGAGGAAGAGAGAGGGATAGAGAGTTAGAAACACCGATGAGAGAGAATCATCGATCAGCTGCCTCTTGCACACCCCCTACTGGGGATGTACCCGCAACCAAAGTACATGCCCTTGACCGGAATCGAAACCCGGGACCTTTTAGTCCGCAGGCTGACGCTCTATCCACTGAGCCAAACCGGTTTTGGCCAGACAGTTAGACCTTTGTATCCAGCAGGTCAAAGACAAGTGAAGGATTTGGGGCAGAGACTCAGTGGAGTCCAGGTTGGGCCTTCATAGGTTTGGCCTCAGAATGTGAGACGGCCTAGGGCAGTGGTTGGCAAACTCATTAGTAAACAGAGTGGCAAACCCTGGTTCCCAAGCCACATTCTCAAGCCAAAGTTTGCCGACCACTGGCCTGGGGGACCAATAGGGAGGCTGCAGTGGGGGTCTCAGGCGGGCTGGTCCCAGTGCATCGGGAGGATGGAGCCCAGTGAAGCATCCCGGCAGGAGCCACAGCCCGGCGGCGGCGCCCTGTGCGTGATGAGCGCGTGCTGCTCTGACCTCAGACCCCGCTGCACCGCAGAGTGAGGAGTGTGTCATGTGCATGCGTCACGCACACGGCACCGTGGAGCTGGCCTCGTGCCGCTGGGCGGCATTGCATGCGGCGTTGTTTGACACCCTTGGGACTAAGACTGACAAACTAACGTGTGACTGCGGCACCTGCGGTACTGGAATGACTTCCTGTTTGCTCAGCACCCTCCTCCTGCGGATGGTTTCTGTGGGGTTACGCACAGATCTCCCTGGTCCCACTCCCGACTTAAGTGCCCCTCGGCTGGTCCTTTGACCCGCAGTCTCGCATCCGAGCCCAGTGAGCGCTGAATGGGAACCCATTGTTCAGGACTGCGCCAGAGCTTCCTCTGGTCTCACCAGTTCATTTTATTGTGAAATGTGAAAGTGGTTGCTCCGGAAAGTTTTACTTCCCAGCTTCCCTCTCTGATGGGCCTTTTGCTCGCTGGTTTTCCACGTCTAGTTTTTCTTGGAGCATTTCCCTTTTTGCACGCATCCGAGCCTGTACTTCCGCCTTGAGGTTCCTTTCGGGGACGGCATTGTCCAATGTAAGAGACACATGGAGATACTGTAACCAGTCACCTTAAACACTGAAGGATAGCTCATGACTCTCCATGTGGAAATCATATACACATAGAGCTCAAAAAGTTTCCGTGGATTTCTCGTGTTAGTTATACTATGGGCGGAGTACCGTTCTCTCCCCTCCTGATGATAAAGCAATGTAAGCACTAAAATCTCTCATGAAAAAATAATGGAATCCAGTTCTTGCCTGCTTTTCACAGCCTCTCATATACTCCATGTGCTTGAGTGAGCAGAATGCCAAAAGAGGACAAGGGGAAATGAGACATTTGTTGGAGTGACAGGGAGGAGCCGAGGCTTCCCTCTGCGTTGAGAGCTAGAGAAGGGGCGCGGCCTGCAGGGATATCTCACCGTCTGTCCTTCTCGCAGAGGAGGGCTACGTGAAGATGTTCCTGCGCGGCCGCCCGGTCACCATGTACATGCCCCGGGACCAGGTGGAGTCCTACAACCTGGAAGCCAAGGTGGACCTTCCGACCAAGAGGCTCAAGCTGGAGTGGGTGTATCCTCGTCCCTTTGCTTTGGGCTTGATGCTTAACGGTGGAAACTCTTAAAGCTTAATGTCTCTTAAGCTTCTTTTTAAAAAAATTCTCTCATTCAACATTAATTTAACAAGATTGGCCGTAAGTCAGCACCCGTAGACGAGAAAAGTTGTGCCATCAGAGCTAGCCATGATGAAGGACGCCGACTTGTCCTTCCTGAGGCCCATGTTTGTGGTCCTCACTCAAGTACATACCCATCGTCTTCCTGAAGAGAGAATATTTAAAAAATGTCATACGGTTGAATGCTTCCTCTGGCAGTTGTGGGAAAATGCATCACCAGTTTCTGGCCTGTATTTTAATTTTTCTGACAGAATACAGTTAGTTTAAAAACGCCTTGCAAAGCAAATTTAGGAGAAATAATCTCAACGGGTAAAGATTAGGATTCTAATGAAAATGAGAGCGCTGAAGGAAGGACGGGTACTCCCTCCCCCAGCCCAGTGGGACTCGGCCCCCGCAGAGCCTGACTGCAGGCTAACGCGGCCTCACTGAAGGGCTTCTGTCCGCGAACACCCAGTCCTAAACGGAACCCCACATGGCACAGCAATGACACCCCCTAAACACTACAAAATCCTCTCCCCCGCCCCAAACTGAGGCCACATGGCTACCGTCCCAGCCTTCGTGGGGTGAGATCTGGAAAGTGAAGGAGCTCCCAGGGGAGACACTGAGAGCCTGTGGAAGGCTGAATTATTGTTGACATTTTATTTTACTTTATTTTATTTTTTTACTTTGTTTTCTTTTACTTTACTTTTCTTATGCTTTATAGGAAGCCTGCAGAGGCTACCTTTCAGCCCACGCGGATTTTAAGACAAAGCAGAAATCCTGCTTCCCTTAAAGAGCTACTGATTGATTTCCGGTTGAATGCAAAGCCCTAAGCACAGGTTATATAAGCAGTTTTAAACGGTTGCTGCTGCCATTTCGCTTACGAGAATTGCCACTGTATTTGAAGTTATGGAATCATATGCTTTAGAATGTTTTCAGAATTAGCATCAGTCCCTAAATTTCTCCCTCTAAAATATATTTTTTATTTTTCAGATTCAGATGTCATAAGCATTTCCCTGCCCCTGTTTTTCTATCTATTTTGGCTCATGGAATTGGAGTTTTTTAAGTCAGTAATTGTCAAATTGGCTAAACCAGATCTAGAAAGCATTATTGGAAAATCGCATTTGCTCAGCCTACTCCCTGTCTATATTGTAGAAAATATAAAACAGTGGAATTCGACCCCAGTGAGTGGCATGCTGTTTTTTTCCAGGTTAGTTTATTTCACATCCAAGTTCACATGTTTTTTGTTTTGTTTTTTGTTGTTTTTTTAAAAAATATATTTTATTGATTTTGTACAGAGAGGAAGGGAGAGAGAGAATTAGAAACATCAATGAGAGAGAGTCATCGATCAGCTGCCTCTTGCACACCCCCTACTGGGGATATGCCCGCAACCAAGGTACATGCCCTTGACCAGAATCGAACCCAGGACCTTTCAGTTCCCAAGCCAACGCTCTATCCATTGAGCCAAACCGGTTTCGGCAAGTTCACATGTTTTGCTGGCAAAATAGTTTTCAAGGTTTGGAAGTGTTCATGCCAAAATCTCAGTGGTAATGAGCCTAAGCAGCAGGGAGTGGTTGGAGGAAGGACCTAAATATTTTACTTTTTATTTGTGCGTGTGTGTGGGTGGTTTGCACCTTTTACGAGTACTTTTATAAAGATTGAGCTCCAAGGTTACAATTAGAAACAAGCCCATAATTGACTTAATAACTGTTGTATGTTAAAGCCCATTATCGGCATCTCAACTTTTTTTTTAAATACTCTAAAACCATGGTCGGCAAACTGCGGCTCGTGAGCCACATGCGGCTCTTTGGCCCCTTGAGTGTGGCTTTTCCACAAAATACCACGGACTGGGTGAGTCTATTTTGAAGAAGTGGTGTTAGAAGTTTAAGTTTAAAAAATTTGGCTCTCCAAAGAAATTTCAATCGTTGTACTGCTGATATTTGGCTCTGTTGACTAATGAGTTTGCCGACCACTGCTCTAAAACAAGGAATTATCAAAGCTCCATGTTTTTTCTTGGGGTAGGATTGATAGTCTCACTTACCATTTTCAGGTGTATCTTGTTTTTCATACAAGCTACAGAAGACACAAAACTAGGAGAGAAATTTGATTAATTTC
This sequence comes from Pipistrellus hanaki, assembly GCF_964339955.1. NCBI lineage: Eukaryota > Metazoa > Chordata > Mammalia > Chiroptera > Vespertilionidae > Pipistrellus > Pipistrellus hanaki. Next base: position 5,801,197 of record NC_140503.1, read on the forward strand.
CCAGTCGTGATTCTAGAACCAGGCCTTCTCTCCCATTAACCCAGAGCGATGGCCACGGCAGGTCCCCACTGGAGGTTTGTGTCTCCGGACGGCAGTGACAGGGAGATGAGGACGAGGGCAGGCTCCGCTGGCCCTGCTGCTCCTCCTGGTTCTGTTTCCCGGCGCCAGGCCCTCACCGCTAAAGAGCAGAGGTGCCCGAGGGAACGTGAACCCCCATGGGCCCGGCGCAGGCCCAGCAGGTCTGAGCAAGTGTGATAATGGAGGTAGACATTATGCAAGCAAGGTAGCGGGAAGGGACGAGAGGCGAACTGTGGTGCCCCGTGTTCTGGCTTTCCTGTGAGATCAGTGTCTGCAGCTTCGGGTGGCTTTCATTCCAGAGGCAGGAGGTCAGGTCGTCAGCCTGTGAGAACACCAGTTTGGCCCAGTTTAAAGGGAGACGAGGTGCAGAGAAGACAGGCATCCACGTAAAATCCCAGCGGCTCAGCATAAAAATGTGCCTGGCCGTCGCCTCCCAGAGCCGGGTTAATAAGCTGAGTCAGAGAGAGTTCATCTGCCGGTGACCACACGAATGTCTGATCTAGTTACCTTCAGTGAGTAAAGCGATAAGTTACCGCTTTTGATCAAGCTTAAATAATTCAGCTTTCAAAATATAATACATAGTTTTGCCTGGCTGGTGTGGCTGGGTGGTTGAGCATCGACCAGGAGGTCAGGGCACATGCCTGGGTGTGGGCTTGATCCCCAGTGTAGGCCAAGCAGGAGGCAGCTGATCATGATTCTTTCTCATTATTGATGTCTCTATCTCTCTCCCTTTCCGAAATCAATAAAATTAAAAAATTAAAAATTTTAATATATATATATATATATATATATATATATATACACATACACACACACACACACACACACACACATATATATATATATATATATATATATATATTTATATAAAACATTCTTAAAACCAAATCTTCATATTGTTAAAAATAAGTATTCACATTAAGCCAATGGCCATTTCCAACTTCATTGCCTTCCTGTTTAGGGAGGGAGATGCATTCCGCCCCGTTTGCAACCTAACGGTATTTAACGTTGTGAAATGGATGGTAATAGCCATGGAGAATGGTCTGCCTATTACATAAAGCTGGCGTTTGTCAGCTCTTGGGAAGAAAACACGTTTTCTCTTGACACATTCGAAGCTACGGGTACAGGGGCCGGGACTGTCGGAACAACCTGTACCTGCTCCCGACGGGCGAGACGGTGTACTTCATCGCGTCCGTGGTGGTGCTGTACAACGTGGAGGAGCAGCTGCAGAGGCACTACGCCGGCCACAACGACGACGTCAAGTGGTGAGTCCCCACGCCGAGGCAGGGGCGCCCGTGTGGGCCTGTGTGCGGGAAAGGCTCCATGTCTGGACATCGCCAAAGAGAAGGGGCCTGAGAGAAGCATTTCGTGTTCTGTGCTGTCCATTTATTAGCTGGCTCCCTGGCTCTCAAGGCACCTCTGTAGTTTTCTATCTTTATAACCCAGTCTTACCCAGCCCTGAACCAACAGCTCTAACAGACCCCTGATGAGAAGCCTTCTTAACACATCTCATGATAACAGATTCTAGTTTGGGTCTTTATTTTTTTTAAAAAAAGTAAAATGCTTTGCCTCGTGTTTTGGGCTGGCTCAGCTGTTCCCATAATTTGTTCACAGCCTTGGGGAGGGGGGGGTGCGTATCTTGGAGGGATGGATGGATGGGTAAAGCAATGGGTTTTTGCTTATGTATTTGTCCTAGGTCTCTAGTCCGTTATAAAAGTCCTGTTGAAAACAGTGATGTCTTTGCTATTTGATATACTCGAAATGCCTTCTTTTAAAGCTTGCAGACTACTAATTAAGTAATTCTGAGATTGAAATGATATTTTCCAGCAAAAAAAAAAAAAATGCTTTTTCCTTGAGTTGAAAATTCTCTAGAGATGAAGGAATTAAGATGAAATGAAATAGGTGCTAATTGTCTAAAGCCATTGGAGTGCTCAGATGATTTACTGTGAGTCTGTAAGTTAGGCATTCTATATTTTATATTTGAACTAGTGACTTTCCATGCACATTGAAAAGAAAGTAATTAGAAGGTGGCCAGTGGTGAGACGGGCCAGACACATCCTGGAGCTAACCTCCCATGGTCCCTCCCTGCTGACCGCACCTGGGTGGTGCCTAGCTCAAAGGGCGTTTGTGAAGTGAGCAGGGTCCTCCCAGCAGGTGGGGTCCCTCAGCCTGGCCTGTGGGGATTAGGCTGAAACCGGCTCTCTGACATCCCCCGAAGGGTCCCGGAGTGCGAGAGGGCACTCTGCAAAGTTGCTGTCGTACAGGATGTGGAACACAAATGCAAGTGTGCAGTAAGCCAGATTCCGGCCAACAGTGCCCCAGCAACAACATAACCAACATCTGAAGGTGGAATCGCACAGCCCCACGAGGAATCAGGCTCCCTCCTCTCTGGTTTCAGGGTGTGTCACCCGAGAACAGCTGCTGCCAAGTCACTGCAGCTCGGCAGCTCCTCCATTGAGTGTCTGCCCCCTGGTGGGCAGTGCACGTCATAGCTATTAGTCGGAGTAGGCTAGAGGCCCGGTGCACGAAAATTCATGAACTTGGGGGGTAAGCAGTCCCTCAACCCAGCCTGCACCCTCTCGCAGTCTGGGAGCCCTCAAGGGATGTCCTGCTGACTGCTTAGTCTGGGCTCCCTCTGTAGGAGGCAACGGGTGGGCCAGTCAGAGGCAGCTGGCCCCACTCCCCCGATCACCCCTCTACTGCTGCTGATCGCCACTGCCCCCGATGGCTGTCTCCTCCCACTGCCCGCTGGCTTGCACCTTGGCTGATCTGGTGCCGCCTGCTCACTGGCCCCACCCCCCTACTGACCAGTTGTTCCACCATTCAGTCTATTTGCATATTACACTTTTATTATATGGGATTGTCAACTAGATTATATTTGATCAAGGGAAAAAATAAAGCTCGCCTTTAAAGAGTAAGAATTTTATAAGTATCTTTTTTATAGCCTGGCAGTTCATCCGGATAAGATTACAATAGCAACAGGACAAGTGGCGGGCACGTCCAAGGATGGGAAGGTGAGTTATGTCACCTCTTCCTCTTTGTATCACGTAACCTTGTGCTGATGAACAAGCCGCTTAGATACAGAGCACCTGAACACGTCCTCATCTCTCACTAGAACTTTTCATTGCAAATTAAAAATTCTGCAGTAATCTTAAAAACTCCTTAAAGTCACCTTAATTTCAGTCAGTTTTTAAATAGCATAATCTTGTCTACGAATTCACTAATTCTTAAGATATTGGCATACATGATAAACATTAAAATACCAAGTACACATTTACTGCATAAAGTGGAAATCGTAAAGACATCATTTAAAGTGAGCCTTCTGCCTGTCCGGTGTTCAGGCACATTCTCTTAATCCCTGTAATCAGGACCTCAGCCGAGTCTGCATCTGTGGGAGGCGCACAGAGACCGCCGGGCTTCCGCAGAAGTTCTGTCAGCACGTCAGCAGTCGGAGGGGGAGCCAGTGGAATTCAGCAGAGAACAACTCAGAACTGGCTGTCGGCTCCTCCCTTACTGCAGGCTGTGGTCATTGCCATGTCTCATCCAAAACTCCTTGTAGCTTTTACAATATTTGTTGTGATTGTTGTTAATCCTCACCCGAGGATATTTTTCCATTGGTAGCTGTTTTTTACAGAGGGAGAGACAGAGAGAAACATGGGTTGGTTGCCTCCTGCATGTGCCCTGACCAGGGCCCAGGATTGAGCCTACAACTGAGGTATGTGCCCTTGACTGGAATTGAACCCGAAACCCTTCATTCCTCAGGCCAACGCACCTACCACTGAGCAAACGGCTAGGGCTCCTTGTAGCTTTTTTGTTACCTGCCTTAGGCTAGCTTATTATTGAGCAATAGATGATCTCATACTTATCACATGAAATACTTCCACTTTTATCAACATTGCCTTCCAGCAAACACAAGTGTTACCATTTTTTGGAAAATATTTCAATAACATCAACTTTTAAATATTAACTTTTCTATTGAAATTCTACAGTTGAAGAAACAGGAACAATAAATCAGACCACCATTATGTAAACACACATGCATGGAACAGAGTCGCTGTTTTTGTTAAATATTAAATGACCTTAGGAGTTCTTTGAAATTAGTAGTAAGCCGTTTGTTCCTCCCCCCGGTGAGCTGACTGTGTATTTCCGTTTCTGGCATTGAAATTAGAACTTTGCAGCCAGAGAAGATGGGATGGCTATCTGAGCCTCTCCTTCCAAGTTCCAGCGGAGAAGTCCAGGGAGGTCACGTGACTGCCTGCAGCACCCAGCTGCTTAGAGACAAGTCCACACTAGAACCTAACTCACCTGACCCCACCGTGTCCGCTAGGTGCACTGCTGGCCTTTTCTCGACAAATCTGCTCATAGTTCTGGGCTGCTTTTCTCTGTTGAGGAAGAAAAATATTAGTATAAACCACGTTAAACACAATTGAGAGGGTATTGTACTGAGTCATAGCAGTTTTGCATTTTATTTGTGCACTATTAACTGCCTATTTTGCTCTTACAGGCCCCACAGAGTCCTTAAAATGATTTTGTGGTGACGATTTTGATGAATTCACACACACACACACACACACACACACAAAACAATATGAACTTTGTAAGACTAATCCTTATACGAAATTCCATTCTCCTTGTCATTTTTTTATTTTAAAATTCAGTTGCGTCCAGATGTATACATTAGAATATCAACTCCTGTGTGACCAAGAATTGGCTATTCAGCCTTAACAGGTTTGGCTCAGTGGATAGAGCATCAGCTTGCTTAAAGGGTCCCGGGTTCGATTCCCGTCAAGGGCATGTACCTTGGTTGCGGGCACATTCCCAGTAGGAGGTATGCAGGAAGCAGCTGATCAGTAGAGTTTCTAACTCTTATCTCTCTCCCTTCCTCTCTGTAAAAATTCAATAAAATATATCTTTTTTAAAAAAGAAGGGGGAAAAAAGAATTGGCTATTCAAAATTTTAAACTTGGCAGACCTCACCTAAGGTTAAAGAGCACAGAGGCTGGGGTCCCCTGAAGACATTGGGGATGTCATTTATGTTAAAAGACGGAATTACCAAATGCAGAAAAAGACCTTTGTCTTGACCACATTGAAGTCACCTTGTAGCTTCCGGGTAAAGGTAAATTCGCGTCATTCTCACAAATAGTGACTTTGCAGTTTTTCCTCAACAGCAATTGCCCCCCCACGTGCGCATCTGGGACTCTGTGACGCTGAACACCCTGCACGTCATCGGGACCGGGTTTTTCGACCGAGCCGTCACCTGCATCGCGTTCTCTAAGTCCGTAAGTCCGAGCTCTGCGGGAGCACACTCTCCCCACTGGAGTCAGCTCGCCGCCAGAGAGGGAGGGAGGTACCGGGACCGCTCCTAAGGGGATGTGCAGATTCCACCCCGAAACCCGCAGGCTTCCCAGTCCCCACCTTCAGAGGCCACCCTCCTCCAGTCAGACCTTCCAGCCTGCGGGCCGCTGCCTGCTCTGGCCTTGAGTGTCACCTGCCCTCCTCGGGGACCCCGCACGCCCCTGCTGTCCTCCCAGCCTGGTTCCCTGTCTGTCACAGGGGCTGGACGGGCGCCAGGGTCTCCCCCGATCCTCCCTGTCAACCACGTCTTCATGCGGTTCAGAGACGTACGTCCGAGGCGCATGCCTGTGTCACCCCAATGCTCTCCCTCCCGGACAGCCTGTCAGGACCCCCGTCAGTGCCAGGCCTGTGCTGTGCCGGGGAGGGCTCTGCAGCCCTCAGGAGGCCGTGTTTAGTGGACCTGCTGGTGTGGAGCCCCCGAAGCCCCTCTCCTGCTGCTGTCCCTTCACCAGCCCCCCTTCACCCTCTCTCCTTGTCTCTCCGCCCAAGTCAGCGGGTCTCAAAGGCAGTCAGCAGACACTCTTTAGCCTGCAGACAGGCGGCAGACTCCATGTTAAAAGTAAAATTATCGTTCATTTCTAACCTCGCTCAGCCTGTTCTATCCTCAAACACGGTCTTCCCGGGAATGCTTTCTTTGCAGAATGGAGGCAGCAACCTGTGCGCCGTGGACGACTCCAACGACCACGTGCTGTCGGTGTGGGACTGGCAGCGGGAGGAGCGGCTGGCGGACGTCAAGGTGTCTCTCCCCGCCGGGCGCGGCCACGCTGGCCTCTCCGTGTGCCTTCTCAGGCCCCGGCCCCTTCCCGCTCCTCAGAGGCCGCGGTGCCCATCCCCCGGCAGCCTCGGGGACACCCGCCCCAGCATCCCCACGGCCCGCCCCTCCCCCTCCCAGGATGCCATGCACGAGCCTGGCAGGGCTGCTTCCTCTCGTCACAGTGTCTGCCAGGGTCTGCCCACCTCACTGTACAGCCTCGGCCCTTTAAGTTCATTTGTTCACTGCTCCTCGCTTTGATTCCACAAGTGCCAACTGCCCCCTTTGTGCCCAAATGCTGAGGAGGCACTGGAGGCATGGTGACACTGAGGCCCAGGCAGGGAGGGGGTCTGACCCCCAGCCCAGAGCCCAGAGCTCAGCACTGGGGAAGGAGGGTCCACGCCGGGTCCCCAGCTCGGTGGGCTCACCATGCTGGTGCCCTGATGGCTTCTCTCTCCCACCTTTGATCCGTTCCACACAAAATAGCAGTGAACTTCCCAACCCTTTCTTACATTTCCCCCTGGTAAGTCATGGCGCAGCCTATTTTATAGGATCAACTTCATATTTCTCATGCTGGCATCCGTGAGCCTTAGGTGACCTTGCTCCCCTCACATTAAGATTAGCATCGAGTCATCTGACTCAGCTGGCGTGAGGGCCAGCATTGGGCACCCCACTCACTTGCGAGTCTGGGGGCAGACCCTGCGCACTAACCTCAGGTTTCCTGGCGCCTGTGTCCATGCAGGAGCCTGCCTTAGTATCTGGCCGAGCGCTGACATTCCTGTGCGTTGCTAGGTGGGCAGTAACCGAGGCCAGTTGTTATCCAGATGTGAGAAGGTGTAACGGTTATCCAGGGGAAGGAGCAGGCAGGCCCGTCTCTCTGGCCAGGGTGCACAGGAACCAGATAACGGGGTGAAGGGAAACCCAAATAACTGCCTCCCTGCATCCCTCCCGCCCGGTCCCAGGAATCGGCCAGGAGGGACTTGCAGGCGAGTGGTGCCGAGGCGTCCGGGAGCAGTGGAGAGTATGACATGCAGACTCCCAGGTCCCCCTCGAGGTCCCCTCACTAGATGGGGTGAGACCTGGCACCGGCAGGGGACGCACCCCAGCTGATCCTGCTCTTCGGCCGGGGCTGGGCTCCACGCCTGGACAAGGAGGGCAAATGCCTGCAGTTAACCCCCTGCTGCCCCGGCCCCTCCTTCAGCAAATGCCGGCTGCCGGGCCTGCTCTGCACCCACCCCTGTGCCGGGTCCTCACAGAGGGCCCCGCCTGCCCTCAGGCCACGGGCCAGTGGGGGAGAGACGGGAGAGAAATGGGGGAAGTGGAGAGGCGGGGGCTTAGCTTGAAGGGTGGTGGGTTTGCGGGGGCCCGTGAGATCTGAGACATGGAGTCTCCTGTGTCCCTCAGTGCTCTAACGAAGCCGTGTTTGCCGTGGACTTCCACCCCACGGACACCAACATCATCGTCACCTGCGGGAAGTCGCATCTCTACTTCTGGACGCTGGAAGGCAGCTGCCTCATTAAGAAGCAAGGACTGTTCGAGGTGAGTTCAGTGACCGGCAGTTTGTTCTCGCTGAGGGTCTGGGGATCGCTGGCCTCGCCTGTGACCAGGGAGCTGTCGGCATCCGGGCTCAGCGCTTTCTTCAGTGGCCGATGTGGGGGTGCGCGTGGGGGTGTCGTGACAGAGATGATTCCCAGACCCAGATCCCTAACAGGGTTGGGGGGCCCCTGTGTCATGGGGGTGACAGTGGTGGAGCCGAGGGGGGCGGTGGGCCAACACAGGGCGCACAGGGAGAGGATGCCTGGGAGCGGCCATGTTGGCCCAGAGCGGCTGAGAAGGCACTTAGGGGGGCATCTGGGCAGCCCGCCTTCGCCAAGGGCGGCAGACACTCAGTGCCTTTTAGTCCGGCCACGGGGGCCTGTGACAGCCCCGGGACAGCACACCTTCTCCGTGGGGACAATGGCTGCGACCCCCGGAGGTGGAGTTAGAGCTGCTTTATTCTGGGGCCAGGGCCCCGCTCCTCAGACTGTAGCTATGATGACACCACCTGCTCCTGAGCCCCCTGAGCCCCCTCCAGCACCTCCCTCCGCTGGAACTGTCTGCAGCTGAGACACCCCGGGCATTGCTGTCAGAGCCCATCCGCTCAGGCGCAAGGGATGTGACGGTGGAGGGACGTGAACGGCATCATTGCGGGCCCCTTCCCGCTGGGTGAGCTGGAGTCTAGAGTAGGGGTGTCGAACTCAATCAGAGAAGGGGCCAAAATCTAAAATCCAGCCTAAATCGCGGGCCGAATGGTTTACTGAACAGTCATAAACTGACAATGTCATAAACTGACAGCGGAGTGCAGTGATGACAGCGCGGTGCGGGCCACATTGCAAGGCCTGGCGGGCTGGATTTGGCCCGCGGGCCTTGTGTTTGACACATGTGGTCTAGAGAGAGTTCGTACAGACGAAAAGCCGCCTTGACTGACCGTATTTGTGTCTTTACAACATTTGCAGAAGCAAGAGAAGCCAAAGTTCGTCCTCTGTGTGACGTTTTCTGAAAACGGCGACACCATTACCGGAGACTCGAGCGGCAACATCCTGGTCTGGGGCAAAGGTAACGCCTGAGCAGTCCCAGGCGGCCTCTGTGAGAACTGTCCGTCAGTCACAGGGTGGCTGAAACCCCAGCGCACGCAGGCCCATGCTTAGACAGGGGCAGAGGCAGGGACCTCCATCGCCCTGTAAGCCTCGTGAAGCCCAGGAGTTGTGATGGAATAACAGCTTTGTTAGGAGACGTAGTAACAGATCGTAAGGATGAAGGCAGCCATGGCTGTTTGCTTAGCTGTGAGATAGTTAATCAGCATCTGGTTCTCGGCGTGTGGCAGGCGTTATCGATCACAGGATGTGAGAGGCGGCGTGCTAGACGCCGGGACAGGCAGATGAGTCAGCCCCCAGTCCCCGTGCCAGCGAGCACACAGCGTGGTACGGAGAGGCCGTCCCTCAGACACGTCCCTTCAGTTCCACTCAGCGAGCAGCTGTGCACGCTCACCACGTGCCAGGAACTAAGGAGAAACACCCTCCCTGGCTTGGGGCCTCAGAGTGCGGGCTGTGGTGAAGGTGGGAGAGACCCACGGATGTTCTTTCTGGCCAGCAGGGTGACTCCTGTGGGTCCCCGCTCCTCTGGGTGCCGGGTGCTCGCTGCAGTGTTTTCTCCCCCCTTAGAGCAGGCCTGTGGGTCAGCAAAGGGGAAACTGAGGTGGGGCAGGGTAAGCCGCTCGGCCGGAGACACAGCTGCCCGAGCTCCAATCCCCTTCTGAGCGAGGGTCCCTGGGTTCTCGTCGCACCGCCTTCACGTCAGCAAGTGTCCGTCGCTGTGCGTAGCCCTGCCCCTGCCTGCCTGGTGCTCTGTGAGCGGCTGCCCATCAGACCCTGTAGGCTTACCCACCAGTGATGCCCTCACCGACCAGGCCAACTTTAAAACAGGAGTGGAAGCGACGGGCAGAGGTGAGCCTCCTCGCAAGGGACTAAGGATGGTTTTCTTGGTGTGTCTAGGTACGAATCGAATAAGCTATGCCATTCAAGGGGCCCACGAGGGTGGTATTTTTGCACTTTGTATGTTAAGGGACGGCACCCTGGTGTCGGGAGGCGGGAAGGACCGGAAGCTCATTTCTTGGAACGGAAACTATCAGAAACTTCACAAAACCGAGGTAAGACAGCGAGCAGTACTACTGACATCCGCTTTGAACCTTCAGCTGTTGTCCTAACCCAGTGGTCGGCAAACTCATGAGTCACCAGAGCCAAATTATCCACAGTACAACGATTGAAATTTCTTTTGAGAGCCAAATTTTTTAAACTTAAACTATATAGGTAGGTACATTGTTATTAACTTAATTAGGGGACTCCTAAGCTGGCCTTTGCTAAAGACTCCAGGGGCCAAAGAGCCGCATGTGGCTCACGAGCCGCAGTTTGCCGGCCCCTGATCTAACCACTTTCCTTGTTGGTTTGAAGTCTTTAGCCTACAGTTTTGAAAGTTGTTTTGATAACATTTTATTAAGTAGTATAGTATTTTATTAAAATCCTGGAGGCAGTTTAAGTACAGCTATTAGCATGGGGTTCGATGTATAAAATCTGGGGTGGTAACATATTTCACATTTAGAATATTTTTGTAATAGAACCAATCCCACTTTGCAAGGGAGTATTGTCTACGTTTTTACTTACCATTAAAATCTTTCTCCTGGCTGAAACCGGTTTGGCTCAGTGGTAGAGCATCGGTCTTCGGACTGAAAGGTCCCAGGTTCGATTCCGGTCAAGGGCATGTACATTGGTTGCGGGCACATCCCCGGTAGGGGGTGTGCAGGAGGCGTCTGGTCGATGTTTCTCTCTCATCAACGTTTCTAGCTCTCTGTCTCTCTCCCTTCCTCTCTCTGTAAAAAATCAATAAAATATATTTTTTTAAAAAAAATCTTTCTCCTGATCACTTCAATCTCCAGGGTGTTACTTTGGAGACATGATCACTGTGAGCTAAAGTTTACTGAGTATCTACTTTGCACCTGGCTGAGTGCCAGCATGTCCTCCCGTGAGCTCCGAGTCCTGGACCATCTCTCTCACCTCCTTTTACCTGGTTAGCATCCTGCAGTCGGTAGGAGCCAGAGGCGAGAAATCCAATATTCCCTCCGCACACTGCCCTCCGGGCCCCAGGAAACTGTGAGCAGACAGATGCCACGTCAGTCTGACGGTGGATGATCTTTCTCCCTCCCGTAGAGGGGACTCGCGGTAGCACATTTCCTGCCAGGAAGTCAGATTCTCAAACTCGTTGCACCCTGTAGCTCGCGTCCCATCAGAGAGCGCCTCACCTTTCCGTGCTCGGGGTGGAAGAACCTGATTTTCTGATTATTGCTCTTAGTAAAGGGAGGCTCTCATCTGAACTTAGAAATCACTTTCCCCTTCACGGAGTTGTGTGTTGTTGTTTTTCTAGAGAGAATGGAAGGGGATAGGAGGGGAGAGAGGAGAGAGGAGAGAGAGATAGAGAGAAACATCGATGTGAGAAAGACTCTTCCTTATACGCCCCCTACTGGGGATGGAGCCCGGAACCCAGCATGTGCCCTGACCAGGAATCAAACTGTGACCTCCTGGGTTCATAGGTTGACACTCAACCATTGAGCCACATCCGCCGGGCAAAAATGCTTTGTTCTTTATTATTTTTTTTTAACAGCTTTACTCTTGCTGATTCTTTTAAGGTATATAAAATATTCAAAGTTTAAAAGTAAGATTTGGGGTTTTGATCATTCACTCAACCGTTTGACTGTGGACCTTTCCGTCTCTCCGTGCATACCGTGTGTGTGTGTGTGTGTGTGTGTGTGTGTGTGTGTGAGAGAGAGAGAGAGAGACTCTGACTGCAACAGGAGCTGTCGTCATGGTACATAAACAAGCATTTTCAATGACCCCTCGCATCGTCTCCTTTCAATGCAGATTCCAGAACAGTTTGGTCCGATTCGGACGGTGGCCGAGGGGAAGGGCGACGTGATCTTGATCGGCACCACCAGGAACTTTGTCCTGCAGGGCACGCTGTCGGGGGACTTCTCAGCCATCACTCAGGTGCGTCCCGGCAGGCCCACCCCCGCGTCCCTGTGACAGGATGTCGGACGCCGATAACACTCCACACGGAGGAGGTTATGGCTGCGTTTTACACCCGCACAGCCCGCCGTTGCTGCAGGCGTTCCCGCTGGCTCCTGGCTGAGGCTGGGGAGGAAGAGACAGATGAGGTTAACTGTAAACCACGCAGCAAGCCGGGCTAGTAGTCCCTGAAAACTCCCGGCCCAGCAGCGTGGCTCAGTGGCTGAGCATCGACCTGTGCACCAGGAGGTCACGGTTCAATTCCCAGTCAGGGAACATGCCGGGGTTGAGGGTTCGATCACAAGTGTGGGAAGTGCAGGAGGCAGCCAATTGATGATTCTCTTTCATCAACTGATGTTTCTATCTCTCCCTCTTCCTTCCTCTGAAATCAATAAAAATATATTTTTAAAAAAGAGAATAAAGGAAAGCTCCCGAGCGCTGTCTGTAGTGTTTCAGAGAGTGTGCATTTGTCTTGGTTCTTCAGGGTCACACTGACGAGCTCTGGGGACTGGCCATCCACGCCTCCAAACCCCAGTTCCTGACGTGCGGGCACGACAGACACGCCACTCTCTGGGACGCCGTCGGCCACCGGCCCGTCTGGGACAAGATCATTGAGGTAGATGCGCACGTTGCACCCATCTCCCTTGTAGAAATTCCTCTGGGACGTGTTTGTTTGTTTGTTGTTTGCATAAAATAGATATAAAATTGTCCCGACGCAAATGTCACTTCATTTACCTTCGATTCAAACTGTGTTGCTTTAAGTGTTCCTCAACAGTCTCACCTGTGTCATTGTGAAGGTAGCTGTTGAACTTTTTTTAAAAACATATTTTTATTGATTTCAGGGAGGGAGGGAGAGGGAGAGAGAGAGATAGAAACATCAGTGATGAGAGAGAATTGTTGATCAGCCGCCTCTTGCAGGCCCCACCCTGAGGATGGAGCCTGCAACCCGGGCATGTGCCCTGACCAGGAATCTAACCAGGACCTCCTGGTTCATAGGTTGACATTCAACCTCTGAGCCACACCAGCCAGGCACTGTTGAACTTTCTGACAGCAAGCCAGCCCCTCTGAGTCAGTGGCTGGGTTTCCTGACTGCGCCTGTCCACCGGCTTCTTGCTGAGAAGCCCTTGTTTGAGCCTGCATTCTGTTCACAGTGTGCCTCTGGAATGAGAATTACAAACTGTCCTAAAAGCGTACTTTCTCTCTACAACTCAGGGATAACGGCAAAGCTTTCATTTTAAAGTCTGCATCTCTGTGGTTTTTATGGAAGGCCCCAGTTCACACAGCACAGTGCTGGCCTGTCCTCCTGCGCGTAAGGCAGCCGTGACTGCACGTGTTGAGCGCCGTTTGCATACCGAGCACCGTGCGTGCATTAATTATACCCTTCACCCTAGTATAGCCTGCGGGTCGAAGTCTGTTTACCCTGTTCTTGTTGGTTGGACACTGAAGCATAGAGGCGTCCCATCGCCTGCCATGGTCACGGAGTCGGCGACAGAGCCAGTGTTCACCCACCCCACACCCGGGGTCTCCCGCCGCTCCCACTGCTGTGGGCCAAGAGCACACCCTGCAGGGCCCCGTGTCAGGGGGGCTCCTCTGTGGCCCCCACGCCCACAGCCCGCACAGTTGCCAGCTCGCCCTTGTGCGCTGGATCTGAGTCTCAGCGCCTGCGTTTGGCTTTCAGAGGTCAGGTCGCTGGGAGAGCGGATCATGGGATGCCAGGGCCTGAGGGATGGCCCGGCTGCTCAGAGGAGAGAGTGGTGTGGCCTGAGGTGACAGGGAGGTTCTGCCTTGTACCTGTCCCCACGCAGGGGCTTCACGTATGAAACATACGTGAGGGGTTTGTGCAGAAGTGACAACCACCCCCGGCACAGCAGGGACAGCGGCAATCCGGGAGGGTGGCCCTCCCCGAGGCCCCGGCCAGCACAGCAGCCTGCCGAAAGCAGCCTGGGCACATACCCACCCCTGCACCGGGCTGTGAGCTCCCTCCACTGCGTAAGGGTAGGGACTGACCCGGGCTCCAGAAACATCCATAGCTAAGTCCTGCCGGCTTTCTCCACTGGCCACGTGACCTTGGACACGGCCTCCCTGAACCTCGGTGTCTTCATCTCATGAATTACATGCTGGAGCCTCAAGCGGCCGTGACCTCTGTCTGAGCATCCATGGCGCCTGAGCGTCACTGCAGCTCCCGCTTTGGCAAAAGCATCACAGTAATAGAGTCAATACCTGCAGAGCTTCCGGTCTCATCTTTTTAGTTTATCCCGAAGTTTCTCCTCCCGATTCCGTTTCCATCGCTGCTCTTTCCTTGTCTTCCCGGGACCAGCCTCTTCTCACCTCAGTTTGTCCAAACACCCCTGCCAGGTGGCCCTCTGTCCACCACAGATCCGATCGCGCACTCCTTTCACCGGGAGAAAAAGACCTCTCACTGTGCTGTTTCCTAGTGACCCCAGTCCTTAGCACAGCAACGCAGCCCGATCCCAGTGTCACCCCACGCTGGACGGGCGCTTACCTCCTGCCTGTCACCTGGCTGCTGTGGCTGGGAAAGGGTGTGAGACAGGAAGGGGGAAGTCCTACGTGGGCCTCCCAGGAGAGGAAAGATTTAAGATGGGGCCCCATGGCCCTGAGGGACTGGGCTGGGCTGTATTTTTATGCTGCAGTGCTGTCTGGCCATCAATTTACACTTCCTTTAAAATGTTTTAGGATCCAGCTCAGTCTTCTGGTTTTCATCCTTCAGGGTCTGTGGTTGCAGTTGGAACACTGACTGGGAGGTAAGTCCACAGCAGCGCGCTGGGCTGGGGTTCAGGGAGTGTTCCGGGAGGGGCGGGGGGAGGGTGCTCCAGCACTCTGAGCTGCAACCACAGCCTCTGGTGACGTAGCAGGTTAGGCCAGAACCCCACAGAGAAACAAAGCAGGGTCCTTCACATGTTATCCCTGGAGGAAGCTGGATCTGAGTCTCCCCTGGAGGAGTGCCCACACACATGCACGCACAGGCACACACACACACGCGTGCCCATGTACACACTCATACACACACACACACACACAGGCACACACACACCCTTGCATCCAGTTTCACAGGATGCGTGGCTCCCCGAGCCCTCTGCTGCCCACGGTGGAGGAACCTCCATTCGGAATCGGGCAGGGAAGCAGTTCACAGCGCTGAGAATTTAAAAATGCTTTTTCTTGCTGCCCTTTCAGAGTTTCAGAAACCGCCCCAGTCCTGAGCCTCACATTCAGACTCGGTCACACTCCCTGACTGTGTGCCTCCGGAGGCCAGGCAGCGGAGGGTGCTGGAGCTTCCGCCTCTCCGCTCGGAGAGCGTGGCCGTTCCGCTGTCTGACATTTGCCAAGTCCCGTGTCCTTATTCGGGATTCGAATCATTTCTGCGTCCGTTACAACCTGCACTGGCTTAGCACTGGGTCTGCATGGTGGTTCTGGGCCCGGACCCCCACCTGACAGCTGAGGGCACAGCCCAGAGGGGTCAGCTTCAAACACCAGCCCTCTGCTCGCTCTTCTTCCGTTCCCTCCACCGTTTCCTTCGCCCGCTGGCTGCACGCCGGCCTCCCGGAGGTCAGACACTCCACGCAGTCAGGCACCTCACACCCCTAACGGTGTCCCAGCCCCACCTCCGCACCTGCTCTGCCTCACCCTGGGGTGGGGCCATGCAGGGGTCCCTTTGCCACTCCTGTGGTCACAACCCCGAGTTAGTGGTCCCACTTCTCGCCCAGAGCTGTCCCTCCTGTACATGTGAACGGCAGAATGCAAACCGGAGGAAGCCGTCGTAGCCTTGGTAGCCAAGTCGTTCCTGGCGGTGGGTGTGCTCAGAGGCAGGACCTTCTCTGTCCACAGAAGCTGGGAATAAGCCTTCCTGCCAAGTAAATTCAGAGTGCTTCTCAAGCCCCTGGGTTAAGGTTTCTAATAGTCCTACTGTTACTGAAATCGTCCTGCTTCCCTTCCCACTAAATCGCGTGTTGTGCTTTTCTCATGTTGGCAACAGGTGGTTTGTGTTTGACACGGAAACCAAAGACCTGGTCACGGTGCACACGGACGGGAACGAGCAGCTGTCCGTCATGCGGTACTCACCAGGTCAGCGCCGCTCCCGGGGAGTTCTGTGCAGATGCCTTCACAGCGAGTTTCTCACGCCGTCCAGGATGCTCACTGTGCTCCTGTTGTTTCTAACTCTTTGTTATGGAAATTTATAAGCAAACAAAACTGGGCAGAGAGCATAATGACCCCCGTGTACCCGTCAGCTGCTGCAGTGCTATGGACTCAGCCAGCCTCGTTCATCTTTTTTATTAGCGCTCCTCTGCCCCCCGTGATTTTTTTTTTTTAAACAGAACTTTATTTCTCACTCTAAACAGAAAGTTTTTCACCATTTCCCACTTAGAAATGAGTAGGCAGCCCTGGCTGGGTAGCTCAGTTGGTTGGAGTATTGTCCAGTACGCCAAGGTTGTAAGGTTGTGTGTTAGGTCCTTAGTCAGGACGAGAGAGGGAAGGAGGGAGGGAGGGAGGAAAGGAGGGAGGGAGAAAGAGGAAGAGGCCCCATGATATTTTGAAGCAGTTCACAGACATCTTATCCTTTCTTCCGTTAATACCCCTGAGTCTCAAAAAAGCCAGGACTATTTTAGCAGCTTTATTGAAGTACAATTTACAAACCATAATTTACCCATTATAAACGTATAACTCACTGATGCTTGGTGAATTAGTAGGGTTGTGCAGCCATTACCACAATCCAATTTTTGAACCTTTTCAGCACCCCAAAAAGTCCCCTTCCTGCCCATTAGCAGGTAATCTCTGCCTCTGCCCCTATTCTGGGCACGCTCTAATGCACTGTGCTGACCTGTGAATGGCCTATTCAGGACATCTATCAGTGGATTCATACAACATGGAGCCTGTTACATCAGCTTCTTCTTTTCAGAAGAATGTTTTTAGATTAGTTTATGTTGTTGTGCTTGTATCAGTACTTTATTCCTTTCTTTAATTGAATTTTGGGGGTGGCATTGGTTAATACCATTATAGGTTTCAGGTGTTCAATTCCATAATACATCAACTATACATTGTGTGTTCACTCACCACTCTAAGTCAAGTCCCCTTCCATCACCATTTATCCTTCCTGTATATTCCTTTTTAATTACTGGATAGTATTCCATTTTGTGGATATACCACATTTTTTTTACCATTTATCAGTTAACAGACACTGGGGTTGTTTCTGTGTTGGGTTATTAGGAGTAACGCTGCTATGAATAGTCATGATATGTACCTTTTGTAGACATTTGTTTTCATTTATCTAGAGTGAGTTCCTTTAACATCTGAGTTTCATCAGATTTAGTTAAACGTAAATCTACCCTATGGTCCACCAATTGTGGATCAATTATGATCATAGGGTAGATTTACGTTTAACATCTGATGAAAATGCTTCCCAAGGTGGCTGCCCCATTTTACATTCCCACCAACACTGTGTCAGGGATCTAGTTTCTCCATATCCTCACCAACACCTAATAGAGGTGTAGTAGTTTCTCATGTGGTTTTAAGTTACATTTCCATAAAGACTGTCACAGAGGTTAAGCGTCTCTCGTGTATCTACCAGTCATTTCTGTATCTTCACTGATGAACTATCTATCCAAACATTTTGCCCATTTTTAATTGGGTTGCTTGTCTTACTACTGAGTTGTAAGAACTCTTTCTATATTCTGTCTATGAGTTCTTTATCAGATATATGATTTGCAAATGTTTTCTCTCGGTGTATGGCTTGTCTTGTCATTTTCTTAATGGGGTCTTTTAAAGCAGACGTTTTAATTTTGATGAGGTCCAGTTTATCCATTTTATTATTTTATATGGATCTTGCTTATGGTGTCATAGTCAAAAGTCACCAAGATTTTCTCTTGTGCTTCCTTTTAGAAAGGTTATTGTTTTAGCCATTGTATGTAGGTCTGTGATCCATTTTGAGTAAATGCTTGTGTCTGTGAGAAGTCAGTCTAAGTTTATTTATTCTGCATGTAGATAACCACTCGTCCCAGCACCATTTGTTGAAAATACAATCCTGTCCCGAATGGATTATCTTGACACTTTGGTCAAAAGTCCATTAACATGCCCTAGCCAATTTGGCTCAGTGGATAAGAGTGTCAGCCTGCAGACTGAAGAGTCCTGGATTCAATTCTGGTCAAGGGCACATATTTTGGTTGCTGGCTCAATCCCATGTGAGAGGCAATTAATTGATGTGTCTCTCTCACATCCATGTTTCTCTCTATGTGTCTCTCTCCCTCTCTCTCCTCTCTCTAAAAAACAATGGAAAGCCGAAACCGGTTTGGCTCAGTGGTGAAGCGTCAGTCTGCGGACTGAAAGGTCCCAGGTTTGATTCCGGTCTAGGGCATGTACATTGGTTGCGGGCACATCCCCGGTAGGGGGTGTGTAAGAGGCAGCTGGTTGTTGTTTCTCTCTCATCATCGACGTTTCTAGCTCTCTATCTCTCTCCCTTTCTCTCTGTAAAAAATCAATAAAATACATTTTAAAAAAATAAAAAACAATGGAAAAATATCCTCAGGTGAGGATTAACAACAACAAAAATCCATTAGCAATAAATATAAAGGTTTATCTCAAGATTCTCAGTTCTTTCATTCATTTATATGACTATCTATATACCAATATCACACAATTTTGATTACTGTACTTTTGGAGTAAGTTGTGAAATTGAATAGTGTAATTACTACAATTCTGTTGTTCTTTTTCAAAATTGTTTTAGTTCTTTTAGGTCCTTATTTTAGAATCAACTTGTCTAGTTCTAATTTTAAAAAGCCTACCATGATTTTAATATGTTGAACTTATAGATCAATATGGGGATAATTGCTGTCTTTACAAGACTGAGTCTTATAATCCTTGAACTTAGAATGTCTCTCCATTTATTTAGATCTTTAATTTTTATCAGCAATGTTTTATAGTTTTCAGTGCACAAGTCTTATACTTCCGTTGTTAAATTTGTTCCTAATTGCTTTTTATGCCATTGTGAATGAAGATGTTTTTTATTTTGTTTTCAGAATGTAGTTTGCTAGTATAGAGGAATAAAAATTTTTTGTACATGGATCTTATACCTGTGACCTTTCTAAACTCTTTTATTTATTTTAGTGGTATTTTTGTGTGTAAAATTCTTGAACTTTTCTTCATATGGGAGCATGTCATTGCAAATGACGACAGTTTTACTCATATTTTTTAATCTGGGTGCCTTTATTTTTTTCTTGTTGCATTTTCTAGAACCCCGAACAGAAGTGGCAAAGTGGGTCCTTGCCTTGCTCCCAGTATTATGGTGAAATAGTCATTTATTGTTTAGTAGGATGAGGGAGTTCCCTTCTATGCCTAACCTGTTTGGTTTTTATTATGAATGGGTGTTAGAATTTGCCAAATGCTTTTTCTGTATCTATCAAGCTGATCATGTGGTTTTTGTTCTTTATTTTATTAATATGGCGCATTACATTAATTTTCAGATGTTAGGCCATCTTTGCATTCCTGGGATAAATCTCATGTGGTCATGGTGTCTAATCCTTTTTATATTTTTCTGGATTCTGCTTAATCTTCTGTTAAGAATTTTTGCATCCATGTTTATGAAGGATATTGGTCTGAAGTTTTCTTGTGATGGTTTTGTCTGGCTTAGTTATGAGACTACTGTTGGCCTATAGAGGAACTTGAAAAATGTTTCTTCTTTGTTTGTTTTCTGAGAGTTTATAAAAAAAAAAAAAAAAAAACTGGTGTTGTTTCCTTATTAAGTATTTGATAGAATTCATGTGAATTCAATGAGCTACCAGGGATTTTCTTTGTAGGAAGGTTTTTCATTTCTAATTCAATTTCTCAGCTTCTTATAGATCTACTCAAATGTTTTGATTTTTTTTCTTAAGTCAGTGTTTATTTTTCCATATAAGGTGTCTAATTTATTGGCATAAAGTTGTTCATAACATTTGTTTTTAATCCTTTTCATTTTTCTAAAGTTGATAGTGAAGTCTCTTCTTTCGTTCTTGATTCTGCTAACTTGTGTTTTCTCTCCTTTTCTCTTGGTCAATCTAGTTAAAGATTTGTCGACTTTGTTTATCTTTTCAAATAATCAGGCGGAGGGGGGCAGTATGCAGAGATGAGGCGGGAAGGGCCTTCCGGGCAGGGGGGAGGTGGTGTCCAGAGGCCTGAGAGAACCTGCAATGAGTGACTACATCCTGGAGGGCCTGTGGGCCCCACCTACAAACTGAGCCTCAGTCCCTTCGTTTCTGAGTGGGGAAGGGTTGTATAAGGAGAGGAACCGGCCAGGGGCGGTTTCCAAGAGGTAGTTCTAGAAGTGGTTGGGGAGCCATTCAAGTGCATGTTGTCTTTTTAAAATAACTCGTTAATTGGGCTGTTTTCTAAATCTGTGACGGCAACTAGCATTACCCCTTATAATGGATCAAGTGTTTATTTTTCATAATTGAATTATAATCTGTCCTCTCTTTGTAGATGGGAATTTCTTGGCCATAGGCTCCCATGACAACTGTATCTATATATACGGAGTCAGTGACAACGGGAGGAAGTACACGCGAGTCGGCAAATGCTCGGTAAGCCTCTTATTTCTCATGCATGTGCCGGTGGCCATTGCTTGTTGGCCAGGAGTGTTTATAAGGCAAGGGAGCCTCACACAACGCGTTTCTCTCCCAGGGTCATTCCAGCTTCATCACGCACCTGGACTGGTCCGTAAACTCCCAGTTCCTCGTGTCGAACTCGGGAGACTACGAAATCCTTTACTGTGAGTAGCACCCAGGGTCTTGTTTCCTCTGAGACCAAAGGCGGCCCCCCCCCCCCCCCCCCCCCCCCCCGCAGACACCCACTGGCCGCACTCTCAGGCCGCGGCTGTGTCCTCTGTGAGACAGAGGGTGGGCTGGGCACCTCTCGAGTCCTTGCCAACGCGGAGACACCTGAGACCGGGCCGACCGTGGCCCTGGTGAGGCGATGGGGGCCCCGAGAAGGAGAGGGCCAGCTCTGCAGAGAGAGGCCGGAGGGGGCCGATGTGGCCGAAGAGCGCGGGGTCAGAGCCGTCACAGGGAGAGGGACCCCGTGGGGCCGTCACCCCCTGAGGCAGACCATGAAGGCTCTCCCGGCTGGGTAACAGCAGTCCCCTGGGACCCCTCCTCCTCCTCTCCCAAGCCCTCCACGCCCAGGCAGGACCTGGGAGCGGTGAGCGTCCTAAGGGCTGGCACTTACCGAGCACATGGTGTGCGCCGGGCTCTGCTTCTGCAAACACTTGCCAAGCACCTGCCACATGCCCAGCTCTGGCTCAACACGGGGCACAGAGCATGCGGGCCTGGGTGCGGGCGCCACCTGCTGGAAGGTTCCAAAAAGTGTGCTGCTCTGACCTCCATCTCCTCCAGGAGCCACAGCCCTTCAGGCTCATCCCCTTAAGTAGACAAGGAAATCGGGGCCCAAACACGAGGCCACAGGCATCGAGAGCCAGTGGGGGGGGGGGGGGGGTGACCGCCCAATTGTTGAGGAGCCCGGACAGGCAGGGCAGCTGGAGGTGGAGGAAAGGAGAGATACCTGGGCCAGGACCATGCCCCCTCCAGCAGGGCGGGCAGCCAGAGTCAGCCCTCCCGCCCTCTCCACGGTCCTGCCTGATGCGGGACAGAAACGGGAAGGTTTTCAGAGGCAGGCCCTGGGTCTAGTCTCTTGTCAGACACAGTCTCACACTTCACTGGTGAGAGCTCACGTAGGGAACAAACCAGTTTGTAGATGGGAATTTCTTAGCAATAGGCTCCCATGACAACTGGGAGGCCATAGGTGGTTGGCCGACCCATTTCCATACGCTTGGTGTTAAAGGGATTGTGTGTGTGTGTGTGTGTGTGATCATGTATGTGTTCAGGGCTCCAGGGAGGACAAGCAGATCGAGGCCTAGGAGCCAGCGGATGGTCAAAGAAAAAAGAAGCTGACTGGGGGGACAGGCCCAGAGGGGGAGGTGGGCTGGGCTCAGTGCCGGCCAGGAGTGCCATTCCGCCGGGCTGGGAGAGGAGGGGCCCCTCTCCTGAGGGCTCTGTCGCTGATGTGGCTCTGCGGGCCCTGCCTCCCCCAGAAGGAGAGGGGGCTGTTGCTCAGCTGTCTCCACACCCGCGCGTGCTTTTTCCAGGGGTTCCCTCTGCATGTAAGCAAGTCGTCAGCGTGGAAACCACACGGGACATCGAGTGGGCTACGTACACCTGCACTCTGGGATTCCACGTCTTTGGTGAGTCCCGCAGCTTCCTCGCAGTTCACACATAAGTGTGGCCGCTTTCAGAACATCCCCTGACGGTCGGGAAGGCTTGGAGCCGCCGGTTCCGTCAGCGCGCTGTGCGCTGCGTGCGCCCGCGGGACCAGTCCCCGCAGCGCCGGGAAGGGCCGGGCGAGGAGCCAGCAGGACACGGCGTCCGTCCGCCCTCTCCTGGTGTGTGAAGCGGGTCCTGGGATACGTCTCTGGCATCTTCTCACGGGCGCTGTGCCCGAGCTCCTGGCGAGATGGAGCAGGTGGCACTCAGCCAGTTCACTCCTCCTTTGCTAGTTATTACTCCATCTTCTTGGTCCTTAATCTCAAATTTTCACTTCTAAGTTTAGATGAGGAATATATTCATAAATGCCCTAAATTAAAATGCCACAATGAAGTAGGGGCAGGAAGCAGTATTTATAACCTCTTTCTGTAAGGCTGTAGGTCAATCATTTGGTCAGAATTTCACACATCTCCTTGTGAAATGTGTGAGCTGGCATTTTACCATTTTCTGGTATTAAAAGCGAGGACCCCTGGGTTTACCGCAGAACTTGCAGCTGCGAAACACACAGCTCTCTCAGAGCCGAAGTGACCGGGACCAGAGGGGTTTCTGGAGCAATGGTCAGGAGACGCCACCCCACACCAGGCTTCATGCCCACCAGAGCCAGAGCTGCTGCTGCCCCCGGCCGCAGCAGGCAGACACCACACCTGCCGGTGTCAGAAGCAAGCAGCAGCCACAAAGAGCTGACCCCAAGAAATGTCCGGAAGGCCCACTCAGCCTCAGGGTTAAAAGGTTCTTGGGAGAGACTTTTCACATGTAAAGAGCCACCTCGAAAAAAGAAAAGTTAGGAAACTGCATGCATGGGGACTAGTCAGCTTCCCATCTGCCTCTTTGGGACAAAAGAAAGGCATTGTGTCCTGAAGCAGGGTTTCTGGTACACTTTGTGCTGATTGTCAAGAAGCCACCCCCCTCCCCCCAAAAAAGGGACAAAAAAGAAGGGGCCCCCCAAAGGTGGGAGCCCAGCGCCTGTCCTGCCACAGAGCGGGCTGAGCCTGAAGGGGGTCCTGGGAGGCCTGGGGTGAGCCGATCACGGGAACCGTGAGAGGCTGAACAGACAGAGCGCTCTCTGGACCCTGGTCTGAGCCCGGGGCTCGGCGATGTGACTTTGGCGAGAGTGTAAAGCGGTCCCCACGCAGCGTGGCCAGTGTCCCCGGTGTTCCCAATGCTGCCTGTGGTCTTTGTCTTAGGAGTGTGGCCGGAGGGCTCAGACGGGACAGACATCAATGCCGTCTGCCGGGCCCACGAGAAAAAAGTCCTGTCGACGGGCGATGACTTCGGCAAAGTGCACCTCTTCTCTTACCCTTGCTCGCAGTTCCGGGTAAGCACCGTCTCCACAGATCTCACCTCGTGGGGTGTGTCTGGCCCTTACACAGAAAGGCCCATGAGTGAATGCCGCCTGTCACACTGCAGCCCTGACCCTGTCGCCTGCTGCCCTGGAGCACTTCAAGGGCTCCCCCTGCCCTCCGGGAAGCCCTGAGACCTGGCTCCGCTTCCTCTGTGGCCTCCTTCGTGGGCCCCTCTCCTCTCCCCTCCACACGGCCCCTCTGCTACAGCCCTGCCGTGCCGAGCCAGCACCTCTGCCTGGCACGCCGCTCCGGCCCTTCCCTTCCCTTCCCGGACCCTCCTTCAGCAGGACACCCCTCTCCCTCCACCCCTGGCGTCTCTGGGATTGAATAATCCGCCCTGTCTGTCCCCCACTGGTTGTGCCTGGGTCCCACCTGAGCTGTGCTGAGCACGGCACAGACCGACACAGCCGAGTGAGGGGAGATGCAGGAACGTGGGAACGCGGGCAGAATCCCCACACCTTCCGCTCCAGTTCGTGAGCTTTGCCTTGAGCTCCCTCCCCATCTTCCTCCCAGGCCCCCAGCCACGTGTACAGCGGGCACAGCAGCCACGTCACCAACGTCGACTTCCTCTGCGACGACAGCCACCTCATCTCCACGGGCGGCAAGGACACCAGCATCATGCAGTGGCGGGTCATCTAGTGCCGGCCGCGAGGCACAGGCTCGGCCGCCCGGTCACTGTGATTTCAGTTCTGTTTGGAAAGTCCTCACACACCTCAGGAAACCCGCTCCCTGGACCGGTTACCTTAGCGTAGCGGCTCAGTGAGCGCCACGTCGGATCAGCAGTTCAGGTTTCTCCGTGTACAATATATCACACACACTTAATGTAAAGAAAGAAGAAGAAAAAAAAAAGCCAAGGTTTACAGCACGGCAACATCAACAGGCTAACTGGTCTGTCCTTCCTACCTTTTCTATGAACTCTTCGAAACGGTCACAGAATGCCTTTTCAGATCCTGTGCGTAGGCCGGCTCGGTGGCCGAGGAGCCTGCGAGGCCGGGTATTTATGAGAACGAGGTACTGCATCCCGATCACTGTTGATTGATCTTGGAGGGTCTCATGGACTGAGTAGAGGGAAGAACAGGCTGCACAGCTGAGTCAGGAAACGCAGCTACGACTGTATTTGGTTCCATTGTCTACGGTTCCGTTCAGTTCCTCTGGGAGGCGGGCGGGAAGGGGGTTGATGAACGGTTCAGCCGGGGAGACAGGCATCTCAGAGTTGCAGCCAGACTGCCCGCTGAGCCCCATGCAGTCAGCCCTGACACCCTCGTGATGCCCGCCCCCCGTGGACCCCGTCCACCTGCCCCACGAGTGGAGACACGTGGCCACCTTCCTCTGTATATTAATTGGCATGATACGGTATTGTACGTGTATAGGATTTTAGCAACTCAAAATAAAGACGTAAGGCTAGGCTTTACTATTTTATGCTTATGGACACTGTATATTTGTACTTTAAGACCAAGTAGACCAAGTCAAAGAGACACCACCGACCTGCAGCAGGGGGCCTGGGAGGCTCGGCCGGGTACCCCGGGCGGCTGTTCCCTGCCTTCTGTGCCTGGCCGGCTCGCCGGGCGACGGGAGGAGACTGCGTTCCGATGGGAAAAACGCCGGCACCATCCGTTTGTCCAGAAGGCCTTATCCCTTTCGATGGCGAGGTAGACTGAAGTGTCTTGTTTACATTGGGGAATGTATCTCAGATTTTAACCTAGAGGAGTGATAAGCAGACTTTAAACACAGACGTTAAGGTGTTTACTTGTTCCAGCCAAGTAAATGAGCTGAGCGGCCCGGCCCGGCCCCGGCTGTTCCGCCAGCCAATGGGGCGCGGCCCTGCGAAGCACGGTGATGACGGACAGCTCGCGGCTGCCGCGCACAGGGCGCCGCGAACATGTGTTAAAGGTGAATCTGTCTGTATGTATCCTTATCAAATATATTCTGTAATGAAATAAAGTCTGAAAAGTGGATTTCTTATTGACCTATAATTATGAAAGTATATAAATTAAAATATTTAAAATTAGCTGTGATTCACACTATATTCTGTTTCATATATAGATATTTTTTCCTCACCTACGGACTATTATTTGCATATGGTGTATAAATAATCGTTTTCAAATGAATAATTGAGGGGATAACCCTATCAGGGAAGGAAAAGGGAAACATTATCTATATATATAAAAGCCTCAGTGACTGTCCAACTGTTCTCCTAGTAGCTATGATGTACAATGACCACAAGAGGGCAGATGCTCTGACTAGTAGAGGAGGGAACCAAATTCCTTGTGGAATTGGCCGTGGGTTAGGCTGCTGCTCGGGCACTGTCAGTCCCACATCTGCTTCACCGTACCCAGGGCCCATCAGGGGATGTCAGAGGCCCGGTGCACAGGTTTGTGCACCAGCGGGGTCCCTGGGCCTGGTCTGTGCCCTCTCACAATCTGGGACCCCTCGGGGGATGTTGGAAAGCCAGTTTCAGCTCGATCCCTATAGGCCAGGCCAAGGGACCCCACCGGTGCACAAATCCGTGCACCAGTCTTCTAGTTTAGTTATAAGATCTATTTTTATTTCTGTATACTTTCATTATGTTTTAAACTCAATAATAGAAAAAAGGTATTGTAAACCATTATTGCTACCTCCCTACTTGCGTGCATTTATTTTTTTTTAAATGTATTTTATTGATTTTTTTTTTTTTTAACAGAGAGGAGGACAGAGGGATAGAGAGCTAGAAACGTCAATGAGACAGAAACATCGACCAGCTGCCTCTTGCACACCCCCTACCAGGGATGTGCCCGCAACCAATGTACATGCCCTTGACCAGAATCAAACCTGGGACCTTTCAGTCTGCAGACTGATGCTCTACCAGACTGAGCCAAACCAGTTTTGGCTTGCGTGCATTTAAATGAAATCTTTAAACAGCCCAGGATTAGCCTTGTGGGTATTCATCACTCACTCACTCCCTCATTAGCATAGCAAGCAATGGCCCTGGCCACTCGGGGAGGGGACCGGGCAGCAGGTGATGTGAAAGCATTTTCAGAAATGCAGTTTGCAGAGATGGGAAAGGAGAGGATTTTCCCTGTCCTGGCATGTTCCCTCCTCCGTGTCTCCTTCCCAGGCCGAGGCAACACCTGAACTCAGGCATCAGCCGGGAGCAGAGGCTGGGAGAACACAGGTGCTCAGGGCAGCCATTGGGGGGAGGTGGGGAGGGTGCAGGGTCCAGGATGGCAGCCAAGCAGCTACCACAGTCTCACCTCCCCCCAAATCCCCCAGGTACTCTCCCAACCCCACAGAAGGATGTTTATCTGAACGCCTTGTAGAACGGTGGAGCTGCAGGGGAACTTGGGGAAGTGTTTCCCAAAGTGTGTTCCTTGGAACACCATTCCACAGGGTGTTAATAGACCTTGTGTTTGACAGTTAAACAGGTTTGATCAGGGCTTTATTTATTTATTTATTTATTTATTTATTTATTTATTTTTCTGGATGGATCTTCTCTGAATTTGTGACCCCACAGAATTCCCAATGCCTGGCTAGTGACAGTCTTTCCTTCCTGGGACATCTCCGAAGACAGGGTCACCAGAAACACACATTGAGGAACCTTTTCTTTTTTTTTTTTTTATATTTTATTGATTTTGTACAGAGAGGAAGGGAGAGAGATAGAGAGTTAGAAACATCGATGAGAGAGAGTCATCGATCAGCTGCCTCTTGCACACCCCCTACTGGGGATATGCCCGCAACCAAGGTACGTGCCCTTGACCGGAATCGAACCCAGGACCCTTCAGTCCCCAAGCCGACGCTCATAGCCATTGAGCCAAACCGGTCTCGGCGAGGAACCTTTTCTTTAGCCCCCTCTTCCTATAGATGTACAAACTAAAGCCCTCGGAGAGCAAGGATTTGCCCTGGTGACCTTGGCAGGAGCAGCCCCTAGCCACCCTCCTTGGTTTCTTTTTATAAAATAAAGCTTACTTGACTTTTTCATGAAAAAGCTAACCTACACCCATTCTGGCAGAGTCGGAAGGAAGCCTGCTCGGCCACCACCCAGAAATAGCACCACTTCCCCCAGGCCTCCCTCCCTGCACGGTTTCCTACGTGAACATCTTTGGGTGTGTTTCCATAGTTGGCATGTTGCATCGACAATGCTTTATGTCGCTTTTTCCGTATCATTTATAAGCAATGTTCCATGTCATCATAACCTCATTATAAATAACTCCTGTTAGCCTAACAGGCGGCTGTGATTAATATGGTGGCTCCTTGTCCCGGCCTCTCACGGGGATGATCCTGGCAAGAAGCATCATAACGGCCACGCCTCTGGGGGCATTGGTCCTCCGTGTGCTCTCCCCAGCTCTTCCCGCCAGCCTGGAGGCAGCTCCACTCTTTCCCGTGAAAAATCAGAGCCTTCCTGTCTGTCGCTTAGCCTTTGTGCGCTGCAGGCCTCTCAAAGGCCCACATTCCTGTACATGGCTTGGCCTCCTTAGCTTCACCCCTGCTGTCCTCCTGGTGCCTCCGCCTCAGGCCCCAAACCACTGTGCCCACCTCTCCCCCCACATCTGCACTCGGTCCTCCCGGGTGCCCATCCAGCACTGTGGGCACCTGTCCCGCCCTCTCTCTGCCCCTATCAACGGCTGCCAGTAACTGACCGGAATAGCAGCAGTGACCCCATGAGTGTCTGACACACGGCGACTCCTCCGTCCTCTCCACAAGCCTGTGAGTCGGCTTCTGACCGTGACCCTGAACTTCGAGGGGCCACACAGCCAGGAAGCTGTGTGGAGCCTGAGGAGTCGGGTGCTGAGTTCTCATGAACCACAGCACCATTCTGCCTCCCCAACCTCACTGTCGCCTGCATCTACATGGGCTCCCTCCCCCTCCCACCTCGCTGGCCGCTGTCACAGCTGACCTGTCTGCACGGGCCTCACTGGCAGTGAGCCAGCTTTCCAACTATGTCCCTCTCTTGGTTAAAGCCCTACGGTGGCTCTCAGGGAACACTCCTCACGTGGCGCACAGGGCCTGTTTGGTGGGCTGTGTCCCTGCAGCACCGGCTCTGTTCCCGCTGCCGAGCTGTCTGTCCCGACACTCGGCCTGCTCTCTGCCACCCCGCAGTCTCCCCACGCGCTCTGTCCTAACACTCTTCCTCCCGTATCTCCTTGCCAGCCACCACAACATGCGTAACCCAGCTGAAAAGTCGCTTCCTCCAGGAAGCCTTCCTTGAGTACCTAACCGTGAGTTCCGGTCCCTCTTTTGTGTCCCTGCTCATTGAGCTTCCCTGATCCCATTGAATTGTAAGCGCTGTGTAGCCCTCATGTCCCTAAGCTCCTTGAGGCATGGATGCTCTGCCTCCCACACTTTGCACAGGACCAGGTGTGGACAGGTGGTCAGAAGGTAGGTGTTGTGTGGACGAGAATTAATGAATGAATGAATGAATGAATGAATGAATTAGAGAGAGATTCCTAAACCTTCACCCTCAACCCTGAGTATTTCTTCCTGCTTCACTGTTTCACCTTTGCCCACAACATTGCTGAGAACAGCTTGTCCACTGAGCTTTCCCCCACTCCCACCCCCCACCCCCCTGCCCCAGACAGAATGGAAGGGAAGAAGAAGGTGGGGAGAGAGACAGAAACACCAGCGTGAGAGAGACACGTAGATTGGTTGTCTCCCACACACAGCCAGCACCCCAATCAGGGCCAGGGATCGAAGCTGCAATCCTTCGGTCTGCTGACCAACCACCTAGGGCCATGCTCAGCAACCACGGCTCACGAGCCACATGCGGCTCTTTGGCCCGTTGAGTGTGGCTCTTCCACAAAATACCACGTGTGGGCACACACGTACGGTGCGATTGAAACTTCGTGGCCCATGAGCAGAAGTCAGTTTTCGGCTCTCCAAAGAAATGTCAATCGTTGTACTGTTGATATTTGGCTCTGTTGACGAATGAGTTTGCCAACCACTGGGTTAGCTTATTTCATCTTTAAACAATGTGACTAACTTCTGCAGGGTCATTGCTATGATTAAATGAGTAAATGTGTTTAGGGGGGCATTCATACATTTTACCAGTGTACCTGCCAGGGTCCTGGTAGGAGCCAGACAGCACATTTAACCAGGGTAGTCTGAGGAGGGTTTAATAAATGTCTACAGGTGTTTACCAAGGTGTGGGCAGAATGTAAGGGTAAAGGACAAGGGATATTGCAGTGCTGTGGGGCTACTGCCCACTAAAGGAGTTAGGGGGGAGCAGTTTACAGAACCCAGAAAGGGGGGCTGCATGGTGCCACCCCGCAGGAGCTGTGGCCCTCTTAGGAGGATACAACTGGCCCGTGGTCGGCAAACTCATTAGTCATCAGAGCCAAATATCAACAGTGCAACGATTGAAATTTCTTTTGAGAGCCAAATTTTTTAAACTGAAACTTCTTCTAACGCCACTTCTTCAACATAGACTCTCCCAGGCCGTGGTAGTTTGTGGTAGTTTGCCAACCACTGACCTAGCCAGTGGGCTTTTTATTTTTTTATTTGTTTAAGTCAGCTTTACTTCAGGGCCAGCGGACTGGCTGAACTGAACACAAGATTCCCTTTCTGCCCCCTGACACATTTTGCAAAAATAAATTCCAAAACGATGGTAGCAGTTTGGGAGCCGCCTCCCGTTTTTAGCAAATGAGTCCCTCTTCCCTTTGTCAGTGTCTTCCTGCCGGAAGCTGCTCGGAGCTATTTTTGCCTGGCGGCTGCGAACCTCATCAGCCTCCGAGGGGAGCGGAGCGAGGTGCGTGCCGAAACCGCCCCCCCTCCCGCCCTCAGCCCTGCGCGCTAGCCTAGTTCTGGGTCATTTGGGAAAAGCAAGTTTAAATGGTGTTCCAAATTAAGCAGTGGTTTTGTAAAAGGAGAAAAACTTACACATTGCCAACTTCTTCCAAATGCTCACAGACCAGGAAGTCATCCAGGCAGACCCGACGAGAACGGTGGCAGGTGAATGTTATGAAAAGATGAGAGGGAGCTGAAACCAGTTTGGCTCAGTGGATAGAGCATCGGCCTGTGGACTGAAAGGTCCCAGGTTCGATTCAGGTCAAGGGCATGTACCTTGGTTTCGGGCACATCCCCAGTAGGAGGTGTGCAAGAGGCAGCTGATCGATGTTTCTCTCTCATTGATGTTTCTAGCTCTCTATCCCTCTCCCTCTCCCTTCCTCTCTGTGAAAAATCAATAAAATATATTTACCAAAAAAAAGATGAGAAGGAAAGCGGCTTGGGGGCCGAGGGGCCAGCTGGCTTTCAAACTCTTGTTTTAGCAGCAAAAGCTTTCTTCAGACAAAACTGCACAGGAAAATCCACTCGGTGATGTGAGCGAGATGCCGCTGCTTGGGCTGAAGAGTCCGGTGGAGGTAACCACGAATACTCTCATCCTATGTTCGTTTCTCCCACCCACGCCTCTCCCCTCTGCACCCCACCCCTCCCCGGCACCTCCAGCGGCCCCGGTGACACCAGAGTCTGCCCTGCAGAATCCAACTTGAGGAAGAGCAGGCTCACCTGCTGGGCTCCTGGCCTTGGCTGCCTGCGGGCTTGCCACAAGCCTGTTTGGTGGTCAGTCCCAGTGCGTGACATTTCTCCATGTTGGTCCCGGGGCTGGCTGGCTTCCCAGCTGCCAACTTGGTTTTAGGCATCCATTTTCCTCCCAAGAATTTTTTAAACATGCAATACTGACTAGTCAGGGGCACTGACATCTCTTGTTAAATTTATACCTAAGTACTTTATTCTTTTTGAAGTTCCTGAAAATAAAATTGTTTTCATTTTATTTTCCGACGTTCAAAGCAAGTGTATAAAAATACGGTTAATTTTTGTACATGAATTGCGCATCCTGCAACCTTACTGAACGTGTCTATTGAAATAGTTTTTTACTGGATTTCTTAGGACAAAGTCACGTCTTCTGCAAATAAGAGTTTCCCTTGCTTCCCATTAGGGATGTCTTCCTGCCCAACGGCCCTGAGGAGCCTCCGTACAACAGGAAGCAGCAGCGGGGAGACAGGTAGCTGTCCCGTTCCTGGTCTTCGGGGGAAACGCCCACTCTTCTGGTGAGTTCTTTCAACTTAAAACTCTGTTTTGTCCTCAATTGTGGCTTCTGCTCCTTCATCCCTTTTGGAACTGCTATTATTGAGACGTTGGGCCCCTTGAATCTATCGCTTACGTGTCCCATTTTGTCAAAATGATCATTTCCGTGTCCTCCTATGTTACTCTGCTTTGTGAGGGAATTTTTTTCCATTTGATCTTCTAGGTCCCGGATCAGAACGATGGCCTGCAGGCCCAATCCAGCTTGCCTCTGGTTTTTATAAACAACATTTTATGGGACAACGGTCATGCCCCTTCATTTACATGCGGCAACCCTCAGACTGCAAGGCCCGTGGAATATTCTAAAAGAAACGGAATGGCCCGCAAAAAGCCAAAGCTGTGTGCTCCCTGGCGCTCTGCAGGAAGTGTGCCAGCCGAGTTTAGATCGGTGTGTTTCTGTCTCTCACTGCCCCTGATTAAAGGTTACATTTTAAAAGCACGTACTGTTTTTAAAACAGCCCTTCCAGCCCCACGTGGGAGTGAGTTCCATCAGCCCCCACGAAGGCCTGGCTGTCAGGGTCGCCAAGGCCGAGGCCAGTGTGAGACAGCAACAGGGAGAATGGACCAGGAAGTTCTTCCCCAGGGCTGACATCTCTTCCCTCCTCCCTCCCTTTCCCTCTTCCCGTCCCCACCTCCATACACACACACACACACACACACACACACACACGCACACGCACACACACACACACACACACGCACACGCACACGCACACATGCACGCCATGCTGAGACCTGGTGACTGAGGCTGGGATACTGGAGAGAGGGGGCTGGGCTCCTGGGAAAGGGCTTAGGCTCCTGTGGAGTCAGCAGCTTCCTCTGGTCCCGGCTGGGCTGGCCTGAGGCACGTACTTGGCTTCGTTTTCTTAGCTTAATGAAGTGGGAACACTCCGTGCAGCCCGGGCCGGCAGGACGTGGCTCCAGACCCTTCCGGAAAGGTAGGCCTGCTCCAGCCCGGGACTCAGCCCTCCTCCTGTCGCCCACAATGGCACTGAGGAGTTGTCATCTGCCGGGCAAGGTCCCAAGGTCCTCCGCATCTGGCCACGCTTCCCCGTGATTGGCCCGGGTCTTTGAGTCACCCCATCGGGAAGCTGGGGTCGCCCCCCTCTGTAGGACACCAGCAGGCTCCCTTCCCAAGAGCCCCTCCTCCTGAGTCTACAAAGCGGGTGAAACATAGCCTTAAGGAGAGCTGTATTTTGAGCCAAGGAGTCCATGAGACGAGTCAAATGAGAAGCGCCAGCTGTGACCCATCCTCAGGCGCGAGGAAGGCAAAACGGGCCCGAAGCCGTTTACGTTTCCTGCCAGATGGAACCAGAACACGGGCAGGGTCTCCCGCTCCCCACACGTGATGTCTGTGCGCCCTGGCTGGTCTGACCCCCCGACACTGCCTGGAGGAGGAGGGTGCTTCAGCTGGGTGTCTTCGGTTCTTCTTCGCAGGGGGGCAAAGAGGAATAAAACATGCATGAAGTTCTCAGTTCGGTGGCGGAGCCAGCCACTAAGACCATCGCGGCAGGGAAAATGGGCTGAGCCCCAAGTCCCAGAAAGAATGGTGCATGTGGGGACCAGGGTTCCAGGAGCAAGATCATGGGGGAGGGGAGGTCTGAAGATGATTTGCCACGTAGACTAAGGCGGTGGCCGGCCAGGCTGTGAGAGGAGGCAAAGATGTGTAGGTGCTCAATAAACACTGAATGAATGAATGAATGAATGAATGAATGAATACTAATTGTGCTGTATTTCCAGAAAACAGCTAGTGTGTCATGAGGTCACTGACTTCGGTGAGCTATTTTTCAAATCCAAAAACGGGTGACCTCCACAAACAAATCGTTTGGGGGCCACATATTCCCCCAAAATGTGGATTTTCTTTTTATCAGAAGAATGGGAAACATGAATTCATGTGCTTCTAAGGAAGAACGCCTTTATTCAGTAAATAAAGACGTGTTTCAAAAGATGCCTAGTGAAGGGAAAGGGGCGGAGACATGAGTGGGGTGCTGGAGAAGGGCGGGAAGGCTGCTTTTGGGGAGCTTACTTTGCGCCGGTTCTCAGCAGGGCCTGCCAGACAGAATCAGGCGTCCCCTCTTTTGTATGAGAATGGAGGTTCAGGGAGGTCTGCAGCTGGGTCTGAGCGCTCGCCCCTCCTTGGGCTGGTTAGACAAAGACCAACACCCATCCATGGGGAATCGGAGATCAGCTTAGGGCACAGCGGTCCCCTGTCCTCCCTGAGCCTTCCCGCTGCCCATGATGCCCTGAGGAACATACATCAGATGCCAGAAACCAGCTCTCCGGGAGCCCAGCACAGGTACTTCCAGGAATGCACTGAGTGATGTTGGACCGGTCCCTTCCCCTTTCCCAGTGTGCTGTGCCCTCACCCTTCACTGGCAGGTTCTTCAGGTCCCTTCCAGCATCAACATTCTCCGATTCCCCTAAAAGGAATGTGAATGTCTTGTCCTGGCTGGTGTGCTCAGAGGTTAGAGCGTTGGCTCGCACACCAAAGGGTCCCAGGTCAGTTCCCAGTCAAGGACATGTACCTGGGTTGCAGGTTTAATTCCCTGCCCTGGTTGGGGCGTGTGCGTGAAGCAACCGATTAATGTGTCTCTCTCTCACATATATAGATGTTTTTCTCTCTCCCTCTCATACTCCCTTCCACTGTCTCTAAAAATCAATGGGAAAAATTCCAAGTTGAGGATTAACAAAAACAAACAAACAAACAAACAAACAAACAAAGTGAATGTGAATGTCTTTATTGTTCCAGGGGATTGGGAGCTAGCAGGAAAGGTTGATGGAGGGGGTGGGTACGTACGCCCTGCCTTTGGTACTAGTGTTCTATAGCAACTCTACCATCAATATTTTCCAGCAAACCTTCTTCCAGTTACCGGATAGTAACAACCTGTCAGACTCCAAGTCAGCAAGGAAAGAGCCTGATCTGAAGGTCTGAGTGGGCCACGTGCTTCACCAAAACAAGCTGGGAGCAAGCAGGCCAATATCCCAGGGAATCTTCTCAGAGAACTGAGAGACGCGCTGACCAGGGTAGCCCTGCCTCTGCAGAGCACACCTAAATGACACCAAGTGACCTGGGCTTGTCCATTTTAGTAATTTTTAGGGCTTAACAAGTCTCTTCTAATTGGTCAAGAAAGACCAATCTTGACCCCTGGAAGAGAGGGGCAAATCAGATCAGGAGGGGCTGCTGCCCTCCGGGGCAGCTAACAAGCCTAGGGAACCAAGGTGCCCTTCTGAGTGGAAAGATACAGGTTCAGACGAATGGGGGACGGAAAGTGGAGCTGTGTTGTGATGACCCATCACTACGGAACTCTGACCAGTAGATGGTGAAAGAGGGGGATAAACACGTAGAGACCAACCTGCAACACCCGAGAATGATATTCAACCACAGAAAACCACTAGGATTCTGAGTTAGAAAAACCTTGGCGGGAGATCTGGCTCCACCACTTCTTTATCTCGGGCAAACCACAGCCCTCACAGGGCCTCTTCCCAAAGTGGGCCTGAAGTAAAACAGCGACCCTTCACTGCCCACCTACTCCGAGCCAGGCACACGCTAGACAGGCTCTTATTAAAAGGTAGACATGATGTCAACGTTGCTGTGACAGAGGGGAAAGGGATTTGGAGCAATGTCTACCTGGAGATGGGAACTGAGACTCTGAGGAATGACCTTTAGGAAGGATGGGGATTTACCAACCAGAGAAAACCTGCCTGACCTACTTTGATGTGATTTTTCACAGGTTTGGGGCGTTGGGTGGGGCTCTTGTTGGGCTTCAGGTGCTGGTATTTCCCAAAAGCAGAAGCTGCGACTCCCAGTCCCAGCCGTGGATCATCATTTAGAAAGAGAGGCCTCAGGAGTCGGTGACCTCGACGCCCCTCGGGTCGGGATTGCCCACAGCGTCCGCACAGGCGGGGCGCGCTGCAGCGCCGGAGGTGGCGGGCATCCTCCAGCCACCGCGCCCCGACGCTGGCGCGTTCACCGGCTTCCATCTGGGCAGGAGCGCGGGGCGGGGCGCAGCGCTCCACGTGCCCGCCCGACGCCCCACTTCCCTTAGGCCCCGCCCCCATGGCTCCGCCCCCCGCCCAAGACCCCACATCTTCTGGGTCCGCCCTTAAGCCCCGCCCCTCGTCGCTCACACTTTATCCAAAGTTCCGCCCCTCCGGTATCCTCTTCTCACAGCTCCATCCCACCTTTCAAGCCCCGCCTCTCACGGTTCCGCCCCACCTATCACGACCCCGCCTCTCACAGCCCCCCCCCACCCATCACGCCCCGCCTCTCACAGCCCCGCCCCACCTATCACGACCCCGCCTCTCACAGCTCCTCTCCACCTATCACGACCCCGCCTCTCACGGCTCCTCCCCACCTATCACGACCCCGCCTCTCACGGCTCCGCCCCACCTATCACGACCCCGCCTCTCACGGCCCCGCCCCTCGCAGCTCCCCGCTCCCAGCTCCCCGAGGCGCGGGCGGTGGGGCCCCGCGCCTTTTGTGTCGGGCTTGCACCACCGCGCGCGCTCTCCCCTCGGCGGCCGCGCGCGCACCCCCTCAGCGGGCGGAGGGGCGCCCCCTCCGTCTCGGCCCTCGGGCTGAATCCGCCTTCGCCTCTCCGTCAGCGCGGGTCTGGGGGCCGCCGCCCCCTCCCCTCCTTCCACCTTCCCCGGCGGCGCGCGCACACGCCGGCCGGGGCACGCGCCCGCCAAGATGGCAGGGGCCGGGGCCCAGCTGTCAGGCGCCGCGGCCGCAGCCCACCCCCGCAGCTAGCGGCCCGGACACCCCCGCCCCGAGAAGATGAACCCCGGTTGCCCCCCGCAGCCCAGCGAGACGCGGAGCCGCCGCGCCCGGGGCCGGCTCCCCCGCTAACGCCCCGCGCCCCGCGCCGCGCGCCCGGCCCCGCGCGCCCGCCCCGGCAGCGACAATGAGGTGAGCCTCGCGGGCGCCTGGGCGGGAGGGGGCCCGGCGGGCCGCGCGGGGCGCCGGGCCGGCCTCGGGGGAGTCGTGGGGGCGTCGAGAGCGGTGGGAGCCGCCGGGGGTGTGGAGGCGGGGGCGCGGGAGGGAGCGGGCGCGCCGGCCGCGCGGGGTGTGGACGCCCCGGGCAGGTGTGGCCGCGGCCGGCCGCGCGGTGGCACATGGTGGCCGCTGCCCGGACGGGCGCCTTGCAGCCCCCGGGAGACCGGCCCGAAGCCCGTTTGGCTTCCGTCTCTCCGGCCGTGCACCCCCGGGCCGAGCCGCCCGCTGCCGGCTCGGAGCCGCCTTTCGGTTACTGGTGAAGCGGAGCTTTTCTTCCCCGCCCCTGCCTCGTCCCCTTTTCCTTCCTCGCCGAACGCCCACAAAGTGCCAGACCTAAACGGGGTGTATCCGCCAGCCCGGGTCTGTTGGTTATGAGGTCAGGAGCCAAAGCATCGCCAGCAGCCCAGCCCCGACGTGTGGGAGGTAATAACTTCCTTGCTTTTGTGTGTGTGATTTTACCTTCTAAACACATGTGCCATATAAACTACAGTGTCTGTGGTTTCACTTAGCCTATTTTGTGAACTTCGTGTAAATGAAATCATACAATCTGTATTCTTTTGTGTCTGGCTCTCTCGAGATGTTTTTGAAATTCATTTATTCTGTTGTAGTTGTTCATTTTTATTGCACGAAATTAGTACAAGGGGGCTCGGCCCGCCCTCGCAGCCAGAGGGGTTTGCCTCCCCCGAGCCCCGCCTTCGCATTGGGCTGTCCGGTCTAATTAGCATATTAACGCTTTTATTATTATAGACAGTATTGCATTGTGTTAATGCACCACGATTTATCCATTCCATTGTTGGTAGACATTTTCATCGATTCTCACATTTGGCTATTAATGCTGCTGTGACTACTCTTATGTGTATTCCTGGTACATTCGTTTCTCTTGGGTATATGCCTACCTATGGAATTTCTAGCTCCACAAGATATGCGTTATCTTTAACTTCAGTACCTAATACTGTTCCAAGTTGCTAAAGTGTTTTTATGAATTTACACTCCTACCAGCAAGTAAGTGTGTTCTTGTGCTCCACGTCCTTGTTTACACTTGGTATTGTCAGCCTTAAATTTTAGCCATCCTGGCCAGTGGTTTTAATTGGTAGTTTGAGGTTGGACATCTTTCATGTTGATTTGGCATCCTCTTTTATGAAGTGCCTGTTCACGTGTCTTGCCCAGTTTTCTTTTGGGGTCTACATGTCTTTTTCTTCCTAATTTGTAAGAGTTCTATTTGTAGATCAAGAAGATAGCTTCCTGCCCCCAAGTGATTCTCAGTGGTTGAGTATTGGACCCATGAATCAGAAGGTCAGGGTTTGATTCCCAGTCAGAGCCATGCTGGGGTTGCAGGCTTGATCCCCCTAAGCTAGTGGTCGGCAAACTCATTTAGTCAACAGAGCCAAATGTCAACAGTACAACGATTGAAATGTCTTTTGAGAGCCGAAAACCGACTTCTGCCCATGGGCCACGAAGTTTCGATCGCACTGTACCGCACGTGGTGTTTTGTGGGAGAGCCACACTCAAGGAGCCGAAGTTTGCTGACCCCTGCCCTAAGCCAATTAGTGATTCTCATCATTGATATTTCTGTCTCTCTCCCTCTCCCTTTCTCTCTCTGAAATCAATAAAAATGTATTTTTTTAAAACTGATAGTTTTCTATAACGTCTACAAATCTTACAGTTTTGTCTTTCAAAGTAAGATCTACAGTCTACTTGGAATTGATTTTTGTGTGACTTGTGAAAATGGGTTCAAATTTTATTTCTTATCAGCACCACTTACTGAGCATGAAAGGTTTGGGGTTAGGCTGAGGTCAAACAGACTCAAGGTTTAATGTAACCAAAATGATGTTTATTCGAGGCACCTGGGTGCAGGTGGTCTGACTCAAGAAAGAGCCAGCAGTGAGTTGGGGAGGGAGCAGGCTTTGTATGTGCTCGGGAGAGCTGCAGACTGGGCTTCGGCTTGACCAGGGTATCAGGACCGGTCCCCCTTCGTAGTTTTATGGCCATGTCCTCTGGGGAGGGGTGTGAGGGGGGTTGGGCAGGGGTGATGGTCTTCGGGAATTTCTGTAAAATAACCACTCAAGGGGAGCATGTTGTGCAAGGCTTAGGCTCACAGAACGAGCTTTCCCTTTGACATTTGTTAGATTTTGTAAGGCTCAAGCCTTGTGTTCTCCAGTTAACCCTTTCAGAGCACTGTTTATCAAAAGGCTCCTCTTTTACTCATAGCTCTCATTGCACATTTGTCATCTTCCATTTGGGGTCATTTTCTTTCACAATGCCCTTCAGGATTTCTTTAGTGCAGGTCTGCCGGTGACAGATTCTTATAGTGCTTATTGGCAACTGTCATTATTTATCCCTCAGTTAAAACAAAAACAGCTTTATCAAAGTATAACTGACACACTGTGAAATTTACCCATTTAAAGTGTACAGTTCAGTGGTTTTTAGTGCCCTGGTCCTAGTGACTCGGTTGGCCGTCATCCCGTGCACTAACGGGTCACTGGTTTGATTCCCATTTGAGATATCAATATTAAAAACTTTTTAAATAAATGAAGTAGCCGAGACTGGTTTGGCTCAGTGAATAGAGCGTCAGCCTGCAGACTGAAAGGTCCCAGGTTCGATTCCAGTCAAGGGCATGTACCGTGGTTGCGGGCACATCCCCAGCAGGAGGTGTGCAGGAGGTGGCTGATCTATGTCTTTCTCTCATCGATGTTTCTAACTCTCCATCCCTCTCCTTTCTTCTCCGTAAAAAAATCAATAAAATATATATATTTTTTTAAATTAAATAAAGTGTACAGTTCAGTGTTTTTTTGTTTTTGTTTTTGGTATTTTCACAAAATTATGCAACCATCACCACAGTCTTAATTTGAGAACATTTTTCTCCGTTTTTGAACGGTTTTCTAGTAGTTATAGAATTCATGATTTGCCAATGTTTCCTGTTAGCCTTTAAATGTATTCTCTCTGACTGGGGTTGTTTCTGTTGAGAAATCACTTGTCTGTTTTAATCAAAATGTTTTTTAAATGTTTTCTTTGTGTTTGGTTTTCAACAATTTTTAAAAATATATAATTAAGTTTTTAGGGCTTCTTGAATCTGTGGCTTCATGTCTTTCATTATTTTGTGACGTCATCAGCCATTAGGACTTCAAATATTGCTTCTGTCCTTCTGGGACTACAATTACACATGTTAGAACATTTGAGTGTCTCTTAATCTTTCTTCTATGTTTTCTACCTGTCTTTCTGTCCTTCATTCTGATAATCCCACTTACCTCTTCCTCTTCCACTATGAATAATCTCTTGTTAAACATATCAATTGAGTTTTTAATTTTAGGTACATATTTTTTATTCTTTAATTTGTACTTGTTATTCATTTTAGAGTTTCCAGTTATCTGGCAAAACACTCAATCTTGTCTTTTATCTCCTTGACTACAGTGTGTATAATTAAAGTTGGTTATGGTAGTATGTGTGAGTCGATTCCAGTGTCTGCTTCTGTTGGTTTTCATTCATATTTCTTGTCTTACGTGCCTTGTTTTGTTTTATAATTGTGTGCTGGATATCATGTGTGCAGAATTGTTTGTGGAAATAATTAGAGGCCTAAGATGATGTTTTTCTCTTTTAGTGATAACTCACATTTGCTTTTGTCAGGCAAATGGGGCACTTAAGATCTGGAGCCGCTTCAAAGCAGTTTCAGGGACTGAGACGTTTCTAAGCGGAGCTGCAGTCCTTCTGAGAGCCAGCCCATTCTGTTCAGCCTCCTCGTGTCAATTCGTCCCAGCACCTCCCCGCCCAACCCAATGCCCAGCTTTTAGCATTCACCCTCCCCAAAACTGTGTTCCCCTTCCGGAGCCTCTGTCGCCCCTTCCTCCCCGAAGCCTCCAAGCAGATAATTTTTCTACTTTTCCTGCTGCTTTTCTAGTTCTCTGTTCAGGTTTACTTAGTCATTGGTTACTGATGTTTGCATTTTCAGGGGCAGTTTGAGTCTATATTCAGTTCTGGAGGAGATGTAAGTTGCCGGGCTTCAGAAGCGGCAGAGAATAATATTGCTTTTTTCTTGTGTTCTGTCGGAACTATATTAGGTTGTCTCTGTCTGTGAAAAGATCTGGAATCAAGATAATTTTAAGAGTACATTTTTAGTTCCTCTTAATATACAATTAATTGAAAATATGGTAATTTAATTCAGATTATTGCTATGAAGCAAAGGATTTTAGAAGTGGGTGCTTTCCTCTCTGTTTCCATAGATCTATCTTTCTCCTGTCTTGATTTCCTTTATTATTTATTTGATAAAAATTATCGTTTATCTGGTCCTCTTGAATAGAACATTTAATTTTTTTTAGCAACAATAGTGGAATAGCATTCTTAGGTTCCATTCTTTTGGGTCAGATTTTTTTAAAAAAAATACATTTTTATTTATTTCAGAGAGGAAAGGAGAGAGAAAGAGAGTAACATCAATGATGAGAGGAAATCATTGATCAACTGCCTCCTGCACGCCCCACACTATAGATCAAGATGGCAACCTGGGCAAGTGCCCTGACCAGGAACCGAACCATGACCTCCTGGATTTTTTTTTTTTTTTTTTTTTTTTTTTTTTAAAGACATGGGTATAGACCAGTGTTTCCCAACCTTCTCTCATGATGAGAATCACCTGGTGGAGTTGTTAAAACACAGATTCCTGAATCCCAACTAAGAAGTGCTAAACTAGAATTTTTGGGAACATATAGGTAAAATTGTATACTTAACTAGTGCTCTAAGACAGATTTTATATACAGAGCACTAAGTTAGGTATGCAATTTTACCTATATGTTCTCAAAAATTCTAGTTTAGCACTTCTTAGTTGGGATTCAGGAATCTGTGTTTTAACAACTCCACCAGGTGATTCTCATCATGAGAGAAGGTTGGGAAACACTGGTATAGACAAAAGAATCCAAGATGGCTGCTCAAGTAGACACCTAGCCGCAGCCGCACACAACAATTTCAATAAAATACAACTAAAATATAAAATGGACATTACCCAGAACTACAGGAAAGTCGACTGACTGGAAATTCTACAACAAAAAGCAAGGAGAAAACCAGAAGGAAGCGCGGAGGAGCTGGAAAAGCCTAAGGTACGGAGACATGCGGCGCGCGCAGAGGACGGAGCCGGAGAGGAGGGAGGCCGAGTGCCTGGCTGGCGTTCCCTAACAGGAAGGAGATAAAAGCTCCGACTGTGCTGGGCCCCAGTTCCAACTGCTCTGGACCCCAGTTCTAGGCCAGACCCCGGGGACCCAGGCTCACACAGAGGGAGCTGGGCTGTAAGGCGGAACCCCGGGGAGCGGCGAAAGGAGGTTGGCTGTGCCGCGGGATTGCCCCGGTGGGAAGGAGACAGGGGCTCCAGTCTGCTCTGAACGCCACCTCCAACTCCACTTCCAACTGAACTGAACCCCAATACTGGGCTCATTAGGGGAGAGCCTAGACTGTTTGGCAGCAGGCAAAAATCGAGGGCACCTTTCTCTCAGAGGCGCTTTGCATCGAGCACTGAAGGACCTGCATAGGGCGGGCTGACGGAAGCCAAGGCTGTAGGCTCCACCCTGAAACCCCGCCCCATCTGTAGCTGCGAAATGCGACAACGAAATAGATCACAAACGAAAGAAATGGAGGACAAAGAGCGACTGGATATACAGTTCAAATCTACGCTTATAAAGTTTTTCAAGAATTTCCTAGAAAAGATGGATAAGACCTATGAGGATATGAAAAGAGATCAACTAGAATTAATAAGGAATCAACAAGAAATGATAAGGGATCAACAAGAAATGATAAGGGATCAACAAGAAATAAAGAATACATTGTCTGATATAAAAAATATTATACAGAGTCCTAAAAACAGAATGGAAGATTGCAAGAATCAAGTCAAAGAGTTGAAACATAAAGAGCCAGAAGACACTCCTCCACAGAAGCTAGAAGGCAAGAGAATCCAGAAAATTGAAGATAATGTAAGAAACCTCTGGGACAATTTCAAGCGAACCAACATCAGAATTATGGGGGTCCCAGAAGATGAGAGAGAGCAAGATATCGAAAACATACTGAAAGAAATAGTGACAGAAAACTTCCCCCACCTGGTGAAAGAATTAGACTTACAAGTCCAGGAAGCGCACAGAACTCCAAACAAAAGGAATCCAAAGAGGACCACACCAAGACACATCATAATTAAAATTCCAAGAGCAAAAGACAAAGAGAGAATATTAAAAGCAGCAAGAGCAAAGAAGGTAGTTACCTATAAAGAAGCACCTATACGATTGTCAGCTGATTTCTCAACAGAAACCATGCAGGCCAGAAGGGAATGGCAAGAAATATTCAAGGTGATGAATAGTAAGAACCTACAGCCAAAGATAATCTATCCAGCAAAGCTATCACTCAGAATCGAAGGTCAGATAAAGAGCTTCACTAATAAAAAAAAGCTAAAGGAGTTCATCACCACCAAACCAGAATTATATGAATTGCTGAAGGGGGTTCTTTCAGAAGAGAAAGTAAATAAAGATAAAAATTATGAACAACACGCCAAGACCGGTTTGGCTCAGTGGTAGAGCGTCGGTCTGCGGACTGAAAGGTCCCAGGTTCGATTCCGGTCAAGGGCATGTACCTTGGTTGCAGGCACATCCCCAGTAGGGGGTGTGCAAGAGGCAGCTGATCGGTGACTCTCTCTCATCGATGTTTCTAACTCTCTATCCCTCTCTCTTCCCCTCTGTAAAAAATCAATAAAATATATATTTTTTTAAAAATTATGAACAACAAATACATAACTATCAACAAGTGAATCTAAAAACCAAGGAAATTTAAAAAAAATCTGATGAACAATATTAACTGTTGAATATAATAGAATCAGAGGTATGGAAGGGGAGTGAACTGACGATTCTTGGGGAAAAGGGGAGAGGGGGATGTGGGAAGAGACTGAACATAAACTGTGCACCTATGGATGAGGACAATGGGGAGTGGGGAAAGGGCAGAGGGTGGGATGGGAACCTGGTGGGGGGGGGGGGGGAAGGAACATTTGTAATAATATGAACAATAAAAATTTATTTTAAAAAATTAAAAAAATAAAGACATGGGTATAGAAATGGAAGTTCTTAAATGTTTTTTTCAAAATGAGTCAGCTCTTTTTCCTTTAAGTCATTGGTTTTTTACACATGTTTAAAATGCTGCTGACAGTTTAACATGATTTTCTGTTGCAGACTATTTATAAACATCTATATAAGTATATGTACATGGATCTCAAATACTTGTCTCCTTCAAATGGACCTAATGTGAAGGGAGACTATTCATTATGTCTGTTCATCACGTCTGTTGTCAGCTCATTTGATTTGGATGTGTATAAGCAATTTGTTTCATCCATGAAAAGCACTTTCCTTTTTGTTCAATCCTGAATTTTTAAAACGGAAATAATACATCATTTTACCTAGGCAACCCCGGTTACCTAGATGTGACCCAGTGAAAAGGTCTAGAATGTAGTCTCCAAGCTCTCCCTTTGAAGGAGTGTCTCAGAAAGGCATCGGCTGCAGATGCATTCTAACCAATAAGCTGAACACTTGCAGCCCTGGTCCACATTTTAGCAAAAAAGTCCTATTGAATCAGTTACTCAGATAAAAAAGGCTTGTGTCTGCCCTGATTGGTGAGCTGAGTGGTTAGAGTATCAGTCCATGTACTGTAGGGTCTCAGGTTCAATTCCCAGCCAAAGGCAGGTACCTGGTTTGCAGGTTCATTCCCACCTGGGTTGGGGTATCTACAGGAGGCAACCAACCAATAAGTCTCTCTCACATCGATCTTTCTCTCCCTCACTTCCACTCTTAACTAAAAGAATTCTATCAGATGAAGATTTTTTTAAAAAAGAAGAAGCTGTGTCTGAGGTTTTCATTATTTTCTAGTCTACTGCCTGAATTCTTTTTGTAACAGACCCTTTTCTAACAGGCTTTAATGTATTTTCATATCTTCTTTCAGAAATCGTTTTTGAGGGCTTACTGTCCCCCATGGTACTGGATTATATGAATAAGGAGGTAGAAGGAACCAGACACCCCACCCCCACCCCCCCAAGTATCCCTAACAGATTTACAGGCATTTACTGAATCCCTTTCTACCAAAACAACATCAGCAAACCCTACACACACAGTATGCGAATATATTTCTGTTTATATACTTTAGTCATTTGTTGGTACAATCTCTTCTGTGACATCCCCACTATCT
Source organism: Pipistrellus hanaki (assembly GCF_964339955.1). Classification (NCBI taxonomy): domain Eukaryota; kingdom Metazoa; phylum Chordata; class Mammalia; order Chiroptera; family Vespertilionidae; genus Pipistrellus; species Pipistrellus hanaki. The sequence goes on from NC_140503.1 coordinate 5,845,841, forward strand.
CCCTTTTATCTTTTAAAGATTTGATATAAAGAAGTTAGAGAATTTTATATCACTGAATAATTTTCTCTGTGACTTTCCCCCCATCATTTCCTATGTTTAGGACGGCATTCTTCTAGAAGATTGGTTACACATTAACTTGTTTTACTGTTTTATATGTAAGAATTTTTTAAAAGTTATTCTTCACATTGGAATGAGATAAAAGTCAAGATTACATTTTTCTTCAAAATTGCTGATCAGATACTTGATTATATCAGTAGATACCTGGCAGCGATATCAGCCATGTTTTCTAAGTTGAATGACTGTACAAACACCCAGGTCCCAAAATCCTCTTCAGGGTGCATAGTCGCAGCTGGTAACGTCTGAGTGAGGATCACCTCTGACCCTCAGGAAGCTTACCTGCCCCCATCACGCCAGCCTTGTGTAAGTAAGTCGTGGCCAGACTAGCACATTGGAGGTCTGGTTATGTGCCAGAGGACTGCCTCACCTGGGCCAGGGCACTTCATCCGTCTTGGAGTACCTACAGAGTGCATTGTGACTACAAGGTGCAGTACAGACACACAGGCACAAACACAGCCCTTGTTTATCGCCAGTAGCCCAAGCTAACAGCTGGTCCAAGTACATTTCTGAACTTAATGCTGCAGAATGGGGGGGGGGGAGGAGGGGGCAGGGAGATGGGGGCAGCTTCCCTCCAGAAGTCTTTAGAAGTCACGTCAGGAAGGCCAGCTCTAGCGGCTATGGGATGTGTGTGCATCCTTCTAGGCTCTCTTCCATTGTTCTATCTACCTGTTTTATGGCAGTGTCATCACCGTATTTACCTAGTGGGTGATGATTTTTATTTTTATTTATTTTTATTTTTTTATCAGCAATATATCTTTTATTTTTTCTCTTGTAAATTCTATACCATGTTTTTCAACATGCTTTTTTTTTAATAATTGCAAGAATTTTATTATTTTTTTAAATATACTTCCTATTTTACTTATTTTTTTAATTTATTTTTTTATTGTTTGATGCATTACACATAGTTGTAATATGTCTCCTTTTTTTCCCTCTTGACCTCCCCCCAGCCTCCCCTGCCCGCCCCCCTGCATATGCCTTCACCTGTCCTCCCCCCAGTGTCTTGTATCCATTGGTTATGTTTATATGCATTCATACAAGGATGATGATTTTTAATTTAAGCGGCTTCATCCTTTTATATTAAAGTAATGTCATTTTGAATCTTACTGGTTTGGTTGTTTGTGTCTAATAATGTAAAACAAAAATTTAGACCTAGTTTATAATTGTACATAAATAAGCTTCATGAAAATAAATTATGTGCCGAAACCGGTTTGGCTCAATGGATAGAGCGTCGACCTGCGGACTGAAAGGTCCCGGGTTCGATTCCGGTCAAGGGCACGTACCTTGGTTGCGAGCACATCCCCAGTGGGGGGTGTGCAAGAGGCAGCTGGTCGATGTATCTCTTTCATCGACGTTTCTAACTCTCTATCCCTCTCATTTCCTCTTTGTGTAAAAATCAATAAAATATATTTAAATAAATAAATAAATAAATAAATAAATTATGTTGGCATTGTTTCACAGAGATTGCTTCCCCTTAGAGGGAACATGTGTATTACCCAGGTCTCAGCCTTGCAGTGGACTGGACGCTCTATAACTCCAGGTTATCGGTGAGCATCAGGTGTGCAGTAGTATCACGCTGGCAACTTCGCAAGGAGCACGCCCAGTTGACGTGGGAAGGGCTCCAGGCCCCCATCAAGGGCACAGCTTTCTCCTTCCTAGCCCATAAGGAGATCCCCAGAGAGAGAATGATTTCTGAGGGCAGTTGTCTCTTACCTTTAAAATATATTTTCTTCTGATTTAAATGGAATATATATTGAATATAGAGAATTAAAAAAACACAGAAAGGTATAAAGAAGGAATCGACCCTGGTCAAGTGCATGGCCAATGCTCTATCCACTGAGCCAAACTGGTGAGGGCATAAGTCACCACTTTTTTAAAATCATCATTGATCCTGCTTGTTAGGGATAATCCCATAAGACATGTGATTTAGTTTCTTTAATTTTTTCATGTGTACGTGTAACATTTTTACAAACTTAATATTGTACGATGCATTTGTATTGGGAATTTTGCATTTAGCATGGATGCATTTCCTTGTCATAAATATTCTTTGAAAACATTTTAAATAGTTGATAATAGTCTATCACATGATATTCCATAATTTATTTACCAGTAACCCAGTTTTAGGATAGTTAGCTTATGTTTAGCAATCCACCATTTAAAATATGGTGATGGTAAATGTCTGTATACATACATCTTGGCATGCTTCTCTGATTATCTTCTTAAGATAAATTAGCAAATGGTATTATTACTGATGCCAAAGGGTATAAACAAACATTTTAAAAGTTATTAAGTGTTAAATTGAAACAAATTATTTTGTGAAGTCATCAGCCATTAGGACTTCAAATATTGAACAATTATTACAAGAATGTTAAATTTAAACAAAGAAGAGATAAAGAAAGAGAGAAAGTTACTGAAAGGAAGTAGAGGTTCCCTCCAAACCCGCCCTCCCCTTCCCCCCAAAAAAAGGCAAAGGAAAGACTAGGAAAGGATTCGAAAGAAGTGGCGTGGCTCCCTGTGCTCACCAGCGGAGGGAGCCCTGTTCCTGAATTCTCCAGCTGCTGTGTTTGAAGATGCACTGTCTTTGTCTTCAAGGCCGTGCATGCGAAAGACATCATCTGCTCCTTGCTTTGGAGATGATGTAGCTGTGGATGAAGTTAGAGTTTGTTATAACTGATTCAGGTCACATTTTGTCCCCTGTATTCTAAGTGGGCTGGGTTTTAGAGTCAGACAGACCTGGGTTCTGCCCCGGAGGCCTCCTTAAGGCTGGCTGACACGGAGCAGATATCTTGCTGGTAACCTTCTCAAACGTAAGTCAGACGGTGTGTGAGAGGCTCCTAAACCCCAGCTTCAGGTGGGCTGTGCATTGTCTCTGAAGATACTCGGAGCACGTGTCGTTAGGGCTGTTCGAAGAGCTGCTCCCCTCACAGGGTTTACGAGGGTCAGATGAGGACACACCGGAGGTCCTTGGCTTGTAGTGCTCCATGGAGGTTAGTGATCTGCCTCCCCACCCCAGTCTGTTGTGTCTGCGAGGATGGAAAACCTGGCACGATTCTGATTTCAAATATTCTGCCCTTTTGCCAGGTCACGGTATGACTTACCGATCATAAGTGATCATTAGTATTTGGTTTAGAAACCACAGCTGCTATTAATGTTCAACTTCTACAAAAGATTCAGGGACATTCTCTCTAAGAGACACAAAACAAGACTATTGAAATAAAGACAAGACTGGAGGCATGCTACTTCGGGGTAGAGATCATTGTACCAGAGTATTTAGATTAAGAAATCGTTACTGTATCCACCCAGTGTGGGTCAGTGGTTGAACATTGACCTATGAACCAGGAGGTCATGGCTCTATTCCCAGTCAGGGCACATGCCTGGGTTGCAGGCTCAATCCCCAGTGTGGGGTGTGCAGGAGGCAGCGATCGATGATTCTCATCATTGATGTTCCCCTCTCTCTCCCTCTTCCTTCCTCTCTGAAATCAACAAAAAATATGTTTTTAAAAAGAAAGCTAATGTAATTGAGTGCATTTAGCTGTGAAATTCATGGAAGCCATGGAAAAAGGAGAAACATGAGCCGATGTGTGTTTCTTGTTCTAGAGTAAAACAGACATGCCTTTGTAAAGCTCCAGAGACACCTCTTCCCGTATCTTTAGAGGCACTGGACAGCTTACAAGAGCTTACACGAGCTTGGATTGGGAAGCCTCTTACACACCTGCTCCAGTCCCCTCCCCCTCGTGGTATATTTGCCCGGAGTCCCTTCCTTCGAGGCTCCCAGAACCCTCAAACCTTCTCTAGGGCCTGCCCTCCACTCTGGCCTCTGTGAGGACCTGTGTCTACTGCTCTGGTCTTCTGTTTCCTCTCCAGGAATCCTTAAGTAAGATTAAGGGACTAATTCATGCGTTGACCAAAGTCCACCTCCTTTTCCTCTCCCCTTGCCAACTTCTGATCCTTCAAATCCCAGCTTACATGCCACCCTCAGGGAGCAGTGCATGGCCTCCAGGCTGCCTGAGGGCCCTGCCCTGTTATTTGTTGCTGTGGCATCTCACATTTCTTCTGTAGCTGTATTTGTATTTACACTTTTTCCTGTGTTTCATAAAGGATTAGGCAGTATTGATCTCTGTTGGATCCCTAGAGCTTAGCACCGTGCCTGGCACTTGCGAGATGCTTAGTAAATATTGACACTGGCGCCGTAAAATGGACTGTAAATCATGCCTTTCTTTCCCCTTGGCATGGGTCCTTCCAGGGGCAACATTCCGGGCATCCAAGATGAAAGCCGTTTCATTACCTGCCTAATGGATTAGTGCCTTCCTGCAGGACAGTGCTCTGTCTGTGTTTCCATCCCAAGGCCCCGAGGCATGATGTGGAGGGTGTCTCCTGTTATTCCTTTGTAAGGGCATATGTACTACTGGAGGCCTGATGCACAAAACTCATTCAAGAGTAGGCCTGCTTCCCCCGGCTGCGGGCACCGCCTTCCCTCTGGCACCCGGGACCTGGGCTTTCCTCACAGAGGGAGGCCCTGCCCGCCCACCAGCCGAAGCCCGCTGGTCAGTCGCAGCTGCGGCAGCTTGTTTCGTAACCATGACGGCTTGCCTCGGCCCTTGCAGCCCCAGCTTCACCCAGAAGGTTGTCTTCCAGATGTCCGGAAGGCCGTCCGGAAGGTCATTCAGCTGTCTGGTCTAATCAGCATATTACACTTTTATTATTATAGATAACTTTCAGTGACCCAGGTGTTTCTCGAACTTTACTGTGCATAAGAATCACTGTATCTCCTTCCAAAATGCAGATCCCAGGCCCCATTGCCAGAGCTGGAGGAAGCTTTTTAAAAGCTTTTGTTCTCTTTTTATTAATAGACTTTATATTTTAGAACAATTTTAGATTTACAGAAAAATTGAGCAGCTACTACAGAGAGTTTCCATACTACGTCCCAAATACACAGTTTTCCCTGGGAACGTCTTACATAGTGACATTTTTTATACTTAGTGAAAGTCCATCCTTGACTCAGGTTTCCTCCTTTCCTTTTTTGTCCCAGGGTCCCCTCTCGGACAGCACATGACAAGTACCGGTAGTTCTATACCTCCTTAGGCTCCTCTGGGCTGCGGGCCTTTTCCAGACTTGCCTTGCGTTTGGTAGCCTCAATGATTTGGAGGAGTGCTGGGTAGGCATATTGTGGGGGGCCCTTATTAGAATTTCTCTTGTGCCTTTCTCATGATTGGACTGGGGTGATACGCTTTAGGGAGGGAGACACAGTGGTGAAGTCCCATGCGTCACCTAGAGAGGGAGATACTACCGCAGGAGTTATGACTGTTGACATGTCATCGCTATAATGTCACGCATTTATCCCCCATCCCACTGTCCTCTTCCCCAGAAAAGTCTCTACTCACAGCCCTCCCTCAGGGAGAAGGGAGGCATGCTACTCTCCTGAGGAATGCTTTTTAAATTTTAATAACGAAGTATTTTTCTGTGTTTTAGAAACAGTGTGTTAACGCCACTGATTTTATTTTATTTTAAATATATTTTATTGATTTTTTTACAGAGAGGAAGGGAGAGGGATAGAGAGCCAGAAGCACCGATGAGAGAGAGACATCGATCAGCTGCTTCCTGAACACCCCCCACTGGAGATGTGCCCGCAGCCAATGTATCATACATGCCCTTGACCGGAATCGAACCTGGGATCTTTCAGTCCGCAGACCGACGCTCTGTCCACTGAGCCAAACCGGTTTCGGCATAACGCCACTGATTTTAACTGGATTCTCCAGAAAGCTCCTAGGAGAGGAGTTTTAGAAGGCATGTGACCTCTGGGAGCAGGAAGGGGAGAGGGGAGAGAAGTGGAGGAGGAGGAGCCAGTACAGGTGTCCGGTATGGGTTAGGACTGATGTTCGGGGAGGAAGGGAGACGCATCTCTCCATACTGCCATCTGGTATGACAAAGGATCGTCCTCACTACAGGAGTTCCCAGGTGGGTTCTGAGAGGGCTCGCCTGGCATCCCTGGGCAGCAGGTCAGAGCCTGGGCAAGCTGGTTCTGCAGAGGTGGCGCCGAAATGATGCAGAAGGGGTTCTTGATGCATGTGATTTTGTGGGTATTGTTACTAACTGGAAAGGAAGTAGATTTCTTTTTCCAATCTCTTTGATAGGGACAGAAATAGGATATTGGGGTCCAGCTATAATTGTAAGAAATATCAGTCATGCTCTGTTAACCGTAATTGTTTTGTTCTGGTTAAGGAAAGCACATTCTAATCTGGCTGGGAGTGGCACCTGGGACCGGGGAGCTCACCTGAAAGTCAGCCCATCTTCATGGAAAGATTATCAACCTTGCTGCAAAAATCAGAGCCGCCAGCCCTTTGAAGACCACCCTCCCTCTCCAGCCTTTGCAGATCTCCAGCCTGCATTATCTGTTACTGCCCATTTGGCATAACCGTTAGCCTACTTCCCCGTAGTCTTTGTTGTTCTCCCCAATGTAGGCAGCTGGTTTATGGGGAGAGACAGAGTAGATGTTTGTGGATGACCTGCTGCTCTCCCATACTGCCCGCAGTAATGGAATCAACACTCATATGGGATTCAACCCTGTCACTGCTTAAGTGGCTCAAGCAATGACATTGATCTTGACTCACTGCTTCTTGCTGGAAAGTTTTCGACACTTCTAGGTTGAATTCACTCTGTTTTTTCTGGTACTTGCTTACATAGTGGAGTGTGTGTTTGTTTGTTTTCCTGATACTTGTAGAATAAAATATATGGTTTGAGGGCTGGACCCAATTTTATCCTTTTCTAATTATTCCGTTATCCCAATACCACTTACTAAAAATTCCATTTTCAGCCCTGCCAGCATATTTCAGTGGTTGAGTGTCGACCTATGAACAAGGAGGTTGTGATTCGGTTCCCAGTCAGGGCACATGCCTAGGTTGTGGGCTCGGTCCCCAGTGTGGGGCATGCAGGAGGCAGCAGATCAAAGATTCTCTTGCAGCATTGATGTTTCAATCTCTCCCGCTCCTTTCCTCCCTGAAACCAATTTTTTAAAAATATTTTAAATTTTTAAAAATTCCATTTCGCCCTGACTGGGTGGTTCAGTTGGTTAGAGCAGTGTTTCCCAACCTTCTCTCATGATGAGAATCACCTGGTGGAGTTGTTAAAACACAGATTCCTGAATCCCAACTAAGAAGTGCTAAACTAGAATTTTTGAGAACATATAGGTAAAATTGCATACCTAACTTAGTGCTCTGTATATAACATCTGTCTTAGAGCACTAGTTAAGTATACAATTTTACCTATATGTTCCCAAAAATTCTAGTTTAGCACTTCTTAGTTGGGATTCAGGAATCTGTGTTTTAACAACTCCACCAGGTGATTCTCATCATGAGAGAAGGTTGGGAAACACTGGGTTAGAGCATCATCACATACACCAAAGGTTGTGGGTTCTGTTCTGGCCAGGGTGCATACCTAGGTTGCAGGCTCTATCCCCAGTTGCATTGAGTATGGGAGGCAACCACCAATCATGTGCTTTCTCTCTCTCTCTCTCTCAAATTAGTAAAAATATATCCTCAGGTGAGGATAATAATAATAAAATTTCATTTTCTGGGAGCACCCTTCTAGTTGCTAGATTAGATGCTGCCCAATTCATGATTTGCTTTATAAAGCCAATTAGATCTTCACAGTCAATCAATTAAATTCCATTTTCTCCCAGTGTATTGAGATGCCGTCTTTTATCATATTTAATTAATTTGACCTATTTCTGGATTTTCTATTGTGTTTCATTGGTCTGTGTTTATTCATGTGCCAACATTTCACTTTTAATTAAAGAGGCTCTGTACTATGTTTTAATATTCAGCAGGGCTAATACTTTGTGAATTGATTTTAAAGAAAAAGGTTAAGAAATAGCATTTGTGGTAAACAGACGTGACAAAAATTGTGAATGACCAAAGTTTGGTAAGTAATACTTTAACCCAGAGGAACACATGCAGAAGGACAAGATGCAGGCATCTGTGGCCCCTTGGGGCAAGGAGGGGGGGGGGGGGGTGCCAGAATCTCATTTATGACTTGCTGCCTATGGCTTTTGAATTTGAATCCCAGGAGGCATGCTTGAGACTAGAGGTGACTCACAGCAGTTTGACCTTTCAACATCGGATTGTTGACATGGCAAAGTACCTCCTACCCTTTCTCACCCTCCCCCAAATTATTAATGAAACCACAGGATTTTTTTTGGGAGGGGGGTTACCTGTAAAAAAGTACTCATTTGTAATGTCATAGAAAGTTAGATTCAGAAATCCTCTAAGTCCAGTGGTTTTTAATCCTCACTGGGCATCAGAAACATTTGAAAAGCCCTCTTCCCTGCCTCTCCCCCCAGTGTCGGGACCCTAGCTCAGAGATCCCATTAATCTGGAGTGAGTTGTCTTGTCTTTTCAAAGTGTCCAGGCTGTTAAATGTGCGGTCAGAGTTGAGGACTGAGCTAGTCCTGAGTGGGGACAGGGCTGGTTTACTCAGCACTGGTTTCACCACCGGTCCCTGCACCTGGGATGGAGGAAGTGCTCGCTGTGCTGAATGATGTACGAGTCCCTCATTGCTCAGATGAGAAACAGACGGACTCCAGAGGTCGCTTGCCTCAGGTGCACAGGCAGTGGGGTAACAGGGACATGACGGCCAGGTTCCTTGTCTCAGACTGGTCTTTTTTCACTCTCCTCCATCCTATTTTCCTCTTCAGTTATGGGCAGAAGTAGGCAAGAGCATTTGCTCTCTCGACTCATGTGTTGTCCATCTTTGTGGCCTTGACCCCAGCTCCTACCCAGTACAGCAGAAACTTGGGCATGAGCTCTAGAAGGTTGTAAGATCATTGGACGATGCTGAAACGGGTTGGCGAGGAGGGGGGCGGGAGGGACAGGAGGCAGACATTGCTGTGTACCTGCTGTTGAGCTGGGGGTTCCCAACTCCACGTTTTTTGAACAGAGTCCTGCACCCCCACTTCCAGCAGTAAAGCATGTTAGGTTGTAGATCGGAATACATGATGACTTTCCTTTTTGATTAAAGCTTTATTTCAGCGGGAGAGGATGGACAGGTGAGCCCGCCACTTGGCACCATTTCTTCCCGTGAAGCTTGTCAGCTGAAAAGATGATGAGAGCTCTAGGCAGATTCATGGGAGTGGTTGGGAGATGAAATTTGGTGTTTAGGCCTTGGCTGGTGTAGCTCCGTTGGTTGGAGCCTTGTCCCATCAAAGGTTGCAGGTTCCATTCCCAGTCAGGAGACATACCTAGGTTGTGGGTTCGATCCCCAGTTGGGGCGCATACAAGAGGCAATGGATCGATGTTTCTCTCTCACATCAATGTTTCTCTCTTACAAAATAATAAAAATAAAAATCATGTCCTTGGGCGAGGAGAAAAAATAACAACTTGGTGTTCAGAACCTGCCGGGACGAGGGGCCCTGGTAAACACCCAGGTTTGTTCTGAGGGCTGTTTAGGGACAAGGGTGAACCGGAAGTCCAGGGGCCTCTCCAGAACGAGAGCGCTGCTTTGAATCATCGGATCTCTGACTACTTAAGGTGCCCTGGGCTTGTGTTTACCCCTGACCTACCTGCCCATCAGAGCAAGAGAAAAGCGTCTCTGAGGAGCCCAAGTTGGCTGTAGAGCTTTCAGACACCGCCAGCGGCACTCAGAAACCATCCGATCCCTGGGACTGTAAGACTTAAAAACCAGGAGAACACAGACAGGAGGAATGGATGTGAGGACATGATCAGACTTGGGTTTTAAAAGAACTGAGAGTAGTATGTTTAAGGAAATCAGTTGTGTGGAACCTTTTCTTGTTCACCACGGCCATCCCAGCTGAGAGGCTGGCCAGCCTTCAGACAAGAGTGTTTCTAGTGTGTGGTGGACATGTGTGACCAAGCGTGTCTGCCATGGGTCCTCGGTGTGTTTGCACAGCTGTAAACATTTTGCCTAGTCCCCTAGGGGGTAGCTTAGAGGTTGGGACAGGAGCTAAATTGGAGTGGTCACAGGCTTTTAGACCTTTGAGCAGGAAGAGCCCCCTTTGACCTTATTTTGCTTTTGTTTCTGAGAGAAGTGTACATTGTGATTGGTTTAGGTAATGTCAACACGTGGATATTATTTTACACAACAAAGGTAGTGTGAAATAATGAATGTGAATACTTTAAAAACTTTAAAATTTTTAATTTACTACAGTCAACCTGAATTTTTTTAAAGTGTAAACTTCTTTTATTTTTTATTTATTTTTTATTTTTTATTTTTTTAAATATATTTTATTGATTTTGTACAGAGAGGAAGGGAGAGAGATAGAGAGTTAGAAACATCGATGAGAGAGTCATCGACCAGTTACCTCTTGCACACCCCCTACCGGGGATATGCCCGCAACCAAGGTACATGCCCTTGACCGGAATCGAACCCGGGTCCCTTCAGTCCCCAAGCCGACACTCTATCCATTGAGCTAAACCGGTCCCGGCTAAACTTCTTTTTTTTAATATATTTTATTGATTTTTTTACAGAGAGGAAGGGAGAGGGGTAGAGAGCTAGAAACATCGATGAAAGAGAAACATCGACCAGCTGCCTCTTGCACACCCCCTACTGGGGATGTGCCCGCAACCAAGGTACATGCCCTTGACCGGAATCGAACCCAGGACCTTTCAGTCCCCAGACCGACGCTCTATCCACTGAGCCAAACCGGTTTCGGCTAAAGTGTAAATTTTTGCTATACATTACTTATGTATGTTTTCATGTATTATATTTGCTTAAATGTTTACTTGTAAGATGTATGTTGTGCCTAGCATACGTAAGACAGTGGGGCTAGAGATAGAACTACAGACACGAGTGAGAGTTGGCCTTAAGGAGTACAAAGGCCAGAAGGGGCACACAGGCCATTGAGATGGAAGTGCCAGAAAAGAGGTCTGAGCAACACAGTTCTGTTTGTTTGTTTTTGTTTTGATTGATTTGTGTTTGCGGTGGACCAGGCCAGGGGATATCTTCTGCTCCGGGTCTTCCCTGCTGCACTTCTTTGACCGGGCTTATTCTTTCTTCCGCTGGCTCTTCGGTTCCGTGAAGACAGTGGTCTTCAGGAAGGCTTACCTCGCCTAACTTAAGCACCCTCAGTTCTTGCAGTTACTCATGGGATAGCTCTAGTTAGTGGCCCTTTTCAGGGCCTTCCTCTCTCTCCGCTCTGACCCGCCGAAGCCCGTTAGCAGTGAACACATTTACATCCTCTGACTTTGGCTTCACACAGAAAGATGCCAGGCCTGGCAAACAATGGAAACCCTTTACACAAATAGAAACGCATCACACCTTGGAGCCTGAGTGCCTATGGACAGATCAAACTCAGATGTGTCCGCTGGCATAGCTCTCTTGGACCAGCTGAGACGTCTAACTGAGCAGCTATAGGGCACTGTTTATCAACACTTCCTTTCTGGCAAGAAGGAAATGCTCTCCTGGATTTGTGTCACCGTGCAAATGCAACTGTAAGCAACAGAGGGAATCAGGGAGAGAAACAGTCCCCAGCAGAGGGGCATCACTCGGAAGAGAACCAGAGTGGTCCGCTGCGAGTGCCGCCTCTAGGTGAGAGGCAGCACCCTGTGAACACTCAGGTGCATAGTCCTTCCCCCCGTGTTCCCTGAGCTCACTCTGCTCTTCCCGGGCTCCACGTGGAAGACATGGTTTCCCACACGTACAGCTCAGGTTTAGCATGCCTAAAACCGGACTTGCTACCGCTGTATTTATAGGCAACTGGCTTCTCAAGGACATCGTTTTTCAATGGGGAGAACAGCCTTCCAGCAAGTGTTGAGACAACTGAATATCCACCTACCGAAGAATGGAGTTGAAGCACTACTTCACACCATGTGCAGAAGTTACCTGGAAATAAATAATGAACTTCAATATGAGAGCTAGGACTCTCAGTCTCTTCCAGAGAAAATACAAGAGTGAATCTTCACGGCCTTGGGCTAAGCACCAGTTTCCTAGAAATGACACCAACACGAATGATAAAAGAAAAAAACAAATTGGGTTTGTGAACAGGTATGAGGACAAAGTGACTGAGACCTCCCATGGATGCTGCTGCTGAGCCGTGATTTGATAGGTAGCTGGTTAAAATTGGAACTAGAGTACTCCTAAAAAGATGTACATTTGATAACCTGAGAGAAATGAGCACTTGTATATTTTCTAAATAGCATTCTGAAACCATTCAACTCTCCTACGATACCACCTTCCTTGGGTCCCACAGGAAATGCTGAACAAAGGCAAGAAGAGAAAAGAGAGTGAGAGCAGGCAGGCACTGAATGAACGGAACTTCAGGAACCGCCCTATTACATCAGGACAGGGGCTTCCGAAGGCTGCATAGCGTTCCCTAGTGCAGCAGCGACCTACGAAATGTGAGCCCAATCTCATTTTGACCAAAGGAGAAAAACAACACCTGCCTAGGGTCACACAACTGCTGTCAGAGATGGAACAGGGCGGAGTCTGCTGATTTCTAGGTTGATGCTTTCCCTTCACGCCAGTGGCTCTCGAGAGTGGGGTCCACGAGCAGCCTCAGCACCCCCTGAGAGATTTTTTATCAAAGATGAGAATTCTCAGCCCCTCCCCAGACTGAGTGGGAGACTTGGGGGAAATGGAGCCCAGCGCTCTGCTTGGATAGGGTCTCCAGGGGCCTGTGATGCACCGTCAGGTTTGAGGGCCACTGGCTGCTCTAAGGATATCTGTGATTCTCGCGGGGGGGGGGGGGGGGGGGGGGGGCTTCTGCACCCATTCTGCACTGGAGACATATTTAGCTGTTGTAGCTGGGGGTGAGACGGTGCTATTGGGTAGAGGCCAGGGATATTGCTAACCACCCTTCTCTCTTCAGGACAGCCTGCACAGCAAACACTTACCAGGCCCCAGTGTCTATATGGGAGGTGCAGAAACCCTGCTCCATGCCTGCTGCTGGGCAGGCAGAGGAGAGCGGAGAGATGTCAGTGCCTGTCCCCTCGAGTGGAGGGTTAGTGCATCCCCTCAGCGGTGTGCCTTCACCACCAGGGAAGGTGGGCTGGCATCTGGGTCCCTCGACCACCTGTGAGCCAGAGCCCCAGCCCTGAGGCCAGTCACTCTCATTGTAAGCAACTTCATCCATTCTCTAGTGTGGCAAACGGTATCATTTTCTAGAGTGCCATGATGTGATTAGAGGTTAGAGGTCTTTAAAAACCACTCAGAGAAACCTGCCATTTTCAGTAATTGTGAACGAGGTATTTTAGATCAATGCTTCTAGTGAAAATGAGCGTGCACACACACACACACACACACACACACCAGAGTTATCTGCTGGGGTCGGAGCTTTTTGTAAAAAGGAATATAAACACACACAAGACTCATGCAAATGGGAACTCTTTTGGAAACTAAGACGAAGTGCTTTTTTGGATGAGAAAAAAACACCACCCTTGTACATTTTAGTAGGAAATCAGAAATAGAAAAAGCCTGATTTTCAGAAATAAAATGTGAGAAAGAAAAACTAGCTTTTTGAGGGAACAAAATACATTTACATAAAGCAGGACTTATCAAATTACAACTCTCATAGGCATATATTCATGCAATTGCCTTAGCGTCATCTCTGGCTCCCCTCTGACGCCTTCTCCAGTCAGCAGATGTGTTGTGTGAAGGTTTTCCTTTTTAGTGTGTTGCAGTGCAGTTGCAGGCTGGGAACAGGTTGCATGAACTGGATTGGGACCCAGACTCTCTGCCTTAGGTTCAAATAGGGACAACTATTCCCTTTGAGGGCAGCTGAGGTGCCTTTCGACCTGTGTGGTTTGATTTTAGAAATACACATTTATTCCTCTCCTACCTTCAAAACAAATACGGTACCTTCATTCCTGCCTTGCCAGTAGGTGCTAGGAATTCCCAGTGTGCATTCACTATGGCCTGAATGCTGTGTTCCACTCCCCCTCAAGTTGGTGTTTTGGAATCCTAACTCCCTATGTGATGGTGTTAGGAGGTGAGGGCCTTTGGGTGATTAGATTATGAGGGTGGAACCCTCCTGAATGGGATTAGTGCCGTTATCAAAGAGACAGGGCTAAACTCCCAGGCCGAGTCAGGACTCAGTGAGAAGTCTTCCACATGGAAGTTCCCCTCACCTGGTCTCAGACTTTTAGCCTCCAGACCGTGAGAAATAACTTTGGGTATAAGCCCTCAGTCTGTGGTGTTTTGCTGTGCCACAGCCCAAATGGACTAACACAGGCTTCGTTTCTGAAGGCCCCCATGGGACTAGTCCCCAAAATTCCCTTCCTCACTTAGCTTCTCAAAAGACACGTAGCATGCCAAAGCCCTTGGGATTGAGTCATCTTTCAGTTCTTTAGATCACTTGACTTGTGCATCCTTTCACTCCAATTCCCAGTCTCTGTGGGAAATGCAGACTTTGATCAAGACATTCTCTGATTCACTAGATTTCCTCTTTGACTTGATATTATTGCACGTGACAGTGTAGGTTGAGTTTATATGTGACTCTGTTGTGGGTTTGGTTTGTGACTTTTAAGCAGGGTTATATTGGATGGATTGGATGGGTGATAGGGGTGGATTTTGAAGTTAGGAAATTAGAGTTAATTGTGGTAACTGCCTCAGAATAGCCAGAGTCTGGGGGAGGGGACTCTGTGAATCAGCTTCTATGAATCAGACATTCCCTTTCTCCTCAAGAGCCCACACGTTCCTTTCTCCTCTTTAAGAGACCTGTGCATGTGATATTAGAATTCAGAGAAACGTTGAAGACTGGAAGTTCTGGAAAAAAGGGCCCCCAAATTTCAGGAAGTCTAAGCAGTAATTTAGAATCAACTTCATTCATTTGAAGGATTTTCAGAAATTAAGAGGATGTAAATAAGGCTGAAGCAAAAATTGACCAGATAGGAAAGAACTTCTTATCATGCAGTTGACTGGGGTGGACCAGAAAGTTAAAAGGTATTTTAGGAAAAATATCTAAAACTTGGAGAAAAAGCAAAAAGATTTATGTGTGCCTTTCAGTATCATTCCAGAGCATTGTTCAGCAAGTCCATCTAAAGGATAATCTTAGAGACTTACTTTTGTCAAGTTAAATGTTAACTTGTAGAAAATTGCTAAATTACAAATGGTTTTTTGTCCAGTGGTGATCTAAAATTGATTTCTGTTTAGTGGAAAAGATAACCTCAACACTTTTGGTTTAATTGCTCTGTGGTACATTAACCAGTTTTATATCTAACTTTAAAGATCATCACAGCTTTTCTTTTTGTCCACCTACTATGTGTGTTTCCATATTACCTTTGTTTTTGTTTGTGTGTGTTTTTAATTTATCTTTATTGTTGGAAGTATTACAGATGTCCTCTTTGTTTCTTTGTTGTTGTTGTTGTTTTCTCCATTGACCCCTTCCACTCATACCCACCCCTCCCAGGCCTTCCCCACTCTATTGTCTGTGTCCATTGGTCCTGCACATATGCATATTACCTTAGCTTTTTTAAAATTACACTTTAAAAGGATGAGTACATATTGAGGAATGAGCATCTTAGGTGGCTAGTCTGAGTAGGGTTTGAGTAATTTGCCTTTAAGGTCAGCTTAGCCCTGAATACCTACAATTATAGGTTTTTATCTAAGTTCCTTCTTGGTCACTTGGATAGTAAGTTGCATTTATGGGTCATCTAACTATATGGCCCGGGTGAATGCTTAAAATTGCTGCATTATCAAGATCTCAGAGCCACGAAGTAGGAAAAGGTCATTTCCTTTGTTGTTCATAATAGTACAATTATTTCTTTATAAAGCACCTGTAATGTACAGGACATTGGCACACCTGCTATTGTATTTGGCCCTCACAGTTTCTTTGTGAGGGAGCAGGGCAGGAATAATTATCCACATTTTTAGGTGAAAAAGCTGAGACTCTAGACTGGCAGGTAAAGTCAGTTGCCAGAGGGCACTTGGCTGGTGAGGAGTGGCGCTGAGACTGCCCTGCTCTTTACCCTCCACCTCATGGCGGAACCAGGACTCAAGGGTCTTGATAAGAACAGTGAGTCGAAGTGGGACAACAACCCGAAAGCTGCAGAGTAACTACAAAGTCCCCTGCCACGGCTTCAGACACGGTGCCTGCCGATGCACCATCTGGACTCTCGTTTCAGTGTTTGGGGGGTGTGGTCTGTTCCCCACTGTTGGCAAGGCCTGAAGTGGGCCTGAGTCCCCTTGGACCTCCTCCCCTCTCAGGGATAGAGTGGTGCGGCTCATAGCCGGTGCCAGGAGATCTTTCTGGATTGAATATGGGACTTTGCTTCACGTGCTTTTATCTTCTTGATTCTTCCTCTATTACTAGTAAGTTTTCTTGGCCTGTTTCTGTGTATCTGAGTGACATTGGAGCAGCTGCATGTGTCTGTTCTGAAGGACAATCTGCCCTTTCATTGGATGCTTGCACCAGAAAGAGGACTGCTGGCCTAATCCAGTTTTATCTCTTTATGACATCTTCTCTCTAAATCAGCAAACTGCTGATTCATCAATTCAGCAGGTACTTATTGAGTGATTCTGCGCCGAACCCTGGGATAGAATGATAAAGATGAGAACGGTCCTTACACTTCTTTGGCTTCTGGTCCTAGTGGTGGCGTTTCTGTTTAAATATTTTAACCTTTGTTCGTTTTTGCTAGTAATCTAAGAACCACATGAAACAACCGAGTTGTGAGGAAGACCATCTCCAAACCCTACCTACCTAAAACCCTCAGCTTCTTCATCTTTTTAAATTTTTTTTATTTTTATTGATTTTTTACAGAGAGGAAGGGAAAGGGGACAGAGAGTTAGAAACATCGATGAGAGAGAATCATTGATCAGCTGCCTCTTGCACACCCCCTATTGGGGATGTGCCCGCAACCAAGGTACATGTCCTTGACCGGAATCAAACCCGGGACCTTTCAGTCCGCAGGCCGACAGTCTGTCTACTGAGCCAAACCAGTCTCGGCAACCCTCAGCTTCTTGCTTGTCTCCTGGTGCCACCGAGTCAGACCCCGTCACTTCCTGTGACTACTGCAGTGGCTTCTGACTGGTCTCCCGCTTCACTTTCCTTCCAACAGTGAAAATCAGGTCAACTTACTGCCCTCTCAGACTCTCCAGGGCTTTCCTGGCTGATAAAGCCCTGCTTAACTCGGTTGTATCTCCCTCCATGCTTGTTGGCTGCTCTAAGCCAACCACACCAACGTAGGAGAGGGAGGAATGCCAGGCTGGTGCCCTCCCACCTTGGGCCTTTGTGCCAGCTGTCTCCTCTGCCTGCAGTGATCTCTCCCTGATGTTGCATAACTGTCCCCTTATCCACATTTCATCGTAGATATCATTACCTAAGGGGCCTTTCCCATCACCTCTTCACAGCCCCAGTCGCCCTCTGGCACATTGCCCTATTTTATTACCCTTTTCTCACCCAGTCAGTCTCTGAGTTCTTTCCTTGGAGCAGATGCACTGAGAAGCTCAGGGCCTTGACTGCACCTAGAACAGCATCTAACATGGTAGCCCTTCGAGCACTTGCCGTGTGAATGCAATGACCTGGGCAGCTATTTAGAGAGCACTTATTTGCGGAGTTAGAGAGACATGGACAAGAATGCAGAAATAAATAGCAGTAAACTCCTGCTTTTTAGAATCGGTAGGCTGAAAGATATGTTGCAGTTGTATTTGCTTTACAGTAGGGGTGTCGAACTCAATCAGAGAAGGGGCCAAAATCTAAAATCCAGCCTAAATCGCGGGCCGAATGGTTTACTGAACAGTCATAAACTGACAATGTCATAAACTGACAGCGGAGTGCAGTGATGACAGCGCGGTGCGGGCCACATTGCAAGGCCTGGCGGGCTGGATTTGGCCCGCGGGCCTTGTGTTTGACACATGTGCTTTACAGTATTGAGGGTTAGCTTTCGGTTAGTAGCTTATTTAAAATTGTTATTTTAAAGTCAAATGTCACTGTAGAAACTCAGTTGAATTATGTAATCTGAGAAAAAGAATTAGTTCACAGTGTAGGACTCACACATTTCTTATCAATTCAAGAAGCAGTTTTTGTTTTTAATTTTTGGAAAGGTTTATTCAATTGAATGAAAACACATTGAGTGAAAAAAAGAGATTGACCAGCCCAGTTTGTGTGGCTCAGTGGTTGAGCATCGACCCATGAACCAGGAGGTCACGGTTCAATTCCCAGTCAGGGCACATGCCTGGGTTGAGGGCTCAGTCCCCAGTAGGGAGCCTGCAGGAGGCAGCTGACCAATGATTCTCTCTCATCATTGATGTTTCTGTCTCTCTCCCCTTCTCCCTTCCTCTCTCTGAAATAAATAAAAACATATTTTGACCAGAGGCCTACTATGTACCAGGAGTATGCTGTGCGTGGGGGAAGGCTTAAAAAGGACTAAAAACGAAGGTCACTGGTAGTGAGACCCCCATAATTACAAAATAGAAGAATTTGGGGATGGTGGCCCAAAAGTATAATTTATTTTTCTTGAAGCTGTGTTGCATAACGAGCATGCTGTTTTACTTAGAGTGTTTCTGATGGAGGTCATGAGGAGCTAAACTCTTTAAGTTTCCTCCTGCCAGTCCCCTCAGCCCCTGTCCCCAGGGACTCACCTGGTTAGAGGCCTGAGACATGGAATGGACAGAGGCTACACCTCAGCACAAGATGATATGTGAGATTAAATATGTGTATTTATGTGTACACACACACATTAGAGGCCCAGAGCATCAAATCCGTGCATGGTAGGGGGACCCTCAGCCTGGCTTGCACCTTCTCCAATCCAGGACCCCTCGGGGGATGTCTGACTACTGATTTAGGCCCAATCCCGCAAGGCCTAAACTGGCAGTCGGACATCACTCTCGCAATCCGGGACTGCTGGCTCCTAACCACTCTCCTGCCTGCCAGCCTGATCGCTCCCTAACTGCCCTCCCCTGCTGGCCTGATCACCACCTAACTCCTCCCCCCTGCCAGCTGATCATCCCCTAACTGTTCCTCCCTGCTGGCCTGATTGCCCCCTAACTGTTCCCCTTGCCAGCTAATCACCCTCTAACTGCTCCCCTCCAACCCCCCTGCCAGCCTAATCATCCCTAACCGCCTCTGCCTCGGCCCCTGCCACTGTGGCTTTGTCTGGAAGGACATCCGGAAGATGTCTGGAAGATGTCCAGTCTAATTCACATATTACCCTTTATTGGTATAGACAGGTGTGTGCATATATATATACACTAGGGGCCCAGTGCTCAAATTCGTGCACCTTGAAAGGAACTGTGGGCTGCAAGGCTGCATTAGGCATAGGTGCGGGTCTCAGCCCATCCACCATGGCCCCCAGTCCTCTATCTGTCAGCAGCCCCATTCCCACCACTACCTCTCCCACACACTGACGGTGCCGGCCCGCTTGCACTTGCTGACAGTGCAGAGCAATTGGGGCCCATGCCAGCAGCAGGTGTGAGCGGGGCATGCTGTCAGCAGGTGTGAGCAGCAGCTGCTGCCCTGATCGCCCCTCAGGAGCAGGGGAAGGTGGAGAAGCCCTCAGGGGCGATCAGGGCTAGCAGCTGCTGCTCACACTTATTGGGATGTGATCTGATGGTGCCGAGTGATTGGGATCGGTGCCAGGCTTTGGCAGTGGGTGCGAATGGTGGCTCCAACACCGGCAGCAGGTGGGATCATCGGGTGGGACTGCACCAGGCGGGACCACGGCTTGTGGGAGCAAAGAATTTTCAGTAATCACCAGAGGCTCGCCCCATGACAGCAACCAGCGCCCCACCTTGGTCTAGCACCCCTGCTCACCTGCTCCACCATCCTGCTGTGGCCAATGCCTGCCATGTTCCGCACACGCCACCTACTTGTCAATGCATGTCATAGCAACTGGTTGTTCGGTTGTTCTACCATTTGGTCTTTTTGCATATTAGCCTTTTATTATATAGGATTGTTATATAGGATATTGACTACCTAGGAATTCGGGAGCTTTAGAGATCACCATAGGCAGGTTTTGGTCAGGGGCGGGACTGGATGGGGTTTTAAAGTGTATGTGATATTAACTACCATTAGTGGTGGTTCCATGTGCCGGAGTTTCATCTGTGTAGCACCCACACACACTGAGGCTTACATGTGTGAGACTATGTCCAAGGCGTCCCATATGGACAGTAGACTGGACACAGAGGCACACTTCCCATGATCCCTCGGGGGAGAAGGCGGGACTAAAGCAGCTGCCTGTGGTGACAGGCACTAAGTGGCAGACCTGGCACCTCCACCGGGTTATTGCATGACCCTGACTGTCCTTTGTTTCCTGTTATAATTCTACCAAGGAAAGGGTCTCAGGCGGAGACTTGTCAGGAATATCGTGGAAGGCATTCTGGATTAGCTTAGTTGTTGATTGCTATATATTTGAGGGACCGCAGGATTCCCCCAAATTTCTTACTAACCAGTCTGCCCCAGTTGGCTGTTATTACTTCGTTTCTTTGAGGCAAGTTCTGGACTCTCACTTCTCTTCAGATGGGGATAACAAGGAGAGGGGTGTGTTCATCCCGGGCACTCATGTGAGGACGAGGCCCCTTTCTCCCTGGCAGAAAGCTGGGGCAAAAGGAGGTTCATTCAGCAAACCTTCAATGAGTAACTCCTCTCACTCACCCCTGCCCTCAGGGACCGGGAGAGCAGCTGTCCCGGGGATAACAGCCGAGGGAGCAGTGTGGGCGCGTGCAAGGGTGAGGTTACAGAGGGAGCAAGGGATGATTTAGGCAGTTGCCCCTGGACTGAAGAAAGGAGGCCCTGGCATATTTTGGGAACTAGGAATGTCTGGCTGGATGTGGGGGTTATTAAGAGTTATTAATGGAAAGCAGACGTTGGAAAAAAAGATTCTGTATGCTGGGCTGAGCAGTTCTCCGTAGCACTATGGGCACTGAGGGTCTAATGCAGGGTTCACATAGGGGCACGAGGATCAGAAACACTGCTCTGGCAGAATCTGCGGAAAGGGACGGAGAGAGGAAGGCCAGTTATAATGCAGCAGACCGGTGAGAGATGCTGAGGGTGGGCTCAGGCGGTGGGCAGGGAGTGGGCAAAGGGACAGGTTCAAGGAAACTTTCATGAGGTAGAATCTGAATTAGTGACTGGTTATCTTTGTGGTGTGAGGGAGAGAAAAAGTCAAGCCAACTCAAGATTTAGCTGGAAATCTGTCCCCCTGTTTCATAAAGGTTTGCAGCCTCAGTGCTGAAGGTTCTTCGTAAAGGCAGGTTTTAGAATACAGCCTCAGCTCATGTCAGATTTTACCGACTTGCACTTTACAAACTGGAAAACATTGCTCTTTTTATTTTTGGCTGACACCTCGTTTCCTTTTTTACTGTTTTTAACTTCTGAAATTATTACACTAATTTTTGTACTTCAAGGAGTTGGTAAGAGCCTCTTACATATTAAATACTCAATAAGTGAATAATCAAAGAAATGAGATCACCATCACAATCGACTGCAAGGTCATATTGTTCATGGGACAGTGGTGGGCATACTACGTGCCTTTCTGATTCCACAGCAGTTTATGCATCTGTGATAAAGTAGGGTTGGGTAGTGGACAGGTATAATAGGGGATTCTGCAAAATTGTCAGTGAAATGGAGGCAGGTAGCACCGTGCACGCTCTTCACTGACCACACTGGTCACACCTGGTCAGTTCAGCAGCAGCAGGCACAGGAAGATGAGGTAATCAGGTAGGTCACAGTGACACAGGTTGTATTCTCATCCCTTTAAGCTTTTACCACCCGGCGAAATCCTGGTCTGGAGGTGGGATATGTGATCTGTGGTTTACCCAGGACCCCCGGGTTCCACTTTTTTTCTCTGGACTAATCCTCCTTCCAGCCTGGAGCCTGAGCACACACTGCATTAATCAGGCTTGCTGTAATGATCACATGGTTTTCTCGCTGCCTCCCCTGTTAGCTGCCGCTTGTCAGCAGCTGGCGGAGCTGGAGGCTGCAGGCTCCTGTCTGCAGAAAGCCTTTTACTTCGGAATATTGGGGGGTGTGGAAACCCCGCCTCTTTTTTCTGCACTTTGCACCATATGACTGACTAAATGGTTGTCCTCCGAACCAAAAAGGCTGCCAGACAATCTAAGGACATTGTCTCTGTGTAGGTCATGTTCGCATTTGAAGAATTCAGGTATGTTCCGGTTTCTTACATCTGTCTGCCGCTGGGTTTTTGTTCTCGCTGGGTTTTTGCTGTGTAATGACAGCTTCGGTTCTGGCTGGTTCTCACACACAAAAAGGGCTCTTCTCTGCATTCGGTGGGGTCTCTCCAGGCACGGGGGGCGGAGGTGCATGGCGGTGCTGGGCAGGGTGTTTGCTGCATGCACAGATGCAGCGTGGGTAATTGTTTGCTGGTGTGTAAATTCGCCGAGGACCCCACCTTGTGCCTCATTTGAGCTGCTTTTGCAGGTGTAGAGTTAAGAATACAGAATAGCAACTGTTTATCCAGAATGAGTCTGCTGCTATCTTTTGTTTTCCTTTGTCAAACTCATGGAGTCCACTGCTCTCTTTAAAAAATGCTAATGGTAGCAGTGGGGGTGAAAAATTCTGCAAGTGTGTCTGCTTAGTTGAGATTTGATTTTGGCTCTGATTTTTCTCATCGTCGATAGTAATCTCATGGCTGGGCAGTTTTCTGGGAAGTGCTTTGATAATGTCCTGTTAACAGGAGCCTTCTTTGCTTTTGTAAGCTTCTCAGCTGCTGTAATTATTAATGCTGCAAATTGGAGCCTTTTGTGAATCTTACTCCCTCTCTTCCCTCCATCTCTTCTCCTGGAATCTGTGTCTGGGGGTGAATGTGGGAAGGGATGTTCCAATAGAGATAGTTTCTAAGAAATGAAAATAAAGGAGATGGAATGGGAGGGCCATCAGTCATTCCTGTGCATGTTTCCATGTGGAACATTTGGAAGAGAGCATATATGTGTCTGCTTCTGACCTCGGACAGCTTCTCGTTTCTCACATGGCATTTCTGTGTATCTTAGAACCGAGCATAAATGCCATGTTGATGGGCAAAGATTGTGTGGGAACCTCAGTTCTGTCTCTTTTAGGCCCTTTTTGTTCCCTCCAAATGTTGCTGCAACAAACATTAAAATGATAGTAGAATAACCACTTTTCATTATTTGCAAGAGGAAACTAGGAACCTTTTAATCAAAATCAAGGGTGTAGCTTGGAGAATCATCAGATGTGCACACAGGTCCCCCGCCCTTCCTGCAAGCTCGGGGATTTGGATCCAGGAAGTTACCCTTTGTTTAAGAGTGTGCCCCTGCATTATTCCTGATGGGCGGGCTTGTGAAAGGGATGTTCCTCCCATGTGGCAACGTGCTCTGGTGACATGGGGCCTGTGCCCTTCCACAGGGACCAGGCTTATTGTTTTATAATAGCTCTATTAACAGCTAACAAGAATTTATTTAATGCTGGACAGGTTACAGTAATTTGTCCTTTAGAAATGGAACAGGAACCCTGGCCAGTGAGACTCAGTTGATTGAGTGTGGTCCCATGCACCAAAGGGTCACCAGTTTGATTCCTGGTACAGCACATGTCCGGGTTGCAGATTCGATCCTGGGTCAAGGTGCATGCAGGTGGTGGCAGATATTTCTCTTTCACATTGATGTTTTTCTCTTTCTCTTAAATCAATAAAAAACACTTAAAAAAAAAAAAAGAAAAAAAAAAAAGAATGAAACAGGAGTTATGGGTTCTAATCCCAGTTTCAGAATTAGTTTCTCTGATCCTTGTGAGAGTTTCAGAAGAGTTCTGTGAATTGTAGAATGTAGTAAGACTGTGAAGTTTCTATTTTATTGTTAGCATTTATTCCAGATGGAGTGAGCCTCAGCTTGAACAGAGCTTGGAGCCCTTCCCTACATTTCCTGAAGAGGGGTGTGTATCAGAAAAGCCATTCCCGCTGTGGTGGGCTCCTAGCCCACGAGCTGGGTCTGAAGAGGTGAAAGGGGTCAGAGTGAAAGGCCACCACACTGCTGACCCGAGAAAGTGGGGTCCTCTGTGGAAGTGCCACAAGCCAGAGCTGGCCCTGAGCACTCTGCATGTGGGGTGTGATTGCATTTTGTGACCGCTGCACAGTACCTACAAATGGCTATCTTTTTTAGTCACCGGGTCCGCATGTGTGGGGCCAGGTGATCACAGTGGGGCAGCACAGCACTGCAGAGGAGCTTAGCTTTTTAACGGAGGCCAAGGTGGTTCTCAGGCTGTAGCAGGCAGAAGAATCCCCTGAGGGCTCTGAGAGCTCACTGCTGGGCCCCCTCCCAGAGGTTTGGACCCAGTAAGTAAGGTCTAGTTGGGGCTTAAAACCTGCATGGCTAACAAGTTCCCAGGGGATTCCGGTGCTGTAGGTTTTGGAACCAGAGAACCATTGGCTTGGGAGAAGCAGGCAGAGTGTCTTTGAGATGGGAAGTGTGAGGCAAAGGCAGGGTGGAGGTAGAGGTAGGAAAGAAATCAGGAGCCAGAGCAGCAAACAGGCAGGTGGTTAAACTGGCCACATGGGTCACAGCCCCCCTCCTGCCTGGGAGGCCTCAGAGCGGTGGAGAGCATACTGATGTGAAGATCTTAGGTTTATCATCTTGGCTATAAGCTTGGTTCTGCCATGTACTGTCTCTGGAACTTTCTTTGTCCCATTTCTCACCTGGAAAATGGGGATAGCAGTTCTCGACAAGCAAATCTACAATGCTGTCAGCATTAAATGAGAATGTAAACTTGCTTGATAAGTTACAGCACTCTTTCTACATGAACCTCAGGGAGGAAAGGGCACAGTGAGAGACTCTGTCCTCTTATCCGCACACATTTACAGGCCTCCATACACCCCAACTCGAGAGCACAGGCCCACACTCATTGTTAAAAGGAGGTCAGATTTTGACATGGACACGTGTACATGCTGACTCCCTATTGGACTAGGAGTTTTGAGAACTTTTGTGAATCGTGGGTATTTTGTTGTTGTTTCTTAGAGAGAGTGGAAGGGAGGAGGAGAGACAGAGAGAGAAAGAAACATTGATGCCGAAACCGGTTTGGCTCAGTGGTACTGAAAGGTCCCGGGTTCGATTCCGGTCAAGGGCAGGTACCTTGGTTGCGGGCACATCCCCGGTAGGGGGTGTGCAAGAAGCAACTGGTCGATGTTTCTCTCTCATCGACATTTCTAGCTCTCTATCTCTCTCCCTTCCTCTCTGTAAAAAATCAATAAAATATATTATTTAAAAAAAAAAAAGAAAGAAACATTGATGAGAAAGACACATCGATTGGTTGCCTCCCGCATGCACCCGCACCAGGGCCGGGTATCAAGCCTGCAACCAAGGTACATGTCCTTGACTGGAATCTAACCCGGGACCCTTGGTTCATGGGCCAGTGCTCTAACCACAGAGCCAAACCAGCTAGGGCAATGTGAATCCATGTGTTCTGGGTCCTGCGTGCCTAAAGCTGCTTGACACAGTAAGCCCTTCAGAAGCACTTGGCTATCTCACGAGGATTTACCAAGGAAGGAAAAGCAAGCGAGCTCCCCGTCTAGCTCGGTGCAGGCCTCATGGAGCCGTGGTGCCGGCTGGTGTGCCCACTTAGAAGAGCATGTTGAAGGCTGACCGCTGACCTCCGGAGAAAGATGTGACATGGCCCAGCACATCCCAGTTGCTGGAGCACCAGAGAGCTCCGGCCACATCGCCTGAGTGCTCCACAGTGGCCTCACTCTCCCACCTGCTTCTGGTGGTTGGTGCGCTGGGGCCTGGGACCCAAGCCTGGAGAGCTGGAGAACCCCACGAGCGGGAGAGGCCCTGCCAGCATTTTCCCGCGGGCAGGGGTTCTGGCCTCCCATTGACCGCAGTCTGCATCGTTCTAACAGCAGGCAAGCTGTCCCAGCTGGCTGTTGTGGTAGACACACTTTTCTTGTGGTTTTGCCTTTTTAAAGAAACTTCTTAGACGAGAAGTGTACTGAACTGATAGTCTAAGCAGACATTTACCTGTTACTCCCCACCGCAGAGACCGTCACCTGAGCACACTGGAGACAGCTTTGCGGAATACTGGAGTTTTCCTCCCACCGCGAGACCCAGAGCCGTGACCGCATGTCCTTCCCATCTCCAGAACGTAGTTTTCAGTGTGATTTTAGCTCCATAACCCTCAAGTGAGAATGGAACCAAAATCAGAAACCACTGTTTCTCAAAGTTCCTGATACTTACTCCTGCTTGCTTCCAGAGAAATGAGGTATACCAACGCCAGATCTCACATCACAGGTGGAATGAGTCAGTCACAAGAAAATGGGAAGTTACGACTTTGAGTCTGTTTTAATTTTTAAATGTTCTGGACCGGTTAAGGTTCAAACTCCCAACTAGCTTGATCTTTACTCATGCAAACTGATATGTGATTTTGGGGAAAGATGTACCTTTTTTTGCCCTCCCACTGGGATACTGAAACGAGTTAAAATAAGTGGTTTCAGGGAACACCTGAAGTTCAAAAGCAAGGAGAGCCCACCCTCCCGTTCCCAGGGTCCTACAATCCTTGCAGAAACAGATGTTTCTGTCCAGTGACATTGCACTGTGGTGTGGAAATACATCTCAGAGCAACGGGAGCTGGAAGCTGGGCTGGGCAGGACGGGGAAGGTACACAACTTGATTGTTGAGTATCTTCTATGCGCCAGGCACTGCTAGGTGCTTTGCCCCTGGTAACTAACCACATCGCGTCTTATAAATGAAAACGGAGGCGCAGGGACTTTGGCCCAGACCCATCCCAGGAGTGCCTGGTTGGAGGAAGTGGGCAGCGGGTGGAGAGCTGAAGGAGAAAAACAGAGCAGGTGCGGGGGAAGGACAGACACATCTCAGGGACCTGGCAGTTCCGCCTGTTTGTCTGACAAGCCACAAGCAAAATGTTATTTTGGGAAACAAATAATTTAGCTCCTGGGATGGCAAAGTGGATATATTTTAAAATACCAGTCAATCCTCTATTATTAAATGTGCAACAGTTATTGTTGAGTTTTATTCACAGAGAGGCCGTGCTGGGAATCGGAGCCCAAAGATTTGAATACACTTCATACAATGTAAACTTAAACGCTGTGACCGTGGTGAGCCACTTTATTTCTCCAGGCCGCAGTTTCTGCACTTACAGGAAAAGGACATTTTGAGGATAATATGTAAGACAGACGTGTATAAATTATGAAGTTTTGCTATAATGCTTGTACTTATAGTTTGGAATTGGTGGGAGCTTAATCAGTTAATATTTAACCAGTTCAGTCTCATTCCCATTCCTTACACTTTTTGCATTGCACAGTAGTCATCTCATGTTAAAAACAACAAATCAAAAGAAAACTTAAGGCCAAGACATGGGAACAACCAGTGTCCTGCGGTAAGGACTGGATAAAGAAGATGTGGTACATCTACACAACGAATTCAGCCATAAGAAAGGATGAAACAGCACCATGTGCAACAACATGGGTGGACCTTGAGAACATTAGCTAAGTGAAAGAAGTCGGAGAAAGCTAAGAACCACATGAGTTCACTCCTATGTGGGATATAAAATGAAAACTCTTGGACACAACCAGCAGTGTGATGGTTGCCAGAGGGAAGAGGGTGCGGAGAGAAGATCCTAATATATGGTGACGGAAGGAGATGTGACTTTGGGTGGTGGGCACACGGTGCAGTGTACAGACCTTGTATCATAGAAACCCACACCTGACGCCTGTATGTTCATGTTGGCTAATGGCACCCCACTAAATTTATGGAAAGGAAGGAAGGGGAGGGGAGGGGACTCAGCGAGGAATGAGTCCAGAACAGGATACTAGCCTGGGTCCGCACGCTGCTTGTCGCTACTTAGGATAGTTGCAAAGGTCGCTGTGTCGGTTCTGGAAATTTGTCTATGTCTTTTTAGAGGAGGGGAGGGCCTTTTTGCTGATAGCAGAGCATTCATTCAAAAAACACTTCCTGGATGTCTACTAACTATAAGCCATAGTAAAAGGTGCAAATATGTGTGATCCTTAGCCCCGCCTTCAGGAATTTGCTGTCCCCAACCAGCACCAAAAGCATGGGGTGGGGCAGCCAGGCACTGGCACGTAGGGGAGGTGGGGCAGATCCCATGAGCGGTGCTGGGGTTCTGTGCTATTGAGGGGTGCGGGGACTTTCAGGAGGACCTGAGACTTGGGGAAGCGTAGGATTTGGGTGGATGGACATAAAGGGAAGGGCTGTTGGGAGCAGTGTAGGGGCTGAGACAGGAGAATGGGCTGATAAAGCCCAAGGAGGAGCGATGTCTCTCCTTCTCCTCAGGGTTACCCATGTCTGATTTGCCTTTTCCTCATGATCAGTGACTTCCTCTGCCCTGAAGTTCACCACCTTGCAGAGGTAAGCACTTCACCTGCAGGAACCATGTGGTCGGGGACACTGGTCTGTGCTCTGCAGCGCTGGCACCTTTGGCTTCCCACTGGCTTGTTACCTGAGCAGCTTGGTTAAGCTCTGTGTTCTTCAGTTTGCCTCTCTGTAAAATGGGGGTATTACTACCCCCCAGAGCTGCTGCGTTCATTAAATGAGATTACTTGCTAAAGCATCTTGCAAGGTGCCTGGCACTTAATAGATACTCAATAAATTAATTCCTTTAATTTCCTCAAGCAGCAAAGCATTTAATTAGACTAATGAAATCCTGTTCCAATCTAATCCTGATTGGAAATTGCACAGGAGCCAGGAGAGAGGCCTGACACTCAGGTGGGGCGCCCTGGACTCCCGTCTTCCTCTGCGCTCAGACGCAGAACGCCGGAATGACAGTCCTGCTTGCTGAAATTTTATGACACAGTGAACCAACTGCGATGTGACTAATCAGCTGAGAGCTTGGATCGGGGCTTGGTTGACACGCAGATACACCGGCCTGAGAGATTAATTAAGTTCCTTTCAGTTGACAAACTGGGACGTTAGTGCTTTCTGTCTAATTACGATGACACAGCCAGAGCCCACCACCAAGTGCCGACATTTCCCCGGGGCCGGCAGAGCGGTGCATGCCTTGGCCTCACCGCTCTTTATTTCCAGAGCCTGGCACACAATACACATGTCTGTGGAACTGCGTGGACTGCATTGACAGTTTGCTGTGTGAGGTCCGTTCCACTGAGGGGGAGGGGGACGAAGTGAACTAGAAGTGAGGGCTCGGTGGTGAGCACCCTTCCCTCCAGAAGCAGTTATAGAAACAATGGGCAATTCCGGGAGGTCCTGTTGGACTTCAGGGGAAGCCACTGCAGAGCTTCAACTTGGGGATCCTATGGCACCCCTTTTCCCGGAGAGGATGCTCTCCCAGTGCGATGGCCTGGAGCACTTCCAAAGCCGGAGAGTGAAGACTCCACCTGCCTTACTCTCCGCCTTGTGGAGACTGAGGGAGTAGAGGCGCTAGGGTGGAGGGAGGTGGACACACGTGCTACATATAGTTGACAAAATCGTCCTGATCTTGGTAGGGACCCTTGTGATAGCCAGATCCCAGGGGTGAATGAAGTGTGAACCAGCTCATCCTGCCCCGGGTGAAAACTGAAACACAGCTTGTTTCAGAGAAGGTGGCAAAGAGAGGACGCCGCCCAGTCCCTTACCAGGCGGCAGTATAAGGCCCTGTCCCTGCCAGTGAGGCCCTCCCTGGCCTGCCGGCGCGCTCTCTGGGACCTCGGTCGCAGGAGCCTTCCCTCCGCTCCATGTTGATTCATTCCGTCAGGCATCTGCACACAACCTGTGTTTCCTCCCCATGAAACCCTTCAGAGCCCAGCCCTGTGCACACTTCCTTCAGGAAGCCTTTCCCACTCCAGCCACATGAATGTCTCTTTTTCTGAACTTCCATACAACACGGACGTACAGAAAATAATCTAGCACTTAATTTTCCTGTCGTATTTTCCTGGCTTGATTGAGGGTTACTTGAAGGCAGAAGGAAGGTTCGACACCTTGTCATTCCACCTGTCACACTTGAACAGAGCCGATGCATCGTGGCTTCCCGGCACTTCTTATTTATTCATTTTTAGGAGCTTTTTTCAAACCTCCTGCCAGACGCCATTGTTACAGGCCCTCGAAGGGGAAATGGCAGAAAACAAGGCAGTTGCTGCCTCTTGGGTGTCTGTTCACCTCAGCACATGAGGCATGCCTGGGATTTTGAGGGAAAATGAGTCCGCCGAGCAGTTTGCATGGGCAGAACTGCTCCAGGCAGCGTGTCAGCAGCAAGGATTAAAGGGCCACATGGTAGATTTCAGAGCTGTAAGGGTTTACAAAAGGGTTTGAGCTAGCACCAAATATGAAGTTTAAAAAGTCCTTACGTATTAAAATGTAAACTTTCTGGTTCTTCTAGATTCAAATACAAACAAGACACGTTGCAAGTGTAGGCACATGTTCCAGGACTATTTTCAGCTCCAGTTTCCACATCAGTCTGTGGGCACGGTGCTGTTCTTACCGTTTCACTCCCCAGGTGACACGGTCTGCTTCATGGGTAGCCCTGGGAATTGTCCCTGTCTTCTAACTGGAAAGCCCATGCTTGCCTTTGTCACTCCATGGTGCCTCCGACCCTGATGTTGTTGTTCCCATAAGATCCCTAGGAGACAGCGGCTGTTACTGTCATATCTGTTTCACAGATTAAAAAAAAAAAAAACCAAGATGTGCGCTGGCTTAATAACCTCTCCGGCATACACAGAGCCGGCATTTGAACCCAGCTCCACCTGACTCTGGTCCTGTGCTTCCGATGGCTCTTAGTCACGCAGGAGGCTGCATGGGGAGCGGAAGGGCTGTCGTCAGTTGTTTGAGAAACACTGTGCACCCCGCTCCCCTGGGCAAGGTCAGTGGGAGCATGAGAAACCTCGCAGAAGTAGAGGATGGAGGGTAGGAATTGTGCCCCTGAACTTCCCACATCTGTTTGATGAAGGAACTTTTATTGCTTAACACTTAATTTTTTAGTTACGCTCAGGAAAATACTGCTGTAGATGAAGGGTAATCTGAGTGTGAGAACTAGAAATGGGGAAGAAGAGAATCTTTGGGCAAAATAGATAAGGCAAGAAGATATGAGTGTGAGATTTGAAATCTCATTGGAGGGTACATTCAGACTCCTGCTCTCAATGGCTGTGTAATTGGGTGCAAATTGTTTATTCTTTTTGGGTTTCACTTGCCTAATATGTAAACTTGGTTCATTGTGAGGAAAAGTGTGAGTATATATGCAAAAATGCTTTGTAAGCAGTGCAACTGAAAGTGTTTTTTATTTTATTTTCCCCATTACCATTTATCCCCTCTATGCCCTCTTCCACCTCCCCCTCTGTCTTCCCCCCCTGAAAGTTTTTTTTTTTTTTTTTGAGATGTTCATGTCTGTCCCAGTACCTAGCACAGCACCTTCCAGCTGTTTGAAGGGCAGTTAATGGTTGTTGGATGAATGGTGATCTCTGGTAATTGGTCTGTTGCAACTGAAAATATTTTTCTTTCAGTTTTATTAAGACACTAGGAGCCCAGCACCCGAACCTCTCCACACAGAGCTCCAGTGCGCCTGGCCCAGCCCCCACCCCTCTGGCCTTCTCTGGCCTCTTAAAGCCCCGCCTCAGTCCCTCGGGCTGGTCCTGCCTTCTCCAGGCACCTCCCCAGTTCCACCCATCTCCGGAGCCACGTGGCGGCTCCACCCCGTCATGGCTGGGGAGGAGAGCGTAGAAGCCTCCTGCCTGCTGCTCTGTGCTCCTTCTTCTGGCAGGTGGTGGTGGGGCACTCTGGTGGATGGCTGCTATGGGCTCTCACCCCCGCGCTCCCTGCTTCGGGATGGTCCCACCTCCCCCGGACACCTTTTCGTTTCCACCCGGTCTCTGGAGCAACGCCCCACCACACACGCACAGGTGGCCTCTTGCGAGCGGTTGTGATATAACGGAGTAATGGACAATTTGGATATTCCTCTATTATTATATAGGATCATTGACAGTGAATTTTTTTAAAATATTTTTTTATTGATTTCAGCGAAGAAGAGAAAGGTAGAAACATCAATGATGAGAGAGAATCGAACCGAGACCTCCTGGTTCATAAGTCAATGCTAAACCACTGAGCTACACGGGCCAGACTTGATATAATCACTCTAGATGTGTCCATGATAGATCGGACTCTTTCTCAGGACTGCCAGGAGGAGAAACTGCTGTGATTTCACACTGATGGAAAGAGCTAAGATGTGTGAGGACATTCTTTACCTGCCTTGGATCCGTCTTCTGTTAGCACCTGGGCACAGAATGAGTTTGAGATCATTCCAATAAATAAAGCATGCAACGATCGAGAACTTTTGGAAAAGAGAGTGGCAGGTAATCTTTTAGCATGCCTATCTGTTTCCTCTACTAGCATTGTTATTCCTAGAAAGATAGTGTTTGCCCAGCTGCCAGTTTAGAGAGGAGGGTTAAGAAGAGGGAAACCAGCAGTCCATTCCACAGTGATCTGACCTGGCCCAACCCCGCACCCCCTCTTTGGGGGTCACACATGACTCAATCCCTTGGCTGTGGTGATTGGTTTAAGGCAGTGGTCGGCAAACTACAGCTCGCAAGCCACCGTTTGCCGCTCTGTTGACTGAGTGTGCCGACCACTGACGTAGATTCTCGAGTCCAATAATGACAGGCTGCTGTTGTTCTTTGTGACTAAGCCCCTATCCCGGTAGTCAGCAAACTCATTAGTCAACAGAGCGGCAAACCGCTGGTTTAAGGCAAGCATGTCAAACTCGCAGCCCGCTGGCACAGGTTTGGCATGCTTGGTTTAAAGGAAGAGTCTTGGGCTGGATCTGTGAGGAAAGATGCTGCTTTTTCTGGGATTAAAAGCTGTGTGGGATGAGTCATTGGTAGTAGCCTTCTAGGACCAGCAGATGGGGTAGAGTTCAATGATGGCCAAAGAACCGACCTCTCATGGCATCACTGAGCCTGGGCTTCAGGCATTCGGCCCTGCCATGAAGTAGTTGTTTTTGCACTGTATGAAATAACAAATTCCACTTTTTTCATCAGAATCTGTCAACCTAAAGAATTCCAAATGATAAAATCTGCGCAGGATAAAGAAAAAGCAGACTAACACTTGTACCATTTTTTCCTCCTCTGGAGGTGACCACACTAGTCGTCGTCGTCAGAATTGTCAGACCACATTGCAGTGTTGTGTTTCATCTGGGTGTTTAACAGAGCACTGTGGCCTGGGACGCTGGTTTGGACTGAGTTGTGTCCCCCACATTCATAGATGGAAGATCTAACGGCCAAGGTGACCATATTTGGAGATAAGGCTTAAAAGTTAATGAAGGTGGCCGAGACCGGTTTGGGTCAGTGGATAGAGCGTTGGCCTGGGGACTGAAAGGTCCCAGGTTCGATTCCAGTCAAGGGCATGTACCTTGGTTGCGGGCACATCCCCGGTGGGGGGTGTGCAGGAGGCAGCTGATCGATGACTCTCTCATCGATGTTTCTAACACTCTATCCCTCTCTCTTCCTCTGTGTACAAAATCAATAAAATATATTTATAAATAAATAAATAAATAAAAGAGTGAGGAGGGTGGCGAGGGGACTCGAGACCTTATCTGTGGGACAGTCCATGGAGGGCTTGCTGTGTGCTTTTAGAAGGAAAGGCAGGCCCAGCTGGTGTGGCTCAATGATTGACTGTCTACCTATGAACCAGGTGGTCATGGTTCGATTCCTGGTCAGGGCACATGCCCAGGTTATAGGCTCGACCCCCAGTAGGAGGCCTGCCAGGAGGCAGCTGATCTATGATTCTCTCTCATCATTGATGTTTCTATCTCTTTCTCTCCCCCTTCCTCTTTGAAATCAATAAAATACATATTTTTTTAAAAACTAAAAATATAGCCCTAGTCGGCTTAGCTCAGTGGATACAGCATCAGCCTGTGGAGTGAAGGGTCCCAGATTCGATTCCTGCCAAGGACACATGCCTAGGTTGCAGGCTCTATCCCCAGTGGAGGCCATGCAGGAGGCAGCCAATCAGTGATTCTCATCATTGATGTTTCTCTCTCTCTCTTTCTCTCTCTCTCTCTCTCTTCTTCTCCCTTCCTCTCTGAAATCAATAAAGAAATATATTTTTTAAATAATAAAAAATAAAAATATATTTTAAAGAAGCAGAAGAGGCTGTGTCTGCGCTGAAACAGATGTTCGGTAGCCTCTGTTCCGAGCTCTCGGAGGCACTTCTTGGGACACAGCGTTTACTTTTCCCTCTCCTGAAGCAGACGTGTCAGGGCCCCTTGAGGCATTTCCAACAGGAAAGGGAAGTGATGTTTACTGAACACCCTCTGTTCTCTCATTCACTCAGCGCTAGACCTTAGGGATCCAGCCAGATAGCTTCCGTCTAATTCAGCTATTAAGTGCCAAGAGCTCTAGTTACAATATGCTATTTAATTAACATCACACTCGGCGAGTTAGAAATATACTCCCTTACGGATGCGGAAACAAACCTAGGCAGGGTCAGAGCGTGGTCGTGGTCCCCAGGACCCGCTCTAGGGCCAAGGCGCCTGATTCCGGTTCTGTGGCTCCTGTTTCCCGGCCCTGGGAGGCGGAGGCTGGCACAGATATCAGTGCCACGTGGGGGGCCCATGGGTCCTGGCTCCACGCTGAGAGAACCGGAAACGGTGTGGTTTAATGAGGCACCACATTGGCCATGCCCCATAAAATTAGGAGAAGAAAAGAAATTAGACTCTAAAGGAGTTGTGGTATGTGGAGAGAATTGTTAAGCACAGGCAAAGCAAATATGGCAGACCTGAGACCAACTGCTCTCATCCTGCCGTCCTCTGGACAGACTTCAGCCCTGGGGGGCTGTGAGGACCCCGCCCCGCCCTCTCAGGGCAGGAGCCATGGACCCAGACGAGCAGGCGTAGTGGGCCACCACCTCCTCCTTTGTGTTGAATGCCCAAGCGTCTGGATGTCCGGGGCCTTAGGCACCGTCAGTGACTGTCTTAACATGGAGAGCAGGCTGGGCCCCATCTGCATTTACTGTCCTTTTGCACCCTTAAGTGTTTTGTTTCGTTTTTTTGTGGGGTTTTTAAATATATATTTTATTGATTTTTCACAGAGAGGAAGAGAGAGGAATAGAGAGCTAGAAACATCAATGAGAGAGAAACATCGATCAGCTGCCTCCTGCACACCCCCTACTGGGCATGTGCCCGCAGCCAAGGTACATGCCCTTGAACCTGGGACCCTTCAGTCTGCATGCCGACGCCCTATCCACTGAGCCACTTGTTTCGTTTTTTAATAAGCTGATTTTAGTCATTGAAAAATTAATAATTGCTTATAATAAAAAGTTCAAAGAGAACAATGATAGAACTTCACCAAGATCCTTAAACACTCGGGTAGGAAGCCACCTGAGACATCTCAGACCTAGGACCCTGTGTGTGTGTGTGTGTGTGTGTGTGTGTGTGTGTTGCTGTAAAGAGAGAGTATGGCTTTGTTTGCTGACAGACTAGAAATTCAGCGGCAAGGTTTGGGTTATTGATCACCTTTATGACTTCCTTTGGGTTCACTTGAATATATGCTGCATCTCCCACAGCAGAATTCCTGAGCGCAGGGGCCATCTCCTCCAGGCATTCCCCAGGCGGCCGTGGACTGACTGCAGGTAACGGGCCATGGGAGGCCTGCAGGGGAAGGAGACTGCGGGGGCAGCTTTCCCACCATTGGTTAGGATGAAGTTCGGTCATTTCCTAATATTAAAGCCCTTCTTAAAGTGGAACTTTAAATAAAATGAATGAGTTGGGCACACAGAGTGGATAAAGAATTGGATTTACCGGTATTGAATGAACACGCAGGAAAGTTCTAACTACACGACCCCTGCAGTCCATCCCCCCAGACCACGAGGGTGGTGAGGTGAGTGGTTTCCTGGCCTGGACTTGGTCAGCATCTGAACCCACTCTGTCTGCCCTGGCTTGGTGTCCAGGCAGTGATGTCACTGTTCCCTCCGGTCCTGGCCCCTCTGCGTGCTGGCTCCTGGTCCCGAGATGACTTGCAGGTGGCTCAGTGCATAGCGGTTACAATGCTCCCTTCCACACGTTCTTACGAGCTCCTTTTGTTGCTCTGCTTCCTCCCCTCCCTGCTTTTGTGCACTTTGAAAATCATTGTGGTTTTTCCTCTTCTTTTCAACTCCTTAGCCCTGTTCCTCAGAGGCCGTGGGATTGGTGCTCCTCTCCCTCGGGCTGGCCCGGCCTCCTCTCTGACCTGCAGCAGGCCCCTCCGTCTCCTCTGAGGGTGGATGATGTCTCTTTCTCACTGGTCCCCGAGTTTTGACTTGAAGCATCAGGGCAGAGAGTGGGTAGCGTGTGGCTGGTCACCTGCTCCTCAGAAAACTCGCTTCAACAAAACTCGCCTGACTCCTACACCGCGAATGCAGTTCCCTCCCGAGGGATTCACCCCTGTGTGATCTTCCTGCCCTTTGCTTTCTCGTTTCCCCTCCCGACCAGAGGGTTTACATTCCAGCACACACCTTCCCTGGGCCATTAGAGACCAAGCGGACAGGTTTCTCCACGGTGCTTCTCTGTTTAAGTTTTCATTACCTTCACTACCTCTGCCTCTGTGTTTAATTTGTTTGGCCCATAAAATAACACACCATAAATTCATGGTGCTATTACTTCATTAGTAATATCCTGTGTAGTAAAAGGCCAGGGACCATAAGCATAACGACTGGAATGATCGCTTGACCCGTCGCCATC
The DNA here is from genome assembly GCF_964339955.1 of Pipistrellus hanaki. Taxonomy (NCBI): domain Eukaryota; kingdom Metazoa; phylum Chordata; class Mammalia; order Chiroptera; family Vespertilionidae; genus Pipistrellus; species Pipistrellus hanaki. The sequence goes on from NC_140503.1 coordinate 5,882,463, forward strand.
AGGTGCATTGACCACCACTTAGTCCCTCCCCTGGCCTGCGAGCAGCAGCTCACGGTGGTGGGCAGGGCGGCAGCAAGCGGGCGGGGCGGCAAGCAGCGGTGAACTATGCTTACACAATTTCATAGGCTGGGCCTGTAGTATGAATATATGTAATGTGCAGTCACATGTGTTTAGAACTAGTGGCACTTCACTTGTCTTTGAATTTGCATGCTTATCCTAATATATAAAAACCCCGGGTCCATCGCATCCACAACGACCGGAGGCTTGGCCCAATGCCTCGGTTGCATGCGCAGTAGGCTCTGGTGGGTGGGGACTTGTGGCAGTGGAGATGGGGACATGGGAGGCAGGACATGGGAGGCAGGACCAGCACTCACACTCACAACCGCACACACGAACAGACACACACAGCACCCACCAGTTCTCAGCCTTTTCTCCCTTTCCCTCCCTCCCAGCTCACCCTTAGAGTCTCTCTCAGAATGAGGAAACAAAACAGACTAGGCCTGAAGAGGCCTGGATGGAAGGGAGGGTGGGCAGAGGATGGAGTGGGCCCCCATTAGCCCCGCCCAGTCCCAACCTGGAAAGAGGAAGGAGGCCTGGAGGACTGCTGAGAAAAACAAAGACAGAGACTGGCAGGGGAGGGCAGTTGGGGGCAACCAGGCCAGCAGGGGAGGGCAGTTGGGAGCGAGATTAGGCTGGCAGGGGAGGGCAGTTAGGGGTGATCAGGCAAGCAAACAGAGATAGTCGGGGGTGATCAGACAGGCAGGCAGGTGAGCAGTTAGGAACCAGAGGTCCCAGATAGCAGAGGGATGTCCCCCAAGGGGTCCCCGATTGGAGAGGGTGCAGGCTAGGCTGAGGGGATGTCCCTTCCCTCCCTCCCCTTCACAAATTTCGTGCACAGGGCCACTAGTCTATACTAATGAAAGGGTAATATGCTAATTAGACCTGATGAAGCCGCAGGGGCAGGGGCAGAAGCAGGGGCGATCAGGCCCAACTATTTGCTGTATCTGTGAGTAAGAAGAGACATTTCTAAGGTGGGACTCAAATCAGTCATCATTGATGGAGGACAGAGGAGAGTGAATAGTGATGCTGTATTCCCAGAGCAGGACTGTCATAACCACCAATGACAGCCACATAGGGAATTTAAGTATTTAACAGTCCTGTTAAGAAAGGTAAAAAGAACAGGTAAAAGTAATTTTAATAATGTATTTAAACTACTATATCCAGACTATTATAATTTCTACATGTAATCAATGGGGAAATGATGAATGAGCTGTTGATTACTTTCTTGTATTAAATGTTTGAAACCAGGCTTTTACACTGCCTCCACTTTTCTAGACTCTCCAGATGTGTACAATATTCCTGGCCCTGTATTCGATTTGCATTGATGTCGGAAGCGTCCACATACTCTGCATTGCTCCTAGCTCCTCTGCTGCTGACCAGGAGAGATGCACCTCCTTCAGCCCCTTCAGCTGGGAGCTCCGTGACCCCAGCAGGGGAGCATGCTGTGACAGGGCTTTAGGAGCGAGCCCTGGGCTCAGGGCAGTGCATGTGCTTTTTGTGGAGGGACAGTCACTTTTTGGAGGTCAAGAGCACCTTTGAGATATTAATGAATTATTAACACAGTCCCCTGGAAGTGCACCATGCTTTAAACCACAACACTGCAGGCAGTTCCTTGGGTTGTGGGGAAGCCCACCCGTGCACCTCCGGTATAGAACAGAAGGGGCTGGGATGCGCCCATTTATGGGGAAGGAAAGGGACTGGGAGCCTCTCACACCTGCCTGAAAGTGTGGGCGAGAGCAGGGGAAGAATATACTACTCGAAAGTAGTACCAGCAGTTGCCTCTGGAGGGAGAGATTGGGCTTTGCAGTGGGAAAGGAACTCGTGCAAACGCTGGTCCTTCATAGCAGTCACCTCCAATGCAGTTTTTCTGTAGACCCTGCTTACACACACATGTGCGTTGCAGTTCCATAGTCAGAACCACTGCTAGGAATCCCCGGGCAGGCTCAGTGGTCCTTTATGTTATTAATAAGGCCACGTGCACCCTGGCCAGTGTCCCTCAGTGGTTAGAACATCGGCCCATGCACCGAGGGGTCTCAGGTTCAGTTCCCAGGCAAGGGCATGTTACCTGGGTTGCAGGTTCGCTCCCCGACCCTATTCCGGGTGTGTGCAGGAGACAACCAATCGATGTGTCTTTCACATCGATGTTCCCCCACCCTCTTCCCTTCTCTTCTCTCTAAAAAGCAGTGGCAGCCCAGCTGGAGTGGCTCAATGCACCAAGAGGTCACAAGTTCGATTCCTGGCCGGGGTGCCAGGGTTGTGGGTTTGATCTCCAATAGGGGAAGTGCAGGAGGCAGCTGACCGATGTTTCTCTCTCATTGACATTTCCATCTCTCCCCCCCCCCTTGCTTCCTCTCTAAATAAATAAATAAAATAAAAAGCAATGGGAAAAATATACCCTGGGTGAAGATTGACAAAAAATAAATAGATCAATAAAGGCACGTGCTGAGCTCCACACCCCCTGACAAGCTTCTCTGACAAGTGGGAAGTTCTGCTCTTTAGCAGTCTTTCACAGCATTTTAAATTTAATCTTCATAAGCAGAGTAGAAATGAGGAAAGCGAGACCCAGATGCGGGGCTGGGGTGCTGGGTGACCTGCTAACCGAGTCTCACTGCACAGATGAGGACTCTAAGGCCCGAAAGGGAAGTTGATCGCCTGGGAGCCGAGAGCAAGTGGCGTTTGTCTCCTGCCTCCCAGCTCAGTGCCATGTCCGTCTAGCACGTGCCACTCAGCGCACATCTGTGTGCAATTCCTGCCAAGATTGGCAGCGAATTTGCTTGCAACGGCAGTCAGGAAACTTGGACAAAGATTTTTTTTTTTAAGGATTCAGTTTTGGTTTTTTTGTGAAAATTAATTCATTAACAAAGTAATTATATTTCCTGTCCACCTAGGCTAAGGAACTAAGCCATGCCAGCTGCCTTCTAATAACAGTTTTCACTGGCCACACTGAGGACAGCATTATTGGCTTCAGGAAAAGAGAACTGTAAAGAGAAAGGACCCTGCTCTTAGAGCAGGGAGTGCGCTTAAGGAGATTCTGTGGTTCTGTGGCTGTCAGGACAGGCAGCGCCCCACCTACGCCTTCCCACCCTCAGCCTCGCCGCGCTGTCAGGCCGGGCTGTCTCTAGCTGCAGGTTCTGTGGTCTGTCAGCTGTGTACCCGCGGTGTTTAGCACAGTGCATGCCTTTTATCAGGTGCCCAGCACATGCTTGTTACATGAGTAAATCCTTACGTAGGTGCAGAGTTTCTCACTTTGTCAAGCACTTTTCCGCCCGCCGTCTCCTTTGCTCTTCACCAGAACTCTGTCAGCAAGAAGGACTGGTGTGTCTGCCCTTTGCAGGTGATCACACATTAGAAAGGAAGGGGCAGCTACAAATCGATCCTGACTTCCTTCTGTAGCACTCTTCCCTCTCCCCCCCCCCCGCCCCCACCCCATCACCCGAGGAGCTTGGGGGGTTGAGGTGTGGGGTGAGGGGCCAGCAGTGAATGAAGTGTGGCTGTTTTTCTGCTCTGTGCTGCCCTGGGTGCATTAGTCAGACCAGCTCAGCCATGGTATTTGCTGTCCCTGCATGTCTGTGTCTGTGGCTCACCAGTGGAATGAATCGATGAATTCCTGGAATGCTGAGGCCAGCGGGGCACTGATGAACTTAACCAGCCTTGACAATTTTTCCTCCAGCCACATTCCGAACCTCACGAAAGCCAGGTTTTCTCCAGCCTAATTAGAGCAGTAGGTCACCCCAAAACAGCTCAAGAAGAGACCCGTCTGATTTGATATGATTTTCCCCCCCATCTTGTCATTGAAAAAAAAGTGTTAACATTTCTAATAAGAGGCTGCCTTTGTCGGTAAAGGCCTCAACGAGGGTGAGCCTGCAAAATCGGAGCGCCTGCAAGAAGGAGCTATGGGTTATTTGTTCCTCAGCAAACACAGAGAATAAAGCGGGGGCGGGCCGAGCTTCAGGAGGCTTGCTTTCCAAATTCAGTTTGCAACCACTATTTGAGACCTTGGGCAATTACCTTTCTTTCACATGACCTCGGGGTCTTCACGAGGCCATTAAAGCCAAAGACAGAAACAGGTCACTTGTACAAAGTAGTCAGAGCCGTGGGCCATCTTTGGCAACCATGCAAAATCAGAGTCAACGCAAATGTTAGGTCCAACCCTCTCCTAACACAGATGTGTGTTACACCTGCAGCCGGCTGGGTGGCCTCTGTCACAGCAAGATCGTCGGCCCTATGGCTTCCTCTGGAAGCAGGAAGCCTGCGGTGTCCCCCACGGACTTCCAGCACCAGCACTGGACCTAACCAGCTCCCAGGAGACCACAAAAAGAAGGAGTCTTCCTTTCCAGCAAGCTCCGTTCCACGGGCTCAGAACTAGCATTCACGTCCCCTTTCATCTCCCAGGCCGGACAGCCCGGCTTCTCAGTCAGTCCTCATGGCTTATGATTCCTTTGCCTCATCATCTTAGTCACCCTCTCAGAATGCTTCCAGGTTGCCAGTACCTCTGGTACTGAAATATCAAACACATCTCAGTATTCTATGTGTGGTCCAGGCTGGAGAGAGAATGGATTACATACTCTACAGTCTGAATCACAAAATAAATGAATCAGGGACCCAATCACCGTTCCTGATCCAGGTTCTGAGTTCTGATGATGAGACATGTATTGGACACCAACAAGCTGGCCTGATATTTCAAGGTGACTTATGGAGATGTTGGACACTTGGGCCAACAGTCCAGAAGTAGGTCCAGACAGATATGTTGCTTGATGTTTGACAAAGGTGCAAAGGCAATTCAATGAACTCAGCATTGTCTTTTCCATAGATAGAGTTGGAACATTAAGCAAAATATGTCCCAAATTAACTTTGACCTAATCCCCATACATTATACAAAAGTTACTTCAAAATGGATTCTAAATCTAAATGTAAACTATAAAACTTCTGGAAGAAAATTTGGGACAATCTTCACAACCTAGGGCTAGGCAAAGGGTTTGCAAATGTGACAGCAAATGCTCCCTCCCTTATAAAAAGGGGGGGGGAGAAATAATGATAACTTGGACTTGATAATTTCGACTTGATCAAAATTGAAACTGTCATCCTGTGAAAGACACTGGTAGGAGAATGAAAAAGACAAGAGACAGACTTCAGGAAAATATTTGCAAATTACTGGTACAAAGGACTTATCTTGAGAATGTATAAAGAACTCTCAAAACTTAACAGTAAGAAAACAGCCCAGTTTTTTTAAATGGGCAAAAGACTTGAATAGACACTTCACCAAAGCAACTATATATAGATCGCACATGAAAACATGCACAGATATACAGCACCATTACTCATTAGAAAAATGCAAATTAAAATTATAAGGAGAGCCTAACTGGTACATCCCAATGGTTGCGTGTCAACCCCTGAACCTGGAGGTCATTGGTTCAATTCCAAGGCAAATGCTTGGGTTTTGGACTTGATCCCCAGTAAGGACCATGAAGGAGGCAACCTATCAATGTTTCTCTCCCATCAATGTTTCTTTCTCTCTCTCTCCCTCTCTCTTCTTCCTCTCTTTAAAATTCAATAAAAAACTTTTTTTTAAGTTTACATCCCATATAATCAATCTCATTAGTATGATATTCTATAGAAGAAAACGAGAACAGGTCAGGGGTTGCTGGAAGTGAGTGGTGGGCGAGGGTGTGACCCCTGAGGAACAGTTAGAGGGAGGGTTTGGAGGTGATGGACTTTAGCTTCTGATTGTGGTAGAGGTTCCGCAGATTCACCCAGGTGTTCCATTCATAGAAATGAAATCCAGTCAAACCAGACCAAACCAAAGGTTCCGAGAAACAAACAAAAAGCTTCTGTAATTCGAATGATGAAAAAATGGTTTCTCATTATGTTCCTTTGGTCTTACTTAATTTGTGTTAACCAAAAGTAGCCAGTGTGTCTTATTTCTCCAGAAGCTCACTAAAACCATTGGAAATCATTGAAAGGAGGCAAAAGGCTTGGAAACATTAAAGTACTCAACATATAGCTTGAGAAACAACTAGTTCTCCTTTCAAGTTCATGGGCTTTTCTTGAAGCCTGAGCACTTGTCCTATAGCTGCTGCATCCCGCCAGAGTGCCCTGCTTCGTTCCTTTTCTTCACATTCTAAAACGAAATGACTGGACAGTTGTCATCCTCCCTTTCTATGGTATCTGATGTGAGCCAGATTGTAGGACGATTTTTTTCAACAATCTCAAAGACCTACTGTTAATTCATAACCCATTTTAAAGCATTATATTTCAGTCTGCATTCGGGGCATTTTAATACCATGGCTTTATTGAGATATAAAGTTCACCCACTTAAAGTGTATAGATAAAATAATTAATTGATTGATTAATTAAAATCAAAACAAGTAAATTATACAGGTCAGTGGATTTTAGTATATTCAGTTTGCCACCATCATCGCAATGAATTTTAGGACATTTTTGTTACCCCAAAAGGAAACCCACTACCCACTATGTAGAAAGAATTGTGGTAGGCATGATTGGTTCTGAAATGACTAAAACATGGTAGCCCCTAGCAAAAGGTCAGTGATCTGGGACAACTAAATTGACAATGTTGTAACAGAAGTAACACAGCAGTAGGAATAATTTTATCTATATTTAGGTTTTAATAAACACTTCAGTGAAGAAGTGATGTGTGTATTGGGTCTTGAAGGGCAAACCCAGATTGGATTACAGTTGGTCATGCAGTGTGTGTTAATAGGTTTTCATAATGTGTCAGTGATGGTCACTAATTCTGCGTAGCCACTTCTCCATTCCCTTTTGTTGCACTCCTAAGACACAAGGAACTTGTCATGAAAATTCTCATGAAAAACCAGTATTATATAAACATAATTTTTTATATGTCTTAGTTATAGACCCTTTTATGCTCAAACATCCTACCAAGGGGGAGAGGAGTATCTTTTAAAAAATATTTTATTAATTTTTTACAGAGAGGAAGGGAGAGGGATAGAGAGTTAGAAACATCGATGAGAAACATTGATCAGCTGCCTCCTGCACACTTCCTACAGGGGATGTGCCCACAACCAAGGTATATGCCCTTGACCAGAATCGAACCTGGGACCTTTCAGTCCAAAGGCCTATGCTCTATCCACTGAGCCAAACTGGTTAGGGCAGAGAGGAGTATCTTTTACAGAAAAAGAAACTGAGATAAGTAGCTCTACTAAGTAGAGTGTCTTTTAGTATAGCTCCCTGATCCATTTCCTGTACCATTCTTTGCCATTGGACTCTAGACACATGGAAAATGCCTCTTTTCAATTCAAGTCAATATAGTTGTCATTTATTGAATATTTACTTTATTCAAGATCCAGAGCCAGATGCCTTAGCATTTAATTTCCTGTGTGAGATTTGGTGTCCTTTTCATTTATTCACTCATTCATATATCCATTCATGCAATCAACATATACCTCATACCTGCTATATCCTAAACAGTAGAGGAGGTGCTGAGGTCAATTTATAGTAACACAAAACAGGACATTTCTTAACTTTCTCACTAAATTGCTCTTTGCCAATAGCACCTATCCTAATTTTTCAACATTTTTTATTGCCCTGACCCAACTGATTTAGGGATTGATTCTGTACCTGCAATCATAATTATTAATATAGCCAGTCCTTACATTGAACAGAGGAGGGGTCCAGGGTGAAGAGTGGGGAGGTGAATGCCCAGGGGCATAATGAAGCATGTCAGTAATAAAGCATGGGCTAGACTCCGTATCTCATAACACCCTGGGCAGAAATATTTCCACATTTCTTGCTCTTTCTCATAATTCTACTCAACCTGCCTATGAAAGCTATGTTGTTGAGTTAAAAGAATGCCCCCAAAAGTTTACTCTTACCTGTTACCTACTTCTGAAACCAAGAAAAGGCAGTAGTAGCATATGTGGAGACAGGAAATGAGGGATGAAAGTGAAAGGCACATTCTCAGTGAAGGTGCTTACACCCAGATTAACATCCTCAGGAAATCCACACAAAATGAAAAAGAATAAATACCTTTTGGTACTTTAAGAATCATAAATCTACTTCTGCCTCTGGCCATGACAGACTACTGATGATGGACTTGCTCTCTTGACAAAACAATTATGAAACTGAACAAAATATACAGAGCACCTTACTCCACAAAGGATACTAAAACTCAAAAAAAAATATTAAATTCTTGGTATTTCAGGCATTGAGCAGGCAGCACAGGATTCTGATCCTTGAGTAAAGAAGCACACATGACAAGCCCCGCAGTAGCTCTGGCTTTCTGGTGGAGTCTCTTCTGGTCTTGGCACAAAATGGTGGAGCTCAAGCTAAATGCTAATCTTAGTAAGCTCAGGGGGCAGACATTGGAATCCCAGGCTACTGAAATAGCTGGATTTTGCAGGGCAAGGAAATGGAGAAGCGGAGGCTTCATGGTAAGGGCAAGGATAGCAAAGTCTGTGTAGGTATTCACTTTGGCTTGTTGGCTAAGGGCCAGCTATATGTGTATAGAGTGAGACTATCCATGAGGCTTAGCACAGATTGCACGCTGTAAGGGCTAACCAATGATGATGCTCAAGGTCATGCATTGCTAGGAGATGTTGGAGATCCCAGTCAACCTGAATGAAGAGCACCTCAGGCACCCCAAACAACCACACCTTAGCATTAAGGACTGTGTCCTTGAATAAGGGTCACACCCTAGGGCTAAGTTTAAAATGAAAATAGAACTTAAAAAAATAAGTTGTCCAAGCTCCACAGCATCTAAAGCAGTGATTCCCAAAGTGGTCTATATCTACCCCCAGGGGTCTATGACAACCTGCAAGGGGTCTACGTCAGCGAAAAAAAAATTGGGGGGTCCATGAAATTAAAATGGGGGTCCACGATAGTGGATCTCAACATACAATGATAGTACCTATTTACTTACATCATATTATCTTATAATATAAAAACATATAAATTATTTATAAAAGTACCTATGAAGTAAAAAATTTATTATATATGTTTATAAAATTGTGTAAGTTGTAGGATAAAAACCTGCACATAATGATATACCAGTATCATCTTGTTACAAGCATACGTGCAGTAAACATTCTTGCCAATTTTTGTCTCAAAGCTTCGCGAACTTGCACCGACTTGTTCAATTCGTCACTCTATAAATATGAATGTGAGAAAAATACGTTCATTCGTTTCCTGAATCTTGAATAGGAAAGTGCTGAGAAAATATTTAAAAAAATATAAACTGGTAGTTTATCATACAAATTATAGTGAATCAGTGTTATTTTGTTTGAGAATGCCGGAGAAAAGTAGGTACATTATTTTTTATTAAATTTTATGTTACGTATATTTTATATAACAGATACAAAATTTTATTTTGAGTAGTTTTAATTTAAATTCAATAAATAAATGTATAAAACTTAACATGTGTTTTTATTTCAAGTTTTTAACACTAAACTTCACTACAGTTAGAAATTTACAAAAAAAATCAATATCAGGTAAGTAGGGGTCTACCCAAAACCGAAAAACATGGCAAGGGGTCTACGGCACAAACAAGTTTGGGAACCTCTGATCTAAAGAATCTGCCAATAATTTACCTGCCTGCCAGGACAAACTCAATACCTTTAAAGGAAAATAATACAACCCATACTCTCTGCAACGTATTATAATATCTAGCATACAATCATACATTAATGAACATTAAAGAGAAGATGTTACCCGTATTTAATTGAAGGAAAAAAAATCAATGGATTCTGAGGTGACTTTTAAATTGGAATTAGCAGGCAAGTCCTTCAAAGTTGCTATTATAAATATGTTCAAAGACTTAAAGGAAAAGGTGAATGTAATGAGTAAATAGATGGAGAATCCCAACAGAGAAATGGAAATTATAAAAAATTTACCAAATGGAAATCCTAGTATTAGACATGAAACTTTAAAATTCATGGATGAGATTAAATGTGGATTGGAGACTGTATTAGAAAGAGTTCGTGGACTTGGAGACTGAGCAATAGAAATCATGAAATCTGAAAAGCAGGGAAATAATATTGGGGGAGGAGGGGGAGACAGTAACTTGATGACTTGTGGGCAATACCAAAAGATCTGTATATGTGTAATTGTAGTCCCAGAGGGCAGAAGAATAATTCTTGGAGAAATAATTACCAAAAATTTCCCAAATTTGGTGAAAAGCCTTAACTGACATATCCAAGAATCTCAGCAAAACCCTAGCAGGCTAAATATAAAGAACACACTAAGCTAATCAGAGTCACACTCTGGAAACCAAAGAAAAAAAAATATTAGAAGTTACCAAAGGAATTGGTACATTATATACAGAGGAAAACAGTATGAGTGATGGCTGACTTCTCACCAGAAACCATGGATGTCAGAAGATAGTAGAACGTTCAACTTTTTTTTAAGTGCTGAAAGGAAAAACAATTCTCAGAATTCTCTACTCAGAAAAAAAGTACCGTCAATAATAAAGATATTTTTTCAGATTAAAAAAAGTACTAAGAGAATTTATTGCCAGCATTCCTGATGTATAAGAAATGCTAAAGTTCCTCAGGCAGAAGATAAATTATACTAGGAAACTCAGGTTTAGAAAAGATGAAGAGTACCAGAAAGGATAAATATATGGGTAATATAAAAGAATGTTTTATAATTAAATATATATATATATATAATCATTTACAACAAAAATATGACATTGTATTGTGAATATGTAATACATATGACTACTGTACCATAAATGATAGTAGATTTACACAGTTGTAAAGTTTTTAGATTTTACATGAAATGATACAATAACCTAAGTATTCAAAGTTAACAAGGCATGTTATAATTCCTAGAAAGACTTCTAAAATATAAAATATATAGCTAAAAAGTCAATAGTAAAACTAAAATTGAATTCTAAAAGGTATTTAGTTTACTTAAAAGAATGTGAAAAAGGAGGAAAAGATAAACTAAAAACAGATGAGACAAATAGCAAAATGGCAGACCAATAACCAACCATACCAATAAATTAAATGTAAATAGATTAAATACTCCAATTAGAAGATAGAGATTGTCAGACTGGATGAAAATCATTTTCTGTCTACAAGAAACACTCTTTAAACACAAAGAAATAGGCAAATTGAAGATAAAAAAAGATGTATAGTAGGCAAAGTAATGCTACCACTCCACACCCTGATCCCAGAACCTCTGAATATGTTACCTTACATGGCAAAAGGGTCTTTGCAGATATGATTAAAGTTATGATCTTTGAGATGGGGCATTCCTCTGGGTTATCCATTGGGCCCAGTCTAATCACAGGCATCCTTAAAAGTGGAGTATCTAGCCCTGACCAGTGTGGGTTCATTTGGTGTCGTCCCACCCACCAAAAGGGTTGCAGGTTCAATTCCTGGTCAGGTTGGACACCAGAAAAGATGATAACTCTATGAGATGATTGATATGGATTGATATGTTAATTAGCTTGATTGTGATTATTTCACAATGTATACATATATCAAAAGGTCAAGTCATGCCAAAGCCGGTTTGGCTCAGTGGTAGAGCGTCGGTCTGCGGACTGAAAGGTTCCAGGTTCGATTCCGGTCAAGGGCATGTACATTGGTTGCGGGCACATCCCCGGTAGGGGGTGTGCAAGAGGCAGCTGGTTGATGTTTCTCTCTCATCGGCGTTTCTAGCTCTCTATCTCTCTTCCTCTCTGTAAAAAAATCAATAAAATATATTTAAAAAAAAAAAAAAAAAAAGGTCAAGTCATATTCTTTAAATATACAGGTATGTGTGTTTTTTACAATTATATCTCAGTAAAGATAGAGGAAAAAATAAAAGCAAAAAGAAATTAAAATATGACCATAAAAAGAGACAAAGTGGAGAGCCTTTCTCCGGCCATGGTATGAAATAGATGTTGGGATGGAAGAGAAGGCATGGTGATGCTGCACTCTAGCTGAGGAGATGTAGGAAGGGGCCCTGAGCCAGGGGGCGCAGGTGGCCTCTGGAAGCTGGAAGGGGCGCTGAATGATCCTCTAGAATACTGCCCTGACCAGAAGGAAACAGTGCTTGCAACACCTGACACCTGTGTCAGACTTCTCACCTACTGTTATCTCACAAAACTAAGATAATCAGTGTGTGTTGCTAAAAGCTATGGGTCTGTGGTAATGTGTTACAGCAGCAATAGAAAACCAATACAGGATGGAAAAAAGTATACCCACAGATAGCATTAAAAAGCTCACGTGGCTACATTAATGTCAGATAAAGTCAACTCAAAGACAAAGAGTTCTGCCAGTGATAAAGAAGGACATTTCATACTGAGGAAAGGATCAACACATCAGGAAGATATGAGTCATAAAAATATGTGTACCTAACAAGAGCTTCAAAATACCTGAAATAAAAATGGGCAGAATTGAAGAAAAATAGACTAATTCACCATCATGATTGGAGGTCTTCTTAAACCTTTCTCTCAGCAGTTGATAGAACAATTAGACAAAAACAAATCAATAGACCATAAGGACGTAGAAGGTCTGAAAGGCCTTGCTGGGCCTAATTGACGTTTCTAGAACACTGCCCCTAATTTCAGAATGCACGTTCTTTCCTTGTGCACACAGTACATTCACCAAGGTAGACCAAATGCCAAGTCTTAAAGCCAGTCTCCATAAATGTTAAAGGCCTGAAATCATACTAATTATGTTGTTTGACCATAGTAGAATTAAATTAAAAATAAATAACAATCGGTGTTGCTCAGTGGTTGCTCAGGAGGTCCTGGTTCAATTCCCCATCAGGGCATATACTCGGCTTGCAGGCTCCATCCCCAGTGTGGGGTGTGGAGAGGCAGCCAGTCAATGATTCTTTCTCATCATTGATATTTCTGTCTCTTCCCTCTCCCTTTCTTAAATAAAAATAAATCAATATTTCTTTAAAAAATAATAACAGTAACAGATGTAGGAAAACACCAAATGCTTAGGAATTAAACAAAATCTAAAATGATGCATGGATAAAAGAGGAAATCACAAGGAAAAAGAGAAAATATTTTGAACTAAAGGAAAACAAAAGTCATAACATGTCAAAATTTGTGGTTTGCACCTTGTGCAGTGCTGAAAGCCTTGCAGGATACATCGTCGATGTTCAAAGTGCTCTCAGCTCCCCGGTTAGGGCTGATCTTCCTTTTGTACCGTGCACTGTGCAGCTGGTTTTTACTCCGTCAATAACAACATTTTATTACATCTATTTGCTAACATGTCAGTCTCTTCCTTGCTAAACCGTGGGAGCTGTTTTAGGACAAGTGCTGTGTTCTCTTCCGTGTTTTGTCTCTAGTTTTAGCACAATGGGTAATTCTGGGTTCTCGGGAAATTTTGAATGAAAGATTGGGAATGAATGGATCTTATCATCTTCAATAGGACCCTGTGCAGCCCCTTTTGACACCTGAGGAAACTGAGGCCCTAGGTTACTTACAGGACAAGTGACACCAGGTTTCCAGTAATCCCCAAACATGTTCCTTTCAGGCCCTGAGTCACTGACTGAAATATCACCATTAGAGAGGAGCAGCTCCCCCAAAAAAGTACAAAATAATTACCAGAGCCCGGCTGGTGTGGCTCAGTGGTTGAACATCGACCTATGAACCAAAAGGTCACAGTGAAATTCCCGGTCAGGACACATGCCTAGGTTGTAGGCTTGATCCTCAGTGGCTTACAGGAGGCAGCCCAATCAATGACTATCACGTCATTGATATTTCTCTCTCTCCCTTTCCCTTCCTCTCTGAAATCAATAAGAATACATATTTTTTTAAGTGGTTACCAGAGTAAACTATTAAGTTAGCTATTACAACATCATCATGTAGTCTTCTCTCTGGAAGATGAGTGAGGATGCTTCTGAGTCTTGGAGCTTTTCATACAGGCCTGTAGGGAGCATGCGCACTGACCCACCACCTATAGCAGATGGGAGAGCCCGGGCCTGGCCCTGTCAGGGGGCTCTGAGATCGGGCTGGAGGGTTAGCAGTGGAGGCAGCACCACAGCCTGGTCCCACCCCGGCCCCTGCCTCTGCAGGAAGCACTTGGAGGCCTGAGGTTGCAAATGTGGGTGGCGGTTCAGGCCCCACAGTGGCTCTCGGCCACCCACGCTGGTGGGGCCGTGCCTGGGAGCCTCTTGTTTCTCCATTTTCTACCTAGCTTTCAGTTTCCAACTGGGGTTTGTTTCCCCTTTGTCTCTGGTTCAGCTTCCTTTTCCTGTTTGGTTTTAAGTAGAGTCTGAAAATCAAGTTGCTGCCTCCTGAGGGTCTGTGGTCCTGTGATCAGCATAGCCTGGGCGGAGGACAGGACTCAGCTCCTCGGGTTCCCTGTGCTGAAGCCTTCCAGCCATGGCCACCGTGTGAGTACAGGGACCAACCAGGGGACAGCGGGATGTCAGAGGAAACCTAGAATCCTAATGGTGTCGAGCTGAAGGGCCATAGACATCATCCCAGGTCCCCTGCTGTACAGTGGGGAGATCCAAGAACAGGGCAGCGGGCATAAGACTTACCCAGGATCACCCAGCGAGATGCTGACAGCCGTGCACTTTCCCTCAGCTGGTCTGTCCATTGCGCGGCCTGTGTCTCTCGATGCCTGTGGTCTTTAATGGCTTCTGTGTGCAGAGGGGGTCTGATCTATCTGAGGGGCTTGTGGTTTGGCTCAGGTGCTATGGATGGGTCCTGGCTCGCCTCTCCAGAACGGCCTGTAAACATTCAGGTGGTTTTCTCTGAGTGCGGAGCAAAGAGGGAAGAACTGAGGTTCCTTTCACAATGGAAACTTCATGGACTGTACGAACAGAGTCCTGACCTCAGCCTGAGAGACTTGGACCTGGGCTGTCAGCTCCGAGACTGTTGTATTTAGCACGATGGTGGGCCACAGCGGGTCAGAGTCTGCTTGGTTAACGGCTTTCTGAGGGTGGCCTTACATCTGACAGGACTCCTCTGCCCTACAGCTAATTCCAAGGAAGATGGTGGGTGATAAGGAGAGCTTTACCTCCTTGGACGGAGCCTTTATTTGATGAACTCATTACAGCTTTGGATCTTAGCATAAAGTTATAATCCCTGCTTAAAAAGTACTACACAGTGTCCAAAGTGGAGTTTTACCAACTTTTATTTTAGAAAAAGAGAAAGACAGAAACATCTACTTGTTTCACTTATTTATGCATTCACTGGTTGATTCTTATAATGTGCCCTAACTGGAAATCGAACCCGCAACCTTGGCATAGTAGGATGATGCTCTAATCCAGGGGTCTTCAAACTACGGCCCGCGGGCCACATGCGGCCCGCAGAGGAGTCTGATCCGGCCCGCCAGGTTTTTTGGGCAGTGAGCGCAGCCGAGGTGTTACAGTAGGAATTAGTAGTTCATATAGTCCAGCCCTCCAGCTCTCTGAGGGACCGTGATCTGGCCCCCACTTTAAAAAGTTTGAGGACCCCTGCCAACTGAGCTACCAGCCAGGGCCCAATTTTCTTATTTGGTTCATTTCACCATGTTGGGCAGATGAGGAAGGTGCTATCACTGGCTTTGTGGGCGAGGCAGCCAGCCTGGCACTTGCTCACAGTCATGTGGCCCTTGAGGAAGGACTGGAGTTTTCCAGGACACACAGGCTCTCTGGAAGCATGCTGCGTGAGTTGCTAAAACTGACATCACAGCCGAAACCGGATTGGCTCAGTGGATAGAGTGTCGTCTGCAGACTGAAAGGTCCAGGTTCGATTCCGGTCAAGGGCATGTACCTTGGTTGCGGGCACATCCCCGGTGGGGGATGTGCAGGAGGCAGCTGGTCGATGTATCTCTCTCATCAATGTTTCTGGCTCTCTATCCCTCTCCTTCCTCTCTGTGAAAAGTCAGTAAAAATATATTTTAAAAAAACAAAAAACTGACATCACAGTGAGTAGAACTTGCCCGATGAAGCTCCGAGGGGCAGAGCCCAGGATCTAACAGGACCGGGCACACATGCTGGGTTTTCATGGTTCGCTTTACTCCTGCCCTTTCCAGCCACTTTTCTGTCATTTTAGTAATTGCCTTGAGGGTTAAAGAATTTGTGGGTGCAGCTGTGGAGAACAGAAAACTTCCTACTTCAGGGGCATGCTTACTTGCAGAGTCTGGAGGAACCAAGTCTCTTTCAGTTACAAATGTCAGCTGCTGGCCCTGGCTGGTTTGGCTCAGTGGATAGAGCGCTGCCCTGCGGACTGAAGGGCAGGTTTGATTCTGGTCAAGGGCACATGCCTGAGTTGCAGGCTCCATCCCCAGTAGGGGGCATGCAGGAAGCAGCCAATCAATGTTTCTCTCTGATCATTGAAGTTTCTCTCTCTCTTCCTCTCTAAAATTAACTTAAAAAAATTTTTTTTTTTTAACGTCAGCTGCTGACTGCAGGGAATGTCTCAGAAGTGAGTGGGGAGGGAGCCATGCAATGTTTTTAAAGGTCTTTTTAAATTGTAGGAATCCGAGAAGTTTCCATCTTGAAAGGACCTAGGAGACCCGAGACCATTTGTCTGCACTAGATCGTCTAGGTTAGAGGCCTTACCCTCCACCTACGCCAAATTAACTCTCATCTTTTTAAGTATTCCTCAAAATTTCTTTCAGAGGAAAAAAGTTCCATTGCTCCTGGTGATAAATTGAAAGTGTAACAGTACCTGGCTGGTCCAGCCGTGAGATACACAGATGGGGACATTGAGGCCCAGGGTCTCAGAGGCCATGCTGTCCCATTACTCTTCCCCTGGATGTGTAGCCAGTTCATCTGGGAGCTTCTTGGAGCTTCTCTGTCTTCATTTCCAGAGAATGCTGTGTGCTGTCCGCCAGCAGCATTAGCATAATGGACCTAGGTCAGTAGTTGGCAAACTCATTAGTCAACAGAGCCAAATATCGATAGTACAATGGTTGAAATTTCTTTTGAGAGCCAAATTTTTTAAACTTCTTCTAATGCCACTTCTTCAAAATAGACTCTCCCAGGCCATGGTATTTTGTGGAAGAGTCACACTCAAGGGGCCAAAGAGCCGCATGTAGCTCGAGAGCCACAGTTTGCCAACCAGGGACCTAGGTGATTCTTGTGAGGTGTTCGTGTTCCTCAGGTGTCCTGAGCCCAGGTGGCTGGAAACTGGCTTGTCCAGTGGCTTCTCTTAGGTCATTGAACCCATAAAAGAGAACATTACAGCAGCCATCCCCGTTTGGGTTACATGCCAAGCATTATGCTAATTACGTTGCATACGCTGTATTTAATCCTCATCCTCCAAGTGTTCCTCTGTCATTCCCACTTATAGACAAGAAAACCAGGTCAGCAAAGTGAGGTTACTCCTCCCAGGTCCCACTGGTATCCCTGGCAGGGCTGGGCTGTGAAGCCAGGTCCCTTGTGTTTTCAGAAGCCAGACTTCGCTATAGCCTCTGAAGGAACTGGCCCCACATTACAGAGTAAGCGTTAGAATCCAGGCCTCCTGGTCTCTGTTACCCTTTGCAGTCTCTGATCTCACACGGGGGATGCCATGAGACAGAGAGACCTCTGTCCTGTAGCTTCCGTGCGTTTCTCTGCCCATCATCCCTTCATTCACCATCTCCCCTCCCTGGACAGGGTTACTCATTTCTGACCATCGCTGGGCCTAGGTAATGCCGTGCCCTCGCCCAGGTGTTCATTGAACTGAGCCGAGTTGAGCATTCTGCCCCAGGCCTTTTCCCCGCCAGCTCTTTACAGCTGTCCCAAGGCTGAGTTGAAACTCGTTCCACTTCCACAAGTGGTCAGAGTCCCTCTGGGGACACTGGGACATGTTGGCATGTGTGCTAGTAGTAGTAGCCCTAATGTCCACATGGCTGCCAGATGGCTCCCCACGGAGAGGGCTGCGCTGGGAGCCCTGGAAGAAAGTGTGGGTGTGAGACAGGCTCAGCCTCTCCCAACAGTTGGTGGATGTTTTCCCAGCGCGGCGAGACCAGCTGTCCGAGCATCTGGGACAGGGCCGCAGTGGAGAAAAGGCGAACGTCTTGAGGCACGTGACGTGCAGTCTGATCGTCCCACCCAGTCTGGATGAAGAAAAGACATCCGGGTTTAACACCGAACTTATTCTTTATTTACCAAGAGCCTTTCTTTAATTCTCGTGCTCGCAGAAACGGGGCTTGACCGTCACCATTCAAATTTCTTCACATTAATATATGCAGGTCTAACTTGCTGTTTTCAAATTGTGGTCAGGAGGCCTGCCTTTCAGTGGTGTATGACTCAAAACTGTATTTATAACAATATGGAGACATTATTTGCCTTTTTCACTCTTGTGTCATGCATGAACAGTGGAATTTCCCAGAGGCCGCATGACACGTGTTGACATTATCACTGTGGCAAGTAATGCAGTGTATGCTTGTGCTTTAAAAGTCCTCAGTTTTCATTTCAAATATGGTACTTGTGGACAAAAGTACCTGGCACAAACAGCAGCTTTTTGACAAACGCGGTAATTTTTATCTGTGTAAAGCGGGCCTGAGACAGAGTTTCGAGAGGCACGACAGAGGCACGGAGCG
Organism: Pipistrellus hanaki; assembly: GCF_964339955.1. Classification (NCBI taxonomy): domain Eukaryota; kingdom Metazoa; phylum Chordata; class Mammalia; order Chiroptera; family Vespertilionidae; genus Pipistrellus; species Pipistrellus hanaki. The sequence continues at coordinate 5,900,969 of NC_140503.1, forward strand.
GGCTGGGACTGGGAGAGGATGCAGGGCTTCCCCGAACTCCCCGCCTAGAAGGCAGCATTTTCCTAGTCTGGGTGGTGGCATCGGGGAACCTCCTCACAGGCGTGAACTATTTCAGAACGAGCCTGGGAACGCATTCAATCTGTCTCAGGCTTGTCCCCGTTATGGAAAAGTCACCCTGCGGGGGCCTCCCCGGTTGCCCAGAGGAAATGATCTTTCCGCTGCAGAGACCTGGCCATCACCCCCTCTCAGAAAAAAGGCAGCTGGCATTAGGGGTGCCCGATGGGATGTGACACGATAGGTCCCACTGTCACCTGTGTCCCATTCTTGCTGTTTGCTCTGAATTTAATCAGGGGAAACAGCCCAGAATGGGGACAGCCTACAAGACAATTGGCCTAAACTCTGCACACACAGAAATCAGTATCAATGACAAACAAAAACGTGGTCCAACTTTCCAGCTTTAAAAAGAGGGTAAATTGGCAACCCAAATGTAACATGTGAAGTGGATGCTGGATCCCTAAAAATTAAAACATTTTAGGAATAATTTGGTAAATTATTAATTTTCTTAGGTACAATAAATGGCATTTAAGCTACCTATTAGAATATTTTATTTTCTATTGTTTTTTTTAGAGAGGAAGGGAGAGGGATAGAGAGTTAGAAACATCAATGAGAGAGAAACATCAATCAGCTGCCTCCTGCACACCTCCAACTGGGGATGTGCCCGCAGCCAAGGTACATGTCCTTGACCAGAATCGAACCTGGGACCTTTCAGTCCGCAGGCCGATGCTCTATCCACTGAGCCAAACCGGTTAGGGCTAGAATGTCATTATTTTAAATGATGTAGGCCGAACACCTTAGGATTGCAGTATATCTGCAACTTACTTTCAAATGGGGAAAAATGACATAAAAAGTCAGGTGTAGTAAAAATGTTTTACTGCCGAACCCGGTTGCGGGTACATCCCCGGTAAGGGGTGTGCAGGAGGCAGCTGATCGATGATTCTCTCTCATCGATGTTTCTAGCTCTCTATCCCTCTCCCTTCCTCTCTGTGAAAAATCAATAAAATATATAGTTTTTTAAATGTTTTACTAAGTGAAGCAGGAAGCCCTGTTGAACAGCAGAAAGTAGGCCCTATAACCTAGTCCCGGCCCCTCCACACATTAGCCACAGGACATTGAGGAACTTCCCTCTCTAGGCCTGTTTCCTCCATCCGAAAGAAGGACTTGCAGATATTCCGCTCTGACGAGGCTGGGCCTCCAACCTCTGCTTCTCAGTCCCTGGCGGGACCTGGTGATGACATGCCTGTGTAGGTCTCCTCATTCCCCCGTGAGCCTGGAGAAGCTACAGCCCCAGGTGATCGGTGGCTGAGGAGCCTTTCCTGCCGCTGTCCGCTCTGTCTGAAATGGTCTGTTCCCCCTGGCAGGACGAAGCATGCCCTTTTTGTACCCACAGCACACGCCTGTTCCCTGTGGGCCTCTCCTACCCCTCCCCCATTAACAGAGACCACGTCTTTTATTCAAGAGAAGGTTGAGTTTTGTCTGAGTACTGGGCCTTGGAATATATTTGGTACATGGTTGGTACTCGGTAAATGGGGTACTGTCTTGGTTTATTTTGTGAACTAACGCAAGAAGAGAGGAAGAATGGGGATGGCCAGATTGAAGGTGCATTTTGTCCCTCCCACCCCCAAGGAATCCCTGAAGGCTGAGAAATACAATACTGGGCAAAACTAGGCAAACTCAAAGCAAGCTGAGTTTGGCTGGCGTTGCTCAATGGTGAGAGCATCAGCCTGTTCACGGACCCACTTAGGGAGCGAGGCCTGAGAAGCCTGAAGGAGAGGCCTCCAGAGAAAGGAGGAAGAAGGTGGGTCCCTGCCTTGGGGACTCTGGATAAGTCACTTAGTGTGCAGTGGGTAACGGTGATCACTCCCTTCTAATCATTGTTTTGAGCGTCACATGAAATGTGGGCTTTGACCTGCACGGGCCACTGAACTGGCAGGTGTGTCCTGGCTGCGGACCTGGCAGTGAGGGCAAGCGCGCCCTGTCCTGGGGCTCCGGACCGGTAGCCAGAGCCTGCGTTCTTGGTGTGGCCGCTCGGAATCTCAGCTGCTTTTCACGTTCACTCTCCTGGCTTGTAGGTTGAAAGTAAACAAGTCAGGATTTCACACACTGGCTCTGCTTCTGCTTGGCTTTGGAAACATTTATTTATAGCCACTTCCCCCTGGCCTCCCACTGCTCCCTCCCTCGCTTATTCCCTTGGCAGCTACTGAGCCCATGCCTGTTAATGAGAACCTACCGTGCCACCCCGAGAGGGTGTGGAGGGGGACCTGGCGGTCAGACCTGACTGCCCTCAAGGGGCTCATGGTCTGGGGAAGACGATGAGCTCTGACTGGCCCCCATGAAAGCTGGAGAGTGACCAGCGGCTCACAGGGCCTTTGCACGGATAACACCAGCTGGGTACTGGGCACCCTCATATAGAAAAACACAACAGCACTGTCCTGTGCCATTTTGTAGCTGCCTGGTTTTCCTGCTAGATGGGGTCTCCTTAAGGGCAGAGACGTGCCACGCCCTTCCCAGGCCCAGCTGAGGGCCTTCCTCTGGGTGGTTAGCAGTGAGCGGGAATGAATGAACACATGTCCTCTGAAGGCAGAGACATGACCTGGGCTTTGAGCAACGCTGACATGCAAATCTGTGGATGTAGGAAGAAAAACGCATGTCAGGCAGAAGAAGCATCTTTAACTTCTTGAGTAACACCAGGAAGTCAGTGCAATTGGCCCAGATGTCCAGAGGATGCTTTTGCTGTCAGACCGGGCCTTACCACCGGGCTGCCAGCTGGGCTGTGTGGACAGACTGCCCTTCTCCCCCTGATCTGCACCAGATAGGGTGTGGGTAGCGTCACAGGAGAGCAAGGATGAGGTTCTGGAACCAGCAAAGAATCTGTTATTTTAGAAATCCAGATGTAAACGGGGAAGGGAACTGTGGCCTGAGCCCTGATCACCCCGCAGGGGAGCCAGTCTCGGGGACGTGCCCCTGCTGGCCCTGTGTCTTCAAGGAGGCCTTTCTGAGTGAGGTGACTTTAGGATACATAGGGATTCCTTGCAGCCTGAGCTGGGAAAGCACCCCAGGCAGAGGGAGCAGCGTGAGTTAGAGCAAAGGGACCATCGAGTAGGATCTGTTAGGGGCCATGAGGATATTAGGGACAGAGACCAGGTGCCAGTGGGCACCCTGCGGGAGGGAAAGGGAAAGCTGGGTTGAGTAGGTGCCAGGCCCAGCAGCCAGCTCCCATCAGTGGTGTTCACTAGGTACTCAGCCTTGTGGCCGTTACTGAGGAGAGAGAGCAGGATTTCCCGGCAGGATGACAGCACCTGGTTTGCTGGCACTATCCTGGGTTTACCCTGAATGTCCTACCTCCCTGAAAGTCCCTCCATCCCAGGCAAACCGGGTTCCCAGTCCTGCTGGGGAGACATGATGGACAGAGCGATAGGTTGTTCCTTCTGAAAGAGCCACCAAGTCAGGGCATCAGGCCGAGCAGGGCCACTGCCAGACAGGGAAGCCCTGAGTCTGTCTTTCCAGAAAAGACAGGAGCAAAGAATGTGGCTTCTCCGCTGAGCCTCCAAGAGGGGCTGAGCCGCCGCCCACATTTCCATGTTCCCTGGAGCTGGCCAGCAAGACGCACCGTCAGAGGCAGCAGCCTCCCCGCTCCGCGCAGTAGGCTTATCCTCGGGCCTGCGTTTCCTGACAGATCCCAGGCCGCAGCGAGACACAGAACCTGATGCTAATCTATAGCAGGTGCTCTTGTTCGGCAGCTGCTCTCTGAGAATAAACAGAGGGGTTTGAAAGGCACACCATCATAAATGCTCTTCTTCACAATCACTTCTTCAGCGAGCAGTTGTGTCTACACAACATGCAGGGCTGGTGCGGGAAGGGAAAGCGAGCCCCGCCTTGGGGGAGCTCACAGTCCAGTTGGGCAGACGCCGAGAAGCAGGACAGACTGGCGAGTTCCATGCTGAGAGGCAGAAGCGAGCGAGCACAGGCCTCAGTGCTGGACTTTGTGGCTCCACCCTGGGCGGGTGCTCTCCACCCCAAGCCTCTGGTGACCAGCCTGTTCCTTTCTGTCGCCTTTCTGGCTTTCCACCCTCTGCCCTGGCTTGTGAACTTACCCTGTGCTGCAGGTTTCCGTAGGAAAGCCTGGAAAAGCCCTGCCAGGGATTCGCAGGTGGGGAGGGAGTCCAGGCGCCTGTACACAGGCAGAGTGTGGCTGGGCCGGAGTCTGCCGGCTTGGGACAAAGTCAGAAATTCATTCCTGGTCAGGAGGGAGTGGGTCAAGAGAGCAGCAGCTGGTGGGGCAGGATCCTGCTTTCCCGAGGGTTAGGCTGAGTGAGCAGTGTTAGACCCCGGGGGCCGGAGGGAGGGTCCATCGACCTGGTAGCTCAAACCCAACTGCATTGTCACCAGTGATGCCCACTCATGAGCTGGTGATTTGACCATCCAAAAGCAGCCCTGTGAGAATCGGCTGTAGCTTTTCTCCAGCCCCACGTGGTTCCTCAGAGCCAGACAGGATGGGGAGCACGGAGTCCACATCTACACAGGCACAGAGTGTGTGGGGCCCGTGGGGAGGGTGTAGGGACAGACTTTCTAAATTTAGTAAAGGAATTGTGTGTGTGAGTGCAGTCATTCAAAAACAATATACTTAAAAAGAAAATACTTGTCTGTCACACATGCTTTCCTCAAATGATTCGTGGTTTAGACAGATGGAGTTTCTGAAGCCTTTGGGTACCGTGAGGATTTTATTAAAACAAAACAGAACCCCAAGCGGATGGTAAGCGAGACAGCCCTGCGGCAGAGTAAGCGGGTCTTTCCTGGCCCTCAGCTTTTGTCGCTGGGAATAAATAAGCAGGTCGACAAGCAACGTCTACATGGAGGCGGGAGCAGCAGGGCTTTTGGTTAACCACGAGTTCAGTTTGAACCTGGTGTTAAAACAGCAGCAGCAGAAGGCACCCATGGCGATAATTTCATAAGAAAAATCACTGTTGGTGTTTGAGCACCTACTAGGGGCAAGCACAGCAGGGGCACTTTCTTTATGTCTCCGTCCAAGCACCCCTAAAGTGTGTGAGGTGTGCACTCTCTGCGCGGCACCTGGCCCTGCCTCCCTGCCTCTGCTCTCCCCCCCCCCCCCCACATCCCCTTCCTGATTCGCTGGGCTGAAAGCTCTTCATTGGGGGAGGGAGGACAACTCACAGCATTGCCTGCAGAGAGGCTCCCCGGCTCCCCACCCTCCAGGCCCTGGAAGAGGTAACCCTCTGTCCCCTTTCCTGAGTGGCCGTAAGCTCTGAGGAGAGTGGCTGTCACACCCGGCTCAGTGTCACTACATGTGTTTGACTCACTGGCATCTGTGTTTGTCAGACTGAGATGCCATGGTCCTATCCAGTCGTAGGACCCAGATACTCAGAGGAAATGTAACAGGTCAGAGGTCACTAGAGGAGACTGACAGGCAGCAAGGGGGCTATGTCATGGGAATAATGAATGGAAGATCCAAGATGCCCCTTCAGTCGTCCACTGGACTGTCATGCGCTGTCCAGACACCGTTGTAACACGGGAGGGCAGGGCGTGGACTGTCCCAGAACAGGAGGGGCGCCTCACAGCTGAGACCACTCCTCAGCGGGGTGGGCTGCTTTGGGGGGGCAGGTTTCCCTCGTTGGCGGTTTTCATTCAGAGGCTCGGAGTCCACTTAGGACCACCTAGAAGGCATGTCGTTTGGACATGAGAATGGATCGGACCATCTTGAGGATTCTGCTCAGCCCTAAGAGTCTACCCTAAGCATTTATGAGGCCCCTGGTCTGTGCCCGGTTCCAGGGGCACAGCAGAATGAGGCAGGCTGCCCCTGCCCTCGGGGAACCTGCACTGGAGCAGGCACATTGCTTTGGGTCTTCCAAGAAGCAGAGGCCAAGGCCCTGGGGACATCAGTGCAGGATGAAGGGAGCAGGAGCAGGCAGGGGGCTTCCGGCCAGGATGCCGGCGAGAAGGCAGGAAGGACGGACAGAGTGGGAACCTCTCAGACCACAGCACACAGGTGCTGAGGAGGCCAAGCAGGGTTTCCCCATCAAGGAGGCCCGTGTTGGGGACTGCCGGAGCAGCCTGGAGAAGCATGGCCTCTGTGCGACATGGTGGCATTCTGAGAGGTGGCCGCTCTGCTCTGCTCCGTCACAGGCCCTCCTGGAGCTCTGAAAGGCACTTCCATGGCCGCCACCAGGGGCTCTGGAGAGCGCTGCCCGCCCTGCCACCCGGCACCTGCCCTGAGAGGACTCAGCTCTGCGTCACCTCAGGGCCTCTGTGGTCACGTGCCAGCAAGCAGAGCCGGGTTTCCGCTCCCATCCCTCAGGCTCGGTGACATCCTTGTTTTGCTCGCTGACACCAGGCTGCACTCGGATCTCCCAGCCCCTGAGGCAGTCCAGGGCGGCTGAGCATGGCAGAGACACAGCTTAGCCCCTAACCTGATTCTGGCCAGTTTATATTGGAAGGAAACTAATTTAAACTGAGGTCTGTTTCTGTGTACAGTGTTAATTTCTACCAGACTTCATGAAGACAAGGCCCAGAGGCCTGGCCAGGGGAGGGCTCCTCTTCCTAAGCACATTCTCTTTTTTAAGAGATGTGTGGGCTCTGACTGATTTGGCTCAGTGGATGGAGCATCAGTCCTCAGACTGAAGGGTTCCTGGGTTCTGTTCTGGTCAGGGGCATGTACCTTGGTTGGAAGCTCAATCCCCACCTTAGTCAGCCTGCATGCAGAAGGCAGCAATTCACCAATTGACGTGTCTCTCTCACGTCAATCTTTCTCTGTCTCTCCCCCTCCCTTCCATTCTTTCTAAAAATCAATGGGAAAATGCCCTCAAGTGAGGATTAACGAGGAAGAAAAGAAAAGAAAAAAAGAAAGAACACGTGGTTTCAGGCGCCAGAAGGCAGAGGCTGGTTCTCCCTACGGGAGGGGGAAGACATGCCTGTTTTGCTCATCACCGGTTTCCCCTTAAATGTCTGTTACATGAAGGGTGAGCTGTGGGGGAAGATGCGGCACCACTGCACAAAAGGCCCTTGCAACTCACTTCTGATGCATCTGTTCCCGGACAGAGCCCCCAGCATGAGGCGTGGACAGCTGATGTCCAGGTGCCCTGGACTCCGAAACCCCAGAGCAGCGCTGGGGGTGGACAGCAAGTTTGAGGCCCAGCATAGGCTTTCCCAGGGGGTTCGACACCCAGCACTGTACGCAAAGTCGCTGGCTGGCCCCGTGAAATGTGCGAGGGACTCATGGGAAGGGCAGTGAGGGGACATGTGGGTGGCTTGTCTGCACTGTCCACTGAGCCACTGTTACGATGATGATGATGATGATGATGATGGTGGTGGTGGTGGAGGTGGTGGTGGTGGAGGTGGTGGTGATCCTCCACCACGTCAGCAGGGAGCTGACAGGTCCTGAGGAAGCTCAGCCCTCAGGGACACTTAGGCACCCCCTTCCTTGGCCAGTGGGAGGTTTCCAAGGCACTAAGGGCTGATCTCCTAAAAGCCGCCAAGCCGTCATCCCGTAACCACTGGGGCTGGGAGTGGGGCCTTTTTCAAATGTTTTATTCCCTCCAAATGTCACTTTTCCTGGCAGCTGGGGCTCATTTTGAGGACCGTCCATTAGTGCACACACTTTTGCTTCTACGAAATTATTTGGGCTCAAATTGTTGGGCTTTAACTTCTGTTTCTAATTCTAACACACTCGTGTTCACATGGCCTCCCTCTCATAGCGGCCACACCTCGCTGATGTCGGGGCGCCTGCCTTTCACCGGCCTTCCCTCTCTAACGGGGCTCCTGGTGCGCTGCAGACTGAGCAGGAGCTGCTCAGGATGAGGAGCTGGTGTGCGGAGGCAGCGGGCCTTCCCTGGCATCCAGTGGCAGGAGCGCCTGGTCTTAGCGATGGCTGTTTCCTTCTGCTTCTCCCCTGGTTTCCTGCCATTTTCTGAACAGACGACATTGTCCGTTACTAAAAGCGTACAGCAAAGCAGGCACAGCCGTGTGTTTGTTTGGACTGCTCCCGCTCTGTTCGGAGACGGCCTCATGTTTTGTTGTCTACAGAGCCTGTGTGACGGTGCCCTGTCACAGTGTCACAAACGGAGCGTTCCGTTGGCTGCTGTGAAGAAGGGTGTCTATGTCGTGTGCTCCACAGGCGGACAGAACTGGTTGGCAATCCCAAATGTGATCGCTGAACTCCTGTTTGAATTGGTATCAGTTTTCCCAAGTCTCTAAGCCTCTGTTGTTTCATCCACAAAGTGGGGTGATTGTGGCTACTTCATAGGTTGTGAAGCCCAGCACTCTCGTGCGGTACCTTGTTTCACACAGTGCCTGGAGGACTGGAGACACTTGGCCAATTGTCACTGTAATTCCTTCCGCATTCAAGCGCCTTTTCCCCTAAAAGGAGCGCTGTGCGGCTTTTCCACGCCATTGAGAGTGTTGGCACAGCACACTCCCCTCCAGCCCTGGGGCCTCTGGAGGACTCCCCCTCCCAGAGCAGCCCTCTCACAGACTGCGGGAAGCTCTGGCAGTCAGGAGGTTCTCTGCGGCAAATGGCAGGTGGCCTCTGGCTCCGAGAACGACAAAGCCAGCTTCCATCCCTCGTGGCTGCCCCTGACACTTACGTTTTCTCTTGCTCTGCAGTGAACAGAGCATCTGCCAAGCCCGGGCCTCCGTGATGGTCTACGATGACACCAGTAAGAAATGGGTACCCATCAAACCCGGCCAGCAGGGTTTCAGCCGGATCAACATCTACCACAACACTGCCAGCAGCACCTTCAGAGTGGTCGGAGTGAAGCTGCAGGATCAGCAGGTGAGTGCCGGAGCCACCCATGACACCCGAGCCTGTGCCGCACATGCTCACCAAGTGCACGCATAAAGACACATGTGCACACAGTATAGTGAAAAGAGGCCCAGGAAGTAAGGTCAGGTTTGGAGTCAGAAGATCTGGGTTCAGATTCTGACCCCATTCTCCAATGACACCTTGAGCAAATTATATTTTCTGAACACCATTTTTCACATCTGTCTCATAGAGGTGGTACCCACATCCTGCATACTTCTGTGTGTTAATGTAACAGAATAAAATAATAGATAAGATAAGAAACAGCTTTGAAAAATATATTGTACAAATATATTAGTTTTATTCTATGCTGACATATCCATGAGTAATATGACAATAAAAATTTTTTTTGGTTCGACCCCCTAAGTCAAGCATGTCAAATTCAAAGGCTAACACAGGCCAAATAAACAAGTTTAAGTTTTAAGTTTATGTGGGCTGCAAAAAAAAAACCCACAAGAGTTTCAATTTTCATAGAAACGTAGGTTTATTTCGATAGAGACATGCTGAATACAAAGGGCTGAAATAAATGAGTAATCATTAACATAAAATAATAGAACATTTGAATAAAAATTAATATTTCTCTTGAACATTAACTTACCAGGCACTGAATAACTGCACAAGTTAATAAGCGTAACACAAATAAGCCTATTTTCCTTGTTCTCTGAAAGTGAAATATTTTCTGTTGCGCACACCAAACAAGTCAGTCCAAGACTAATGATGTGGCAATCGGCTGCTGAAATTTTCACTGCTGGTATTAGTGGAGAGAAATGGTGTATCTGTGCGGAAGGGAAATGAATACAGCATGATTATAGTAATCGGTCATTAGTGAACATTACAATTATTAATAATTATGTATAACAGGATATTGTAAAAATTAAGTTACAAAATTTTTATTAAAAAGATTCTTACATACTGTTATATTGGCTGGGCCACAAAAATATTCGTTGTGGGCCACTTGTGGCCTGCAGGCCGCAAGTTTGACATGCTTGCCCTAAGTCTTACTTTGGAAGGAACAGCAAGTTGATTTAAAGAATTTGGGGTCATTGCTCTCCCTAATAGTGCATCTCAAACATATCAGATAAAGGTAGTTTGTGAGGGAACCTGGTAATACCTCCACAGATGCAGGGTGAGTCCACCCATGTCAGGAACAGCCGTGCACACATAAGTAAGACGGAGCAGTCTAATGGGTCAAGGACCAGAATAGACGTGGAGAAAGGGCCCGTGTGGCCTAACCACGGGGACTCTGGTTAGTGCTTTAGTGCTCGCCCCTCTCTCTTAGAGATTGAAAGGGACACAGTTAGCAGTGAAGTCAACAGACCTGTGGTTTCAGCATTTGTGAGACACTCGACCTAAATAGCCTCTCCGGCATCCTTGGTTGGTCAGGCCTTGGCTAAGCTAAGCAGCAGGTTAGCCGCTATCTGCAAGCATCAGCATGTTAGCAATTAGAAAAGAGAGGACCGCTCCGGCTGGTGTGCCCTAGTGGTTAGAGTGTCAGCCTGCACACGGAAGGGTCACAAGTTTGATTCCTGGTCAAGGGCACAGACCTGGGTTGCAGGTTCAATCCCCAGCCCGGTCCGGGTGCATGTGGGAAGCAACCAGTCGATGTCTCTCTCCCTCTCATTCTCTCTCTCTTTCCCTCTCTCTCTCTCTCTCTCTCTCTCTCTCTCTCTCTCACTCTTCCCCCTCTTGTCCCCACTCCATCTCTTCCACTATCTCTAAAAATCAATGGGAAAAATATTCTTGGGTGAGGATTTAAAAAAAGAAAAGAAAAGAGAGAACAGAAACTTAAGACTATTTTTAGTGACTGCCAGTTGACAGTGTTTCTGCTTTGGCCAAAATAGCCCTAAGTTTCAGATTCTGTGGCTAAAAGGGACGTCCCCGCTTCAGGACTCCTGACTGAAGGTAGTCTCTCTAGCCTGGAACTCTTGGTACCTTCAGAGGCATCCCTTTCCCTGTTGACAAGCTTACTGGTAAGAAGGTTTCTCTGAAAACCTCCTAGAAGCGGCTTCCCTGTTCTTCCAGCTCATCGGCTCTAGCTCTGCCTTATAGAGGTATACCGCACCATGCATTGAAGGATACATAGACCCTTAGTTCCCATTATGGTGACAACCAAAACATCTTACCCATTTTCATAACATACCCATGGGTGGGGCTGACGTGGGCATACCACTCTGGTACTTGCCTTTAACATAAGGCGCGTTACCCAGTGCAGTTTCCGAATCAAGTGGGTGTCCCTAAGTGATTGCTTTCATATGACCAGTTCTCCACTCCCTTCGTGCCTCTTGGTTGCCCTTCAGGGTGCTCTGGGGAGATGGAAGGTACGCTGGAGGGGGCACGGGACTGGAGAACAGGATTCCCGGACACTAGCGCTCACCTTGTTCTCAGGAGGCTCCACACCTCCCTGCCTCCTGCGGAGGAAACCACACGGCGGGGCTCATTTGGGAGGAGGACTTCCCGTGCCGGAGACTCTGGCAGCAGCCCTCAGTGACCCCTGGACGCCTGCATAGTACTCTTGGCTTGTGGTTTCTCCCTTTCAATATCCTATATAATAAAAGGCTAATATGCAAATTGTCCCCTTGACCGGGAGTTGGGGTCAAGACCAGCTAGCCAAACACCCACGGCCCCTCCCCTGGCCAGCCCAGCTCATTTGGCCTCAATCGGGGCAGGCCAGCCGGATCCTACTCATGCACAAATTCGTGCACCGGGCCTGTAGTTTATAATATATCACTCCACTCTCTTCTGGCCTGCAGGATTTCTGCTGAGAAATCTAATAATAATCCAATGGTGTTTCCTTTATAGGTTGCCATCATTTTTTCCCTGGCTGCCTTGAGAATTTTTTCTTTACCATTAACTTTTGACAATTTAGAACGTGTCTTGGAGAAGTAGTTTTTGTGTTGAGATAATTAGCTATTCTAATAGCATCTCATACTCAAATACCCAATTCCTTACGTAGGTTTGGGAAGTTCTCATCAATTATTTCTTTGAATAGGCTCTCTGTTCCCTTCTCCTTCTGGGATACCCATTTTTCTAATGGAGTCAGATCGTTCTCATAGAGTTCTTTCACTTTTTTAACTCTTAGTTCTCTCCTTAGTCCACCTGAATCATTTCCAGATTTCTGTCTTCAAGCTCATGAACTCTTTCTTCCATCTTGCCTGCTCTATTTCCAACGCTCCCTAATGCAGTCTTCATCTCATTTATTGAGGTCTTCAGTTTCAGAATTTCTGTTTGGAGATATATATATATATATATTACTAATATATATATTAATTATTCCTGAGCTCATTGAACTGCCTTTCTAAATTTTCTTGTATCTTGTTGAGTTTCTTCATTACTATGTCTTGAATTCTCTGTCATTTGCATATCAGTCTTCCATGACTTTGAGGTTGGTTTCTGGAGACTTGTCATTTTCTGTACACTGGGATAGACTCTTCTTGTTCAGGTACTGTTTGAACTTAATTCAGCAAATTGATAATTAGAGATCTTTCTTTTGTTTCCCAGTAGATGGTGCTGTAGAGCAAGTTTTGTTTTCTCTTACCAGCACTACTTGCACCTCCTGGTTGCAACAGGTGTGGAAATTGACTCCTGGGTGACCGGGGTGGTGGTGTCCCCACTCTGTCCAGGTTGCCTCAGTCTCAGGGCACCACCACTGTGGCAGGTTTGGGGGAGCCAGGTTCTGGAGCAGCAGCACTGACTCCTGTACTAGTGGCCTTGTAGCCCCGGGCACCATTGTGCTATTAGGGGCATCTCCATAACTGCTCCTTCTGCCTCTGTGTTCCCAGCAGTGGGGGGGAGAAGAGGGAAAGGGAGCTGGCTTTATGGGCACCAACCCTGCTTCTGCCCTGCTTACCTTCCTCTGGGCCATAGTGTGGGGCCACTCCTGACTCCTCCACTGCTACTGTGTTAGCTGGGCCTTGGCAGCTGCTGAACTACACCTGCAGACACTGTCCCTATAGATGCTGCTGTAGCGCATACTTACCTTCCTTCTGTCCCACATCCATGCAGGTTCCAGTACATCCACCTGCAGGTGTACTGGTATGTGGGTCTCTCACGCATGTTTTTGTGCTGAGCAGAGGAACCTTTGTTGGATTATAGATATCTGACGTGGAAATTTAAGGGGAGACAGATCCAAAGGGCTCTTACTCTGCCATGATCCTGATGTGAGAAGAGTTTTTGGAAGCATAAATTAATAGAGCCTTCCGAAAAATGGTTAGACAGACCGTGTCTACTCAGTACACACCTGCATCCACTGAAAGACATGTCTGAAAATACTCAGTTTTATTAATAACCAACAGCTAGAAACTGCACAGATGTCTATGAACCGGACAATGGATTGATTATTTATGGTATATCAAAAAAATGAAATGTGCCCTGGCTGCTGTTGCTCGGTGGTTAGAGCTCCTGAGCACCAAAGGGTCACATGGTTGATTCCCAGTCAGGAACTATATCCGGGTTGTGGATCCCACCACCATCGGGGTTTATATGTGAGCCAACCTATTGATGTTGTTCTCTCACATCAATGTTTCTCTCTCTCTCTCCCCACCTTCCTATCTCTAAAATCAATGAAAAACACATCCTTGTGAGGGTTTTGTTTTTTTTGTTTTTTTTAAGATGAAATGTTACTAATAGATGTTTCTCTTCCTCTCTTAAAATATAAGGCGAAATATTATGTAGCAATAAATAAGAATTAAATACTTATAAATGTAATAACATGGATGAATCTCATAAACATTATGTTGAGTGAAAGAAACAAGAGTATATGCCATAAGAATCTACGTCTGTATAGTTCAAGGGCAGGTGAAAGTAACTCATGGTGATAATGGTCAGAAACGCAGTCACCATGCAGAGGGGTCAGGGACGCAGAATAATGCTCCAGGCCTCCCACCCCTTCGTGAGCCCCACTGGCTAACAATCCTGTTCCATGTCTGAAGGAGAAGGTTAGAGGCCAGGCAGGCCTGGCATGGAACCCCCTGCCTGCTGTGAGCACCTGAAGGTCGGGTTCTAGCTGCTCTCTGTAGCTTGCCCTGGTGGGCCTGGCATTGAGTCAGTTGATATTTCTTGCTTGATTAATAATAAAGGTATTAATGCTTACATTGGTGTGGCACGTTTTAACTTTTCCAAGTGATCCTGCTAACTACGGGCCCATTTATTAATGCAGCCCAAGTACTAGACTTAATGCAAAGGGCGCTGGAAGGCCTAAGTGGGAATTGGAAAAGACCCTTGCCCTTCGGATCTCCGTGTCTGTAAGTCTGGATAAGCCGTGCATCACGGTGGGGCCTTTGCAGTAATCCCACGAGGGCAGTACAGCCAGGATTGCCATCCCCCTTTTGTAAGTGCAGAACCTGAGCCCCGGAGAGGTGCGGTGCCCACTGGGGCGACACAGCTGGAAGGACCCAAGGAGCCCGACTCCCAGCTCAGGGCTCTCCTCTGGATGCTGTGACCGCACAGGATTACAGTTCAATGACGTGACCAGAGATCCTGTGGGAAAGCCGCCTGGGCGTGCTCTCCCCTGCTGTGACTTACCCCCACCCCTACCATCCTGTCCTCTGGTAGCCCCTGGGGACACACTATCCTTGCCTCAAAGCCGCTCCCTCCAGCTCACTTACCTTTTATTTATTTACACGTATTTCTCGCTCTTTTTCCTCCAGGTTGTGATCAATTATTCAATCGTGAAAGGGCTGAAGTACAATCAGGCGACACCAACCTTCCACCAGTGGCGAGACGCCCGCCAGGTCTATGGCTTGAACTTCGCCAGTAAGGAGGAGGCAACCACGTTCTCCAACGCCATGCTGTTTGCCCTCAACATCATGAATTCCCAGGAAGGAGGTAAGCGGGCTCTGCCCCATCTGCGGCTGCGCCGAGCTCCTCTCCTGTTCCCGGAGCCGCCCACAGCTCTGGCTCTCGGGCGCCCTCCTTCCCACCTGCGCTGAGCTGGCGCGTAGGAACTGCCACCCGCCTGTATGTTTAAAGGGAAACGCATGGTGTTGACATCTCTCGCCGATGGTGAGATACAGACCTGCGCTGATGTGTTCCTAGGAGTATATGTCCAGGCCTGTGTCACACTGGTCACCTGCTTCCAGGTTCCAGATCCAAACTCAGCAGAGGTGGGAGGGAGGAAGCAACCATGTATTCTTTAATTCGATTACTTATGCCTAACAAACTTTAACTAAACATTGACCAAGCGTAAGAACCTGGTGGGCAGAATATATAAGAAGTGAATAGATGAATCATAAGCTGCCAATTATGCTGTCCTAAGTCCTCGGGAAAGTGCGAGCAAAGGAAGGGAAACAAGTAACCGCCCATCTGGGCTGCCAGGGAGGCTTCGACAGGTGGCGGCATTTGAAGGATGAGGGGGTCACATGGCAGAGGTGGGGGCGGGCCTGGGGCAGAAGGAGCAGCACACACAGGGCACCCGGGCATGAAACCTGGGGGGGGGGGGGGTGCTAAGAAGGCACTGCAGCGTTCCCGAGGCCTGGGGTGCAGGTGGGGAGGGCGCTGGAAAGGAACCCAGAAGGTGGGGGGCTCACAGTGAAAGGTCCCACAACCTGAAGACTTGGGTGCACTTGATACTTCTGCAGACAGTGGGTGGGTGGGGAGGGGGTTGCTAGCAGAAGTTCCTAAGTAGGCAGTTAAAGCGATGAGCAGAAAATACATGTGGCTTGAATTGGAAATTTGCAGCGTTAGCTTAGAGGGCGGACAGAGGCTTCCCGGGCGTGGGTGACTCAATAGCCACGGGCATGGTCCTGCACTTGGCTAGAGACCTCACCTTGCTGGAGCCTGGGACCCACGGCTGGGGCTGAGCACTGGTTCTGCCGAGGGGCCCTGGGACAATGACTTCATTCTTCTGCGCTTCACTTCCTTATCTGTGAAGTGGGGGTGCTATGGGTAATTTTTACATTTAACTGACTAGAATGTAAAATGTTTAGCAGACTGCCTGACATATATCGACCGCCCAGGTTAGTATTGTGGTATAATTTCTGTCTCTGCTGTTGCTGCTGCCAGACTGGGGTGGGAAGTGGGGAGTCGTGGTACTGAGAACCTGGGGGAGCGAGCAGACATCTATTGTCCTGTACACTGCAGCTGTGCGACCCAGTTTCAGCCCTAGGGAAGATGGTTGTGTGGTTTTGTTTTGTTTGTAAATGAACATGTTTTGAGTATGCTTCCAAAAGTCTTACACAGAAGAGGTACGTACAGAGGTCTTTCCCCTCTTGAAGTGGCTCCAAAGTGTGTGGACTTTCTGCTACGGACGTGGGGCGCGTGCTGGGGCAGCTGCTCATCCACGACGTGTGGAATGGTCTGAGCAGGGCTGAAACATGGTAGGCACCATATGAACAAATGCTCATTAAACGTTGCCACCCAAGAGCCTTGAGCCTTGTGGTAAAAGGAGCTGAGTTGAAGGTTCTGATCTGAACTACCTCACCTGCCCCAGAATGTGAGTTCAGCTCTGTTTTAACATCTGGATACCTTGAGGGTCAAAACACAAGGTTTCAATTAAGTCAGACAACTAACTTTCAAAGCAACTGCTTACATTAAATAAAAACCTAGTTACTTTATTAAGTTCACCATAGAATCACAAGGAAAGCAGTTAATCCACCTGTTACTGTTTTCACATAAGAAACCTGTGACCCGTTATGAGAATAACTTACTGGTGTCGGGCAGGAGCTCCGATTCAGAACCCAGACCTCTCTGCCGGGCGAAGGGGTGTCTTTGTTGGGGGGAGTGGGTCACAGTGTGAGTGGCCTGGTCTCACACGTGCATCCTGAGTAGCAGGTGCCCGTCTGGGTCCATCGGCCGTGGCAGGTCTGCTTCTGTGGGCGGCGAGCTGCTGCGGAGGGGCCCCGCGCCCACCGAGGGCTGTGCTGCTCCTTCCCTGAGGGATGGCCTGTGGCCAGTGCGTGCTCCAGTCTGAGACGGACAGCTGAGGTTTTACACGTGTGCGCCAGGACAACCGGGAATCTTTAACAACAGCAGTTTTGCCGGCATTTGAACTTCATCGTGTGTGTGTGTGTGTGTGTGTGTGTGTACATGTGTACGCACTCCACACAGTGTCTTCCCTCCAGGCTGTGTGTCCGTGGTCAGTTGCTGTGGCTGTGGGGTGGGACTCCATGGTGCGGCTGTGCCACACGGTCCAGCCTTCCTGCTCTCGGCAGTTCGGCCTCTGCGCTGGGCCCCGCGCAGGCAGCCTCTCCCCCACCAGCTGCCGCGGAGGCCTGGCTGCCAGCTCCCTGGCCTTCCCTCCCGGTGGGGGCAGTGTGTAGTAGCGAAGAAAGCATTTGCTTGGTGGCAGCGAGAGCATCTATCCAGCCTCTACCCTGACACCTATCTCATCAGGGGGTTGTGAAGATTAAACTCGCAATGTTTATAGAGCCCTTGGCGGGCAGTGCCTGGCAGAGGGGCTGGGGTGAGGACACCGGGTCCCTCCCCGTCCACATCCAAAGAAGCAGCATGGTGAGGCGGAAGCGCGCACCTCGGAGCCTGGGTGTCCTGGTGCCGAGTACGCCTCCCATCTCCCCTGTCCCCGCTGCCCTCTGTGCCTCCCTCCTGATACCAGAGGGTGGGTTCCCGCCTGCTTCAGATGCCAGCAGGGACCCAGTGTCCGTCACCGGTGCTTAAATCGGAGGTTCCCACACCCCGCCCCCCACGGGGCTCAGTTTATTTCACAGAGCTCAGGAAGACCTTTTACTCACTAGGTCACTCACTGGTTTCTGGTAAAGGATGTAACCGCAACCGCCAGATGAGCCAGACCCCTGGGGCCAGGTGGGGGGGGAGGGGCGTGAGCACCGTGCCTCTGGGTGCTCACTCCACACACTCCCACTGACCAGCAGTGTGACCGAGCAAGTCCCTTCTGTGAAAGCAGACAGGATCGGGCACTGAGGGTTAGAGGGTTACCTGCCACAATACCTGTGTGGGCACCTCATCGCTGTCCTGTCCAGCTGTTTCCTTCGGCTGCCCCACCCTGCCCACGCTTTTTCCAGATCCAGTCCTTTGTTCCCAGGTCCAATAGTCACCTGCGATACTGCTTTAGTTATCCGCAGACTTCTCCCCTGGTTATAGACCGGCTCATTGTCCAGGAGAGCAGGGCCAACTGATGGGATCCAGCCACCTTCTGGAGAGAATTTCTAGGAAAACCTTCATCCTCAAAGCCCCTGTTGCGGGGAAGACCATAGTTGAGGCCCAGGTGGGGCTGGGGAGTGGGGGTGGGGAAGGAGTCTCAGGCGTAGGGAAATAGCACCTACATTTTGCAGACAAAGCTAAGCCCGCTGAGGGCAGCACCTGTGCTGGGACACTCAGCAAGGTAGGCAGAGCTGGGGCCTTACCTCAGGTTTCTCCCTCCAGCCCAGGAGGCTCAGGTTTGACACACCCACTCCTTCCTAAGAAAGCCTTTCCCTGACCTGGCTGCTGTGAGGCTGGAGGAGGGGAGCTGAGGACAGAAAGCAGTATTCAGGAGGCGTGTGAGTTCTCACCACTGAAATCAAGGCAGATCCTCCCCGTGGGTGGAGCCACCTGCCCTGGCGGCTAAGTTTCAGTAGCGTTCTCCCTCAGGAGCCATCGGGAGCCATGCTATCTATCCTTCAGCTCACTCCCGCGGCCTCCCCTGCATCCAGACCAAAACAGGTTTTCTGTCTCAGCTCCCACCAAGATTACCCCAAGAAACTTCCCAGGTCAGAAGGTCCAACAACCCCTAATCATCACAGTCACAGATACTCCCAGGAGGAGGCGGGAGTGACCAGGGAGCTGGCCACGCTTCATGTGACTGAGCCTGAGCATATCAGGGAGAGGGGAGAGAAAGCTCCAGAGCCCCCCATGGCATATAGTAGGCCATCCCCTCAGACCCCCAGGGCCTGGGCTCAGGGACACACCCAGTAGGCTGAGCAGGGAGGGGCGCTGGGGTACGTGTCCCAGCACCCGGACTTCTGAGGCAGGAATGCCCGTGGGACAGCAGCGTGGAGTTCATTCACAGGGTCGGAGTCGGGAGCCACCGGCTGCCTGACCTTGCGCAGGACTCTGTCCAGGCCTCCTCTGTCCAGGCTTGTAAACAACATGGTGATGTTTACTTCCGGTGAGGTCAGGGAGTACCAAAGCATAGGTTGATGGTGGGAGCTCTGAAGACGCGCTGACCAGGGCAGCTGTGCCTGGAATTGAGTTCAAGCCTCTGGCGTGCAGGCTCAGCCCGTGTGGATTTTCTCCAGAGGCCTGAGCTGGGCCCGCGGTTAGCTGTGGGAGCCTCCGATGCTGAGGCAGGTGTTGGGGGGCTGGGCAGGACTGGAGCAGAAGCAGAACAGTCAAGGGCACCTTCGTTTCCAGTTTGGGGTTGAATGCAAAGAATTTCAAACTGGTCATGTTGGGGAGTTCCAGGGGCCTCGCCCTGACGCGGCTGGAGTGGCTCCACTCTATTTTCCCGCCGGGGCTCTGAGTCTGAGAAAAGGAAAAGGGGGCGCACCTGGGAGCCTAGTGGCGTGCACGTGGGGTGGATTAGAACCCGGGGAAGCGCTTGTTTCCATCAGCCTAGGATTTAACAGCACCGCCTCCCGTAGCTGGCGCTTGTGGTAGCATCGTGGCTGTATTTCAGGATGTGACTGTCCTGAGCCTGGGTGGTAAGTGTTTCCCACCTTCTCCTGGGGCCCTGTGCTAACCCCCGTCCAGGTCAGCGTCAGTGCGAGCGAGGGAGGCCCAGGCAGGACTGACAGCCGCTTCCTCACCCTGTTCCCTTCAGAGGGCAGAGTCGGGCTGAATTCTGCTTTTTTTCCTAAAGATGAAGACATTCTGGGCTGTCTTACTCCCCTCATACAGGAAGGAGGCCCAGCTTGGGGCGCCTGGAAGCCCGAGGAGCTGCCCCTCCCCAGCCTCTGCTCCTGACTGCCCTCTGCTGGCCGCTCCTGAGGGCCAGGCGCCTGGGTCAGGCAGGCCCTAGCTCCCTTCCTGGCCAGGCCTCACAGGTCACAGGCCACTTACAGGAAGCCCTCTGCCGCTGTCCCTCTCATCTCCCGCCCAAACCTTCAGGCCCCGCCCCTGTTCTCAGAACCTGCTCCCCGGTGAAGCCTTTGCAGCCACGTGACAGGACTGCTCCCCGCACCCCAGGGGGCTTTACCTGTGCTCCATCATGACAGTTAGCACCACTTGTCGTGTCCTCTCCTTCTAGCATTGAACCCAGTCAGGTCTTGGGTCCTCGGAACCAACGTTCTAGCGAGCCTGGGAACTCTTGCCACATCCACGAGCTGGACACCTCAGCCCCACACTCCCATGCCTCCCCCAGAGGGTTGGAGCAGGACCCTGCCTGGCAGCCTCTCTCCCCTCTTCAATCTGTCCTCCCTGCTGGCACTTCCAGGGTGACCTCTCTAAAGAACAGGTCACTCCCACCAGGCCCTTCGCAGCCGGGCTCTTGCTCCCTGCAGTCGTGCCCACCCCCCCCCACCCCCCACCCCCCCCACACACACACACACACCTCACTTTGTGCTGAGCCGTGCACGATGGGGTCATGCTCCCTGCTCCGGGCGCCCTGCCCTCTGCTGCCCACCGCCCTCACTCTAAACTCTGTGTCCCACGGGGTTGGACTCCTGGTTTGCTTCCTAGACTGTGAGCCCTCAGGGGCAGGCGCCCTGAAGAAGGGCTGTTGCATCCTAGGTGTTTGGCGAGTGGAGGGCTCGCCATTTGCTCCCTCATCTGTTCTGTGTGTCCGCAAGCCGGGCGCTTCCTGCCCTCACACCGTCCTCTGAAGACCAAGGTGACGTTCCTGAAGCAGCAGCGCTCTCCAGCCTGGAACTGGGCGCAAGGTGAGGGGTGCTATCTGTGATTGAGGGACATGGCACATAGAATTGTCTCACACAGAAATCGCACCCGTCACCTTGGCCCAACTCGCACCGCCCCTGACGATGGAGCACGCCCGCCCAGCCCGCAGCCCCGTGTCCCCGGACCTGCAGTTGCCGTGGCCCTCAGGGGTGTGCTCATCAGATATGAACTCAGAGCTCGGTTCAAGTATAGCTTGTGCAGGGTGTGCCCTGGGACAAGTCACTTCTTCCGGAAACTCAGTTTCCCCATCTGTGCGATGGGTTAGTCAGACCTACCTCACAGGGTGGTTGTGAGGGTGGCAGGAGATGATGCTTGTGAAGGTTCTTGGTCAGCTGTCAATGACTAGCTACTAGAAGTTACTCTTTGCTTCAATATGTGAAAAGTTAACCACACCAGCTCCTGGGGCTGCTGCAGCCTGTGCTCTGGACACGGGGTGAGGAAAGCAGGGCTTGGCCTGAGCTTGCAGGGTTGAGGGCAGCTGGGGAGGACCGGATGGGAAGGAGGATTCTGGTGGAACAAGCAGATCTTGGTGGTTTGGGGGTCCCAGAAGAGGCTCTGCCTGGCCCTTGGGGTCTCCCTCTGCACATTGGTGGGACTTGGTATCCCTCCTGGGGACTCCTAACTTCTGAACACCCTGCTGCCGCCATCGCCTTCCTTTAAAGATGCTGGTGTGTTTGCACTTCGCTCCTGGAGAAGCACTCCTCCCACAGCCCGGGACTCCCTCCCTGGCGCTAACGGAAGATGTCCTTGGAGTTTTGGTTTTCCGTAGGTGAGCCTGGGCACCACACCCGGTCAGGCTGTGAGACAGCAAGTGGTTCCCACGCAATGCTGCCTCGCCAGGCCTGCCTAATGAGCCTTGGGTTGGGCACAGTGAGCAGCTCTGGGCAACACTGGTGACTGACAAAATGACACAGAGTCAGGGGCAGATGACAGGGTGCCAGGCCCATGCTCCAGGTCATGGCACACAGCAGCTCTGTCACCTGGAGCAAGCCATTTCACCACCCGAGCCCTAGTTTCCTCATCTTTACAATGAACCTAACAACCACCTGCAGAGGCTTGAGGCCTAGGTGATAAAGTAGATGGGAACATGGTTTCTGCTGGAGCACCCAGTCCCGAGACACTTTCCTAGGCTCTCACCCCTCTACACAGCGAGTCATGACTGGGTGGGACGAAGTGGTGACACCCCCAGGGCTACCCCCACGCTCCTTAAGAAAAGGAACAGGTCTTGCCCTGGCGGGTATGGCTCAGTTGGTTGGAGCAGCGCCCCATGCACTGAAAGGTTACTAGATCGATCCCAGTCAGGTTACATACCCAGAAGCCTGCCTTTCTTCTGTCTGGTGTGTGTGTGTGTGTGTGTGTGTATGTGTGAGTGTGTGTGTGTGGCCTAAAGTGACCCCCAGTCTCCTGAGTCCTTGAAAGTCTTGTGTCCTAAAAACTCATACAGATTTTATTTTCTACTCTATGAATATTTCCCTGTTTTGAACTATTTACCATTCAGTGTAGAAGGGTGGTCAGCGTTCTCCCCGTACATACCCCCAGAGCACACCACGCTGTTGGAGTGCCCACCCCTGGGTTGGAAGGGCCATTCCAGTTCAGGAGTAGCGTCAGGGAGTGCTCGGGCCCCTAGCAGAGCAGGCGTGGCCAGCCTCATTAATCGCATGCTCTTGAAGATCTGTTCTGGGAACACGGAATAAAAATTGGGAGTAAATACTTGCTGAAGAAACAAATACATTTCACTAACAAACTCATAGGCTCATGGTATGAGAAAAGGCCCTGTGGTCATATCAGCCAAGACCCTCATCTTAGAGATGGAGAAACTGGCTGGGAACGTCAGACCCGGAGAATCGGGATTCAAATTCAGCCAGCCGCCTGGTTTCAGAGGCACTTGTTCCTCCTGGCCCCTTTTGCACACACTGATGTTGAAATGTCACCACTGCCCACCTGGGAGGGCAGGAGAGTCTGTGATCCCATCCAGCACAGCTTCTCTGGTGGGGGCTGATGGAGAATTAACAACAGGTCTGGTAACAACGCTTTCGGTTTCTCCAGCGCCTCCCTCCTGACATGTCCCTGTGCCGCACCTGGAAGCAAAGTGGCCCGTGCTGGCGGGCAGGTCTCAAGTTGGATGTCTGCCCACTGGGTACTGCCCTGAGGCTTCTCCTTTGGGAGGTTTCACAACAGAACCCATGGTAGAGGTGGCCCCACAGAGACAGAGGGAGCTATTGTGACAGTCTGGGATTGAGGCTGCAGGCCCGGCCTGGTTCCGGCTATCTCTCTGACTAATTTAATGCAGTCAACTTCTTCATCTCTCTGGGCAGCCATGGCCCAGTAGGGTAATGATGGCCACTGCTGGCCTCTTCATGCGGTGTGTTATGAGAATTTCATAGGCAGCGTTTACTATGACATGCTAACTACTCAGAACTACCTAGCAGGGAAAGAGACAGGCATTGTCAAGTTGCACTGTATCCACTCTAGGCTGATCAGCGTGCCATTGATCCACACACCAAGACAAGTGGTGCTTTTGTTAATTTTCAGACAAGAAACAGAGTTAGAGAGGTTCAGTAACCTGCCCAAGGTCAGAGTGACTGACAGATCCAGGACTCTATTTAGCTCTAAGTGGCTTCCGGTTCCACGGGCTCAGAACAGTGCCTGGAGCCTAGTGCGCAGTCAGTAGGTGGTGGGCGCGGCTGCTGCCAGCCTCTGATGCTTCCTCTCCAGCGCAGCCCAGGGGGCGGAGGGGAGGGGCATGGATTAAGTCCCAGGGAGGGAAAGTGACCCGCTCCCCGAGGTGCAGAGCCCACTAGAATCGATTGCTAATTGTCTGGGGAAGGATTTGGACAGGCAGGGCCCGTGTGAGCCCTGAGTCTGGAGAGGAGATGCCAGCCTTCAGATGGCCTTCATTGGCAGTGAGTGGGGGCTCCCTCAAATTCCTTTGAAGTCCAGCTTGTGCCTTACAGACTCATTCGTGTTTTGCATATTTGCATTTTAGTCCAGGGAGGTGAAGAGGGAGCAATCAGTATTTATAAGGGAGATGGTGCCTGGCTATTGGGGACACAGGACTGGAGGAGGCAGGGGGGTTGGGGAAGAGTAAGGGGGACCAGCTGGGCCAGGCAAGTCAGAGTGTAGGCGTCAGGTCCCAAAACAGGATTTCTCAAGGGAACCAGCGGGATCCACTGCTTTCCTGGCCGGGGAACAGCATGGAGGAGCTAAGCTTTCTGTCTCACGTGAAAGCAGGGGCTCAAAGACACGAGCCTGGGGCAGAGAGGCCAGGTGGGGGCTGTGGAAGACCCCAGTAGGAGAGCATGCGTCTGGATGTAGGCAGGGCAGCGAAGGTGACCTGAGGACAGTCAGTGGGAGAAACAGCTTTTTCTGCTGTTTGTGGCCCTTCTGGGGATGAGTGGGGGGCAGAGAGGATGAACCACAGGGTGGGAAGCAGCCATTGCCTCTGTGAGAAGGTGCCGGCGCGGTTTCAGACAGGGAGAGTTGGAGGCGATGCCGCGTTTGGCAGGTCCCACAGGCGTTCTCCACGCACATTGTGCCAGGCCCTGAGCAGGGTGCTGGGGTCCAGAGCAGGGCAAGGCCTGGGCCGCCCTCTCAAGGAGCTCACGGTTCAGGGGGTGCACAGCAGCTCCATGTGGACTGGGAATACAATCCTTAGGACAGAGAGGGGGAGGGAGAGGACCCGGGAGTGCTCCAGGGGGACACTGCTCCAGGCCATGTCCCAAGCCTTACTCCTGTGGGTCCTGTGGGTTTGCCAGTGAGGGAAGCGCAGACGAGCTTCCTGCAGGTCTGGTGACAAGACTCACTGGCAGGTTGAGGGATCCATTTCCTGTGGGCCTTGGAGCTGGTCAGGCTGGTAAAAAAAAAAAAACAAGCAGGGCTCGCGGGAGCAGGTTAGGATAGCAGCCGGTACAATGGTGAGGAAAGGTAGGCCAAGGAGCAGCCAGCAGGGACGCCTGGATGGCCCGAGGTGGAAGAGATGGCCCAGGGCTCTTCCTTTGGCCCGGCACCTGTTCCTTTGGCCCCATGCCCACCTGTCTCATCCCATCGCCCACAGGGGACCAGAGGAGAGCGTGGCAGGAGGTTTCCTCTGGCAGACCCTCCCCGGGCCCCCAGGGCTCCCTGGAATCGGGTAGACAGGAGGGTTCTGATAGGTTAGCTGGGAAGCCGCATTAAAGATTGAAGCGTGAAGCCCATCTGACGGGCGCCCGAGGATCGGTTTCCCACTGCAGGAGCCAGGCAGCAGAGGAAGGAGAGGTAAGTGGCCAGGATGCGAGGAGCGCGCCTCCGGGACTGCGCCCAGGGGCCTGCCCGTAATGGTCAGCAGGGAGTGGACCTTCCACTGCTTCTGCTTCTGCCACTGCGACTGCACCGTGCTTTGCAGAGTGAACTGTAGGTGACGGGCGCCTCCCTCCTTCCTGCTCCCCAGGGCCCCTCCTTCCGCCCCAGCTGTTGGGGGTCGGGGTGGGAATGGGGGGAGGGTACCTGCCATTGACCCACAGAGGGCTTGGGTGCTATTTACACGCAGGCCTTGCAGGAGGGGCGGGCAGAAGCAGGAGCGTGCGGGACTGGGCGTCAGGACATGCGGGCACTTGTTCCAGCAGCACCAGTCACTTGAGACGCAGGTGGCCCTCTCCGAGCCTCAGTTTCCCCATCTATAAATAGGTCTGATAGGCCCTGCCCTGGATAGTTGAGTAGATTAACCAAAATGATGTGCAGGAGCTTCATCACACAGTCAGGGTGTGGCAGGTTTTTATTGCTCTTCGTTCTGTTTGAGATTCTTTTAAAGGCTTGTTGTGTGTCCTGAAGTGAGCTTATTGGGAAAAGGAGAAACAGCTTTACTAGGAAGCTCCCTGGCCTGACAGGGCCTGAGGGGGACCACGCAGGCTGGTGGCCGTGTCCCAGCCCAGAGGCTGGGAGACTGGGTTCCAGCTGCTCCCCCAGGATCCTCTGCACAGGAGAGGGTCGGGGAGGGAGTGCTGCTCGCTGGCCCTGGGGCGGCACAGCGGCCTCCTGCCGCCCTTGACCCAAGGAAAGGACTTTCCTCTCGCCACCAGGTAGGCGCTTTGGCCGTGGCCTTGGGCTTTAGTCCCTCTGGACTGAGTCTCTGCCTCTGCACATGCTGACCTCCCAGGCCCACAGGTCATGCAGACCCGGGCCCTGGAGACACAGCTGTAGCCATCGGTCACCCTGGGGTTGCACCGACACTGGTGGCCCAGGGGTGGGGGAGGCGGGGTGGGGGAGATCTCCTGCAGGCTTGCAGTGGGTGATGCATCAGCTGACTGCTGGTCTGAGCTAACCAGGCTGCTTCCCACTGCGGGCCTGTACTCAGTAACTCAGTAGTAAGGACCGGGCAGAGAGGGCACTAAAAACACCCGGGTGACGTAAACAAGCAAGGAAACGTGTTCAACAAGGAAGGCAGTTGGAGTCTGTCTGCTGCTGAGCTGGGAGGGATGGGGGGGCAGAGGGGTGCTGGGCACAGCGTGCTGGGGTGGACACAGCCTGGACTGGGTGACATTCGTCCTGGGCACTGGTCCCAGCTCTGCCACCAATTCCTGTGTGGCCTTGGCAAGGTGACTCTGATTCGTAGGCCCAGATCACAGGCTCCATTCCCGCATGGTCACTTGCCTGCTTGGTAACAGGAATCTGGAAACAAGAGAGGACGTGCTAGGGAATTGGCCTGGGAAGGTGCCTCCCCCATGTCACAGTGTGGCTGTAAGTCAGGTCAAAATGGAGGGGCCTTCCTGATAAAGGAGAGGAGCCAGCCAGAGAGATGGCAGAGGGGGAGGGCGCCGTGGGGCTTGGGCCTCTGCCCAGCCCCGACCAGGTGGCTGTCGTGTGCTGGCCAGAAATCCCATCGCCCGCACGGAGCAGGTGCTGGCTCCTTTGTCTAGGAACTCCTGCGAGCTCAGGTTCCATCCCTTCCGGAGACCAGGGGATGCCTTTCCTATGGAGGCTAACCCGAAACCTGGCCGTCCTCCGTCCCAGAGGAGCGAGGCCGGCTCCCCGCACTCATCAATGTTAATGGGGAGGCAGAGGGACGGCCTTTCTCAGAGGAGGTGTCAGCGGTGGCTCAGTGCCTCTGCCCTCCGCAGGCTGTGCCGCACAGGGCTGGGCTCCCAGAGGGCTCTTCCCCTGTGGGGACACTGCCGTTTGTCTTCAGTATGAGGCAGCGCATCCTTCACTTGCCGGTGTGGAAGTTGAAAAGAGGAAAGCAATCCCACACCCCAGAGATAGCCACTGTCACCGTTCTGGTACCTTTTCTTTTCCGTCCCTTCACCCTATGCAGGTTTGGGACCCAATGGCCTTGGCTCCGTCCTTCTCATTTCATAGGAAACTGGGACCCAGATTTATGTGTGGCAGGACTCCAACCAAAAATGGATCTCCCGGCTCCAAGTTCCCTCTGTGGGGGTCTGTATAAACTGGAACAGTCCAGAAGAGGCCAGCCAGGAATGGGAAGGACTGGGACGGGAGTGAGGGGCAGCAGAGGTCTGGAGGGGACACAGCGCTGTTCTCGCTGTCCAGCGGCCTCCAAGCCACCGCCACTGGAAAGACTGACTGTCTCCCAGGTCCTGCAGGGACCGCTGGGAGCAGTGCTAGCGAGGTGGGTCTCAGCGCACTGGGAGGGAGCCACTGGCGGCCAGAACCGCCCTCCTCAGGGCACCTCTGTGATCAAGTCCCATCACACCTTCAGCCCTCCGCACAGAGGCCAGACCTGGCAGCCCGAGAGCCTGGGACAGACACTCGTTTGCACACACCTCACCCAAGCGCTCTGGGGACGGAGCATCAGGGCAGGGACAGGCAGGAGGCAGACCCACAGCCTCACTTTCCAGAGGCCAGCAAGGTGCTGAGAGGCTGCGGCTCCTGCCCGCCCCACCCCTCCCTCTCTCCCACGTGGTTCTTGTGCTCAGCTCTTCCTGATCCTCTGAAGGACCCTGGCTATCCCCTTCCCACCCTCTGCCCACCCTCCCTTCCTCTGGAGGGAAAGTCCAGCATGTGCTTCATTTGCCCTGGGCTCACACGGGGCAGCGGAGGGCACTGGCTTTAGCCTCTGTTCTGGGCCTGGAGCTGGTCCCACTGGTGACTTATGTCCCCAGCATCCCAGCTTCTCGTGGAGAAAATGGAGATAAGTGAGGATTCAACAAGGCTCCTCCATAAACTGCCCATAAACTTGTGTTCTCTCTTTCCTTTCCCTTCCCACTGTGTGTTCCCAGTGCCTCCACTGCTGGCCTGAGTCTCACCTGCTCAAATGTCTCAAGGCTTAGGGGGTACAGTCCCAGCCCAGCCAGTTTCCAGCGGTGAGGGGAGAGGTGTACAGAGTCACCTGCTCTAGTCTCCACAGTTGGCTGGAGATGCGCAGACCATTTGCCCAGGGCCCAGTCATTTATTTTCAACAAATACTGATTGAGTATTGACCAGAGGCTAAGAACACTGTGGGGAACCTGGAGAACAGAACAGTTCTGTCCCTGGAGCGTACAAGTCAGACTGTGTGGAGGTGTGCAGGCTGTGTCCTGGGACGAGGGCCCAGCGCTGGCAGGGTCCCTGCACGGCGAGCGTGACCTGGGCCCGCCCGTCCCCTGCCTGCCCCAGCTCTGCAGCGTTCTCCTGGAGCCCCGCCTCATCGGCTCTCCCTGCCCCTGTTAGACAAGGGCAGCTTTCCTGGGTGTGCTCAGCCCTCGGGGTGGGCTCCTGTGTCAGATCAGGTCAGAGACAGGAATGGAAGCCTTTAGAAAGGGTGCCTGAGCTCACTACCACCTGCTCACAGGTGAGAAACTGAGGGTGCCTCCCCAGGCCTCAGGGCGGTCCAGGGAGGGACACACCGCTGACCAACAGAGATGACTTCAGACCTCCTGGCCCCACTGCCTCCTTCCGTCTGGCCCCGTCAGTGCCTCCGGTCAGCCAGGCTGACTCACCTGGGTCCTCTCTGTGGTTCATGGCTGGAGTCTGGCCCAGCGACCCCCTCCCCCAGTGTTGTTTTCTTGCTCTGCCCCCGACTTCAGTCAGCTCCCAGATTCAGCAAGCTCATGACACCAAGGCCAGCACTGGGCCAGCCCCCTCATCTCCAGAGCCACCACCACTCTCTCTGTGTCCCTCCGGGGCGGGGGTCCAGCCGGGCAGCAGAGTGGCTGTGGGGTGGGCTGGAGTCTTGTTCGGTGGAGCTTGGACCAAACCCTGTAACAGTCAGGCTTGTTTCCACACTGCACGGTCAGTGTGGAGGGCAGACGGGAGGAGGGAGGTGGAAAAGGCTCTGAGGTAGACCGAGGCATCGCAGGAGGGAGATGCTGAGGCAGCCACATGGGGATGGATTCTGTCGGGGTCTCAGACACAGCAGCAGTGGGACTCGGTGTGGGGTGGAGGAGGCGGAGCTGGGCCCCACCCGCTCCTCGCCTGGATCCTGAAGGTGAGACGTGACTCCGTGACACAGGAGAGCCTGTGGCCTCCTCCCTGGCTTCCGATGCTTCACCGGGAATCATGCAGGTGACTCAACACCGGGACAGGGACGTGGCCACCAGCCACCCAGTGCCCCACCCTGAGATTCTCTCCCTGAGGAAGCACCTACAGGTGTCTGTACCAGCAGTTTCCCAAGGGATCCCACACAGTTCTGGGGGAGCAGTCCTTCTCCGGTCTCTCCACCCTGCCTCTGCCAGGGGCAGCCAGGCCGGTGGGGTGAATCTGCCGGGTACCGTGGGCCACTGAGCAGACCCCTCCACAGGGAGGGACTGTCCTCCTAACGAGCTCATAGCAGGCTAACACTCCTTAGTTTAAGCAGAAAGCACGGGAGGCCTTATGCAGCACAGTGTTGTCTTCCCTCCGTACTAAGATGCCAGCCGTCTAGTTCTAAAGCATGTCTCCGGTACAGGGGCCAGGGCCCCTGGGGACAGCGAGGGCCCCTGGGAACAGTGAGGGCCCTGTTAGGTTCCCCACCTCTGGAGGACAGGCTGCTGGGGGACCCAAGTGCAGGATCAGCAAGGACTACTGTGTGGACAGCTGGCTGCCCTCTGGGGTCCTGACAGAGGGATGGCAAACACTTCCTGTGACCAGGCCAGTGCAGCAGACGCAGAGGCCTCCGAGCAGCTAGTGTTGCCCGGGTGTAAGACCTCGGTCCCAGGGTGGGACCTGGCCAGGGTATGGTGGCTCCAGTCCTCAGGCCTGGCACTAGACAGGGTCTCAGGGACAGGGCCTCAGCTCCAGAAGGGCAACCTCCAGATTCAGGCCGTGGGCTCAGCAGCAGAGACCGGGGCTAGGACACCTTCCCTCCTGCCTCGGCCAGGATGTGGGTGGGTCAGAGCTGGGGGACCCTGTCTGCTGTGTGGACACCAGGCAGAGGCTGTGCACCCCTGAGGCTGCGGCCCTGTGTTCCTGGTTCTTAGGCAGCGGGCCAGCCGCCCCTTGTCCTGTGTTCTCCCTCCCCCAGCTGGCCATCCGGCCCCGCAGTGTGGTGGAGATGAAGAGGAAAAGTGTGTTTGGCACGTAGTTTGAATCTGGCTCCACCGCTTGCCGGCTGTGAGGCCCTGAGCAGTCGCTTCCCCTTTCTGGGCTGTCTCCTCGCTGTTACAAGCAGCGCTGTCGGGTTGGGCTGGGAGTTGGAATCAGGGCGGTGAGGAGAGCTGATGACACTGTCATCCGTGTTCTCATGTTCCTGCTCTGGTTTCCTGGTGGCCAGGGAGGCGCCGGGACCTGAACCTGGCCGCTGGGTGAGGGAAGAGCTTGTCCCTCCAGATCTTTTTAATTGAGGATATTTCTTTGTTAAACTTTTCAAATTTTCTAATGAACATATATTACATGTTGTTTGTAGTCAGGAAAAAAAATGGTTTAGAGCACATAATGATGTGTTAAATTGAGAAAAAAAAGTATTTAGAGACAGGGAAAGAACATAACACTTTTTCATACTGCAGCCAGGCCACCATGCCAGACATCACCAGTCACCTCTGTAAAAAGGCCGTGGGCCTCTCCCCTGCTCCCCCAAGAGCAGCGGGAGGCGTGGAGCCGGGAGCAGGCCTGGCAGGTCCACCAGGGAGTTTTCCTCAGCGGCCTCTCCTCCTCCCACCCAGCCCGGCCCCCACCCACCATCGGGATCCTCCACACGGGGGCGGGCAAGCCACAAGGCATGGCTCAGGGGAACCGTGCCGGAAGCAGATAGATGCCGGGCCCTGGACAGCAGGTCTGAAACTGTCAGATACGGAGGCTAATATAGGGTCAGGAAAGGGCTGTCAAGCAGAAAAAAGCATTCAGACCACGTGGCATCCCATGGTGGAGGAAATAGGGCCTTCCGGGGCGGGTGGGTTGGCTCCTCAGAGTGAGAAAGCCCTTGCTCACCTAGCAGATGTGCGATGTACCAGGAGTTCCTGCCCGGGAGGCGCACGGGGTTCCTGTGCTGGGCAGGAGGCTGCCCGCAATCAGATGGTCCGTTTGCGCTTTGAGATCCTGTCACCCTACCCGCCGGCTCTTGATCCAGGGCACAGCCCGCTCACCCCTCCGCTGCCTGAAGCCCCTCCAGAGAGGCCTTCTGCCCCGGAGGGTTTTGTCACAGGCTGATGCTGTCACCTCCTCCTGGGGAGGAGACCAGCTCCTGAACCGCCTAGTCAGGGAGAATGAGCTGCTCGAGCCCCTCCCCCTCGCTGAGACGCCACGCTTCCCGTGACACCCGAGCTGGCAAAGGCAAGGAACAATCAGCCCTTTCTTGGGTCGGGGCAGAGCTTGGCTTTTCTTGTAAAGGTGACACAGCATCAGCCCCGTGCGGACATGGGTCATGTGCGGGCCTCCCCCGCTCCAGGCCCTGCCTTCAGGGTCCAGGGCAGGGGTGTGGCCTGGGCGGCTCCTCTGACAGCTCTGCCTCCAGCGGCCACTCACTCCCACCGCTGCAGACCCGTAGGTACGGGCAGCCCAGGGCTGACCCGGCTCTGACCCCCACCTGCTCTAGCGCTGTTGCTTTGCTCAAAGGTCGGAAGACATGGCTCTGCGGGGGTTGGTGACGCCAAGTAAGTGCACTGGCGATTTTCGTTACCGTGGCTTCGGGAGACGTGGCAAGTGAGGAAGTGGAAACGGCAATTGTGGTTGGAGAGGCTCGGTAGCCAAAAGGGGTGGTCTGCACCACGTGAAAACGCCGTCCGTTTATTGGCTCTGACAGAAGAGCCACAGAAAGGGCGAGAGAGGTGACTGAGAGGCTGAGGTGGGGCTGGCTGGTACACAGGGCCAGAACCGCTGTTGAAAGGTCAAGGACGCCTCATGGGACGAGCAGGAGGGCACAGACAGACCAGGTGTGTTTGCCGGGCCTGTCTTCTCCACTAACCACCGCGCTCTGTGCTTCTCTGCCCCGCAGGCCCGTCCACCCAGCGGCAGGTGCAGAATGGCCCCTCTCCCGATGAGATGGACATCCAGAGAAGGTAATGCCCCCCAGCAGGGCCCAGCCTGGTGGCCAGGGCACCGTTCGGCCAGCGCAGGACACACTGAGGCGCCCCCAGGGACAGGGAACAGGCCTGGCCGAGAGGAAGAGGGAGCTAGGCCGCTGTTGCTTTGCCAGGATGGTGAGCGCCTCGGTTTCACAGAGAGAGCCCTCGTGACCGGCCGTGTCCTGCGGGCTGTGCTCTGAGTAACATGCCTTCCAGGTATATGAGGAAGTAGTTGTCATGTCGGGAAGGGATTGGGTCACGTGGCCAAGGCTACCAGGATCTGTCTGACTGTGGCCCCAGCTTTAGCATCACCTGTGCCATCTCCACTCACTCTGTCTGAAGGCCTCGTGAGACCTGGCCCTTCCCCCTCCACTGGAGGCCTGGGACAGTGCCACGGCCTCTCTGGAGGACCTCAGCCCCCTGCCCACTCACCTCCCGGGAAGGCTAAAGCGGCGCAGGCCCTGAGAGCGCTGTGTGAGCCAGGGCCAGAGCCACGTCGATGTTCTGTGCAGCCAGCCTGTGGAGAAGGCAGCTCCTGGGGGGCACGGGCCCTAGGATGGCACCCCACTCTCTCCAAGCTGCTCCTACAGTGTGCTGTTGTCCTGACATTACAGCAGAGGTCCTGGTGGCCCAGGGGGGCGTGGCCTCCCAGGTCACGTTGCCAGGAAAGGCAGGGCCAGGGCTCGGACCTTGGCAGCCATGCCCTGCGGGGCCCTGCCTCTCTGTGCGGCTTCGCATCCTGGTCCCCACCATGCTCCCCAGCTTCTGGGAAAGACTAGGACACTAGGGCTGTGGCTGGATGCCAGGAGGACCCCAGGCTGGGGGCGGGAGGGATGTCCCAGCTTCGTCTGGCCTGAGGCTCCCTCCCCCTGGGGAGAAGGATCTCTGAGCGCCTCTGCTCTGACGTGCACTTAGGACTGTCGGCAGGTTCCCAGGCCTTAGATTCCCATTTGAATAGGACAGGGATTTTTTTTTTTTTTGATTTTTTTTTTCATTCTTTTTTGTGTATTTTTTTTTTAAGTTAAAGTTTACACCTGTATTTGTATTAGTGTCAAGTGTACCACAGAGTGGTTAGGCGATCGTGTAATTTACAAGGCGGTCCCCTCTGTCTTCCCAGAACCACCTGCAGCACAGTTACTGCCACGTGACTGCCTGTGCGCCCGTGTGTGCTCACATTCCCGGGGCTGTCTGTAACCGCCGAGCAGCCCTTCTCAGACCCCTCACCTCTCAGTCCCCAGCCCGCTCCCTCTGGCACCGTCACCGTCCTCTGCCTCTGTGAGGCTGTTCTAATTGGTTTGCTCGTTTATTTTTTCATGAGATTCCACACGTAAGTGACATTTGGTGTTTGTCTGGCGTGTTCACTGAGCACAACACCCTCCAGGTCACTTGTGCTGGAGGATGAGTGTTAGCTTAGTCCTTGCTCTGCTCGGGTCAATCGATGAGGGAGGGAGGGATGATCCCTGGACGGACTCCTTGGCACTAATTCCCATGTTGACTGACTCCGCAGGCCTGTCTTCTGGCCTCTCAGGAAAACGGCAGCTGTTCACAAGGTGTACCCCCCCCCCCCCCTCTCCCGCCTGCCTCCATCCCAGCTCAGCCCCCGCCAGGTCCCAGGGCTGCCTGGGCCGAGGGCATGAGTGCGCCTTCCCCGACTGCGAGGGAAGGCACTGGGGCGTGTGGGCCTAAGCAGACCCTCCCTCTGCTCTCTCAGAACGGGTTGAGCATCACCACGCTGCATTATCTAGTTCGCCACCCAGGTCCGAGGCGTGGGGGCCACTGGCTGCAGACAGTTCAGTGTTGCCAGCAGTCTGCTGTCCGCAGGCCGGAGCGCCCCTGGAAGTCAGTCTGTGAACGGCCAGAGGCTAACGCAGAGCAGGGACCCTGCTGGTTCCTGCCACTGCACACAGGGGGAGAGATGGCTGGCACGGAGCCTGCACAGTGAGCTGTTATGAGTGCAGCCCGATTTGTAAATACTTCCAAACACCTCATTTTACGGAAGGCTTCTAAATGTGAATCCTGCTGGCAGATTGGAGTTTGGGTGAGGTCTCGGCAGTTTGGAAGGAGAGGCCAGTGGAGGTGCTGCTGGGAGATTTTCAGACACCGTTAATGCCAAAGGGCCTTTTCTGTCATTTCTTAGGTACCAGGTATAACTCTTAATAGAACTCCCTAGAACAGGTGATACTGTGCTTATTTTACGGAGAAGAATCAGAGGCCCACAAAGCCAGGAGCCCCAGAATGGAAGCCAGAAAGCTCCCTCCCCCTGAAAGGTCTTTGCAGTAAACTGTGACCTTCCTCTAAGATACGAGCAGCTGCACTTACTGAGCAGCTGCCACATGCGGGACCCGGTGCCAGGCACCAGAGAAGGGCCAGCTCGCCCTGCACAGGACGCAGACTCACAGCCCCCACCCCCTGCCATGCAGACACTGCTGCTGGCCTCCAGTTCACCCTCCCCTGAGCCAGGTGGCCACCGAAGCATCCAGCCCCATGCTGCACAGCAGGCACTTAGGGTGGACACACACCGGTGAGGCCACTGCCGGCCCTGGTCCACATGGTTTCTGAGCCCCCACCTGCTCCAGCGCCACCGTCCCAGATTCTGCGGACATGTTTGTGGGTCAGTGTCCTCACTGGACCGGCCTGTGAGAGTGCCCGAAGCTGCTCTGCCGTAAGGAGCTCGGTGTCAGTTCCCTGCAAGGCTCACCGCCCGCGCTGTCCGCACCGCATGGCCCCATCATGGAGGCCAGGCCTGTGGCTCCTTCTGTGCTGAAAGAATGGCACGTGCCCGCGGAGTGTCCGCTTCTGACAGCTCACAGTGCCTGAAACTGTTCCGGGGATAGCCAGGTGCCGTAGGCACAGGACATTTGAGGTCGGGTCAGCTGAGGCCACAGGCACAAAAGCCAGGAGGCCCATCCAGCCCCGGGGAAAGCACGGTCACTCGTCCACATGGTGCCCGAGCCTTCAGGGGGGCTCCCTGTTTAGGGTGCCTGAGACTCAGGAGGCGGCCGGCACTCACCTGTTTGGAGATCTTGAACCAGTCATGTGCCTCCTCTGTTAAGTGGGGGAAGCAAGCCCAGTGGCCAGCAGAGTCAGGGAGGGGAGGAGGGGAGCTCACTGTGAGCACCCCCCCAGCCAGGGCGCACAGTGGGTCCTCAGGAAGAACCGGCAAAACCCAGCTCTGCAGCCTGTGCTCCATGGACCCCCTGGTTCTCTTGCTTTTCAGACAAGTGATGGAGCAGCAGCGCCAGGAGTCTCTCGAGAGAAGAACCTCAGCCACAGGTGAGAGCCCGCAGGCCTGCTCCCCACACCCGCGCGGTGGTGGCCCCACCGAGGTGGTGACAGGCGCATCGGGCCCTCAGCGTGTGCCAGTCCCATCCGGTGAGAGCAGGAGACCCAGAGAGCGGGACAGAGCGGGCGGTTAGCTCAGCTTGCTGGCTCCCCCCACCAGCCTCTGGTGCTGGATGTTGAGGGGAGAAGGGACAGGGGACTGACCAGCACTCAGCATTGCTCCCTGACATCCGGCCCGGTCAGCCCTGTGACCCACAGTTACCTGCCACAGTCGCCAGAGGCCAAGGGTCACTCACAG
Source organism: Pipistrellus hanaki (assembly GCF_964339955.1). Classification (NCBI taxonomy): domain Eukaryota; kingdom Metazoa; phylum Chordata; class Mammalia; order Chiroptera; family Vespertilionidae; genus Pipistrellus; species Pipistrellus hanaki. The sequence goes on from NC_140503.1 coordinate 5,936,589, forward strand.
TCACATCTCAGGGACCAGCGCGGAGATGGGACACAGCAGAAAAGGGTACAGTCTGAGCCACCAAAGACCTTCCTCCCCCTGGAGACCCACCTTCAGAGCAGGACAAAGGTAGCTGAGCTCAAGGGGTGTTAGGCACTGTGGGTCCGGCTGGGCCTCCAAATGCTGGGGACATGGGGACCAGGCTAGGGAGTGACCGGAGCAGAGCCAAGCTCACCCCAAGAAGATGGAAGAGGCAGCCTGAGCTGTCCTGCCCCTCAGAGCAACAGGCTGCCCTGTCCCTCCTCCCTCCTCCCTCCTCCCTCCCAGGAAGCACAGCGGGCTAGGGACTAACGGCCCCTCGTTGTGTTTCAGGACCCACCCTCCCACCGGGGCACCCCTCATCTGCAGTCAGCGCCCCCCTCTCGTGTAGCGGGCCTCCACCCCCGCCCCCACCTCCTGTCCCACCACCGCCCACGGGGGCCACGCCCCCTCCCCCACCCCCACTGCCAGCCGGAGGAGCCCAGGGCGCCAGCCACGACGAGAGCTCGGTGTCAGGACTGGCCGCTGCCCTGGCGGGGGCCAAGCTGAGGAGGGTCCAGCGGGTAAGCGTCCCTGAGCACAGTCCCGATAGGCTGGGGGCCAATTTCTAACTGCCCAATAGACAGAGCCTGCCCCTGTCTCCGAGACCCCGAGCAAAGCCTGCCCTCCCACCTGGACTCCACCGCTGCCGGCTCTTTTCAGTGAGAACCGGCCAGGACGGCACGGGGTGAACCAGGAGCCGCTTGCAGCTTTGTAACCTGCAGCTGCTCCTCACGGCGACTTCCCAGCAGGGCAAGAAGCAGTTCCCTCATCAGGCGCAGTTAGGACTGGGCCCGGGGTCCACCCCTCCACCAGTGCCTCTCATGGAAACCAGCCCCCTCAGGCCCAGCCTCACTTCCTGAGCCCTCTGTCCACAGCCTGGAGGGCAGAGCTCCTGGACCGTGGTGGGGGGCTGGGGCTCTGACACCTCTGATGGGACAGCGCTTCCTTCCCAAGGATTCTCTCTCCCCTCGGGTCACGCTGGGCTCAGCAAGGGCGCTGGCTCCGCGCCAGGAGAGCATCCTCTGTGACCGGCCAGGCCTGGCCCCTCTGGTTTTGTCACCTGTGGGCCGGGGGATGGGACTTGATGACCCCTGGGCCTCCTCTGCGCTGCCATTGTGGGAGTGACGGGTCCATACTCACACGAGATCCCCTCGGGTGACGTCTGCCACAACAGCAGACTGAACGCTGGTCCTTCCTTCCCCGTAGCCCGAAGATGCGTCCGGAGGCTCCAGTCCCAGCGGGACCTCCAAGTCTGACGCCAATCGGGCGAGCAGTGGGGGCGGCGGCGGAGGCCTCATGGAGGAGATGAACAAGCTGCTGGCCAAGCGGTAGGTGCTTGGGGTCTTTAGGGCGTTCAGGGTACTGGTGCAGCTCCGCGGCCCCAGCGCCGAATGAGAGCCCTCGCCTGAGCCAGGACGCCTCGTCACCTGGGCTCAGCCAGGCGGATAACCCTTAGTTTCCCCTTGTCCTGGGGTCAGCCCGAGGCGTCAGGCCGAACGGAGTCCGTCAACTTGAAAGCCCTTCGCATTTCAGTGTAACAGATACTGAAGCATCTTTCCTGTACAGCCATCCTAGAAGCGGGGAGTGTGGCGATAGTTTCAGAGGGAAATTCAGAGGGAGATGAGGGTATTCCCTGCACTTAGGATCCCAACACAAGGGAGGTGCGGGCCCAGAGCCAGGGTGGCACGGTGCCCACGTGAGAGCCGCTGTGAAGGACACAGGAAAGGGACGGTGAGGCGGCCGGTGCCTGGGACGTCACACTGAGGTGGAGGAACAGTTCCATCCATGTCCCGGCTGTGCCCTGCAGCCTGCCAGCCACGTCTCTGCCCACAGCGGCAGGTGTGGCTCCAGCTTGCCCAAAGCTACCAGCCTGTCCCTGGCTCTTAGTCACTCCCAGGTGGAACCTGGGCAGGTGGAGAGATCACACAGTCCCTCGGGAGAGTGGCAAAACTTGATTTTACTCGTTAATGTGGCGTGGCAGCAGGAACGCCCTGACAGGTCCCCGGTGTCATGCCACCTGTCGGTGCTCCATGTGGTCCAAGAAAAGCCAGGGCCGGACCTTGCTCCAGCCGGGACCCCTCCTGCCTGCTGCCACCCTCCGGGCTCTGCCCTTTGCCCTCCAAGTCGGCTGAGTGCGAGCTCCCTGTGTGCCCGGGTCTTCATGTCCTGTCATCTCCTTGGACCTGCTCGGCTCTGTGAGGGTGAGGTGGGAGCAGAGGCCCCAGCGTGCAGGTAGCTGGTTTGTTGCTTCTCGGCTGGGGCAGAGCCAGCATTTCCTGCCCAAGGCCTCCACAGCACAGGCCTCCCGAGCCTGCAGCGGGGCCTGAGAGTACAGAGGTAACCAAGAGGGGACAGACAGTGACCGGGTGCAGGATGACCGGCTATACCACAGAGAGAACAGCTCCCTGGGGAGAGAGCCGGGAGGGCCTCCCAGAGGAGGTTCCACACGTGCCCGGTCTTGAAGGACTAGAAACTTCTGGGGGGAGGTGGGAGAGAAGAGCAGTCCAGGCAAAATGAGCAGAGGGTGGAGGGCTCCGTGCCTGGAAGGCTGAGCCGCCCCTGACCCTGGGAGTGGAGAGCACAGCCTCCTCCAGGTGTGTTGGATTCTGTCTGAGAGGAGCGGGGCCTCCTGGAAAAACACAAGGTGCTTTTCAAAAGAAAACACTCACTCTTCCCCGGAGTCCAAAACCAACACGTTAACAATGACAGCCTGGCCTGCGTGGCCCAGACCAAAGGAGAGGAAGTTCCTCAGGACGGAAAGGCACGTTGCCAGAGCGGGTGGGACGCCCGGGCGCCGGTGTGTGCTGCCGAGAACAAGCACATTCACACAACAGGATTGCTGGAGTTGCTCTTCGACGTCCACCAAGAGGTGGGTGTGGTGGAGCCCACTTCTCCCTGCATCACGGCCAACTGCCTCCTCCCTGCCCGCCCTCAGCGCCACAGGCTGAGGTGCCTGGCCCGCTTTGGTGGGAGCAGAACATCACAGGTCGTCCGAGAAGCGATGATGGTGGCTTACACCAGTTGTCCAAAGTGAGGGGGGGAAAGGCAGGTTCAAAATAAAGCAGGGAGAAGTGACCTGCCTTGCTGTGTGGGGAGGAAGATGGTGTCTGAGGAGCGATAGGTGGGTGGGCCTGCTTCCTGAGACGAGAAGATGAAGAAGGAGCCCTGTGTGGGCTCCGTCACCGATTGACGACGTCCAGCCTGCAGCCCCTCACCACTTGCCAGGCCAGCTTCCTTTTTTCTCCTTTTTAAAATATTTTTTTTATTGATTTCAGAGAGAAGGAGAGAGATAGAAACACCAATGATGAGAATCATTGATCGGCTGCCTCCTACATGCCCCCTACTGACGATCAAGCCCACACCCCTGGCATGTGCCACACTGGGAATCGAACCATAACCACCTGGTTCACAGGTCAACGCTCAGCCACCAAGTCACACTGGCCGGGCGGCAGCTTCCTTCATGCTGGGTTGCTCACCCCCCAGACCTGAGAGTTCTGTGCACTGGCGGCTTCAGAGAGCTGAGGACCCCAGGGCAGTCCTGGGAATATCAAAGGTCTGCGTGTGCAGATTGGGGCATCGGGCGTTATTTCAAAGCTGCCTTTTCCCATCTCATATACAGGCGGCCACTGAGGTGAGATTTTAAAGTTTGTGGAAAACTGGGAAACGCGTGAGGCATCAGCTCGGCTATTCAGAGTCTTTCCTAAGCATGTCGGTTCTCAGTGGTGGTCCCTGCTGTGGTAAAACAACAAGGGTCCCTCCTCCCTCCGCAAGGTGGTCTGCTCACCCAGGCAGTGGCCTGCAGACGAAACGTTCCCACAGCACAGGCTGGCAGGTCTCAGCCTAGACGGGGCCGCTCCCGTCCCATGTGGCCAGTTTTGTGTCCAGGGTCCTGGGACCAGCACAGACCTGGACACTTCACCACAAACCAGATGGGGGTTCAAAACAGGTCAGATCCCCCCATGGGGTCCTCTGAGGGCCAAGGGTGTCCGCACAGAGGTGTCTGGATGGGTACGGATCCTCCAGGAGCTGATTTGCTTCTTGCTCTGTTAGGAGGAAAGCAGCCTCCCAGACAGACAAGCCGGCTGATAAGAAGGAAGACGAAAGCCAAACGGTGAGCAAGCGCCCCTCGCGCACCCCACCTGTGTGCCTCCCGGGAAGGCTCTCTTGCCCCAGGCCAGGCCTTTGGGCATGAGGTGCACTTGGTGCACGTGATAGGTGCGTCCCCAGGGACCTCTAGGAGCGATGGGTGCGGGGAGGGGGGTGGCACGGGGTGTAGGAGGAGGACGACGGGAGGGCCTGTGGAGCACTCATCGTCATCCCCACGGCCCTGGGCACCAGCCAGTTTGCTCTAACGACCAGTCCCATCGACTGCCCTATGGCATGCTGGCCAGGCAGCCGCACCAACTGTGCGACTGGCAGAGACGCCCCGCCGTGGGCCAGGCTGTGCACGTGCTGGGGCCTCAAAGCGGGCAGGATGTAGCCTCGGCCTCGAGGGAGGGGACACAGGAAATACTGAGGGCTTAGAGAGGAGCACCAGGGCCCTGGGAGCTGAAGGAGGAGCCCCGAAAGCCTGCCTGGGGTGCCCACGAGAAGTGCCGTTTGCCTTGAGTTTCAAAGCCCAGACCAGAGCAGAGAGCGCAGTGCATGGAGCAGCATCAGCAAAAGCACAGACAAGCCGAGGGCCCGGAGGCGGCTCTGCCCACCCACCTGTCCCGCTGCCTCCACCTCCTACCAGGTGGCTCCAGAGACTTTCCAGAGGGGCTGAGGGACAGACCCAGGGGTAGAACTAATTTGGCAGCAGCGCTCATGAACTTGTGGGCTAATGGGGACAGAGATAACCTTAGGACAGATTCTCAGAACCACCTCTCAGGTGAAGGACAAGTGAGGCCCTCCACAGCCTTCCCAGCCTGGCCGCCGGGAAAGGGGCTGTGGGCGGCCACAGCACCATCTAGGGCCACCCAGACATCTGGTCCCACATCAGCCATCAGAGGCGGGAGCCAGGCCCGAAGAGCAGAGGGCCCTTAGGCGGGTCCCCCCGGCTACACCCCTCACAACGGACAGAAGGAGAAGCCGCTCCTGGGCCGGGAGTGGCGGGCACACCCGGGAGCTCTGCCGCCGTGTGGGGAGGGTCGGGCCCTCGGCGGGCTGCGTCTGCATCGGGTTGGTGCAGCCGTGGAGTCTGCCCCACTAGGCAGGAGCAGCCCTCTCCTTCCCTGATTCCATGGGCCAGCCCGCCTCTCACCCCGACTTAAGGTTTCATTTGTTAATAATACTCATCCTGCCAATTATAAAAGTAACACGTGTTCCTTAAAAAAATCTAGGGTTTTCTAGGTGGCCCTGGTCACAGGCTCCTGCCCCTGCCCAGTAGCCTTCATAAGCAGACTGACGGCCAAGCTTTTTCTCCGTTTTAGGAAGAGCCCAGCACCTCTCCATCTCCGGGTACCCGAGCAGCCAGCCAGCCACCTAACTCCTCAGGTAAGAGGCGCCCTGCCCGGCTGCGCGGGCCAAGACCTCAGAGCAGCAGCCACTCCACAGGCACATGACCCGGTCCCTCTGCCTCACTTTACAAATGAGCAGAGGCGGCCAGCGGGGCTGTGCTAGGGGTCTCCCTGCCACCTCCCCGAAGCCACCACTCCGGTGAGCCCCAGGCTCCCTCGGTGCCCAGGGCAAGGAGTGCCAGCCTCCAGGGGATGGCTGCCCGTGGGCATCGGAGCTGCCAGGCCACAGAGCCCACCCACCCAGCCCTGCCTTCCCCACACGAGAGGAGCACTGCCGGTCCAGTGCAGGAGCTCCGACCGGCCCCGCCTCGTCGCCTGGCCCGCTGTTGGCACATCTGCCTCCCGGTGGGATTGCCCTGTGTGATGCCGCGAGGGCACTCAGTGAATGAGGGTGTAAATACCACCCGCCCAGGCATGAGTCTGGTGTTGGCCCAGTGTGGGAGGTCGAAGCTCAGCGCGGTTACCTGGTGGTTCACTCAGGGCCACACGCCTGCAGCGTGGGTGTGCCCCTGCTCCTGTGCCAGCAGCTCCCAGGGGTGGCTTTCAGGAGGCCTGCCTTGGCCTGCGGTCGGCCTCTCTGCCGCCTGGGCATTTTCCCTTCTGCCTCTGCTCACCCACAGAGCCAGTGAATTCCATTCAGTTTGACAGGTCTCTTGACAAAAAGAGAAATACAATGTCATGCCACTTAATTTGAAAAGAAAAAGGAAAACCAAACCAGCCCTCACACCCAGGACAGGGAAGGGCCAGCTGTCCTGTGGGGAGCACCACGGAGTCAGAGGCAGCAGGTGCCCGTGGGGCCCCAGGGGCCTGGCCCCCAGAAGCAAACGTGGGCCTCAGGCTGGTGAGCACCTGGCGCGGCTGCCTCTGCCCGCTCACCCCGCTGGCGCCACAGCCGTGGCAGAGGGCGCCGCTGAGAGCTCCCTGGCGCTTGGTTTGCACTTCAAGGAGGGTGGGCTTCCATGGTGAGGCTCAAAACCAGCCACACGTCAGGGACAACCGGGTCCCGAGTGGGGGAGACACGGTGACATCAGGATCATCCATAGCCTTCGAGAACTGCCGGGGCCAAAGGGGGACTGAGGACAGGCCAGGCGTCAGCTCCCCCAAAGCAGAGCTTCCTGAAGGGGACGGGTGGGGAGGGAGCGGCCCTCCTGTCAGGGATGTTGGGCGGGGCCTGGGAGTCCTCTCAGCCCTAAGGCTCCTCGTCCTGACGTGACTTGACAGAGGCCGGCCGGAAGCCCTGGGAGCGGAGCAACTCCGTGGAGAAGCCCGTGTCCTCGCTGCTGTCCAGGTGAGCGGGCCCGGAGAGGCCCGAGCTGCACCGTCCTTGGGGCCGAGGCCGCCACGTGCCCATTCACATGTCTGCTTCATTCCCCTGCCCTAGAACCCCGTCCGTGGCCAAGAGCCCCGAAGCTAAGAGCCCCCTTCAGTCGCAGCCTTACTCTAGGTACCAAACGCCTCTCTCTGGGGCCTCCGTTGTCCCCTGCCCTGACTAACACCAACCTGTCTTGTCCTGTCATCTAACGGTGCTGTGGGCGATCTCCCCCGAGACCTGGGCCAGGTGCGGCTGGGGCCGCGTCCTCCTCCCTCAGGGAGGGAGAGGTGGGCCGGGAGGGCGGCCTGCCCAGAGGGCCATGAGCTGAGCTGGTGAGTCCCAGCTCTGGCCGTTGGGCACGTCCCCCTTCCCCTCCCCGTGAAGAGGTCTGTCGGCCTCTGCCTCTCAGGCGGTCGTGTGGACAGCTGTGTGGACAGGAGCTGTGTGGACAGGAGCTGGACGCAGGAAGTGCTCGCTGGCCACAGCTGTCCCCCACAGCTCAGCCATGCGTGGCCTGGCCCGGCACGCCGCCTCCTCGCCTTCCTCCCCGTGGTTCCCGGTGGATGCTGACCATGTTTCCCAAACCAAGAGCTGGTGTGGTAACAGGATAGGATGTTTGAAACTGAGGAAGCCCCGAAAGTCAGAGCCTAGCAGCCCCTTAGTAACCAGAGGCCAAGCTGGCCTTCACTGCAGGCTCCAGAGCCCGGGTCAGAAACGTCTCCATTGCCACCAAGATGGAGGGAGCCACTCGTGTGGCAGAGCCTGGGCCTCTGGGCTGGCCTTGCAGACCAAAAGGGATGAGCAGAGCGCGCTGGCCCGGCCTGGCCCGAGGGGCGATGACACTTGGTGAGCAGGGGAAGGACTCGGGGATAGCCAGGACTTGTCCAGAGCCTGTGTCTACCAGGTCGGGGTCAGGGGAACATGGGTCTTGCTCCTCCTGCCTGCGGGACTTCATCTCTCGGGAAGGCCTGTGGTTGACGGCTGTGGGCCTGACAGGTATTCAGGAGGCCGGAGGGTCACATGGGCGATGGCACTAGGGACAGGCGCTGTAGTGAGCGATCTGGGCAGGCCTCCCTCGGTGGCATTTGGGTGGCTCTGAGATGGGGGATTGCCTTCCAGTCGGCGTGAAACTGCTGAGGCCCTGTGGCTACAGAGTGAGAAGGGAAGAGGAAGGCAGTGGGCAGGAAGGCGTCTCATTGATTGGATCCTGTGTGCGCGCCCTCGACACAGGCCTGGGCTGCCAGCTGTTGGGGAGCTCACTCGGCTGTGAAGGGAGGTGCATGGAGGGGCAGGAACAGCAGGCACAGGAGGAGGCAGGGTGCCCAGGGCACAGTGGTCACTTACTGCTACTGGAGGAAGGGCGGGCTGCCCGTGCCCCTCAGAAGGAGACTCTCCAGCCCTGAGACAGATCCGTTCTCTAGCACCGTCCGTCCCTCCGGCAGGGGCATGCCTGCGCTCACAGTGTGCCAGTGTCGCCATCTGGGCTGTTGGGCGTACGTGTGCCGTGTGGAGAGAACGGAGGCCCGGGGTGGCGAGGCGTTGGCCCAGGTGACCCGGGAAAGTTCTGTTGCAACAGGGACTGAACCTACAAGATGGGTGTGATGGCCCTGGGCGTCTCAGGCTGAACCCACAGTCACTTATAGACTCGCTCGGGACGTTTGACCTGCGCGTGCGCGTTCTCTCTCTCTCTCTCTCTCTCTCTCTCTCTCATCTGGGAGGACGTGGGGGCAGTTTATTTATTCATTCGTTTTAATTCAGTTCTGTGCCCTGGGCCCCTGAAGTCTCCTATGACGCTCAGTGGATTCCCCAGCTGTGTTGAGTAATAAGTGATGTCTCCATTGTGCAGGTGGAAGGCATAGAGCATGGTGTTTGACATGTGCGCACGCTGTGCAGTGATTACAAGGCGCTCAGTTAGCCTCCTGGTCGCCTGTGTGTGTGCAGTGAGAATCTCAGGATCGGCTTCCTTAGCTACTTGGAAGCACACAATACAGTGTTGACACTCAGTCACCATCCCCAGAGCAGATCCATCTGCTAACCGGAAGTGCGTGCCCTGGACCACCTCCCCCCAGCCCCTGACAACCACCGACATAGTCTTTGTTTTGATAAGTCTGGGTTTTTAGATTCTACATACAAGTGAGGTCATACCATGTCTGTCTTTCTCTGCCTGGCTTAGTCCACGCAGCCTCACACCCTCTAGTCCATCCATGGTGCCACAAATCGTGGCTTCCTTCTGTCTCACGCCTGAATAATTCCACATATGTATGTTCCACGCCTTCTTACCCACCGGCTGTCCATGGACACGGGTGGCTTCCGTGTCCTGACTGCTGTGGCTAATGCTGCAGCGAACATGGAGGTGCAGGAACCTCGTCAAGATTCCCTCCTCCAGCGATTGCATCTCCTCCGGTAAAACCCAGACGTGGCCTGCGGCTCTGTCTTCCTGTTGGCGGAGCCTCCGTGCTGTCTCCCAGCGAGGCTGCGACAGCACCAAACCCTGGCCGTGGACACCGGTCCGCGATTTCACCGCACGCTCTCATCGAACGGTCACGGTGTGTCCCAGGGCCTTGTAGCTGTCCCGCCACGTCCTTGCCCTGAACCCGCAGGCCCCGTCCACCTCTCTGTCCACGTGGAGAGAAATCGGGCGTTTTGCTAAGATTTTCAGGAGAGATTGATGTGGAAGAGACGTTACATTTCAGACCAGCAGCCCAGGAAACGGAAACCTTTGTCTCCGAAGAGCAAAGCCATGTCTAAGGACACTGCCTGCGGTCGGGCCTGTGAGGGGCGTGTTTGCTGCCCGGGTGTTGCAATTCGCCTTGTATCAGAGCCGCCATTGCCGGTTTCCCGTTCGGCCGGGAACAGAGCCGCGGGGACTGGCTGTCGGTGCTTTCTTTCCCGGGGAGGCCGCGCGCGCGCACTGCCGCCCGGGAGTGCTCGGTCAGAGAGCAGGTCCGCGGTTGCACCCTGAGCCCTGGCTCTTGGGCTGGGAAACACGGTCACAGCATCCTGAGGTCCGGAGGCGGCGGCAGAACCCCCGGTAGCTGGGGAGCGGCCACAGACAAGCGAAGAGGGTTTGAGGGGCCACGGGAAGGGGCAGCCTCACCCCGCAGGGCCCGCCCCAAGCAGGAGGCCCTGGCGCCCAGGTGCCGCTCGGGCTCCGTGCCCCGCGTGGTGCGTGCCTGCCAGGCCCGCCGCCTGCCTCACTGCACCCGCCGTCCTCGCCCCAGGGTGAAGCCGGCCGGAAGTGTGAACGACGTGGCCCTGGATGCCTTCGATTTGGACCGGATGAAGCAGGTGAGCGTGTCCTTTCCGGAGGCTGTGAGGTGCCCGGGGCTGGGACCCCCAGTGGGGCCCTCGCTGCCCCAGTCAGTCAGGGACCAGCCGTGGAGGGGGTTGTAGCATTTGTCCCCAGGCCCACCCTGCCCCCCATATCAGAAATAAGCCTCCCCGCCGTCCAGGCACTCCCGAGGGGCCTGAGGTGCTGGGCAGGGCCGGCCAGGTGTCCCATCCCCGGGCACACCTCCTCCCCCAGCTCCAGGGTGTGGGTGGGGGTGATGTAGGGGCTGTGCCCCGGAGGGAGGCCCAGGACACCCCACCCTGCAAGGCCGGCTTCCCGTCCCTGCCTCTGAGGCTCTGCTCCCACAGGAGATCCTGGAGGAGGTGGTCCGAGAGCTGCACAAAGTGAAGGAGGAGATCATCGACGGTGAGTCGGGCTCACCCTGGTCCTGGGGAGGGCAGAGCCGCTGCCGCCAGAACCGCACGGCAGAGCCAGGGCGGCCCAGCCTGGAGGCGTCCCAGGCCCCGAGGCCGCTGGCTTTGTATGGGAGGTTCATTCTCCCCCGAACAGCCCACAGGCCCGCCCCATGCTCTAGTCAAGCACACAGGCTCAGAGAGTGAAGGGACTTGCTGAGCACACACACCTCCCAGGAAGCAGAGCTGTTATGTGACCCTGACCACCGCCCAGCTGCTTGGCCTGGGCCGGGGGTGCGGGTGGTGGCGCTCCCCAGAGGGCAGGGCCTGGCCACCGGAGTCACACCGCCCGGGGCCCTACGGAGCCTTTGATGCAGCGGCTCAGATCTGGAGCCAGAGGGGAGGACTGGGCTCTGGACGGGGCCCCGGGACAGCCGGGAGGCGCCTCAGTCCCCACCCGCTCCCCACCAGCGGGGGATGAAGTCCCAGCTGGGGGGCAGAGGGGAGAGAGAGGAGGGAAGGGTGAGAGCCTACCTGGGTGAGGGAGCCACACCCTGTTCTGATCCCAGCGGAGAACACTGGGTTCCTGTTTATCGGGTCCCCACAGGCCTGAGCTGGACAGATAAGGAGTTAATGAATAGAGAGGGCGAGACGGAGCTGGAACCAGAACGGAGACCGGCCAACCATTAACTCGGCTTTATAGCTGGGCGACCCCCAGGAGGGGCTGCCTGGGTGGGCAGCAGCCTGTGTGGGAGGGCGGGAAGTGGGCCTCAGCGGGTGGGGGGGTGGGCCCAGGGAGGGCGGGCTCTGTGGCCTGGAAGCAGCCTTTTATCTGACAGGCCCCGCTCTCATCAGACTCTCTGGTGGCCTTGGGCTCCAGGCCCGGTCCAAGGAAAAGCCTGGATTTGGGGGAATCTGCGGGAGAGAACCCCTGCCCTGGGAGAAGAGCTCCGGCCGGGGGTGGGGAGGGTGCCCACCTGCCCAGGCCTGTGCGGGGCTCCTGGTGCCCGCCCGCCCCAAGGCTTCCTGCAGCCACTGCCCCCACCAAGACTGCCGGTGGGGTGCATGGGAACCCCACAGACCTCATCGGGGCCTCGGGAGACCAGAGGCACTGGAGCCACCTCAGCGGGGGCGGGCGGGCCCAGCGGAGGAGGGGGTGGGCTAGTTCCCGCCCTCCTGAGCCCCCTCTCCTCTCCTCCTGTCCTCAGCCATCCGGCAGGAGCTGAGCGGAATCAGCACCTCGTAGATGTGCGGCCCGAGCCACGACCCCGACGGACGGAGGAGCGCAGCCCAGGTCTGCAGCCACGCGAGCGCACCGGAGCTGGGATGTGTCTCACTAAGTCTTAACCTGTGAGGAAATACCTACATGAGGGGAACGGTCAATTCCTGGATTTTTTTAGATTCTACCTGACACACACCAGGTCTACTCGCCTTTTTTTGTATTTTATATTTGTCTATTTAAGTGTACATTTCTTTTGGTTTATAGAAAAGACACCCCCAAACCACATGCTTCATTAGGTGGTTCCGAGTTCCTCCCGGTGTCCCTCGCACCCGGGCCTGGCGCGCTGTGCCAGCGGCTCCTCCCAGCGTCACGGTGTGAAGTCTGTCCACGCCCCTCGGTGTCTGTGTCCACGTGGTAATAAACGCTTACTGTCCACACCGGCCCCCGCGCACTCGCTCGCCGCCTCTGGGCGCTGCTGGCCGGGCTCCCTGGTGGGGGGTGGCCCCCCCCGGCAGTGGTGATCGGGTAGTAGGTTAAGATGTGGCCTTGGGGGGTAGCTGGGCTGAATTCAGACGTGGGACGGATGGGAGGGTGAGCAGGCAGTTCAGGCACTTCCTGTGGGGCCTGGGGGCCACGGGAGCCACATCCACAGAGGAGTGGGCAGTGGCCTTGAGTGGCTCCCTGGCCTGGAACATCAGAGGGAGTGCGTGTGCGTTCTGACCAGCAGGGCCGGGGCCGAGACCCCTCAGAAGCATGGCGTTGATGTGGAAAGAAACGCTGGTTTGATTTAGGACGGGGGCACCAGACAGCCCCGTGGAGGCTGCGCACAGGGCGTGGGAGGCAGGGAGGCCAGGAAGGGCGGCCTGGCCTGAGCAGCAGCGCGTCCGCGTGCAGAGCCTGTGTCCGCTGTCCCGGCGGCACCGGGACCTGGGGACAAGCAGCGGCCGGGGGTCCGGACCGAAGGCAGCCAAGGAGGTCTGAGCACCAGGCTGAGGGCAGGGACCACCAGCTCCGCGGCCCAGCTCACAGGCCGTCCCCCGCCAGCTTGCACACCCGCTTCACCCTGGCGTAGGGCCCCAGGGAGTCCTCGAACACAAAGTCCCAGAGCACCTTCACCCACGAGTGGTGCTGCGGCAGGTGGTCGTAGTACTCGGGCGCGATCTTCCGCACCTGCGGGGAGGCGGGGGTCAGAGGCCAGGCCTCGGCACAGACAGGCCTCTGCCACACGTGCACGTGAGCATGAACACACACAGACGTGTGTACACAGACATGTGAGCATGCACACGACACGTACATGTGTACACAGACACGTGAGCATGCACACAATGACACACACCCTGTCACCCCTAGGGTGCCTGTGTCCAGCTCAGCCCAGCAGGAGGCTGGCTGGTGCTGGCCCTTAGCCCCGGACAGACTCTGCCCCCTGCCCAGGTTCAAATGCACCTGTCCCCGGAGCCAGCTGGAGATTCTGACCCAGGAGCCAGGGCGGCCGGGCTGTCTCCTCAAGCACCTGCCCAGCTACGAGGCACAGCCTGGCCTGGTCATTCATGCTCCTCGCCAGTCCAGTGCCCCCCAGCCTGCCGACCCTCTGGCCCCTGCTCCCACAACTCCCTTCGGCTCCTCGCCCTTGCCTGCACACGCCCCCCTCTGCTGCCTCCTCTGGGACGTGCTCCCGCCTCAGCACCTGCAGCAGCAGCACGCCGCCCCATGGAGGGCACGGCCACGCCATGCTCAGGGCCTGCGTTAGAGCTGCAGACGGGCTCAGGGAGACGAGGCAAAGGGCGCAATCAGCCGCTCACTTTGCCCGGAAGTAAAGACTTCCTGCGACAGGCACCTCCCCTCTCCACCTTTACCTTCTTATCTGTGAAATGGGGGTAATGGGCAAGGCGGGCACCTGCCAAATCAGCTTGTGGTGAGGCTTCAGTGAGGTGGTGCCAGCCCAGAGCCGGACCTCAGTGCCTTCAGCAGGACGGGAGGGGGAGAGCTGCACACACAGGCTGTCAGACTCTCGGTCACAAGGGCCAGGGTGCAAACACTAGTATACCCACACAAATGCTCACACACAACCATACGCACACATACGTGTACATACCAGGCACACTCATAGGCACACATGCAAACTCCCAAAGGCATGTGCACACCCAGAAAACCCCACTGCCCTCTCCTGCCCCGTGGGGCACCTCTGCTCTTTCTATCCCACCCACACCAGACTGATCGCCTCCTCCCCGCCCTGCCCTCCCTCCTCCTTCAGAAATTCTCCATCCCCAGGCCTCCCACAGCAGAGCCACTGGCCCTGACGCTTCCACTCTGCACCCACTCAGCCCCCGGGATCACCAAGCCCTCCCTGTCCTCTCTGCCATGTGGGGCCCCTAGAAAGCAGTTTGCCCAAGGATGCACAGCCAGCACAGGCCCTAGCCGGGCTCAGTCAGGTCTGCATTACACTAAGCAGTCTCCACTGTAAAAGTGCCTCGACACTCTAGCTCAGGGGTCCTCAAACTTTTTAAAGTGGGGGCCAGATCACGGTCCCTCAGAGAGCTGGAGGGCCGGACTATATGAACTACTAATTCCTACTGTAACACCTCGGCTGCGCTCACTGCCCAAAAAACCTGGCGGGCCGGATCAGACTCCTCTGCGGGCCGCATGTGGCCCGCGGGCCGTAGTTTGAAGACCCCTGCCTAGCTGGTTTGGCTCAGTGGATAGAGCATCAGCCTGCGGACTGAAGGATCCCGGGTTTGATTCCGGCCAAGGGCACATGCCTGGGTTGCGGGCTCAGTTCCCAATAGGGAGCGTGCGGGAGCAGCCAATCAATAATTCTCTCTCATCATTGATGTTTCTCTCTCTCCCTGAAATCAATAAAGAAATATATACTTAAAACAAAAACAAAAACTCAAGCCTGTCTGGACTCCCCTTGGCACTCTCCAGGCCCACCCCCCGCCCCGGTGCGGCCTCTCCCTTCGCCCTGAGGCTGTGGCCACTCTGTGATCCGCATGAAAGGAAAAGGAGGTCAGAGCCAGGCCGCAGGTCCACCCCGCCACACGCCCCGCCTCCTCAGACCCCGCGCCCCCCTCACCGCCGGGCCCCCGCCCGCGCGGCCGCCTACCAGGGGCAGGTTGCAGCCGGGGATGCTGGGGAAGTCGTGGTGCTCCATGTGGTAGCCCACGTTGAAGGTGATCCAGTTGAGGGGCCCGTAGTAGGAGTAGGTCTCGTGGCCCTTGAGGAACATGTAGTGCTCAGCCACGAAGTGGCCGGAGATGGGGTGCAGGCCCAGGCCCAGCAGGGTGCTGGCCAGCAGGTAGACCATGGGCTTGAGCCCCCAGAGGGCGAAGATGGCCGCGTCGGCCGCCAGCTGCACCAGGGCGTTGAGCACCTCCATGCGCGTCAGGGCCTTGGGGTTCACGCAGAGCGGCCGCAGGGCGTAGAAGAGCGGCTGCAGCGCCAGCCAGAGCAGCTTGCGGGCCGGCGTGCAGAAGAGCCAGCCCTCCAGGCGCGTGGGCACGTCCACGTCCAGCCCGTCGCCGCCCAGGTAGCGGTGGTGGTCCACGTGGTACTTCTTGAAGGAGGCGGCGTAGGGCATGCCCACGGGCAGGTTGGCGAAGATGGCGAACCAGCGGTTGTGGGCGGCGCGGCCGGTGCCGAAGGCCGCGTTGTGCGAGATGTCGTGGATGGCCAGCGTCAGCGAGTGGTTCACGCAGCCGCCGAAGGCGTAGGCCCAGAAGAGCAGCCAGCGCCACGCCAGCCCCCGCACCAGCCAGCAGGCCAGCAGCTGCGCCAGCACCAGCCCCAGCACCGTCCACTTGAGATGAGGGTCCGGCCGCATCAGGGCCTTGATGGCCGGGTACTTGGCTGCGGGTAGGGCCGGGAGAGAAGGTGGTGAGGGGGGCGCGGCTGCATGGGGCCCCAGCCTTATGCCCACTCGCCCTTCCTCCCTCCCTTCCTCCCTTCATTCTGTTTGTCCCACTGGCTTCCCTCCGGTCCTCCTCCACCAGCCACGAGGCCCCTGGGCAGCGACACGGGATAATGCGCCCTCGAGGATCATGCTAAGACCTTGCCCTGCGTGTGATTCTGGACCCAGGACCAGCCGGGCCTGTGGGCACCCAGAGAGTCAGACCTTCGGGTTAGGGGGGCTTTGCCATCGGCCTAAATAAAGAGCAGGGGTCGCCACAGGTCACACAAATGTGGTCAGAAACCAGAGCAGCCGCAGAGCCAGGAGCCACTGGCTGTGCCGCGACCCTCACGTGGTGCGGCAGGTGCAGGGACTGGGACCGGGTGGGCCCGGCATATCGGGAACCGGAAGGGGCAGCGGCCAGGGGAGGGGCCCTGGAGGGCTCTGGCTTGCTCTCCAGTGTCTCATTTTTTAAAACGAGATCTGAAGGAAGCGCCACAAAAGGTTGGATGTGTTTCTTTTGGAGGGCTTGTGTGTGACAGTATCTTGTATTTTCTGTTCCATTTCTCAGAAAAGGAAAAAACAGTGAGCGCTGGGGTTGGCCAAGCCCACGAAGGCCTTCTCGGCCCAGAAGCAGCAGACCCTGCGGGAACAGGGGAGAGGGGTGTGGGGGAGTACGCTCTTCAAGACAGCCGTGCCTTCTAGAAACCTCTGCGGCTGCCCGGCAGGAGGGGCCGGCGGGGCCAGGGGAGGGTGCTACATCCAGGGACAGGGCCGGACAGGGTGACAGACGCCCGCCCAGTCTGCTCCAATCCCACCTCCCGGAGGGGGTGGGGGGGCACAGCAGGTGGGCACTCCACGCCACAATGAACAGAGGGAAACTGAGGCTGTAAGGGTGGGGCTTGGCCCAGGGCCCCCCAGGCAGGGGGCAGCCTCAGGCTCACCCCCCCAGGCTGTCCCATGAAGAGGGTCCCAGGACAGCAGCAGAGGCTGGGCCCCCACTGGAACCGGCCAGGACTCAGCCGAGTCCTGGCCGCTCCGCCCGGCTCTTCCGTCCAGGTGGCCCAAGCAGCGGCTCCCCCTCTGTGCACGGTCTGGAAGGATGTGACAGCCCAGCTCAGCCGCCCCGGCCTCCTCCTGCCAGCCCCGGGTCCCATTCCCAGGCAGGAGACTGCGTCTCCGCGGGATGCCTGGCTCAGCCGGCACCGAGGGCATGTCCCCAGCCTCCCGCTGGAGAAGATGCGCCCGGCACGGGGACGCCAGCCTTCAAGGTGTAGTCACGTCTCTCCCGTGACTACAGATAAGCCAGGATGCCCGGCCACAGCGCCCTCTCTGTCAGAGCCGCGCGGCAGGAGACCGGCCTGTTTCGGAGGCGGCGAGCTGCCTGTCCCTGGCAGTATGCAAGGAGAAACGCAGCAGCATGGCAGAGGGATCCTGCTCCAGAGGGAGGACCCGGGCTCACAGTCGGAGTTGTGTGGCCATGGGTTCGGGCTGTGGTGTCCCAGCGTGACACAGCGAGGACACGGTGCGCCTTCCTGTGTGTCTGTCCCCTCGGACAGGTCCTGGCTCCCGGACCGCAGGACAGCCCTCACCTGCTGGGAGATACTGGGGGGTATCGGGACCCCCAAATCCTAGCATCACAGGCCACCTGTGCCCAGGACGCCAGCAGAATCCCCCAGGCAGTTGCCCACATGCCCACCTACCGCCCAGCCTTGGCCTCGTCTGGCAGCCGCGGCGACATGGGCTCCATGTGCGTGAGCAGTGGGTCCGCACAGCCCTCAGGACAGCCTGCCGCTGGCTGAGTCTCAACCCAACGGCAGCTGACGTGGTGGGCAGAACCAGGACTCCCAGCCCCACTCCCACCGCAGCCGCCCTCTGCAGGACACGGCACCTGGGGCCTGAGCCCTGTGATCCTGGGCACCCTCTCCCTGCAGCCAGCCAACGCCACCCCCCAGTCCGCCCCACAAGCATGGTGGTCACAGTGCAGCGAGAAAGAGTGAGCAAGCCAAGAGGGCGTGAATCAGCCCCCCTTCTCCGGCCACAGCCATCCCTGAGCCCTGGGAGGGAGCCGAGTCCAGAGCGGCTTCACATCCCAGTTCTGGGATCTTTTTTGTTGTGGTTGTTAATCCTCAGCTGAGGATATTTTCCCATGGACTTTTAGGGAGCGTGGAAGACAGAAGGAAAGACAGAAATATCGATGTGAGAGAAACACATCGATTGGTTGCCTCCTGCACGCACCCCGACCAGGGCCGGGCCAGGGAGGAGCCTGAAACCGAGGTACGACGTGCTCTTGACCAAAATTGAACCCAGGACCCTTTGGTCCACAGCCAACACTCCCTCCATTGAGCCAAACCAGCTGGGTTTGGACAAGGATCTTAAGTCCACAATATGTAACGATCTCCTACCACTGAACAACAAAAGGCACACCCCCCAGGTTAAACACCGGCAAAGGGCTTGAATAGGCCTTTCTCCAAAGATGTGCAACTAATCAATGAGCACAGGGGAAGATCTCAGTGTCATCGGTCACTAGGGAAACGCAAATCAGAACCACAATGAGATATTGCTTCGCACGCACGGGGGGGGGGGGGGGTGGAGGGGGGGGGCAGGGCTACGTTTAAAAAGCAGAAGTAACCGGTGAGGACAATGAGGGGAAATTGGAACCCTCGCTTGTTTGTTACTGGTAAGATCACAAAAACGGTACAGCTGCTGTGGAAAGTAATGACGGCTCCTCAAAAAAAAGTTAAACACAGAATTACCATATGACCCAGCCAGTCCACTCCTAAGTATGTATCCAGAGGGATGTAAGCCCTGGCCAGGGAGCCCAGGTGGCAGAACACCGTCCCGATACCCCAGGGCTGTGGTTTGATCCCAGGTCAGGGCACAAACAAGAAGCAAGCAATGGCCGGAACCGGTTTGGCTCAGTGGATAGAGCGTCGGCCTGCAGACTGAAGGGTCCCGGGTTTGAGTCCAGTCAAGGGCATGTACCTTGCTTGCGGGCACATCCCCAGTAGGGGGTGTGCAAGAGGCAGCTGATCAATGATTCTCTCTCATCGGTGTTTCTATCTCTCTTCCTCTGTAAAAAATAAAATATATTTAAAAAAAAAAAAAAAAAAAAAGCAAGCAATGAATGCATCAATAAGTGGATCAACAAATCGATGTCTCTCTCTCTTTCCCTTTCTCTCCCTCCTCTCTCTAAAATTAATTGTGGTAAAATATATAGAACATAAAATTTGCCATTTTACCTGTTTTGTTTTTGGTTTTTCTCTTTTTTAAAAATTCCTCAGCTCCGAGCAGGTAACCTCGGCTCCGAGGAGCCGTCTCTGAACCACGGACACGGTGGCGGCAGGGTGAACGGACGCCCAGGCTGAGGCGGGAGCAGGGACACGGGCTGCGCTGTGCTCGGCGATGGCCCGTCAGCACATGTGCCCACTGAGCTGAGCAGGGTTCAGGCGCACAGGGTGCCAGACCTCCACTGCAGGGCACGCTTCCTGGAAGCCTTAGGACCGGGAGGTGGTGGGGGCCGTGCTGAGGCAGTGCCAGGCTGGGTACCTGCTCTCCCCGGCCTGCCCCCGGTGGCTGCTCGGGCGCGGCTGCAGGCTGGGAGGCCAGCTGGCTACACAGTGCTCAGCACCCCAGCATCTTACCACCGGATGGGGCGAGAGAGACCAAAAGACCAGGTGGGGGGTGGGGAAGAGAGGCAGGTGGGCCACTTGCGGACCCCACTTGGGAGGGGGACAGGGGGCAGGCCTCATCCCAAAAGGGGTCACAGGGAACGGGACACGTCTCAGGGTGCTGCCCAGGAAGAGGGGTGCCTCCGGTGGAGGATGGGGCCCGGGAGTGGGAATCCGGCAGGGAAACAGTTTCCGGGATGGCCAGGGCGAGAAGGAGGTGCCAGCGCCTCCTCCTCAGGAATGCCCTCGCCCGCAGCCCTTGCCCACAGCGGAGCCAGGCAGTCGCATGCAAAGTGCCCTGAACCTTTGCATACTTGGCTGCAGGCCGGACCGCAGACCCAGAGACTCCAGACTCCCGCTCACCAGCCTCTCCCCTCGGGCAACGGGGGGCCAGGCCCTCACCTGCCAGGCGCACCTGGGAGGCACCCACCACCAGCCTCCACAGGTGGGCCTGCCCTGCTTCCCCTGGGAAGGGGGCCAAGCCGGGGGCAGGGGGCGGGGCGGGCCACACCTGCGCCAGGTGAGCACTGACTCGCAAGCTAGTTCGGGGCAGCTGAGAGGCCCCAGGCCCCAGGCCCGCACACAGGCCTCTCCTGTGCCCTCAGAGGCAAGGCAGTCACCGAGCTGCCAGCAGTGACCTTGGGCAGTGGGCCTCCGGTGCCCGCCATCACGCAGCTAGTAAGTCCTGCCTGTGGGAGCAAAGGAGAAGACCCCTGGGTGCCTTCTGCCCCGGCCCAGCCCACCTTTGGGGGCCTGGTGCCCCTACCTCCTTTCCCAGTAGAAGTTCAGGCACAGGGGGCCAGGTTCCCAGCCCCTCCCCCAGCCGCCCCACCTCCCAGCGTGGGCTCAGCGCCTCCGATGCCCGCCGGAGCCCCCGAGCCCCGGAGCTGTTCGGACTGCGGTTAGGAAGCAGGCTTCTCGGACCTGAGAGCATGCACAGCCATTTCTGACCTCTGGGACCGGGGGTGCTGCTCTCGGAGGCCCGCCTGGCTTGGCCCGGGTCGGCTTTCACCTCCGCTCCCAGCCCAGCGGGTCCGGACCTGGCCATCCTGCTGGAGCAATGGAAGGCGGGGCCGAGGGGTGAGGCAGCTGGATGCTGGCAGCTCAGGGCGACCCCCAGGAATGTAAGCCCCAGACCACCTCCCTGTGCCTGAGAGCACCTTCCCCCACAGAGAGGGAGGACCCACCAGCCCCAGGCCCAGCCCAGCCCAGCCCTCCCTCGGGGAAGCCATGCAGAGAGGCACTGAGGCTGCAGCCTGGTCCCGGGCACCTTGGCTAAAAGCATGGAGGCGGGGCGGGCTCAGAGGGGGGCTGGCACCCCTCCTGCTCCGAGGCCTCCAGTGGAGACCCCAGAAGGCCCTCCAGGACTGGGGCTCCTCTGACCGTCCTATCAGCCCTGTGACCAGGAGCCCGCTGGCTCCCCCCCCTCCCGAGCCCTTCCCCCACGCCTGCCAGATGGAAATCAATCCTCACTCGAGGGAAACAAATACCGAACCTTTTCAGTTCCAGAGCTTCCGGCTCCGGCGAGCTGGGAGGCCTGGGGGACCTCCCGGGGAGCCGCTCTGAGGATCGCAGGCCACCCAGACCGAGGCCAGGGCAGCTGGAGCCACGGGCTTGGGGTGTCAGCTGGGGGAGGTCAGGGAGAGTCACAGACAGGAAGCAAGACGGGCCCATTGAGCTTGGCAAGGTCACGGGGCCTCAGCAGGAGCCATTTCGGCACAGCCAGGGCTGAGATGGCCGAGAGCTGAGGGGCGTGTGCGGGCATGGATGGGCAGGACGCCAGGATGGGTCACAGACAAGGCAAGCAGTGCTGGCTCGACAGGTGGGCCTCTTCCGGGCCCAGGGCAGGCAGGCGAGGAGAGGGGTGTGAGTGGGGAGGGGGAGAGAACCAGAACCGTACCCCCAGCCACCCCAGGAGGAACCGTGGCCAGGCTCTGCCCCCGTGGGACCTCAGCTGACCTGGGGGACCCTGCCCGCTCAGGCCTCCTGCTCCGAGGCCAGAGCAGCGGGGCTGGACCTGCCGCCTCCAGCAGAGCCAGAGCAGCATGGATGGCCACTGGGCACCAAGGCAGCGGCCCGGCCAGAGCCACTGGTCCTGAGTGACAGCACTGCTAGAAGTCACGCACAGAAGGGAGGCCCAGAGACGGCCAGAGCAAGATGTGACCTTGGGATGCAAGCCAGGACCAGGCCTGGACGCAGAGACCAGCAGGGGCTGCATGCCAGGCGTCTCACACACACACACACACACACACACACACGCACGCACGCACACACGCCCAGGAGGGGCCCACCCCCCTCACAGAGCGGAGGAAACAGGTTCCACCAGCAGTGAAACACCTGCCTGGTTTCCAGGGGCCCCTCTGGAGGGTGGAGTGAACCTCAGCCCCAGAGGCTGGGCTGCCCGTATCAGGAGAGCTGCACTGCAGCCCGGCTCAGGCCCGCGGCTGTGTGCCCTGGGGCAGGGCCCTGTCCCTCTCTGGGCTGCTTTCTCGCCAGGGTGCCCACTCAGACAGCCCTGGGGCTGGGGGCACAGGGAGGGGGGTCTGCCCTGGGGCTGGGGGCACAGGGAAGGGGGTCTGCCTGGGGCTGGGGGCACAGGGAGGTGGGGTCGGGCTGGGGGCACAGGGAGGGGGGTCTGCTTGGGGCTGGGGGCACAGGGAGGGGGTCTGCTCTGGGGCTGGGGGCACAGGGAGGGGGGTCTGCCCTGGGGCTGGGGGCACAGGGAGGGGGGTCTGCCCTGGGGCTGGGGGCACAGGGAGGGGGGTCTGCTCTGGGGCTGGGGGCACAGGGATGGGGGTCTGCCCTGGGGCTGGGGGCACGTGGCCACCGCAGGGTGAGGAGGCGGCAGGTGCTCAGGGGCAGAAAGCAGGGCTCCAGCAGGTGTGTGCACTTACGTGCATCACGTATATTTACATACATGACAGCTGGGTCTTCAGGACCAGAGAGCAGCGCAGGAGGACACACCTGCTGGGAGGGCGGCCGGACCCTAACCCCACCCCAAGCTCAGCTGTGGGCCCACCATGATCGCCGAGCCTCTCCCGGCTGCTTCTGCCGGGCCAGCCGAGCGGGGGAAGATGGCAGAGCCGCAGCCGGGCAGGGGAGGCGCTGGGCCCGCACCCCCGCAGACAGCGGGGTCCCAGGCGGGCACCAGGCTCCTGCCCTCTCTCACCTGCACCGGTCACACACCAGGCCCGGCACCGGCAGCACCGGCTCAGACGGCTCCACCCCCAGGGCCGCCAAACACCGCTGCGGCCGGTCTCCTGGGACCGCCCAAGTCTCCAATGTCCCATCGCAGAGCAGCTCCCGCCTGACCCTGGGCACGCACACAGCCCCCACCTCCCCCGCCGTCCGCACCGCAGCCCTGTAACCGGACCTCCGACGGCCTGTCCGCACAAAGGCGCCAAAGCCCTGCTAATCCCTGGGGTGCCAGCGCCCGGCTGGCCTCCGCCTTTCCCGCTTGGCAGCCACGGCGGCCTCGCCCGCTGGTCCGCGGAGGAGGTGCTCGGGGACCCGTCCGACCGAGGAAAGGCGGAAAGTGGCCCAAAGGGCCTCAGCAGTCTGCTCGCCTCCGCACCGGCCTCTTGTTAAACCTGCTTTTTGCTCGTTGACAAATATTTGCCGAAGGTCGGAGGCAGCCAGGCCCAGATCGCAGAGATGGAGGGGTTCCCAGGCTGAGCGGGTGCGGTGCCAGGGCATGGGCAGTGTGCCCCGGGCACAGCGTGCCAAGAGAAGGAGACACACACACAGAGCCCAGTGCCAGCCAGACTCAGAGGAGAAAGAATCAGGATTCAGCCCGCAGGTGTGGCTCCGTGGCTGAGTGGCCACCCGATGTGCCAGGGGGAATTCCTGGTCAGGGCACAGGCCCCGGTTTCAGGCTCGATCCCCGGAGGGGGGCGTGCAGGAGGCAGACAACTGATGGTGATGTTTCTCTCTCATCAATGTTTCTTTCTCTCTCTCTCTCTCACTCTTCTTCTCTCTAAAATTCAATAAAAAGTGAATTTTTTTTTTTTAAAGAATGTGGCCCTGGCTGGTGTTTCTGAGTGGTTAGAGCATCGGCCCTATGTGCCAGGGTTGCGGGTTCGGGCCCAGATGGGACGTGTGCAGGAATGGACCAATGAATGCACGGTGGGTGGAACAATGGACTGGTATTTCTCACGTCTGCACAGGGCACTGGCGCGTTCTCTCTCTCTCTCTCTCTCTCTCTCTCACCTCTCTCTCTCTAAGTCAATAATTTTTTTTAAATTTTAAAAGGATTTGGAGCCCTGGCTGGTTTGCTCAGTGGTTAGAGTGTCAGCCCAGCCAGGGGCCCAGGTGGTAGTGGGCTCAATTCAAGGTCAAGGGCACGTACCTCATACACAGGTTCAATCCCCAGCCTGGCCACGGAAAGAGTGGGAGGCAGACAATTGATGTTCCTCTCTCCTCCCCTGCTCCCTCCCTCCCACTCTCTCTAAAAACCCTTGGGGAAAATATCCACACTCCCAGGTGAGGACTTAGAACAAGGGACTTGGGTTTGAGAATATGGGGTGGGCTGTGGGGGGACCAGGTGTGGTCACAAGGCATCCTTCTCAGGTAACAGAAATAATCTGGTACGTTGAATGACTAAAAACCGCTGGACTGTGCCTTTAACTAAGTAAATATTACAGGATGTAAATCCTACCTCACAAAAGCTGGTGCAAATCAAGGGGGGGGCGGGGCACACACCCATCTACACGGAGGCTGGCAGGGGACACGTGAGTTGGCACCTGGCAGGAGTCCTGTGTCAGGGACCGAGGACAGACAGCGGCTCGGTCCCGCCTCTCACTCGCTGGGTGACTGGGCAAGCACGTTCCCAGGCCCTGCCGTGCGAACGTCTGCGCGGCAGAGCAGCGAGGACGGAGACATTCTCGGTGAGAAGACCACGGCCGGCCAGGGGCCCCCATAAGGCAGCGTGGGAAACAACACTCAGGCCCTAACCAGTGTGGCTCAGTGGATAGAGCATCAGCTGGGGACTCAAGGGTCCCAGGTTGGATTCTGGTCAGGGGCACGTGCCGGGGTTGTGCGCTCAGTCCAAAGTGCAGGAGGCAGCCAACCAACGATTCCCTCTCATCATGGATGTTCCTATCTCCCTTCCTCTCCGGAATCAATAAAAATGTATTTTTTTTAAACGGGGTGCCTCCCAACCACCAGCTGCAAGGATGACACCGCGCACTGTGAGCGCCTCAAAGGGCTGGGCTGGAGCCTAGGACACGCGGCTGTTTCGAGGGCTCCCTCAGACTCTCTGGGAAGCCAGGCTGTGCCAGGCTGTGCCAGGCTGTGCCAGGCCACGCCAGGCCACGCCAGGCCACGCCAGGCCACGCCAGGCCACGCCAGGCGGAGGTGGGCCTGGCCCTGCCCTGGGGAAGCTCGGAGAGTTGAAGCAATCACCCCACAGATCAAGGCCGGATTGAAGATAGGGCAAAGGCCACAGGGTAAAGGTGCCGGCCTATGCGGGGGGCAGGGGGAGCAGGGAGCAGGGAGCAGGGGCTCGGCGGGGAGGGAGGGGGAGGCAGGTCGAGGCACAGGCCAGCTCCTCCCTCCCCAGCTCCCTGATCAGTGATGATGCATGTTGATCACTTAAGATTGATCACAGTAGAAATATTTACAAATATTTACAGATCGGGGCTCTTGTTCCCTCCAGAGACTCTGTCACTTAACGTTTACCAGCACGCAGTGTGTCTGCGTGAAGGATGACAGGAGAGGTCAGAAGCGGGGAAGAATCCAGGCAGAGAGAACAGCATTTGCAAAAGCCACAAAGTGGGAAATGGGCAGAAGACAGGGTGCGTTCCACAACGTGGCCAGAGAGCGAAGAGGAGGAGGGTCGGGGCGGCCTGGGTGGGGAGGTGGGTCGTGGGTGTGCCACACAGGCCGGGCACAGGTGGGCATTCCAGCAGGGAGGCCCTGGGAGGGTCCGAGCCCAGAGGACATAGCCAGGTCAGTCAGGGCCCGGGAGGAACCCCGTCAGGACCACCTATTCCCTGTGCTGCTGGGGGCCAGACCCACAGCGCCCCTTCCCGCCTCCTCCCCATGCCCTCCCCTGCCCTCCCCTGCCCATCACAGCCCACCGACCAATCACAGGGCCCACCGCTCGGGCCAGAGATTAGCTGGCTCCCGGGGAGGTCCCGCCACTTCGAGCAGGAGGGCAAGGAGGCACCCCCTCTCTCCTGGGCAACCTCGGGGCTGGGTGGGCAGACAGCCTGCCTGGAAGAGGGGGCAGGGCCAGGGGCGCGAGAGTGGCCCGTGGCCAGCCCGCTCTCCCCCGCCAGCCGATCCCCGTGGCGGGTGAGAACCGGCCGCACCCCAGGACGCGGAGCGGAGGCCCTGCCCGTTCTGGTCTGGATCTCACCGCTCTGCCGTCGAGACACCCCCAGCCAAGTCCGTCCCTGAGCAAACAGTGGAGCCCATGCCAGCAGCCTGACTTCCTTGTTTTCCTTTGCTTGTTTGAACTGCTTTGCACTGTTCGTGCACCCTATTTTGGTAAGTCAAGAACAAAAACAAAATCACAAAGCTACTTGTTTTTGAAAAGGCAAATCCAAAGCCTGCCTTTGGCCACACCTGGCTTGGGTTCTGATCTCAACCAGACAGACTGCCGCTGGCTCTGCCCTGGCCGCCTGGTGCAGGAAGCCGGGGCCCCGCCTGAAGGGGCTGCCGGGGGACCCCTTTGGCTAGGACACGGTGCCCCGGGAGCAGGTCCTGCGGGAAGAGCACTCGGCAGCTCTGTGCCAGGACTCTCTGGTCCTGGCTCTGAGAGTGGGATCTCTCTCGGGCATCCATTTGCCCTGGCAGCTTGGCAGGGGCACAGCAGCCGCCTGGGGGGGACACAGCAGATGCCTGGGCGGGGCGGTGGCCGCACCCCCAGGACCCGGAGCAGGAGGCTGCCTGAACACAGCCTGGCCTCTGTGCCCTCCCAGCTGTGTGGCCTAGTCAAGCCGCTTCCCCGCTCTGAGCCTCATGCTACTGCCACTTCTGGAAAGAGATGCTGGCTGGCAAGTTACCCAGAAGCCACCGCTCCCGCTGGAGATGGCACAGGTGGTCCCTGTCCTGGGGAAAGACATGGGGTAACAGCTGTCCTGAAGGTAACTTAGCATTCCCTCCATTTCACCTGCTCAGCATCTCGGTAAGGAAAGCATTTACCACGAATCCCTTCTAACGCCAATAAGCCCCAGTTTCCTCATCTGTAGATTGGCTTGCCCGAGGTCACAAGGCTGGTGAGTGCGTGCTGAGTCCTTGCCAGGAGATCACGGCACAGCCATGCCCTAGAATCTATGTGGTCGGCAAACTCATCATCAGTCCACAGAGCCAAACATCAACAGGACAACGATTGGAATTTCTTCGGAGAGCCACATTTTTTAAACTCAAACTTCTTCTAACGCCACTTCTTCAACATAGACTCGCCCAGGCCGTGGTATTCTGTGGAAGAGCCACACGCAAGGGGCCAAAGAGCCGCAGGTGGCTCTCGAGCGGCAGTTTGCAGACCACGGGGCTAGACCCCTGCAGACTGCCCCCAAGAGACAAGGAGCTCCCTCACCCAGCCCGGGGCCACGAGGGAAGCCAGGGGGCTTCCTGCCGGAGGCGGGCTGAGAGGAACCCTGGGCAGCCAGGGGAGGACATTCAGGCAGCGGAGCAGCAAATGCCAGGAGGGAGGGAGAATGGCACAGCCCCAGGCTGCAAATAGATGCCAAGAGAGGACCCCAGAGGCCCCGGGAGAGGGGGGGGTGAAGGGGGTTGGGGGTGGAAATGGTGAGGGCTCCCTGGGGGACCAGCCCTTGAGGACTTCTGTAGCCCCCGGCCCGGCCAGGCTGCCTCCCGCTCCGTCTCCAGCCTCCCTGGCCACCTGTGCGGCAGCGCCCAGGACGGGCGCCGGGCCGGGCGCCTCTCTTTAGGGAGGTCCTTCTCCGGGCCGGGTGCTGGGACCCTGCTGAGCCCCTGAGCCCTTCCCGTCCAGAACCTCCTTTCCTCCTCACGCCCACCCCGCTGGGCAAGGATGGAGGTGCCCGCTTTACGGACGTCACCATCCATCCATCCCCAGCGTTCTGCACTCCGGCCAGGCGCCCAGTGAATCCTGTAAGGGAAGGTGGGGGGAAGCGGAGGAAGATGGAGGGGAGTGAGGGAGCCGGGGAGCTGGGGCGTGGGACAGATAATCACCAAGGCCCTCCAGCCACCCCCAGGAAGGTCACGGGCGCAGGGACCATGCCGCCACAGCTGAGACCACAAACAGGGCTGGACCGCGGCTCACCTCACAGGAGAAACACAGTCACAAACCCACCCGCGGTGTGCAGCCCCTGGGCCCCCAGCTAGGACAGGGCAGTCACACACCAGCCACTCAACATGCCCAGTGTCGGGAAGGTTTAAAGCAGTGGGAAGCATTCCCCCCGGCCAGGTGGCTCATTGGTTAGAGCATCACCCCCATAGGCCAAGGTTGCTGGTTCGATCCCTGGTCAGGGTACATACAAGAATCAACCAATGAGTGCGTAAATAGGTGGAGCAACAAATCAATGTTTCTCTCTCTCTCTCTCTCTCTCTCTCTCTCTCTCTCTCCCCTTTCTTCTCTCTCTCAGTAAAAATCAATAACAATTTTAAAAAGTAACAGGGTGCATATTTCCATAGCCTTGGGTGGGAG
Organism: Pipistrellus hanaki; assembly: GCF_964339955.1. NCBI lineage: Eukaryota > Metazoa > Chordata > Mammalia > Chiroptera > Vespertilionidae > Pipistrellus > Pipistrellus hanaki. The sequence goes on from NC_140503.1 coordinate 5,964,554, forward strand.
TGAGGAGACACGGAAGGACAAGCACTGCGGACAAAAAGGAATCCCTTCAAACGCATTAAGGAAACAGCTCCTGTCCCAACGGGTTTGGCTCAGTGGATAGAGCATTGGCCTTTGGACTCAAGGGTCCCAGGTTCAATTCCCGTCAAGGGCATGTACCTTGGTTGCGGGCACATCCCCAGTGGGGAGTGGGCAGGAGGCAGCTGATTGATGATTCTCTCTCATCGATGTTTCTAACTCTCTATCCCTCACCCTTCCTCTCTTTAAGAAAATCAATAAAATATATATATATAATTTTTTTAAGAAGGAAACAGCTCCTGTGATGGCACAAGACAAGTTGTAAAGGAAAAAATGCGTTGTCACATTTAGAGCTTCCTGAGCCCCCGTTTTAACATGTATGACCCGGTTAAAAGCCTGCATACCAAAAGCTCTAACAATCAACATCAAAAGACCAGCACCGGCCAGGGAAACACGAAAACCGGTTATTACATAAATGTGCATGAAACCCACAGCGAACTCTGCATTCCCGCCTCACCGGCGAAGGCCGAGGTGCTGCCAGCGGGTGTGGGAGGGAGGCGGGCGCATGTCCACCGGCGCCGCCTGGCGCTGTGGGGGCGTCCGGTGGCATCTCCTGAAAGCTGTGTGGGAGGGGTGGCCCTTTCCCCTTAGCCCGGCCCGGAGGAGGGCGCTGGCTGCGAACCCGCAGGAGGAGGGCAGAAACTGGACGGGAGCGGGGCGGCCGCCCCGGGATCCAGGGCAGGATGGCGGGACCCTCCTTACCACCTCTGGTTTCAATGCTTCCACCGGGCGCCCATCCCGTCTACTCCCGGCGGCTCGGGGTGGGCGTGGCGCCCTCGCGGCGGCCACGGAGGGACCGGAGCTCCCCGCGGCGCGGGCGGCGCATCCCGCGCAGCGGGTCCCCCTGGCCGACGCCTGCGCCCCGCACCCGCGTCCCGGAGCCCCAGGTCCGCGCCCGGGTCTGCGCCCGGGTCCCCCCGGGACGCGGCCGCTGAGAGATGCTCCCGGGCGGCACGGGACCCCGTGTCCCGGGGCCCAAGGCGGAGGCAGAGACGGGGCGGGGAGGACGCGGGCCGGGACGCGGCGGAGGGAGCCGCTCCCCTCCCCGGGGCAGGGTCAGGGGTGCCCAGGGGCTCGGGCGGCGCTCACCCAGCATCTCCTTCCGGCGCTGCGTGTGCGGCTGGTCGGTGTAGACCCACTCGAAGTCGCTGCGGCCCGCGCTGTTGCCCATGGTGGGCCGGGGCCGGAGCGGGAGCGGGAGCCGGGGCCGGAGCGGGAGCGGGAGCGGAGCGGGCTCGGGGAATGCGCTCCACCTGTCCGTCCGCGCGGGGCCGGGTAGGGGCTGGGGGCGGGGCCTGAGGGCGGGGCCTGCGGGGCGGGGCATCGGGGCATCGGGGCGGGGCCTCGGGGGGCGCGGTGCGTACCGGACTGCCAGGCCTGGGCGGTGGCACCGGCCCGGAGGCTCAGGGGCCTCAGTCACCTCCGCGGGGAGATGACACTCTGAGCCCGCGAGCCTCCGGCCCCAGAGGCGCTGGGGACGCCGGGTTCCGGGTCTGGGGAGCCACCTGCGTCCCCCCTGAGCCCGGCCCCCGGCGCTGCTGCTGCTCCGTCCCACCGCCGCTCAGCGGACAGGAGGGCGCAGGAGGCAGGAGGGCGCAGCGGGCAGGAGGGCGCAGCGAGCAGGAGGGCGCAGCGAGCAGGAGGGCGCAGGAGGCAGGAGGGCGCAGGAAGCTGTGTTCCCTTCCTCCCCCACTCCTGCGGGCAGGAACGCGGAGGCAGTGAGGTGTCCCTGACGAACTCCCGGCGGAGCGGGCCCCGCCCTGCCTTCGGGGACACGGGACTCGGGGCATCGGGGACACACCAGGGGAGTCTGGTTACAGGGCGGACGTCGGTTAGAGATAGTGTGTGCGCCCAGCTGGTGTGTCTCAGGGTGAGTGTGGACCTACGAACCAGGAGGTCTCGGTTGGCTCCCAGGCAGGGCGCAGCCTGGGCTGCAGGCTCAATCCCGTGGAGCGGGCGTGGGAAGGAGGCAGCCGACCAATGGTTCTCTCACCATTGATGTGTCTCTCTCTGAAATTTAAAAACTAAATTAATTAATTAAATTAACAAATAAAAGAGTGTGTCAAGCCCTGGCTGGGTAGCTCACTTGGTTAGAGCATTCTCCCCGTACGCAAAGGTTGTGGGCTCAATCCCAGGTCAGGGCACATACAAGAATCAACCAATGAATGCATAAACAAGAGGGACAACAAATCCGTGTTTCTCCCTTTCCCTCTCCAATCAGTGAATAAAAATTGTGAAAAACAGAATAAAGGACGGTGTCAATATGAGTTGGTTGATTGTAACACATGCACCATACTGTTATGCGATACTGAAAGAAAGAAAGAAAGAAAGAAAGAAAGAAAGAAAGAAAGAAAGAAAGAAAGAAAGGAAAAAAGGTGGGAGTGGGAAGCACCTGGACCCAGAACCCTGACTGTGGTGTGTGCAGCCCGGCAGGAGCCCCCTCCCTCCCCCCTCCCTCCCCCCTCCCTCCTTTCCTTCCTGTCTAAAAATCAATTAACTAAAATAAAATAAAAGGAGAAAAGGAAAGCGACAAGGAAGCCAGAATCCCAGCCTCCGTCTGATGAACTTTCTGGAAGGGCAGAGAATGGGGGCGAGGCCCACTGACCGTCCCCTGCTTGTTTTGTTTACTGAAGTCCTCTCTCCCGGAGACTGTAGTTGCCATGTAATTATGTGTAACTATGGCTATCCTTCTCTGAAATGACTTACAGCGTGTCTTTACTCACTTGTTGATGGCCATTCCCTCTTCTAGGGGGCCTGCGCGCTTGGAGTCACACCTGGCAGCCATGCCAGCTTCTGGCAAAGGAGTTGCCCTTAGTACTGATTTGCTAAATGAAAGAGTGAACGTATCCTGTCAAACAAGTACCACGGACACCCCCCCCCCCCCAATCAGAGGAAGGGCAGGTGCGCAGGTTGAGGGCCTCGACGCTGCCCCCGACCCACTTGGCTCAAGCCTGGGGCCGGGCGGGGCCTGCCTCCTGGCACAGGCCGGGAAAGGACAGCCGGACCTGGTGGGGGAGCCGGCACAGCTTTCCTGCCGAGCCCGGCCTGGCAGCCGCCCGCCCTCACGGAGCGTGGACGGGCGTCCCACGGGCCGTGCGCGCCACAATGGTGTGTGGCCACAAACCAACACCGCGGCCCACACCCACGCGGTGTGTCACCAGCCTCTTTGTTGCCTGCCATTCTGCTGCTGTGACACCTTGGGGCGTTGCTGGGAGCCAGTAAATGCCTCACCGGGGAGGGTGCCTTCGTGACACCCTGACCAGCCAGCGTCCCCCACCTTAGGGCCGGGCCTGGCCCCACACACTGGGCAGACGACTGGAATCAACCTTTTCAAGCAAGCCGGCACGAAGGAAGCCTGCTCACCCTCCTCCTGCCCCTCCCCCCTTCCCAGGAAGCCTGGTGAGAGGCTCCAGGCCCGGCAGCCGCTCCTCCCTCTGCTCCTGGCCACCCTGGTGCTGGGGGGCGGGAAGCCTCCTGGGAAGGATACCTAACAAGCCATCTTGTGGATGGCAGGCTCCTCCTGACCTGTTAGTTACATATCCTATCTAACAAAGAGGGGATGTGCTAATGGCCATCACTCCATCACAAAGCTGGCTGCACCCACAGCTGAGGCCACGTTCCCTTAAAGAGCCTTAATGAGCATCAGCAGGGACCTGAGGCTATGCCCTCCCCACCCGGCAGGGCTTGACAGGAGACCTCAGGCCGTGCCCCTCACCCAGCGGGGCTGGATAGGAGACCTTAGGCTGAACCACCCACCCTGGCACCAGGCTGGGGCACCTCAGACCACACCCTTCCACCCCCGCCCAGCAGGGCTTGACAGGGGACCTCAAGGTGCACCCCCAGTGCTGGGTCAGGGGAACTCCAGCCGCGCCCCTCACCAGGTGGGGCTTGACAGAGGCCCTCAGGCTGCACCGCCTGCCAGCACTGGACCAGGGGACCTGAGGCTGTGCCCCCTGCCTGACAGGGCTTGACAAGGGTGAGACTGATGGATCTGAATCTAGCCCAATTGGGGGGGGGGGGGAGCTGCTGGCTGGGTCTGGGTCTCATATAATTTTGAAGTTCATGTGGATCGGCAGGGACTTGATTCTGGGTCCCATGGTAAGCCCCAGACTCTAACAGGAGGAAGGTTTTCATATACATTTTACTAATTTTCTTTCATCTCTGACACTTATAGAGAAAGGGCAAATAGCAATATTAAATTATTTCCTCTAATTAATCCCCTTTTAATGTGTATGAATTTAGTGCACCAGGTCACTAGTAGTTAAATAAGGATGAAGCCTAGCCCTAGCCAGTTTGGCTCAGTGGATGGAGCTTCAGCCTGTGGAATGAAGGATTCTAGGTTCCATTCCAGCCAAAGGCACATGTCTGGGTTGCATGCTCGATCCCAAGTAGGGGGTGTGCAGGAGGCAGCCAATCAATGATTCCCTCTCATCATTGATGTTTCTGTCTCTCCCTTTCCTTTCCTCTCAGAAATCAAAATATATATATATGAATGAAGCCTACACAGCAGGGAGCAGGTGGCTGGCCTCAGACTGGGAATGACAGGCCACTAGACTGCTGGTGGCTCTGTGAGTGGTTCCCGCGAGTGTCCCTGGCAGCCCGAGATGCGCCCCCTGCTGGCACGATGGGCACCCAACGTCCCTGCTACTGCAGCACCTGCCAGGCGGCTATGATCCCTCTGAGCAGAGAAAGCTGGGCTTCCCCGGGCCCTGGTCCGAGCCGGGCTCTGGGGGATGACCCCGGCCCTGCCTGGCTGCCTCGGGGAGGGCTCCCCCGAAGGGGAGGAGTGTGACGCCCTCCTGACCCTGAGCACTAAGCAGCGGGGAACTGAGGTGCCAGGGTGCCATTCACCCTGCCCTCCCAGGAGCCCAGCGGGTGCTGTCACCACAGAGTCCGTGAAGGCACCCACCTCCACAACCGTGGCCCCCGCAGGTCCGGTGGGAAGGGCCCTGGTGGGTGTGGTTTGTCTGGCTGCCCTCCTGAGTCCTCCCTGATCCAGTGGGAGGAGGGATCACACTGGTGGAGACCTTGGAGGGAGGGAGGTGAGGAGGAGGAGGGACAGAGGGGAAGGAGGGGGACCAGGAGGGGGGGAAGAGAAGAGGGAAAGGAGCGGGGAGGGGAAGGAGAAGGAGGTGTGGGGAGGAGTGAGGAAAAGGGAAGGAGGAAGGTGAGGAGAGAGCCGGGGGCAGGAGGAAAGGGGAAGGAGAGGAGGATGGAAAGGAAGAACAGAGGAGTGGGAGAAAAAGGAGAGAAAGGAGGAGTGTGGGGAGGAGTGAGGAAGAGGAGAAGGGGCCTCCCAGGTAGAGGCTGTGGCCTAGAGGCCGGCCACCAGGCCCTCTCCCTGCCCCCTTCCTTTCCTATCCGCCTGAGAGAGAAAACAAGCCCACCGCCTCAGGAGGCTAAAAGCTTAGAACAGAAAAAAAAAAAAAAAGAGTGGGAAGGATTGAAAGGGGAAAAAAAGAAAGAAAAACCTTTAGCTACAGGGAAAAGAAACTAAAGGTTAATAAATGTTATGTATTTTATCCTATCTAATAAAAGAGTAATATGCAAATTGACCATCACTCCAAGATACAAGATGGCCGCCCCCATATGGTCAAAGATGGCTGCCCTTATGTGGACACAAGATGGCCACCAGAAAATGGCCTGCAGGGGAGGGCAGTTAGGAGGGGACCAGGCCTGCAGGGGAGGACAGTTGGGGGGCACCAGGCCTGCAGGGGAGGGCAGTTGGGGGGCACCAGGCCTGCAGGGGAGGACAGTTGTGGGCGATCAGGCAAGCAGGGAGGGCAGCAGGGTTGACTGGGTCAGCAGGGGAGGGAAGTTGGTGGGGACCAGGCCTGCAGGGAAGGGCAGTTAGGGGCAACCAGGCTGGCAAGGGAGGGCAGTTAGGGAAGACCAGGCCAGAAGGGGAGGGCAGTTCGAGGTAACCAGGTCAGCAGAGGAGGGCAGTTAGGGGCAATTGGGCCAGCTGGGGAGCAGTTAGGTGTTGATCAGGCTGGCAGGGGAGTGGTTAGGGGGTGATCAGGCTGGCAGGCAGAAGCAGTTAGGGGCAATCAAGCAGGCAAGCAGTTGGGAGCCAGCAGTCCTGGATTGTGAGAGGGATGTCTGACGGCCTGTTTAGGCCCGATCCTAAATGGGCGGGCGGGCATTTCTCAAGGGGTCCCAGATTGGAGAGGGTGCAGGCTGGGCTGAAGGACCCCCCCCCCCCGCCCCGTGCATGAATTTCATGCACCGGGCCTCTAGTATATTTATAAAAACACTAGAGGCCTGGTGCATGATATAAATGCACTGGGGGACAGATCCCTCAGCCCGGATTGTGAGAGGGCGCAGCCCAGGCCCAGGGACCCTACCCGTGCACAGTCAGGACCGGGGAGGGATACGGGAGGTTGGCCAGCCAGGGAAGGACCACAGGAGGGCTCCAGGCATGTCCAGCCTGTCTTGCTCAGTCCTGATCCACTGGACCCCAGCAGCAAGCTAACCTACCAGTCGGAGCATCTGCCTCCTGATGGTCAGTGCACATCATAACGGTTGACAGGCTGCCCCCTGGTGGTGAGTGCACGTAATAGCAAGCTATTGAGCAGCCTTAGCTTATCATTAGCATACTAGAGGCCCCCTGCATGGGGAAAGGGGATCCCCTCAGCCTAGCCTGTATCCTCTCCAATCCAGGACATCCCTCTCACAATCCTGGACCACTGGCTCCTAATTGCTCACCTGCTTGCCTGCCTGGTCGCCCCTAACTGCCCCCCCCCGCCACCAGCCTGGTTGCCTCTTACTGCCCCCCCCACGGGCCTGGTTGCCCCATGCAGCCTGCTTGTTCAGTCATTTGGTCATCCCTACTAACCCCCTTGCTGGCCTGGTCGTAGGCAGCCATCTTGTGAGGGTTAATTTGCATATTACTTATTTATTATATAGGATTACTCTTTGACTGGTTGAATGGCCGACCGAATGATCAGACACTTAGCATATTAGGCTTTTATTATATAGAAAATGATAAATACAATATATATATAAAACAAAAGTCCATAATTTGACTGAGTTGGAAATTCAGAGTTGCTCAGTTGGTTGAACATTGGCCTGTGCACCAAAAGATTGCAGGTTCAATTCCTTGTCAAGCATATACATGGGTTGTGGTTTGATTCACAGCCAGGGAGGGTACAGAAGGCAACAATCAATGTTTCTCTCTCATCTCTTTCTCTCCTTAAGTCCTCTCTGTAAGCAGGTCCTCGAGAGAGAATTTAAAAATATATTTTAAAAAATTTAAAGCTTATACCCTAAAATATATATATATATATATATATATATATATATATATATATATATATATATAATTATATGTAACAAACATACAACAGAATTTATACACTAAGATAATTTCTATAAAAAGAATATTGGCTCTGGCGCCTCTACAACAGGGCTCCCATTGACAAAACCTTATGGACAAAATCAATACTGGGGGGAAATGATGGTCATATGTGGGGATCCCACTAAACTTAAGCATGGCAGCCCCTATCATCTTAGGGAGGTAACTAAATAGACACACCTCATCCAAACTGCAGCCTTGCCTAAATTTCCACCGTCAAGTACTCTTTGCCCCAACATATCCCATATTGGGCAAAGATGGGCTAACGGGATGAATGATAAGTTGATACTAAAGTCTCTGGCGTTTACAAACTGGCTTGATTAATTGGACCTCCACTTAAAATAGCTACTCTGGCCCAAGGCAAGTTAAAACGGGGCCTTCCGGAGCGTGACTTACCTATAAAACCTAATTAAGGAGGCCAGGCCTCGTGGCTTCACCGAGGAGCTTGGCGATTAAGAATCCTACAAACCGGCCTGGGCGGCACGGCGGTGGGAGAGCATCGGCCTGTGTCTGTGGTGGACGTCCCTCCCACCCTGCCCGAGGGGCAGCACCGCCTCCGGACACAGACCGGGGCAGTGAGGCCACAGGCCACTCACAAACTCCCAGCCTCAGTTTCCTCATCTGTGAAGTGGGGACAGCTACCTTACTTTCTAGAGCAGCTGTGTGGGAAGCACCCCAAGACCTCACCTGGCACGTAGTAGGCCCTCAACCACCAGCAGGGGGACACCTAGGCTGCTGGGGCAGGAAGTGGACATGGGACAGTGGGGGTCACGGGCTGCCCTGGGGTGCTCTCAATTGTCCTGGAGCCCTCGGACCCAGGCCGGCCAGAAGCCGGGCCCTAAGATTTCCTTCAGGACACCTCTTTGATGAAGTCACTTTCCAATGTGGCTTAAGGACAAAATAAAAACCAGCTGGAGAAGTCTGCCCTGTTCCTGGGGAGGAAATTCCAGCTGCAGACCATAGGCAGACAAAGCCAGTCACCACGGCCAGGTGACCAGGGGATGTGGTACAGCCCACAGTGAGAGCCAACGCCAAGCCAGAAGCCAGGGCCTTTTCCGGGCCATGCCAGCTCCACTCCTGAGTCAACAGCGACGTGTCTGGCCCTTCTGGAAGCTGGACAATGAAGGCACCAGGCTCAGCATCCGGCCCAGGCCTGCCTAGCGGTGAGCACTGCACCAGACATCCAGTCCACGGAACTGAGGCTTCCAAATCAAAGCTCTGGCATGCTCATGGTCTCCAGCCCAGGCCCAGGTATGCCAGTGGGGAGCCAGGCACAGGGCAGCCGGGGTTGGCACCCTGCAGCCCAGTGCCCTTCTGTCTCCCTCCCTAGCTCCCTGTGGGTCCTGTTAGGATGCACCTCTGCAGGGCCTCCACCTGACCCGGCAGCCTGCAGAGACGCATCCTGAAGCTCAGATCTTGTGGGGAGTGTGAGGCCACTAACTGCCTTTGCTGCTGGCCCCACCCTACGGGACATATTCCAAGTGGGGCCTGGAGCTGGTCCCTGGACAGAGAAGATGAGGTTGAAATGCTGACAGGGAGGCAGCAAGGTGCTCAGCTCCCCCTACCAACAAACACACACACACACACACACACACACACACACACACACAGTGAAGTCAGTGTCACCAAGCCCCCTCGGGCTCTGTTGGGGTGTTGTGTTGGGGTTAGGGTTACTCTCCCACCCCTCTGTTTGGGGCATAGTGGCTTTTAAAAAACTTATCTGTTTATAGCTCTAACCGGTTTGGCTCAGCGGACAGAGCATCGGCCTGCGGACTGAAGGATCCCAGGTTTGATTCTGGTCAAGGGCATGTACCTTGGTTGCGGGCACATCCCTAGTAGGAGGTGTGCAGGAGGCAGCTGATCAATGTTTCTCTCCCATCGATGTTTCTAGCTCTCTATCCCTCTCCCATCCTTTCTGTAAAAAAAAAATCAATAAAATATATTTTTTTTAAATAATAAAATAAAATAAAAATAAAAAACTTATGCGTGTTTATAGATTTCAGACAGGGACAGGAAAAGAGAGATAGAAACACCAATGATGAGACTCATTGATCTGCTGCCTCCTGCACGCCCCCAACTGGGGACCGAGCCCATAACCCAGGCTTGTACCCTGACCTGGAATCAAACTCCTGGTACACAGGCAGAGTGTGTGGAGGGGGGAGGGGGAAGGGGGCAGGGAGGCTGGAGGGACCCTTGGGGCAGGTTAATGGTAGAATCACAGGCAGAATGTGTTCAGATACTCAACTGGTTATGGGGGAGCCCTCTCCTTAAGAGTCCTCAGGATCTTTCAGTTCCATGTGATTGCGTTTCCAGCGAATAATCGATGTTTGTGGCCCACACAAATCTGGGAGTCCCAAGGTCTCGGCCACGTGCCTCCAGGAGGTCAAGGGTCAGCCCTGGTCCAGCTGCTGGCCTCTGACTTCTCCTCACTTGGCTCTGCCCTCACACCCAGGGCATCTCCCTGAATCCCATGCCCACACCCAGGGCACGGGAACAGCCCTGCCAGGTGTCCCCGGCTGCAGAACTGAGATACGGACACTCTGCACCAGCGACTTCAGCGGGGCCTGCCCGCAGCGTGGAAGACGGCAGGGCCGCAGCCATGCTTGCTGATGGCGGGCGGGCGGGAGGAGGGCCGAAGAAGGTGAGGTTTCCCACAGCAACACCTGTAAAGATGAGTTTACATGGTTAGTCATCAGAGACGCCTCTGCACAAGCACTCCCACACCCCAGAACATTCTGACCAGCCTCTTTATGCAATCCGAGGGCTCCCACGTGTGCTCCGGAGCGCCTCTGGGCGGATGTGTGTCTGTGCGTGTCTGCGCGTGGCATCTGGGCGTGAGTGCGTGAGCATGTGTGAGTGAATGCTCTGGAGAAGGCGTGGGGGTGCTCCCAAACAGGAAGCTGGGATCACTTCCCGGAGGCGAGGCTGTGGGTCCAGGGTAGTTTTTTTTTGTTTTGTTTTCTAGAAGAGCATGACTTGTTTTATTTTTTACTAATTTATTTCTAAAAATATATTTTATTGCCGAAACCGATGTGGCTCAGTGGATAGAGCGTCAACCTGCGGACTGAAAGGTCCCAGGTTCGATTCCGGTCAAGGACATGTACCTTGGTTGTGGGCACATCCCCAGTGGGGGTGTGCAGGAGGCAACTGATCGATGTTTCTAATTCTCTATCCCTCTCTCTTCCTCTCTGTAAAAAATCAATAATATATATATATATATATATATATATATATATATATATATATAATATATATATATAATGTTTTTTTTTAAAGAGAGGAAGAGAGAGGGATAGAGAGTTAGAAACTTCAATGCGAGAAAAACATCGATCAGCTAGCTGCCTCCTGCAAACCCCCCCAACCCCCCACTGGAGATGTGCCTGCAACCAAGGTACATGCCCTTGACCGGAATCGAACCTGGGACTGCTATATCCTCTGAGCCAAACCGGTTTTGGCAAGGGTAGTTATTTTAACATTTCTGCTCTGTTTGAGCTTTGCAGGTATGGTCATTTAAAGGGACAAGAGATCGCTGACCATTTGAGATCTTGCTCCCTGGTCTATGCCGCCGTTTGGCCCAAATAAATTCATGAAAATTAATAATAAAAGAATTAAGAGACTCCTAATTTAATGTTTTTATTTTTTAATATATATTTTATTTATTTTAGAGAGGAAGGGGGAGGGAGAGAGAGAAACATCCATGATGAGAGGGAATCATCTGATCAGCTGCCTCCTGCACGCCCCCTATTGGGGACCGAGCCCACAACCAGAAGATGTGCCCCGGACTGGAATCCAACCTGGGGCCCTTCACTCCTCAGACCCCCGCTCTACCCTGAGCCAAACGGGGTGGGGGTTAATGTTTTTAAAGGAGTGGACTCCTGCGGGCCAGTATCCCCGGGGCTCGCCCTCCTCCGCGCCCCACCCGCGCCCCCTGCTGGCCGGGAGGCCCATCAGCGCTCCGCGGGCCGCACGTGGCTCGGAGCAGACCCTCCTTCCCTTTGCGCCGGGCGCTTGCGGTTCCACCCCTGGGAGCACTTACCCCGCCCCGGCCCGGCCCGCGGAGGCAGCGCAAACCCCACCCATGAGCCTGCCACCCCCGTCCCCACCTCGGGGCGCTCCTGGGCAAGGATGTGCATGCGGCGGGCGGGCGGGAGCCGGGCGCGGGCGCCAGAGGCCCCCATCCCACCCTCCAGGAGCTCGGCCCAGGGGAGAAGCCCACGGAGGGCCCGGGGATCGCCAGTCAGCGTCTGAGCAGCGGCGAAAGGCAGAGGAGAGAAATCCTCTTGAAATTCTATCTGAGACCTTTTCTGCCCACCTGGGCCCTGTCTGGGAGGACAGCGGGCAGAGGCTGCACAGGAAGGAGCAGCTTGCAGGTGGGGCGGGTGGGGCGGAAGGGTGAAGGCCCGGGGCTGGGAGGGACACCACGGTGGGTGGGGAGTGGACGCGTGGCAGAGAGGCCGCCACAGGAGGCGACCATTAAAATGTCCAGTAAAACAACCCACTGAAGAAGGAGCCCTCCTCTGCCTGGCCAGGGGGGCTCGGTTGGCCGTGTGGCCACGCTCTGAAAGGTGGTGGTTTTATTGGTGGTCAGGGCGTCCCTGGGCTGCCAGCTGTATCCTCACTAGGGGGAATCGGGAATTTAGGAGGCAGCTGATGGATGTTTCACTCTCACGTGGTTATTTCTGTCCCTCTCCCCCAATCTCTCCCTCTCTCTCTCTCTCTCTCTCTCTCTCTCTCTCTCTCTCTCTCTCTCTCTCTCTCAAAACAAACAAACAAAACAAAACACAAACAGCTCAATTAAAAAGTCTTGGGGGGGAAAAAGAATGAATCCTCCTCAAACACTGCTTCTCAGGCCCCTGCTCGGGAGCTAACTGCAAGAGCTGGGCCAGTGACACGTCCCTCTCTTCAAAAAGCTGAGGCAAAGGGGCACTTGAAGGAGCCAAGGAAGCTGGTCACTGGCTGAACCAGGGGAACTGGGCAAGTCTCCGGTGGACTCTGCCAGGGGTGGGTCCCCGGGAAGGTGGAGTGCAGGAACGGCCTGCTCCAGGAGGTGAGGCCAGAGAGCATGACTGACACAGTCGTTCCCCCGGATCCTCCGTTTCCCTTTCCACGGTTTCAGTTACTGGTGATCAAGTGCAACCCCAAAATATTAAACGGAAAATTACAGAAATAAACAAACGACAAGTTTTAAGTTGCACACAGTTCTGGCTTGCCTGATGAAATCTCACACCGTCCCTCTCTGTCCCGTCTGGGCTGTGAATCACTCTCTGGTCCAGTCTCCGCACTGTGTACGCTGCCCACGCTGCCCACTTAGTGGTGACTCCTCTTGGTTATCAGACAGACGGTCCTAGCATCACAGAGCTTGTGTTAAAATGACCCTTATTTTACTTAATAATGGCCCTACAATGCCACAGCAGGGATGCTGGCAATTGGGATATGCCTAGGGGGCTGGCTCCAGGGAGGCAACCCCACCAGTCTCCCTGGCCCACACTGCAGTCTCTGGCTCACTGACTCACAACCCCACTCCCCAGGCATCACAGGGAGCCAGCACGGGGTCACACTGAGCGGGTACGGGAGGGCCTGGAGCCAGGGACCAACGGGAATCCACCCTGGAGAACCTCGGCCTGAGACACCGGCCAGGGCGTTCGGAGCAGGATGAGAGATGCTTTCTCCCTTGGAGACCACGCCCGGCGGCTCTGTGCCCGTCTCGCCTCCTGGCCGCCCACCCAGACCACAGAGGACAAGAGCGGCGGCCCACGTGACAGGTGGAGACACCCAGGCGAGGTAAGGAGCAGGCACGGGGCCTGGATGGACCCGGGCGGGGTGGCGGGCAGGGCCCCGGGAGCCGGAGGGAGGCCCGCAGCCACTGGCCTGAAGTGACCTCAGGACGCTGCCCGGGTATTTATAAACAGCCGAGCCAACCTGGATGGCATCGACCTGTAAAATGAACTCCTTGGCGTTCCCTGCTGCCCTGCTTTGTGCCTTCGGTGCCTTCCTCAACAATGGCCTCGACTCAGGCCACGTCCGAGCATTTAAAGAAGCTGGTGGGTCAAGTTGCCTCCACCGAGACGCACTATGAAGTAACCCCTTGCGGGGGGCCGGGTCCCAGGGGAAGGACACTGCAAACATGCCTGCACCACAACAGCACACAGGCAGGGAGCAGAATACTGGCGAGTGCAAGGAGCCAGGCCTGAGAGCACAGACGGCATGACTCCGTTTGCAAAAAGGACAGAAAGCAGCCGAGGCCGGGGCACCTCCGAGGGTTGGAGCATCGTCCTGTAGCCCAAAAGGTTCGATTCCCGGTCAGGGCACATACCCAGGTTGTGGGTTCAATTCCCCGTCTGGGCATGAGCGGGAGGAAACCGATCGATGTTTCTTTCTCACTTCGACGTTTCTCTCTCTCAAAAAAAGAATCAAGTTAAAAAATAAAATAAAAAGTACAAACAAACAAACAAACAAACAAAAACAGGCAAAGTTCACCTACGGTGGTAAAAGTCAAAATCATAGCCAAAACCAGTTTGGCTCGAGGTCTGCGGACTGAAGGATCCCAGGTTCAATTCCGGTCAAGGGCATGTGCCTTGGTTGCAGGCACATCCCCGGTTGGGGGTGTGCAGGAGGTGGCTGGTGGATGTTTCTCTCTCATCGATGCTTCTCGCTCTCTATCCCTCTCCTTTCCTCTCTGTAAAAAATCAATAAAATATATATTTTAAAAAATCATATGGAATAAAAAAAAAGACCCCGAATAGCCATATCCTGAAAAAGAAGAACAAAGTTGAAGGGATCACAATGATTCTCTCTCATCAGTGATGTTTCTTCCTCTCTCCCCCTCTCCCTTCCTCTCTGAAATCAATACAAATATATTTTTTTTTTAAAAAGAAAAAGAAAAGAAAAGAAAAGGAAAAGAAACCTGTTCTATCCCACAGGCCCCGCAGAGGGCTGACAATGGTTGCTTTCCAGATGGAATTCGAGGGCATGCTGGTTTTCTGGTCTCTGAGCCCTCGGTCCCTGCCCGGGCTGCGGGACAAAATTCTCGCCCTCCCCAGGGCCACGGAGGAGGATCCGGTTTCCTGGGCGGTGACCCAGCCCCGAGCGTCTCAGCAGGCGCCCGTGGGTGGAGGGGCTCTGGCTGTGTCGCCCTGGATTCCAGGCTGCACAGGCTCTGTGGCTCAGCGGTGACGTCAGTGCGGCCTCTACAATGCTCTTCTCTCCCTGGCCTCTTTCATGAGTCTGGGTGTGGCTGACACCCGCTCAAAAGCAGATCATGTTTGATAACACCTTATGAAAGTGTTCTGCACAGAAAACCATCAGTTACATAGAAGAAAACACAGGTACTATACTTACGGACCTTGGTCTTAGGATTTTATGAATCTGGCCCCAAAGGCAAGGTAGGTAAAGGCTGTCTCTTTCTTTCACTTTCTCAATCCGCAGCAGCCCCTACTCAGGAAACAGATCGCTCTCTAGCCGCACTGAACGTGGAAAACAGAGAAATATTTACACTAGCCAGTATTGCTCAGTGGATAGAACATTAACCTGCAGACTGAAGGGTCCTGGGTTCGATTCTGGTCAAGGGAACATGCCCAGGTTTTGGGCTTAGTCCCCAGTGGGGGGGCACGCAGGAAGCAGCTGATCAATGATTCTCTTTCATCACGATATTTCTCTCTCTCTCTCTCTCTCTCTCTATTTTCCTCTCTGAAATTAATAAAAATATATTAAAAAACAAATAACAGTGTCATTACTACTCATAGCTGGAAGCCAATGGGCACTCTTTAAAGAAATAAAGGATTAAGTGAGCTATGTGAAATTATAAAGGTAACCACAAGTACACAGCTACAAAATTTCCAATATACCAGGAGAAACACTTGCACCCAAATTAAGCAAATATTTTATGACCTGCAAAACCTAGAGAGTATTAAATAAGAGGACTTCGCCGAGTCTAAGATTTGTCACCTAGATATATGCAAACAGGTTAGCTCACTGTAAAGCGAAATGCCTGTTCGGTGGCTCACGTCTGGCTCTGAGCTGGAGGCAGAAGACACAGCCCGCACAGGAAGACTCGGGAAGAACGCAGCTAGAAGGATGGCGCAGGAGGTCACAGGCAAAAGCCAACAGAAAGCAGGGATCAGGGTCAAGGCAAAACATGAGAAGAGACCAGGATGAGCATTTTAAAATGACAATGCCTGCAATCACAGGGAAGATGTCACGGACCTACACGACACCAAAGAGCACGCGTTGAGAAATAGAGTTATCTGACGGATAGCCATCCTGGACTGATTCCAGGGCTGAGTGCAGGAGGGATACTTCTCAAAAATGTACTTTTTACTAGAGGAACTCAACTTTTCTTCTTTCAAACACTTCAAGGTATGGTCTAGTTATGATCATAGTTTTTAAACTCTAAGATCCTTGAATAAATCTTTATCAACCTTGGCCAGGTAGCTCAGTGGATGGAGTGCCATCCTGATACACCAAGGTTGTGGGATCGATCCCTGGTCAGGGCACGTACAAGAATCAATCAGTGAATGGATAAATAAGTGGAACAAGAAGTAAATGTTTTGCCCTGACCGGTTTGGCTCCGTGGATAGAGCGTCGGCCTGCGGACTCAAGGGTCCCAGGTTCGATTCTGGTCAAGGGCATGTATATTGGTTGTAGCACATCCCCAGTGAGAGAGTATGCAGGAGGCAGCTGATTGATGTTTCTCTCTCACAATGTTTCTAACTCTCCCTCTCCCTTCCTCTCTGTAAAAAATCAATAATATATATATATATATATATATATATATATATCAATATATATATATATATATATATATATATATATATAATTTTTTTTTAAAAAATAAGTAAATGTTTCTCTCTCTTCCTCTCCCTCAATTAAAAAAACAATCAAAAAACACACACGGGGGGGGGGGGGGCATTGGTATATGTACAAAAATAAAAATTTAATAAAAATAGGAGGTGGAAAATAAAAAAACACATACACACACACACAACAACAACAATTTATTTATTTCTAGCAAAGCCTCAAGATTCTTTTTTGAGTTATTTCAACAGCACTAAATAACACAGTATCTGCATTCTCACAATTGAAAGAAATACAAGGAGAAAAAGTGAAAAACAGAATTGTAGTAGGAAATGTAATTCATCTTTCTTCTCCCCTCCCCACCCATCCACTACCACAAATTACACAGTCAAGTTTCCCACATTTGGGGAAATCATAGGGGTTAGCACACCCGAGAGCAATGGGTAAGCCTGACCCTGGGAAAACCACCTTGGTGAACATGGTATCTACCCTGCCATCAAGTATTAATTAATTCATCTTTCATAGATGTGTATACAAAAAAACAAGTCAGATTAGAAGGGACCTAATTACATAATGTGAGGTTTAATTAATGTATATTAAACTCTTTATCTTAGCTCTAACCGGTTTGTCTCAGTGGATAGAGCGTGGGCCTTTGGACTGAAGGGTCCCAGGTTCGATTCTGATCAAGGGCATGTACTTTGGTTGTGGGCACATCCCCAGTGGGAGGCGAGCTGGAGGCTGCTGATTGATGTTTCTGACTCTCTCTCTCTCCCTCTCCCTTCTTCTCTGTAAAAAAAATCAATAAAATATATTTAATAAAAAACAACTCTTAAAAACAGACTACTCCTTTATAGGTGAACATCTGAATGCTCACAAATGACCATCTATTAAATTATTTTTTTTAAAAACCAATATTTACCAAAAAAGTATAGAATAGACAGCATTCTCCAAATATCAGAAATTAATACCAAACTGCAAAACAAAAAAGACTACCTGTCAGTTTTGAAAGTCTTAAATTGTCTTTGGTCAGAAAATAAATCAAGTTAAAATTTCATAGAAAATAACCATAGTTGAGACACCGCAAAGCAGAACCTAGGCTAATGCAGTACGTGGAAGTAAATTCATAGCTTTAAAGATTCACATTAATAAGGATGAATTTAAAAAAAAGAATGAGCAAAGTACCTACCAAGAGGCCAAGACCCGTTTGGCTCAGTGGATAGAGTGTTGGCCTGCGGACTGAAAGGTCCCGGGTTCAATTCCGGTCAAGGGCACGTACCTTGGTTGCGGGCACATCCCCAGTAGGGGTGTGCAAGAGGCAGCTGATCGATGACTCTCTCTCATCGATGTTTCTAACTCTCTATCCCTCTCTCTTCCTCTCTGTAAAAAATCAATAAAATATATTTTTTTAAAAGTATCTAACAAGATAAAGATAGACAACAACAAAATAACAAAAACAGAAGGATAGAAATAATAAAGATAAAAGTGTAAAATAATGATTTAGAAAAATAAGTAGAACTAATCTAAATAAAATAAGCCAAGTAGAAACAAAATTTTAAAATGTGGCAATCGCTAAATCTATGGTTGATCTAGTCGGGAAAAGAAAGGAATAAAATACACATACACTCAAAAAAACTGTAACTAAGGACAGACTTCTTTTAAAATATATATATTTTTTAATTGATTTTTTACAGAGAGGAGGGAGAGGGAGAGAGAGACAGAAACATCACTGATGAGAGAAAATCATTCATCGGCTGCCTCCTGCACAGATCCGACTGGGGATGTGCCAGGAAACCAAGGTACATGCTCTTGACCAGAATCAAACCTGGGACCCTTGAGTCCAAAGGCCGATGCTCTATCCACTCAGCCAAACTGGTTTCAGCGACAGACTTCTTATTGCATGCTTTTGATGTAGTGATTTGTAAGATATTTGGTCTTCATCCAAAGTTAACTAACTCAGAGTCCCCCAAATCCTTGGAATTTCCTGAGTTGAGAGTGACAACGGGGTCTTTTCTCATGTTAATGATCTGGCTTTTGGGTCCCCTGAAGGGTGAGGGCTGGTGGCCAGGATTAGAAGTTGGTAACTTTCAGTCCCACCCCAGGACCTCCAGAGCGGGGAGAGGCTGCGATGGAGCTCAGTGGCCAATGGCCAATGACTTCGTCAATCGGGACTAGCTAATGAACCTCCATACAATCCCCGAAAAGACAGCTCCTTGGGCCTTTTTCAGAGCTTGGGGGAGGGGGTTGGAGAGCACCATGCTTCCAGGGGCCACCTTGCGGGCCCCAAGCTCCATGAGGACACCTACTCCTTCATTTGGGACTTTGCCCTAAGTATCTTCGTCTGACTGGTGATTTGTATCATTTAAGGTCCTTTGTAATAAAGCAATAATCTAGTGAATACATGGGTTTTCCCGACTGCCTAACCCTTCTAGCAAGTTGATTGAACCCAAAGACAGGGTCTTGAAACCTCTGATTTATCACCATCACTCAGGAGCTCAGGTGACAACTGGGCTTGTGCTGCCCCTGAAGGAGGGCAGTGATGGGACCGAGCCCTCGTCCGCGGCAGGGGAGTCTGTCTCCGGGGATGGGTCAGAATTGAGCTGAGCTGTCCCACACCTGCTGTTTGCTGTTGGTGAGGGGCATACCACCCCCTCCACCCCACCCCCACCCCCTTTTGAATACCCTTTCCTGCCTTTAGAGCTGACCTGGGGGGCGGGGCGGGGAGAACGGACGGGAGACAAATGAATAAGGTTCCATTCCTGTCCCGTGCTGGGGCAGAGCCCTCGCTCCCACAGGAGTGAGCGGCCACCCAGCGGCCTGCAGCCCCAGGCGGTGCTCTCCCCGGGCTTCAGGCTTCAGTCTCCACGGGGACCGCACAGCGGGCCTTCGGCGGCCAGAGAAGATCCCCTCCCCCTCCGCACAGCCACAGGGGTCTTGGCGAGGGGTCGCCCTCCGCATCTCTTCCCAGTCGGTGGAGGGTGGTCCCAGCCAACTCCAGCCCTTTACCTCGCCTTAACGGACCCCCATCCCCACCCCCGCCAAGCCCGGGGCTCCGGGTGGGGAGGGGCCCTGGGCTGACCTTCCGGGGTGAGAGCAGCGGAGGGTGCGGAGGGAAGGCTTCCTGGACCCAGAGCCAGAGCCACAGGAGGCGGGACGGCGGAGGGAGGGGGCTGTGACTCCCAGGCCCCGCAGGCCCGGACCCCAGAAGCCAGCGCGCAGGCTCCGGTGACCACGCGCCGGACCCCACAAGAGGGGGTCCCTGCCCGGGGTGCGGGAGGGCGGGAGGGCGGGGAGAGGGGGGGGAACAGACACATCCTAGGAAATGGTTAGAGGCTGGTCATGTGGGCGAGCCGACGTCCCGGAATGGCTCGCGGCCAACCTGGCCCAGCTGCCCCCTCCCGTCAGTGCGTGTTCGGGCGGAGCCGCCCCCTGCCGGCCAGTCCGTCCTCTGCCCCAGGGCGGCTGGGCAGGAGGACCAGACCCGCGGGGACGGGCGGTCAGGTGGTCAGGTCCCGCCCCGGCGGCCAGGGGAGGAGGTGGGACCTGAGGCGGGGCGGGGCGGTGAGAGGCCAAGTGCATTCCTCCCGCCTGCGCCAGGACCTGCGGCTTTCAAACCCCAAAGGAGTTTGTTTGTTGTTGTTTTAATATAAAGACATCAATTGTTGCCAGGTTCTGGGACCCTGCGGCCTCCTTTCTAGCCACCTTGGCCTTCTCCGCCGGCTCCCTCCTGCGCCAGGCTTCTACCCAGCCCTCCCTCTGCTTAGCCTGCCTTTACCCATGGAGCTTGCTCAGACTGGCCTTTCCAGACCCAGGCGGCGGTGAGCTAAGGCTCCTCTGGGGGCTTCTCCAGGCACCGGCCACCCTACTCCAGGCCGGTAGCCTACCCGTCTGCATCTCTGTACCTCCTCCACCACATGTAGCGTGGTACAGGGATGATCTGAACTGGACCAAAGGGGCCACATGCTAACCTGACAAGCTAGGAAAGGCCGGCATGGCGGTCTTGCAAACTCAGACACCTAAAATAACCACAAAGGATGGTCTGAAATTAAACTTTAACTAGAAGCACTTAGGGTGGGTAGTTATGTCCTAGGCTGCTATCTTCACTGACAAGATCAACCTTTACCTAAACTGAGCCTGTCTTTTTGCATCTACAATAACACTAGAGGCCCTCTCCCAGTCTGGGAGCCCTGGGGGATGTCTGACTGACAGCTTAGGCCCGCTCCCAGTGGGACAACTTAGTGCAGCACAGAGGCCTCTGCTGCATTCACCAGCCATGAGTCCAGCTTCTGGCTGAGCAGTGCTCCCCCTGTGGGAGTGCACTGACCACCAGGGGGCAGCTCCTGTGTTCAGTGTCTGCCCCCTGGTGGTCAGTGCATGACATAGTGACTGGTTGTTCTGCCCTTGGATTTGCATATTAGCCTTTTATTACATAAGATACCCTTGAACTGTCTGGGTAACTTGTAACTTCCCTTTTTCTGGACTCCTTGGTGCACAACCTAATGTGCTGGGCGCCAGGACAGATACCACAAATTCCTTCATTGTTATCATATCAATTGTTCCTGCACCCACTTAAATATGTGTCTATCATTTACTTTTTATTATTTTTTAATTTTTTTAATATATTTTATTGATTTCTTACAGAGAGGAAGGGAGAGAGACAGAGAGCTAGAAACGTCGATGAGAGAGAAACATCGACCAGCTGCCTCTTGCACACCCCCCACTGGGGATGTGCCCGCAACCAATGTACATGCCCTTGACCAGAATCGAACCTGGGACCCTTCAGTCCGCAGACCGACGCTCTACCACTGAGCCAAACCGGCTTCGGCTATCATTTACTTTTTATCCAATCCTAGGGGTTTCCCCCCCGCTTTGCTTTCTTCTGCCCCTCTAGTCTATCACCAGTAGCTTTCATGTAACCCACCTACCTCCCTTTCCTTTGATGGCCATGTATAAATACAGAAGTAACCTGCCATTCTCGGGAGCATTATCTCAATTCACTGAGGTTCTGCTTCCCGGCATATGTCGACAGTTGGGCTCAAACTCACAAAAATTCTTTACAGGTTTCAATGGTTTTATGTTAACAGAGCCAAGGAGAGGGATGATGACTTAAGGGATTAACACCTCTGGGCATCATCGGAGTACCGGCCCCAAGCCAGGCACTCATAGACAGGCTGGCTGCCATTCGGTTCCCCGCCAGCCCGGGAAGTGATGCGTTGGGGTCCCCTTTCCCTGGGAAGTCAAGGGCAGCTCCACGAAACGGAAAGGCCCAGGATTCCTCACCTCAGCTGGGCTGGTCAGGGGCAGGGCTGCGGGACTGGGCACACCGTGGTCCAGCTCCGAGGTGGTGGCTCTGGGAGGGTGGGATGAGATTTCTGAAAGAGAGAGTTGACCAGCAGTCGATCTTCCCACCGAGCAGACCCCAGACCCAGGGGTCTTTGCCTGTGGTTCTCACGTGCATGTAAGGAACAGACAGCCCCACTTGCACAAACTCCACGGAGACAAAGAGGGAACTGCCCAACCCGATCTATGAGGCGATCATAACCTGACACCAGAACCTGGTAAGGGAAGTGTGAGGGGACGGGAACAGGTTCCGTACTGGAAAGCAGCACAATCTGCCAGGAGACAGGAGACAGGGGCAGTCAGACGTCCTCCCTGCGGTTGAAGGTAGATAAAACTCAGATCTGTTCTCCAGAAAAACCCAGCAGAACGGGAAGGAGGGACTTCCTCGCTCTGATAAAGGGCGGCTCCAGAGCCCACTGACAGACCAGACCGCTTTCCCTGTGAGAGTGGGGGCGGGACAAGCATGCCCTCTGTCACCGCCTCCAGGATGGCTCGGATCGTACCGGAGGACCGGGCCAGGGCAGCAAGGCAAGGAAAAAGGGTATCAGAAACCAAATTCCCTACTTAGAGAGGATAGAAACATCAAAGAGTCAACAAGTTACTAGATTGGGTTTTGCAAGGTTGCTGGATATAAAAATCAATGTGCAACAACCCCCCACACACATACACACTAAAACTATTCTAGTGATAACAATTAGAAAATGGCCAAAACCGGTTTGGCTCGGTGGATAGAGTGTCAGCCTGCGGACTGAAAGATCCCAGGTTCGATTCCAGTCAAGGGCATGTACCTTGGTTGCGGGCACATCCCCAGTGGGGGGGGGGGGGGGGGGAGTGCAAGAGGCAGCTGGTCGATGTCCCTCTCTCTCATCGACGTTCCTAGCTCTCTATCTCTTTCCCTTCCTCTCTGTAAAAACTCAATAAAATATATTAAAAAAAACAATTAGAAAATGAAGAACAACCATTTACAATGACGTCAAACATAGGCTCTTAATAAAAGGTGCTCAAGCCCCAGCAGGGTGGCTCAGATGGTTGGTTGGAGCATCATCCTGTACATCAAAAGGCTGTGGGTTTGATCTCCAGTGGGGGCACATAAAGGGGGAGGCAGCCAATTGATGTTTCTCTCTTACCTCTTTCTCTCTTTTCTTCTTCCTTTCCCTCTCTTCTCCCTCCCTCTTTCCCTCTCTGTCTCAAATCAATAAGCATATCCTAGGGTGAGGAATTAAAAAAACAACAACACGTACAAGAGCTCTTTGAGATAAAACTATTGTGAGATAGCTGAAACCGGTTTGGCTCAGGGGATAGAGCGTCGGCCTGCAGACTGAAAGGCCCCAGGTTGGATTCCGGTCAAGGGCATGTACCTTGGTTGCATCCCCAGGAGGGGGTGTGCAAGAGGCAGCTGATCAATGATTCTCTCTCTTCGATGTTTCTAACTCTCTATTCCTCTCTCTTCCTCTCTGTAAAAAAATCAATAAAATATATATTTAAAAACAACCAAAACTATTGTGAAATAAAGAGGCCTCAGAAGTGTTGACATATACCATGTCCATGGACTGGAAGACTTATTATTATAAGGAGGTCCCCTGTCTCATGTGATACCCACATTCAGTGCAATCCAGTTAAAGACGGGCTGTGTCCCGGAACTCTGCAGTGGGCTCACATGCAGGGAGAAGGGAGGGTCACGGTCAGGGCCAGGCACAGCTTCAGCGGTGCAGCAGCTTCTGCGGAAGGGGGGTCATTTTCAGGTGAACAGGTCCATGGTGGGTGGCCTTGTAGGTTGATGCACCCATTTGGGGGCAAAATTTGATCATTATATCATTATAGATCAAGATCTTTGAACATACTCCTGTTTTGACCTTGTAATTTTGCTCCTGAAAAATTACCCAAAATAATAAAACTCAATTTATTTATTTATTTATTTATTTATTTATTTATTTATTTATATAAATTTTTATTGTTCATATTATTACAAATGTTCCTCCCCCCCCCACCTTTGCTCCCCTCCACCAGGTTCCCACCCCACCCTCTGCCCGTGCCCCACCCCCCATTGTCCTCATCCATAGGTGCACAGTTTATGTTCAGTCTCTTCCCACATCCACTTCTCCCCTTTTCCCCAAGAACCGTCAGTTCACTCCCCTTCCATACCTGATTCTATTATATTCAACAGTTAATATTGTTCATCAGATTTTTTTTTTTTAATTTCCTTGGTTTTTAGATTCACTTGTTGATAGTTACGTATTTGTTGTTCATAATTTTTATCTTTATTTACTTTCTCTTCTGAAAGAACCCCCTTCAGCAATTCATATAATTCTGGTTTGGTGGTGATGAACTCCTTTAGCTTTTTTTTATTAGTGAAGCTCTTTATCTGACCTTCGATTCTGAGTGATAGCTTTGCTGGATAGATTATCTTTGGCTGTAGGTTCTTACTATTCATCACCTTGAATATTTCTTGCCATTCCCTTCTGGCCTGCATGGTTTCTGTTGAGAAATCAGCTGACAATCGTATAGGTGCTTCTTTATAGGTAACTACCTTCTTTGCTCTTGCTGCTTTTAATATTCTCTCTTTGTCTTTTGCTCTTGGAATTTTAATTATGATGTGTCTTGGTGTGGTCCTCTTTGGATTCCTTTTGTTTGGAGTTCTGTGCGCTTCCTGGACTTGTAAGTCTAATTCTTTCACCAGGTGGGGGAAGTTTTCTGTCACTATTTCTTTTAGTATGTTTTCGATATCTTGCTCTCTCTCATCTTCTGGGACCCCCATAATTCTGATGTTGGTTCGCTTGAAGTTGTCCCAGAGGTTTCTTACATTATCTTCAATTTTCTGGATTCTCTTGCCTTCTAGCTTCTGCAGAGGAGTGTCTTCTGGCTCTTTATGTTCCAAATCTTTGACTTGATTCTTGCGATCTTCCATTCTGTTTTTAGGACTCTGTATAATAGTTTTTATTTCAGTCAATGTATTCTTTATTTCTTGTTGATCCCTTATCATTTCTTGTTGACTCCTTATTTATTCTAGTTGATTCTTTTTCATATCCTCATAGGTCTTATCCATCTTTTCTAGGAAATTCTTGAAAAACCTTATAAGCGTAGATTTGAACTCTATATCCAGTCGCTTTTTGTCCTCCATTTCTTTCGTTTGTGATCTATTTCGTCTCGGCATTTTCGCAGCTTTCCTGAGTTGGTAGCCTTAAAACTCTTTGTGTTCTGCTTAGATGGGGCGGGGTTTCAGGGTGGAGCCTACAGCCTTGTCTTCCGTCAGCCCCGCCCTATGCGGGTCCTGGGTCTCAGGGTACTTCAGTACTCCCTGCAAAGCGCCTCTGAGAGAAAGGTGCCCTCGATTTTCGCCTGCTGCCAAACAGTCTATGCTAGGGGTGTGGAACTCAATCAGAGAAGGGGCCAAAATCTAAAATCCAGCCTAAATCGTGGGCCGAATGGTTTACTGAACAGTCATAAACTGACAATGTCATAAACTGACAGCGGAGTGCAGTGATGACAGCGCGGTGCGGGCCACATTGCAAGGCCTGGCGGGCTGGATTTGGCCCGCGGGCCTTGTGTTTGACACATGTGGTCTATGCTCTCCCCCAATGAGCCCGGTATTGGGGTTCAGTTCAGTTCAAGTGGAGTTGGAGGTGGCGTTCAGAGCAGTCTGGAGCCCCAGTCTCCTTCCGGCCAGGGCAATCCTGTGGGCACAGCCGACTGTCGCTCCTCTCGCCGCTCCCCCGGGTTCCGCCTTACAGCCCAGCTCCCTCTGTGTGAGCCTGGGTCCCCGGGGTCTGGCCTAGAACTGGAGTTCAGAGCAGTCAGAACTGGGCCCAGCACAGTCGGAGTTTTATCTCCTTCCCGCTTGGGAACGCCAGCCAGGCACTCAGCCGCCCTCCTCTCCGGCTCCGTCCTCTCTGTGCGCTGCGTGTCTCCGTACCTGAGGCTTTTATAGCTCCTCCGGGCTTCCTTCTGGTTTTCTCCTTGCTTCTCGTTGTAGAATTTCCAGTCAGTCAACTTTCCTGTAGTTCTGGGTAATGTCCATTTTATATTTTAGTGTATTTTATTGAAATTGTTGTGTGCGGCTGCAGCTAGGTGTTTACCTGTCAGCCATCTTGGAACGACCTCTGGAAATCAAAACACAATTTATTCCTTGCCAATGTTGTTTACAACACTGATAACTATGAGAGTAAAATCTCCACATTCAGCAATGGGGTTGAATTCTCCTGCCATTTACAAGCTGCTTGAAATAGAGGGAATGGGTCCCAGCAGCCCCTCAAAGCCTTTCTGGATAAGAGGGAAGGCTCGATCTCCTTCCCTGGCCCAAGCCTCTGGGAGACATCTCTCCTGAGGTCAATGCGGCTACAGAAGCAGAGTCTGAGAGCTGGAGGGGCAGGCCACCCCCAGAAGGAAAGGCAGGGTCCGGCCCCAGACCCTGGAGCCCAGGCGGGAACATGGCCTGGCTTCCTCCTTCGCTCTCGGTCCATCTGCTTTCTTCATGCCCTGCCCCAGGGAGCGCTGTGTCCACCACAGACTCAGGGTCCTTAGGAAGCCCGACACAGGGCGGAGCTCCACTCACACTGCCTCCTCCAGCCTCAGGAAGGCACCCTTATCCACTCTGTCTTACCACCCAGGTGACTTCCTCCCTGCCTTGATCTTGAGACAATTGTTCCACCTGAGAGAGAGCAGAAACTTGTTATACAGCTTTTCAGCTGATACAGTCTCTGTCCCTGAGGTAGGCCCAGAAAGCTCCCTCAGGACATCACAGGACACCCAGGGCCTGGCAGAATTCCTGAATTCCGGGATGGGCTCGGTTGTTTAGGGAATCAGAACCTTACTAAACCTCCCAGAAACTTGGTCTCAGCCAGGGACCCAGCCAGCTTCCACCAACCTGGGCATAAGCACTGTGTAAATTACGGGCTGCAGTCACAGGAGGAAGTGACAGTGCCCATGATGGAGCTCTCCCCTCCCCACACAGCCAGCCGGGGCGAGTGGCTGCTGGCCGGCCGCGGGCGGGTGTGGCTGGACCCCTCAGGTGACTCAGTGAGCACGGAACAGTCCTGAGCAGGCGGCCAGGCCGATGCACAGAGCCTGCACCCGTACCTTACAGCCGAATGGCAGAGGAATGAATGGCAGAGAAATGAGGCACCCACCCCCACCTAACTACACATACTGACATGGAGGGGGGGAGCAGGGGGCCTGGGCTAGGGAAGGCTCTGTTAGTCTGTTCCAGCTGCCGTCTATAAGGAAGCCCCGGAAACGAATGCTTATAAAAATAGGCCTTTATCAGCCGAAACCGGTTTGACTCAGTGGATAGAGCGTCAGCCTACGGACTGAAAGGTCCCAGGTTCGATTCCAGTAAAGGGCATGTACTTGGTTGCAGGCACATCCCTCTCTCTTCCTCTCTGTAAAAAATCAATAAAATATATTTTTTAATAAACAGGCCTTTATTTCTCAGTTCTGGAGGCTGGAAGCCTGAGATCAGGGTGCCAGCATGGCCAGGTTCCGGTGACAGCTCTCTCCCAGTCACAGAAGACCTTTCTCTGTGACCTCACATGACAGAAAGGGCAGAGGGGTGCGGTGGGGCCCAATAAAGGCGCCAATCCCATTCATCAGGGCTCTGCCCTCAGGACTCATCACCCCAAAGGCTCCACTGCTGACACCTCGTACCACTGCACCGGAACGTCTCTGTGGATTAGTGCGGGCCAAAAGGGGCGACACACTAAACCTGACGAGCTCCGAGACCTATAGCAACCACACAGGATGCTCTGAAATGCAAACTTTCTAGCCCAGCCATTGTGGCTCAGTGGTTGAGCATCACCTATGACTGATTCCCTGGGTTGTGGGATTGATCCTCAGTGGGGGGTGGGGGTATGTGCAGAAGGCAGCTGATCAATGATTCTCTCTTATCACTGATCTATCTCTCCCTCTCTGAAATCAATCCCATATAATAAAAATATGCTAAGTGTCTGGTCATCTGTTCAACCAATCAAAGGGTAATATGCTAATGATATGCTAAGACTGTTCAACCGCTTGCTATGATATGCACTGACCATCAGGGGCAGAAGCTCTGACCAGTAGGTTAGCTTGCTGCTGGGGTCTGGCCATTCAGGACTGAGCAAGATGGGCTGGACACGCCCTGGAGCCCTCCTGCAGTCACTCCCTGGCTGGCCAACCTTCCGTGTTCCTCCCCAGCTCTGATAGTTCCCTGGTGGAGTCCCTCGGCCTGGCCAGTACCCTCTCGCAATCCAGGACCCCTAAGGAGATGTGGAAGAGCCAGTTCCAATCCGATCCCACAGGTCAGGCTGAGAGACCCCACTGGTGCACAAATTTGTATACCAGGTCTCTAGTAAAAATATTTTTAAAACTTCCTGCCCTAGCTGGTTTGGCTCAGTGGAGAGAGTGTTGTTAGCTTTTGGACTCAAGGTCCCAGGTTCAATTCCTGTCAAGGGCACATGCTTGGGTTCCTGGCTCCATGCCCAATTAGTGGGGTGTGCAAGAGGCAGCCAATCAATGATTCTCTCTGTGGATTAGTGCGGGCCAAAAGGGGCGACACACTAAACCTGACGAGCTCCGAGACCTATAGCAACCACACAGGATGCTCTGAAATGCAAACTTTCTAGCCCAGCCACTGTGGCTCAGTGGTTGAGCATCACCTATGACTGATTGCTGACTTATGTTTCTATCCTGCCCTCTCCCTTCCTTTCTGAAATCAATTAAAGTATATTAAAAAATGTCTAACTAGAGAGAAACCAAGATGACGGCATAGGGTAGACACCCGAATGCAGCCTACCACAACAATTTTGAATTTAGAACTGGAAAACAGGGGAAACATCGCCTTGAAGCACCGGACGGCTGGCTGAGAGGAGGCTCTACCATCTGGGAAGGAGAGAGAAGGTGCGCTGGAACTGTGAGCCTCAGGAACTGTGAAGGTACAGAGAACTGTGCGCGCGAAAAGGCGGCCACCCGACTTCGCTGCCGGCTGGCTTGCTTGCGGAGCGTGGAGAGGGCGGGCTGTGTTTGCTACTGGCTTACTCCTGCACATGGAAAGGGCGGACAGCTAATGCGCTGCTAGCTTTCTTGTTGGGGAGGAAAACAGAACCACCTTATTGCTCTGATAGACGCCCCAGACAGGGAGAGGCCAGACTGTCAGGCAGTGGGCAGAGATCTCTCGGAGGTGTGTGAAGCCAGCGGCCATTACTGCGGGACTCAGAAACCAGACCCTCGTAGGGAGGGGCTGAATAAAGCTTGTCTGCACCCGAGACTCCGCCCCATCCGAGCAGAGCACAGAAGCCCTTCCAGTGGCTAGCTTTCTCGTTCGCAGTGAATAGGACTCTCCTAGGGAGTGACAGACAGGAATCTAAAGCTTGTCTGGGCCTATACCAAAGAGGTGCGCGCATCTGCAACCAATTGTGTGGGATTCAACAAAGCTTGTCTGTGCCACCCCAAGACTCCGCCCCACTCAAGGGGAATACAGAAACCCTCCTAGCTGAGACACTTCTGATCCTCATAGCCAATTGGCTTGGAGATTAACGCTTCCCAGTGATACCAACAACATGCAAGGCTTAACAACAAGACTACAGACACAGCCCACAAAGGGCTACACCAAGACTGTCCACCTCAGGTAACTGGGAGGCTGACTCACTGAACCATATAGGACACCTTAGCACACAAAGCCACCCTACCAACTCAGGGAAGCTGTGAAAATGCCAAGACAAGGAAACAGATCACAAACAAAAGAAATAGAGGAAAAGAAGCGACTGGATATAGAGTTCAAAACCATGCTTATAAGGTATTTCAAGAATTTCCTAGAAAAGGTCGATAAAATAAACGAGACCTATGAGGATATGAAAAGGGATCAACTAGAAATAAAGAATACATTGTCTGAAATAAAAAATATACAGAGTCCTAAAAATAGAATGGAAGATCGCAAGAATCAAGTCAAAGATTTGGAACACAAAGAGCCAGAGGACACTCCTCCACAGAAGCAAGAAGATAAGAGAATCCAGAAAGTTGAAGATACTGTAAGAAACCTCTGGGACAATTTCAAAGGAACCAACATCAGAATTATGAGGGTCCCAGAAGATGAGAGACAGCAAGATACTGAAAGAATACTGGAAGAAATAGTGACAGAAAACTTCCCCCAACTGGGGAAAGAAATAGACTTACAAGTCCAGGAAGCGCACAGAACTCCAAACAAAAGGAATCCAAAGAGGACCACACCAAGACACATCATAATTAAAAACCCTAGAGCAAAAGACAAAGAGAGAATATTAAAAGCAGCAAGAGAAAAGCAGGTAGTTACCTATAAAGGAGCACCCATACGATTGTCAGCTGATTTCTCAACAGAAACCATGCAGGCCAGACGGGAATGGCAAGAAATATTCAAGGTGATGAATAGCAAGAACCTACAGCCAAAAATACTCTACCCAGCAAAGCTATCACTCTGAATCGAAGGCCAGATAAAGAGCTTCACAAATAAAAAAAAGCTAAAGGAGTTCATCAGTGCCAAACCAGAATTATATGAATTGCTGAAAGGGGTTCTTTAGGAAGAGGAAGAAGATATAGATAAAAATTATGATCAACAAATACTTAACTATCAACAAGTGAAACTAAAAGCCAACGGAATTATAAAACCTGATGAACAATATTAACTGTTGAATATAATAGAATCAGAGGTATGGAAGGGGAGTGGACTGACGATTCTCGGGGAAAAGGGGAGTGGGGGTGCGGGAAGAGCCTGAACAAAAACTGTGCACCTATGGATGAGGACAGTGGGGGTGGGGAAAGGGCAGAGGGTGGGGTGGGAACCTGGTGGAGGGGAGCAATGGAGGGGGAAAAAATGAGGAACATTTGTAATAATCTGAACAATGAAGATTTATTTTTTTAAAAATGTCTAACCAAAAGCAGTTCAGCGAGTAGTCATGTACTAAGGCAATATTTTTCCTAAAAAAAAGTCTATCTTTACCTTAAATGAGCTTATTATCTTTGCTAACCTACCTTAGGAATGTCAAATAATTTCCTTTTTTCAGACCCCTCATCTACACAGGCATAGATCCCTTCATTGTACTGTCATCATGTTAATTGTTGTTAACTACAGTATCCCGCACCCACCGATGTAAAGACGTATCTATCATTTAATTTTTTTTGTCTTTTTCTCATTTTTCTTTTTATCCAGTCGCAGAGGTTTCCCATTTTGCTTTCTCCCATCTCCCAAATCTATCACTAAAGGACTTCATGTAACCCGGGTATGCCTCTTCTGATTGTAACGTATAAAATAAGATGCAAAACTGCCATTTTTTGGAGCATTTTCTCAGTCCTTTGAGGTTTTAATACCTGGCAATTGTCAGTTTGGCTCAAAGGCATAAAAATTCTCTACAGGTTTGTGCCCTAACGGTTTGACTCAGTGGATAGAGCATCAACCTGTGGACTAAAGGGTCACAGCTTCAGTTCCAGTCAAGGGCATGTACCTTGGTTGCAGGCACATCCCCAGTGGGGGGTGCGCAGGAGGCAGTTGATCGATGTATCTCTTTCATCGATGTTTCTACCTCTCTATCCCTCTCCCATCCTCTCTGCAAAAAAATTAAGAAAAATATATTTAAAAAAATAAATTCTCTACAGGTTTGAACTTTTCTTACATTGACTTTAGGGTTCCACATGTGAATTTTGGGTGGGAAAATATTCAGACCTTAGCAGGCTCTTTGCAGTGGTGATATGTTAAACTGACAAGGCCTAATACAGGGAATTAGGAGCTTACCACACCATTGGATGTGCTGAAACAAGGTGCCAAAGATCCAGGAATGGGGACGCAGGGGGAGGGGGGTGCGCTACATGCAAGGGTGTGCAGCTCGATGGTGACGCAAGGACCCAACACAGGGTGACTGCTGCTGCTGCTGCAAATTGCCTCCCGGGACCCAGAAAACAGAGCCATAGGGATGAGGTTGAGACAGTGGGCCTCAAGTGAGAGGGAGGTGATTCTGCCACTGGATACTTTATTTTTAAAAATATTTTATTTTTATTTTTTTAAATATATTTTATTGATTTTTTTTACGGAGAGGAGGGGAGAGGGAATAGAGAGTTAGAAACATTGATGAGAAAGAAACATCGATCAGTTGCCTCCTGCACACCCCCTACTGGGCATGTGCCCGCAATAAAGGTACTTGCCCTTGACTGGAATCGAATCTAGGACCTTTCAGTTCGAAAGCCGATGCTTTATCCACTGAGCCAAACCAGTCGGGGCTGCCACTGGGTACTTTAAATTCAGGCTGTAACTTACACATCACATACACCTGGTTGACGTAAGAAATGCTCAAACCTGTAGAAAAACTTTTTTTTTTTAAATATATTTTATTGATTTTTTTTTTACAGAGAGGAAGAGAGAGGGATAGTGAGTCAGAAACATCAATGAGAGAGAATCATCGGTCAGCTGCCTCCTGCACACCCCCTACTGGGGATTGCCCGCAACCCAGGTACATGCCCTCGACAGGAATCGAACCCAGGACTCTTCAGTCCGCAGGCCGACGCTCCATCCACCGAGCCAAACCGGTTTTGGCTGTAGAAAAACTTTTGAGCCAAATTGTCAGAGGCCAGGAGCAAGGTCTCCAATGCAGTTTCTTTCCATTTAGACTTAAGACAGCCAGAGAAAGAAAGGTGGATTACAGGGTAGTTAACAAGAAAGATTGTGTGCCCTCTGGAGGATGATTATGCCTTGAGGGGCCTGAAGAACAGGTTCACTCAGGCCTTGCAACGCAGTGCTAACCTAGAAGCACAGATGCAATGGGCGGGGCTGATAATAAAAAAAATTCTGTGCCTGGGGCTTATCTATCCACCAGGACCTGCCCAGCTAGGGATTTGTGATCGGACCGCCCTGGGAGGCTACTTGGTCACTGGACTCAGATTGATTACGGAGCCTCCTTTCCATCCATAACCCGAAACACCAAAGCCTACTGTGGGATCCATCTTCATCATCGTCAACTTTTAACGGAACCGGTTACTGAATTTCCCAGGGGCAAACGGAATGCAGGGAGGAGGGAAGAGGCTGTAAGAACAAAGAACTGTATGTGAGCTCGCATCATGGTGGAAACCCCGACATGCCTGGGATGAAACCTGGGCCGCCTCAACTAGACAGGGGGGTGGTGGAGACAACTAGAAAAGGCCTCAGCCCATTTAAAAGAATAACCCAGTAAGAGACAATAAGACACAGGCAACATATGAGGAAACGATTAACCCCATAGTAGCCAGCCAATGAGGAGCCGGAGGAGGGACGCTTGTACCCTAGGGGGTAAATAGCCTGTGGTCACTGCTCTACCTGCGCCTGAACACTGGGACAGACACCCACACTTGCAAGGACTTATTAAAAGTCCTGTTTCTTGCCATACTTCTTTCTCTGCGCCCATTATTTGAATTTGGACAGGTGAGCATTTCTCACCCTACTTCACCTTAGCCTTCCAAAACTGGGCATCAGATGGAAGCAGCCCAATTTTTGCCCAGAAGCCCAGGGACCAGGGAGTCTGGGAAGGCGTGCACCTTGCTGTTCTCTGTGGCTCGGGAACCAGCTCAGGAAAGGCCCCAGCCCCACTCTCCCCTGCCCGAGGCTGGGGTCACTTTTTAGAGACCCGACCCCAGGCCAGGGAGCAGCTCTGTGCACGCAACTGAGGCTCTGGGCATCCTTCCCGTCCTGGCCTGGACTTACAGGGTAGTGGTGGGGCTTTCCTGTAGATCATTGATCCACAGGGAGAAAAATCAATACAAGTCCATGGACTGAAAAAATAACTTGGGCTGGAATTTTTGTAGGGGAAAAAATAAAAAAAGCTCCACACGGCCAGTCAATGGGATGAGTGTGAACATATACGCTGACTACATTAGGAGGCAGGCTCTGAGGGGCCCAGGGAGGGAGGGGGCGGGGGATGATAACGGAAAAATGATTGGACAGGAAAGCTGGGGAAGTTGGAGGCAAGATGCAGAAGGGAGGAAGAGGTGAGAGCTGGGTGCGGAGGGGCGGTGGAGGAAGGGGGACCGTGGGTCTCACGTGAGGAGGGAGGGGATTCTGGCCGTCATCCCACAACTGAGCGCTCTGCTCACTGCACTGCAAATACAGACACCGTGCTCCGGGAATCGGTCTCCAACTCCAGCGCCCAGTCGTGATGCAACCATTGGCTTCCTAGTGAACCAGATGTGGGCTGCCGGCCTCCTCCTAGCTTCAGAGTTCAACAGTACGTTTGTTTTTAATTCTTTTTTTTAAAGTATTTTTATTGATTTTAGAGAGGAAGAGAGAAACATCAGTGATAAGAGAGAATCATCGATTGACAGGAATCAAACCCGGGACTCTTGAGTCCATAGGCCAATGCTCTATCCACTGAGCCAAATCGGCCAGGGCCATATTTTTACTTTTAAAACCATTCTTATTGATTGATTTGTTGTTTCACTTACTTCTGAATTAATTGGTTGCTTTTTGTATGTGTCCTAACTGGAGATTAAACCCATAGCCTTGGCGCATCAGTACGATACTCTGAGCTACCTGGCCAGGGCCTACTACCCGTATTTTTCGGACCATAAGACGCACCGGACCATAAGACGCACCAGTTTTTAGAGAAGGGAAATGAAGAAAAAAAGATTCTGAAACAAATAGTGTCCTAAAATATTTTATGTGCATTAAAACCCAACATCACAGTCATAAACACATGTAATCAACCCTGTAAAGTAAACAGCAGCATTTAGAACCATTTTAGAGCCGGGCAAGCACACAGAGACCACACAGAGCCGGGCAAGTAAAAAAACTTTTTTTTCACAGTATATGTGTAGGCTATATTTGGACCATAAGAAACAGGGACTTTTCCCCCCCCACTTATGGGGGGGAAAAGTGCGTCTTATGGTCCAAAAAATACGGTACCTTTTGTCTGATTATAAAATAGATGCTTACTCATATGCCCATCATTTGCTACCCACTGGATTAATACATCAATCAATAAGGCATTTATTTAGACAGGAGATGGTCATTTTACATGCACTCTCTTTGTTGTGGTAGCTGTGCTAACAGGATTTTACTTGTAATGCCTTTGCTTTGAGCGGGCTGGATGAAAGATTATGTCAGCTTCATTAGAGCTGGTCAAAATAAGATGATCTTTCCTGAGCTCAGTCTACTCAAAGCCTTTCTTTTGAATATGTTTCTGAGATAGAGACAGGCACATCACCTTCATGCAGTCCAGGGCAAGCAATATCATTTCTTCACATTATAAACTAATTCCAGGATGGGTGCTTTTTCACTGTTTGAAGTGAATTTTCTAGAATTGTGTCTAATTTCCAGACATAGATGATTTGCTTGCAAATTCACATCACTCAAAATCCTAAGGACAAGTGAGCTGATATGCAGACTCACAACTATTCAGCCCAGTGAAGAGAAGCCTTCCCCTGCCTGCCACCCCCTCAGAGTAAGCCGCTACCTTCCAGGAGCTTCCAACCCAGGAACCATCTGTGAGTACAGCTGACTGCGTGACGGGGATTCCTCCTGCTGTCGGGGAGCAGGAGCCTGGGGAAGGGGTTCTTTCTGACAGGAAGATCAGAGCGAGTAGAGGCTGGTGGAGGTGAGGGCGTGTGAGCCAAGGCAGGAAGACTGAGGGGCAAGAACAAGGAAACTTCTGTGGGGCTGGATGTCAGGATGGAGCAGGAGTGGGAGAGGAACAGCAGTAACAGATAAAGACATTTATTTAGCACCGATTACATGTCAGGGGCTTTGTATATATTATTTCACTCAAACATTGCAACAATCTTAAGCAGTAATTAATAGTCCTAATGTACAGATGAAACTGGCCCAGACAGGTTAAGAAACTCATATGAGACCATTTAGCTAATAACTGATGGAACAAATATTCAAATCCAGGTCTGCTTGCTTTCTGAACCTTCTTCTACTCTGCCATGTTTCCTTACTGCAGCTCAGGGTCCTGGACCTGCCTTTCCAAGCAGGAGAGAGAGGACACAGGTACGTAGTAGCATCACCAGGTATTTCTGCTGGCTGCTTCCACCCGTGTTTTACCCAGGCTGGCCCCGCTTCCCTGCCCTCAGGGCTTCTGTGATGGCTTCAGCCTTGGATCATGTCAGAGTAAGCACTGCCTTTGGATGATGTCGTCACCAGGAACTTGGGGTGCTGACCACACAATACAGGGTACACATGATGTGTTATGAGTTTTGTGGGGAAGCAGACACGTTAACAGCCACTTTTGTAATAACATAAGAACAACTGCAGACCTAACCGATTTGGCTCTGTGGATAGAGCGTCGGCCTGCGGACTGAAGGGTCCCAGGTTCGATTCTGGTCAAGGGCATGTATCTTGGTTGCAGGCAATCCCCAGTGGGAGGCGTGCAGGAGGCAGCTGATGGATGTTTCTAACTCTTTATCCTTCTCTCTTCTTCTCTGTAAAAAAAGAACAATTGCAGTTGGGGCAGCGTGCTGTGGAAACCCCTGTCCGGGGAAAGCTTCCTAGAGGCTCTCAGCTGTTCTGGAAGAGGAGTGAAGTTGAGGATGTGGGAAAGGACATTTTAGGCAGAGGAAAAAAGTAAGACCATCCTGGAGGATTTGTGTGGAGGTAGCAGGACAGAAAAGGAGGCCAGACGTTTTGGAATGCCTTGCCGAGGAGTTGGCCCCAGAAACCCTGCAGTTTGCTCCGGGAAGTGTGCTGCACCTGCGTGCTGGAAAAGTGCCGGAGTGCCTGGGGACGGAAGGCTGCAGCGGGTAGAGCAGCCGGTTGGCAAAGGGTTAGGTGAGAGCCAAGGCCTGCATGGACAGGAGCAGCAGGAAGGGAGCAAAGTCCCCCTGAGAAATATTTAGGAAGTAAACACATCAGGATTTGGTGGCTACCGGTGAGGATTAGGGGGTGAGAGGAGTCAACTGGTGAGAGACACCAGCGGGAAGGAGGTGGGCCCAGGGAGAGTGGGCCTGTGGGACAGGAGCAGGGCCACCTGGAACAGGGGCCACAAACTTAGAGTTCTGGGGAGAACCCAGAGACAGGAACTAAGCACGGTCAGCACACAGGTGGTTAAGCCACAAGAGTGGATCAGATGACCCAGCAGGACAGAACAAGCAGAGCAGCAAGAGAAGCAAAAGTCAGAGATGGAAAGTGAAGAAAAAGGAGAGTGGTGGGAGTCCCAGGCACAGAGCGGCAGACCATGTTTTAAGTGTTAGGAGAGGATGAGTCAAGGTCAGGAGTCTTCACCTGTTTGGGCACAAGACCAGGTAGATGACAGAATGTCTGGCACACTGCTGCAGACACCATCCCGGGATGAACAGGTAGAGACCATTACAACAGTCTGGTCTCAGAGTGGAAGGGGATAAGGCAATGGCTGGAGGGAGATAGGGGCACGAGAGCCCTGTTTAAGGAGCAGGACTTAATGCAAAGGCAGAGAGCCAGGGAAAATGGCAGGCGCATGGGAGAAGATGAGTACAGGGACGTGAGGGATGAGGCGGGCAAGAGCACAGGTGGACACAGGCTCAGCATGGAGCAGTACTGCGGGTGGAGGGAACAAATATTCAAATCCAGGTCTGCCTGCTTTCTGAACCTTCTACTCTGCCATGTTTCCTTACTGCAGCTCAGGGCCCTGGACCTGACTTTCCAAGCAGTAGGGGAGAGGACACAGGTAGTTAATGAGTAGGGAGACAGCACAGAGGAGGAGGAAATAAACCCTGATCCCTCCGATTTCCATGAAGCAGGAGGCCAGGCATTGGGCTACTGCAGGGGGGTGAGAAATGGACAGAAGCAGATTTCTTAAGGATTTTGAGGAAAGTCATTTAGAGCATTTGCTGAGCAAAATGGTGCAGGGAGTTTGACTTAGGACAAGAAGGAGGGGTTCTCAAGTGACATACACTCAGTTGATGCTGGAGACCATGAATAAGCAAGACAAAAACCTATGTACACCGGTGGGGTTTCCAGTAGATCCCCGGGTTTCGGAAGCATAGACAGAAGTGGGTGTTTGGTGCATTTCATCAGACACAAGTAGTACTGGCGGCCGGGGATGCTGTGATCAACCGGTGTTCTGGTCTGGGAAAGAGCGAGATTGAAAGGTGTGAGGCTGAAATACAGCAGTAACGGGAGAGAAGGCGTGAGCATGAGAGGATGGGATATTGGGAGTTAAGATTGCAGATGTGTTGTTTGTAAGCATGACAAGGACAGGCAGCTGAAGAGGTGGAAATGAGAGTAACAAGTTAGAAGCCAACAGATAAGTAGGCTGAGCTGGCTCAAGGCAACCAAGGGTCAGGTATGGCTTAGGCTCCAGAGAGAAGTTGTAGATAAAGTGCCAAGTCTTCAATGAACACGGGAGAAGCTGAGACGATAAAGGATGGCTTCTGTGATGGCGTTAGCCTTGAATCATGTCAGAGTAAGCACTGCCTTTGGATGACGTGGTCAGAAAGTCATCAGGAGCCGAAATCGGTTTGGCTCAGTGGATAGAGCATCGGCCTGCGGAATGAAGGGTCCCAGGTTCGATTCCGGTCAAGGGCATGTACCTTGGTTGCGGGCACATCCCCAGTAGGGTGTGTGCAGGAGGCAGCTGGTCGATGTTTCTCTCTCATCAATGATTCTGGCTCTCTGTCCCTCTCCCTTCCTCTCTGTAAAAAATCAATAAAATATATTAATTAAAAAAAAAAAAAGAACGTCACCAGGAACTTGGGGTGGTGAACACACAATACAGCGTACAGATGATGTGTCATGGAATTGTGCCCCTGAAACCTGTATAATTTTGTTAAGCAGTGTGACCCCAATAAATTCGGTGAAAAAGAAAGAAAAAAAAAGGAAAGATTCAGGCAAACCAAGATTGCCTTCTTACGATGACAATGCCACTTAAGCAAAATAGTACAGGGTCACTCCCGATCCATTGCTCAGGCAGAAATAGGATGACGCAGTTTACAACATAATGAATCCTTCCTCCCCACCCCATCCTTTCAATCCCAGTTTAAAACTCTACATGACCTAAGGGAGGGAAGAACTGTGCCAGGAAGAGTGCCATGGCAGTTTGGTGACCATTCTGAACTGGGCTGAGGGTGTTCCTCTGGTCTGGCTTGCGCCTCTAGGCTGCTGTTTTGTGAGTGGCAGCTGCTGACCCACCATGATGACATCCTTGCCAAGCCTTCTTGGGTTTACCCTCCCCATCCAAAGCACCGTGTCACAGGGGAAAGCGGCCAGGAGCCAGCAGCACCTGGATCACACAGAGAGACACACTCCCTAAAGGAGCGCCAACGTTGAGAAATTGTGTTCTGACACAAAACAGGAAAGCAAGTTGTTTATTCTACTTTTAACAGAAAATAATTCACCTAGCTCCGAGAGATTAAAAACTTATTGCTGATGACAAAAAGTCTGGTCAGCAAGTGAGTTCTCATTTGCTCTACGACACCATGTGAGTACTGGGCCCTGTCTGTAAGCTTAGGCCCAAAGCCAACAGTGGATGCACAGCGCAAGCACAGCAGTGGAGATGTGAGTGGGCAGGGCTAATGAAAAGGAACCGTGAGAAGGGGCCCGAACCAGTCCTGGGGGCATAAACCTTTCCTGCCAAGTTGGGCAACCACTTACCATCTCCGCTTACTCCTATAACCTGGCACTGGCAGTGCTCTGCCCATTGGGTAGCGGAGACAATGCAGAGTTAGAGGTTCCAGGACTTTGCTGATGCTACCTGGATGATAAATGGCATGACCAGGGCCCGAAGTCAAGTTTTGAGGACTCAAGTCTGTCCTTCCCACTGATCAGTTCACAGCTGTCGGACCTTCCAAAGCCTGAGATTCCCAAACGAACTCCAGCATTAATCCCCAGCTCACGGTGGGAATTTTGAACAAGGAAAGGTTCATAGAAAGCGGGTTGGAGCTGGCACATGATGTTAGAAAACAAATACCGAGAAACCTCCACTATCCTCAACAAGTTTCAGGGAATTAATTTGATGAATTTCCAAGGCTAAAAATACACTTTTATACTGTATGTTATTGGCTTGTCCCAAATGTTCAGTTTTCCCACCTGACTTACTGTACCTACTCCCTTTTCATATAGAAATTCTCATGGAAAAAGCTAAGTGCTGCACTGGGCACTGTGAGGTCTGTTCAACCCTTCCAGGGCCTTTATCTGATGAGGCTGGGCTCCGCCCTCTACTTCTTGCGAGGACAGGAACCAAGACAAGTGTTTGTGAGCTGCCTGTCCACAGCCTGTCTCCCCTCCGCACTGCAGGCTTCATGAGGACAGCTATTTCTCCCCTCACACTGCAAGCAGGTACTCACAAAGGGGGCAGGAACACTAGGCTTACCTAACCCCTCGTCTGTCCTCTTTAACTAAACGAAAAGCCCCTATTCTTCTCACTCTCGCAGAGAACAAGTCCCAGTCCACTAGAGCTCTCCCCATTCCACCACACCACCCTGTCTCACGCTCACAAGCACGCGAATAAGACAACATCCGTTTCCTGCCATGCCGTATGCTGTGGAACAAGTGTGGTGGTGCGTTCCGTTGGGTTGAAGGAGAATTTTCTGCCCCTTCTGCTCGAGTGTGCAGGCTGCATTCGTTCGGAAGGACAGTGGCAGAAGCAACTGCCATACAAATAAGTTGATGTAGCTGCTTTGAAGGCGCATTCTAACAATAGAGAAAAATGAGGCTCATCTGTTATTATTATTTGTGGCGGAGGGAAGGAGTGCCAGGACCAACCATTTCCAGCTGCCCAAATAACAAAAAAACTGCTTCTGAAATCTCCTAATGTCGATTATGCACGTGGATCAAGCAGGTTCACCTATTATTAAAGATTTCAACTTTCCTTATACTTATGGGCAATAACCAGATTCATTTACTGTGACTTTGACTTTGACTAAGACCTTTAGGTGGGCTTAATAGACATGTACAGTTAGGCCATTTCACCATAATTTAACTCCATATCTAATATATGCATTGATTTGGAGAGTTATTCCTTTAATAGCTCATCTTTCATAGATCCCACAACTAGGAAAAATAACTATAGTTTAAATGGTTAAGAAAACCGCACACATCTGTAATTTTTCATTTAACTTGTATTAATCCAAACTAGGGGCAACCAATTTAGATGCACACACGTGAATTTTCATCCTAACTTTTCTAAATATTCTATTGGAAACTCAGCATGGACCTGAATCAGAACAGAGGCTTTGCAGCCTAGCAAGGGCAGGAAATGCTAGCACTAGCTGCAGCCCCCAATACTGCCTTCAGTGAGACCAGGAGCTCCTCTCTGGGCAGGTTTCCTTGAAGACTTGCCCCACCCATGTCAAACAGTCTCCATACTGTAACTGATGCAGAGCAGGGCAATTCCATACTGTAACTGATGCACAGCAGGGCAATTTCATAGGCAGCTAAATTAGTTTGTGGTAAGGGAAATTATTTTTGATGAAAATTCAATCCTAATATATAAAAAGCCAGGGGCCATCACAACCGAAATAATGGACGACCGAATGATTGTGGGGTGACAAGGCCTTGTGTGTGTGTGTGTGTGTGTCTGTGTGTATGTGAGGGATGACCAAACGACTCAACAGCAGGTTGCATGGGGCAACCAGACTGGCGGGGCGGAGGGACTACAGGTGAGCAGTTAGGAGCCAGCAGTCCCGGATTGTGAGAGGGATGTTCAACTGCCGGTTTAGGCCCTCTCCCTGGGGGGCCCAGATTGGAGAGGTGCAGGGTGGGCTGAGGGGATCTCCTCCCTCCCCAATGAATGTCATGCACTGAGCTGCTAGTCTATACTAATAAAAGGGCAATATTTTAATTAGACTGGGAGACCTTCCAGACAAAGCCATAGTGGCAGGGCCAAGGCAGAGGTGGTTAGGGATGATTAGACCAGGAGGGGAGGGCAGTTGGGGGTGATCAGGCTGGGGGCGATCAGGCCGGCAGTGGGGGGCAGTTGGGGGCAAGAAGCCGGCAGGCAGAGTGGTTATCAGGCAGGCAGGCAGGTGAGCAGTTAGGAGCCAGTGCCCAGATTGCGAGAGGGATCCCAGATTGGAGAGGGTGCAGGCCGGGCTGAGGGACACCTCTCCTCCCCCATGCACCAGGCCACTAGCATATAATTAACACCCAGCTGGCAGGGCTTGGCTACGAACCAGGAGGTCATGGTTCAATTCCCAGGGCTACAGGCTCAATCAAGTCTCCCCAGTGTGGGACATGCAGGAGGCAGCACGATCACTGATTCTCTCATCATTGATGTTTCTCTCTCTCCCTTCCTCTTGAAAATCAATAAAAAAAAAGTATATTTAAAAGTATATGTAATACAATTAACAAGGAATTCAGTGACATACATTTTAAAATTGTGACTTATAAAGTTATATCTGATATATCACCTGTTTAGGAATTTCATATAAATATACCCTCAAAAATTACAATCACTTCTTATTTGTAAACCTAAGTAGTTTACTATTTCTTTTATAATGAGAGAGAACATATCCTTTGAGATTTTTTCCAAGGGCA
Source organism: Pipistrellus hanaki (assembly GCF_964339955.1). Lineage (NCBI taxonomy): Eukaryota > Metazoa > Chordata > Mammalia > Chiroptera > Vespertilionidae > Pipistrellus > Pipistrellus hanaki. Next base: position 6,006,520 of record NC_140503.1, read on the forward strand.
CTCTGGAAAATCCCAGTGTTAGGTCAAAGTCAAGAAGACTTTACCTGTCAGTCTTATGCAGAGTTCCCTTGTAGGCAACTAACTGCTTTTCTCTTGCTGTTTTAAGATTATCTCTGTCTTTACCTTTGGCATTTTCATTATGATGTGTCTTGGTGTGGGCCTCTCAGGGTTAATCTGGTCTGGGACTCTCCTCCAGAGTCATTCACATTTCCTCAACCATTAGTGAGCTTTGACTTCTTAGAGATTCTAGAAAGATATATAATACACACACACACACACAAACTCTTAACAATTCTAATGTTCTACTTTCTTCTGTAGTTGATATTAATTTCCATAGTAGACTGGAAGCTTTGTACAAAGTTGGGGCTTTTATTCATTTACTAGAGGCCTAGTTGGGGTCCCTTGGCCTGGCCTGCAGGGCTATGGGTCCTGGATTGTGAGGGCGCAGACCAGGTGAGGAACCCCACCAGTGCACAATCAGGGCTGGGGAGGGACTGTGGGAGGGCTCCAGAGCGTGTTTGACCCATCTCACCCATTCCTGATCTGCTGGACGCCAGCAACAAGCTAACATACCAATCAGAGCAACTTCCCCCTGGTGGTCAGTGTGCGTCATAGCAACTAGTCGAACTGTGGAATGAATGGTCAGACACTTAGCATATTAGGCTTTTATTATTATACTTGTGTCAGTAAATCTCTGCCCACTACCCTGCCCTCCTGTAGCTCCCCTTACCCTCATAGCTTGTTGTCCCACCCTCCTGATCCATTTGCATATTACATCTTTACTATATAGGACTAGGGGCCCAGTGCACAAATTTGTGCACCTTAGAAGAACTGTGAGCCGTGAGGCTGCGGTGGGCACAGGGGCGGATCTTGGCCCATCCTCTGCAACCCTGCCTGGCCCCTCCCACCGTGGCCCCCGGTCCCCGGTCAGCCAGCAGCCCTGCTCCTGCTGCTGCCACTCCCGCGTGCTGACATCGCCGGCCCCGCTCACATCTGCTGAAGGTTAGAGCGATTCGGGCTGGCACCAGCCCCTATTGCCCCTAGAAGCAGGGGGAGGTGGAGAAGCCCTCAGGGGTCATCGGGGCCAGCAGCCGCTGTTCCCACCTGCTGACAGCGCCCAGTGATCGGGACTGGTACCAGGCGCCAGCAGTGGGTGTGAGCAGCAGTTCCAAAGCAGGCAGCAGGTGCAAGCGGGGCTGTCGCTGGTAGCAGATGCAAGAGGCAGCTGCCAGCCCCAATTGCTCCTCAGGAGCAGGGGAAGGTAGAGAAGCCCTGAGAGGTGACAGGGGCCGGCGCTGGGCACCAGCAGTGGGTGTGAGCGGGGCTGGCACCAGTTATCAGGTGCAAGCACCAGGCGGGACTGTGGAGCATGGGAGCAAATAATTTTCAGTAACCACCAGAGACTCACCCCGATGACAGTGACCAGCGCCCCACCTTGGTCTGGCACCCCCACTTACTTGCTTTACCATCCCACCACAGCCGACACCTGCCATCTTCCATGCATGACCCCTGGTGGTCAGCGCACATCATAGCGAACAGTTGTTCAGTTGTTCCACTGTTCTATTTGCATATTAGTCTTTTATTATATAGGATAGGATTTATTTATTTATTGTTTATGTATTTTTGTTGATTTCAGAGATAGAGAGGGAAACAGAAACATTAATGATAGAGGCATTCCCCACACTGGGGATTGAGCTACCTGGGCATGTACCCTGATTGGGACCGGAACAGTTACATCCTGGTTCTTTGGCCCATGTTCAACCACTGAGCCATGCTGGCGGGGCTATTTATTTTTTGTTAATCTTCACCTGAGGATGTTTATTCCATTGATTTTTAGAGAGAGTAAAAAGGAGGGAAGAGAGAAAAAGAAGGCAGAGAGGGAGGGGGAGAATGTAATGAGAGTGACACACTGATTGGCTGCCTCCCGCATCCTGTGATGAGGATGGGAATCAACCTGCAAAGCATGCATGTGCCTGGGAATTGAATCTGAGACCCTTCTGTGCATGGGCTGATGCTCTAACCACTGTACCATCTGCCAGGGCCAAAGCTGGAGCTCTTGAGACAGGTGGGAAGGTCAAGCACTATCCCACAGAACTCTGTCAGTGCTTTCCACATCATTTTTTGATGAAACAAGAAGCAAACAATAACTCCATGTGCAAAGCATTGGGCTGCAGACAGACATACCATGGCCTTTGGAAGTGGGGAGGGTAAAAACACTGGTGGTGTAAGAAAACTACCAGATTAAGTGATGTTAAATCATCTGTCTTGGGGGGTGGGGAAGATGACAGGACTCCAGAAGTCCAGAGGAAATGCTCATTGGTCCAATTCATTCTGCTCAAACAGAGAATAAAAGTGAGATTATCCTACATTTAAAGCTTCATGGCTCTGAAATTGCAATTTAACCTGATCTTTTATTTTTATTTTTTAAATATTTTAAAAATATATCACTTTATTGATTTCAGAAAGGAAGGGAAGAGAGATAGAGACATCAATGATGAGAGAGAATCATTGATGGGCTGCCTCTTGCATGCTCCCCACTAGGAATTGAGCCCGAAACCCAGGCATGTGCCCCTGGCCAGAATCAAACCCAGGGCCCTTCAGTCCGCAGGCTGACACTCTACCCACTGAGCCAAGCCAGCTAGGGCTTAACCTGATCTTTTAAACTGATTTTCACTTTAGCAGCAAGTGCAAGCAGGCTAGAGCTGATTCAGGACAGCGTCTCTACACGTCAAGCCAGGAGATACTCTACAGCTAAAGAGAGGAAGACAATGCCGAAACCGGTTTGGCTCAGCGGATAGAACGTTGGCCTGTGGACTAAAGGGTCCCAGGTTCGATTCCGGTCAAGGGCATGTACCTTGGTTGCCGCCACATCCCCTGTGGCAGGTGTGCAGGAGGTGGAGGAGGTGGCTAATCGGTCTCTCTCATTGATGTTTCTAGCTTTCTATCCCTCTCCCTTCCTCTCTGTAAAAAGTCAATAAAATATATTAGAGAGAGAGAGAGAGAGGGAGAGAGGAAGACAAGAACATCTCTCAGCACAGAAAACTGGAGGCCAGTCTAACAGGTCACCTGCTCCAGTGCAAGTTAAAAAAACTATTCATGAGCAGGTGCTAGGATAGCACTCAGGAGCATTGCACGGTCCTCTCACCTTCCTGACAAATGGAAAAACCCATTTCAGCTTTCTCCACACTTGCCTGGGGTCTACAGATCTGTGACTCAGAAAGTACCTAATTGGGTACTTTCCCCTTTTCTTTTCTCTTAAGGGGACGAGTCAACGACTTGCAGAGGCATTTTCCCACCAATTACTAGAGGTGGGGAAATTAAGCCACAAAAATTCTCCCACAACTGGTTTTCATACGTGAAATATTTCTGCAATTTACAAGCTACGAAGCTAGAAAGGACGTATTTCAACAGACTTGCCAAACTGTGTGGGTGCGGCATTCCGAGAGGAATTACTCAGGTTTTAAATCTCAGGTTCAAAATGACCTAATTTCTCACTCCTTTACAATATTATTCTCAAAATGCAAGTCCAATGCCATTTAGAAACAGGAATTAAATTAAGACTGATCAAATCACTCAATCAAAATGCAAACATTTCCGTCATAAGGCCCCATAAAGATACCAACTTGTTTTAACAAGTTGGATCTAAGATGAATGTATTACAGTTCATATAATCAGGGGCTTCAACTGCAAGAACACTATCCAAAAGACACGAGTAAACATGGAGAACATACACGTTCAAGAAAAGTCACATGGGCCAAACGCGTACAGCAAAGACACACCTTCCCAAGTTTTCAGTTTTTCATGGCTTTCTTAAAAAAAAAAAAAAAAAAAAAAATCAGCACACCTTTATTTCTATTGCTTTAATCCAGGTCAAAAGAGTAAAACGGGCAAAACCATTTCGCTGTACTATAGCTAGCCGTTCGGGAAGGCTCAACGTGCCCCGCTAATTGGTGCCAGGAAAAGTCTAGGCTCTGTGGCAGGTATAATGAATCAGAGGGCAGGAAAAATTGTATTCTCTTTAAAGAGGAGACCAATGCAAAGCCTGATGAGCATAAGGAGGAGCCTCTATGAATGTGAGAAATAGGCGAAGACTGAGGTCCAGGGAAGACATGATTGGCTGGAGAGCGAAGAGAGGGAAGCTCCGGGAGAAAACTGTAGAAAACCAAAGGAGCCGAGCTACACGGTGAGCGGCCGGGAGCCCAGTTCTAAGATCTATCGGGAAGCAGGCACCAACGGCTCCGTCCCAGGTTTCCGCGGGTCACAAAAGGATAACGGACACCCTCCCAACGGCGGGCCAGGGGCTCCGCGCGCCACTTCCACCTGCCGGCTCCGCGCGCCCAATCTGCGCTCCGCCCCGGGCCCCGCCGGGCCATGCGGGAGCGCGGCAGACCACGGACATTTTCCTTTCGCTCTGCTGTCCGCCCACACTGGTCGCAGCCGACATGGCCTGCCCGAAGGCAGTCGCCAAGAGCAAACGCCGTCCCGCGAGAAAAAGGAGGCTCAGGCGTTTCTCGTCAAAACAAGACTTTATTGGGGGCGCCAGGGCTGCCTCGCACGCGCCGCCCGCTTCCCCACGCGGTCCCCCGGTTCTGGTCCCCGCGCTCCGTCGGCCGTCCCTCCCCCGCGGTGCCCCGGGCCGCGCGCACCGCTCACCAGCTCCCGAGGTAGCGGCTGCCGCGCGGCGACGCCCGGATCCTGAGTGCGGCCCGGGCCCGGGGCGACGGATTTTGCCGCTGTTGCACCGTGGAAGGCGGGAGTCGCGCGACTAGCGGCGACGGCGCAGTGACGTCACGCGCCGCGGGCCAGCCAGCGCGCACGGGGGCCGTCCCGCCTGCCCCAATCCGGGAGGAGCCCGGGAGAGTGGGCGGGGCCTCAGTGGCGAACGGCAGACCGATTGGCAGAGGAGGAGGAGCGAGAGGGCTAGCTGGCGAGTAGGAGCGAGGCGGGGTGGGCCGGGACAGCGCGGAAGTCTCGCGAGGCGAGCTCGAGCGCAGTGTGGCGGCGGCGGCGGCGGCGACGGCCAGATCTGGGCTCAGGGTGAGGAGTTGGTATTTGTGTGAAGGAGGCGGAGGTGCAGGAGGAAGGGGAAGCGGAGCGCCGGCCCGGAGGGCGGGAGGAGGCGCGGCCAGAGGAGGAGGCCGAGGCGCGGTGAGGTGGGGCGCCGGGGTGAGCAGCGGCCGAGCGAGCGCGGGGCGCACCGAGGCGAGGAGGCGGGGAAGCCCGCCGCCGCCGCCGCCGCGCCCGCCCCTTCCCCCTGCCGCCCGCCCCCTCTCCCCCCCGCCCGCCCGCCCGCCGCCTTCCTCCCTCTGCCTTCCTTCCCCACGGCCGGCCGCCTTCTCGCCCGCAGCCTCGGAGCCGAGGCCGCCGCGGCCGTGGCGGAGGAGCCCTCAGCCATGGCCTCGGGCGACACCCTCTACATCGCCGCGGACGGCTCGGAGATGCCGGCCGAGATCGTGGAGCTGCACGAGATCGAGGTGGAGACCATCCCGGTGGAGACGATCGAGACTACCGTGGTGGGCGAGGAGGAGGACGACGACGACGATGAGGACGGCGGCGGCGGCGACCACGGCGGCGGGGGCGGCCACGGGCACCTGGGCCATCACCACCACCACCACCACCACCACCCGCCCATGATCGCGCTGCAGCCGCTGGTCACCGACGACCCGACCCAGGTGCACCACCACCAGGAGGTGATCCTGGTGCAGACGCGCGAGGAGGTGGTGGGCGGCGACGACTCGGACGGGCTGCGCGCCGAGGACGGCTTCGAGGACCAGATCCTCATCCCGGTGCCCGCGCCGGCCGGTGGCGACGACGACTACATCGAGCAGACGCTGGTCACCGTGGCGGCAGCCGGCAAGAGCGGCGGCGGCTCGTCGTCGGGCGGCGGCCGCGTCAAGAAGGGCGGCGGCAAGAAGAGCGGCAAGAAGGGCTACCTCGGCGGCGGGGCCGGGACGGCGGGCGGCGCGGACGCGGGCAACAAGAAGTGGGAGCAGAAGCAGGTGCAGATCAAGACCCTGGAGGGCGAGTTCTCGGTCACCATGTGGTCCTCAGGTGAGCGGCCCTGCGCGCCGGCCCGCGCCGGCCCCCGGGATGTTTTTGTTTTGAAGGGAAGCCATGTTTTATGTGTGTGATGGGCGCCGCCATCTTCTTCGCAGGGCAAGTATGGCGGCCCCAAAAGATGGCGGGCGGGCGGGCCGCGGCGGGGGCGGCGGGCGGCGGCCGCGGCCCGAAAAGATGGCGGCGGAGGAGCGGCGCCGCCCGCTAGGCCGCAATGGCGTAGTTTCCCTGGGCTGGGCGGCCCCGCGGCGCGGGCGGGGCGGGGCGGGGCGCGCTCGGGCCAACGGACGGCCCGTCGGCTCGTTGTCCTTGGCCCCCGCCCGCCAGGCTCCCCGCGAGACCCGGGGCTCGGGGCGCGAAGAGGGCGTTGGTGGGGCGTACGGACCTCGCGCCCGGCCCGGCGGAGCGTCCCGCCGCCGCCTTTCCCCCGCCTCCCAGTAGAGGGCGTCGCTCACCCTCCCGGCGCCCCCGCCCCCTTCCCCGGACCCTCCACTGCTCCCGGGAGGCGCCTTCCGAAGGGGGCGGGAGTGCCCGGGCCCTTTGCTCCCACGCACCGCGCAGGCCAGGCCCCGCCCGCGGCCGCGTTCGTCTTCGCGGGGCGGGACTTGGGCGGCACGTCGGGCCGGCGTCTGCGGGCTTGGCGTCGGCAGGCCTGTCACCGTGTCGCGGCCCGGCCTGCACCGCGCTCCCCCGCAGCACGTCGTGGACAGGGGCCGCGAGTGTTTGTAGATAATTGTTAGCTCTTGACGCTTCCGGAAGTTCTTTTTTGAAGTATGTCTGCAAATAAGTTGGTTGGCTATTCCACTGAATAAAATCGAGTACTACTTTGGTAGAAAGCTACCTTATTTTTCCCGTGAAAAGTACTCTAGAAAAGCGCCTTCTATTTTAATACTGCTTTGAATGTAGACCAGAAAAGTATCTCAGGCATGTGTAAATCTCTTACATAGGGTATTTATACTTTTCAAAAGGCGGTTTTTTATGTCTATCTTATTTATAAATCTAACAAATTAAATTGCTGGGATATTAAATAGGCTGAGAATAATCCTGCCGTAGCTAATCTAGTACCTGTGATGGTTAAGTTTAGTACTAAGTTACTTCAATGCTATTTCATAAATTCTCAAAGTTGCATGGAGTCTCAAAATGTGACCAGTCAATCCTGGTCAGTGCACATGCCTGGGTTGTGTGTGGCTCAATCCCCACTGGGGCTTATAGGAGGCAGATGATCAAAGGGTATTAAAGGGTTTTTAAAATTTAGAGGAATGATTTCAATAGAAGGTGAAAAGTCTGGACTGAAAAGCTGGTCTGGTTGTATCTACTGAAAGCACCAAGTTGAGATAACTAATAACTAAAGCTGTTTGGATGTGGCTTAGTTCTGTGACTCAGAACTAAGCAAAGGGGATCAGAGCTGCTGCCAAAATCCCAATAGCAAGTGCTAACAGGCGCTGCTCTGCATTTCAGAGGGCTTTTAGCTTAGCAGGAGCTCTATGTTAAAATAAAATCTACTTTAGGACCTACTGGTTATCAAAAGATGCCTTCTGTATGTCTTGGTAGCTCAGAATAATTGCCCACTGAGTATATTGGAACTAAAAGCCATGTTTTTGCACTAATAGGCATGGAATAAGAGAGGAGAAAAAGTGTTGGTTATATTGAGTTGGCTGAATGGAGGGTTTCTTTGAAATTCGATATTTAGTTAGAGATATATTAACCACGTAACATTAAATATACTTTTTCTTATGGTATGGTCATGTTGGTTTTATGGTAACTTAGAAAACCAGGGAATTTTTACAGATTCTGCATTTGATCTTACTAAATTGCTAAACTATTGTATTTTCAATACCTTGAAAATTTGATAATGAGGCTTTACTTGATGAAGTGGTTCATATCAAATCAGTCAGGGGGGAAAGTCTCAGGGCTTGACTAATGGTAGTTAATTTACACTTAAGTCTAGTTTAAAAGTCATTACTATCCCTGTTCAAGTGGCCGCTTACCTGGTTGCACAGTATGGGGTAATTGTCTTCCCCCACCCCCCCTTTTTTTTAAAGAATGTCTGGTGTTACAGAATCCTCTGTGTATAAAGGTGGTAAATATTTGATGGCAATAACATAGTACAGTCTATTTTCTAAGACATGTTTTTTGGTAAACTAGCCCTCTTCTTGTGGTTTGGAATTATTGCCAACGAGAAGGTAAATAGTTGGTAATTAACTATACATGTCCCAAGTTAAAATTCTGCATACACTGTAGATTCATCTTCAGATCTGAAATAAGGAGCTAATTGCTAAGAGGTGAAGAAATCAGTCCTGTGGGCATGGCTCAGTGGCTGAGTGTGTCCACCGAGACTGGAGGTCACAGTCAATCCTGGTCAGTGCACATGCCTGGGTTGTGTGTGGCTCAATCCCCACTGGGGCTTATAGGAGGCAGATGATCAATGATTTTCTCATCATTGACATTTCTGTCTTTCCTTCTCACTTCCTCTCTGAAATCAATAAAGATCTATTAAAGAAATCAAAGCAGGTTAATTGTTAGGCTGTGTGTGTGTGTGTGTGTGTGTAGGCAAGCAATGTACTCACTGCTTCACATACTTGCTCTCATTTGATCCTAGTCTCGAAAGTTTCAACTATACTTGAGTTTCACTAAAACATTGTCTTAGGTTGGAATGAGTTCTTGAGGTGACAGTTTGTCTAACACCGAACTTAGTTATCTGAAGTTCTTAATAAAAGTAATCGTATATATAGGGTCATATTCTCAGGACTCTAGTTACTTATTAGTGCCTCTTGTTTTATTTTGTGTGGGTTTTTTTGTTTGTTTTGTTTTTGTTTTGTTATTTAAAGCTGAACAGGGGCCCAGCCCAGCATGTTTGTGGAAACCAAATATTTGGTTTTTATTAGTTTCTTTTGCTTATATGCCATCTTCTTTGATTTCCCACCAGAGTTACAGTGGTACCTATGGTTGATGCCTTTGAATTGGGCAGCAGTAGCTATCGGGTAGTTTTAGATCTGAAAGTTATAAAGTCCTTAGACATCTGCTTTTTCCTTTTTTAAATTGATATAATTCACATGTGCACAGTTCAGTAATTTCTAAAACATATTCACCAGGTTGTACAACCCTGACCACTATCTAATTCCAGAACATTTTCATCATCCCAAAGAGAAACACCATACCTGTTAGCGGTCACTCCCCATTTCCTTTTTTACTTTCTGTTTCTCCGGATTTGCCTGTTCTGGACATTTCATTTAATTGGAATTGTATAGTATGTGGCCTTTTGTGTCTGGCTTACACTGTTTTCAAGGTTCGCCCATGTTGTGGATGTACTTCCTTTTTAGGGCTGAATAGTGCTCCATTGTATGGATTAACAGGACCTTATTTTTCACATGAGAAGGTTAAGGCCCAGGTAAGGCTGAACACATTCACTATTTAATCACAGTTCAACTGTTTTCATTATTTATTTTTTATTTCAGAGAGAGAATCATTGCTCGGCCGCCTCCTGCATGCCCCCTACAGGGGATAGAGCCCACAACCCTGGCATGTGCCCTTTACTGGAATTGCACTGGGATTCTTCAGTCCCAAGGCCGATGCTCTATCCACTGAGCCAAACCAGCTAGGGCTGTTTTCATTATTCTTAATTCATCGCTTCAAGGCAAATGTTTTCTTCCACTCTCCCTCCCCCCCTGCATATAATTAATGACTTTCAATATTGCCAGATCAGGGGCACATTATTCATCTCTACGGTATAGGAGCGACATACTATTTTATGGAGCTTATTGTAAACTAAACAATTTAGAGCATTAGGTGGAGTAGGCTAATGATAAAAGCTGAATATTTAAAACATTTAGTTTTGAGAGAGACCTAAGAAGGCTTTAAAATCTTAATGTTTTAGGTAGTTAAAAATTGTGGCCTTCACTCAAGGCTGTTGATGTTTTAATTATCTTATTAGACCACATGCAGAAGTGCTTGGTGGTAGATTGAGCAAAACATCTAAGACCAGAAAACTTTTGATACTAGAATTAGTAAATTGGAAGAAAATCGAAATGTCTTAAAATTTTTTCAGTGTTTCCTGGCTGGCATGGCTCAGTGGTTGAGCATCAACCCATGAACCAGGAGGTCACTGTTCAATCCCCGGTGTGGGGCATGAAGGGGGTAGCTGATCAGTGGTTCTCTCTCATTGTTGATGTTTCTTTCTCCCTGTCCCTTCCTCTCTGAAATAAAAATATATTTTTAAAAAGTTTTTTAATGTTACATAATTTAAAAATTCAGGTACGCCAGCAGTCACTAGTTGTGAACATTTGCCATTTTTCTGTGGATTTTGAAGTTCTCTTTTTTGGCCGTGCTACTTATCACTAAGTAGGAATGCTATAAACATAAATTTCCATGGAGCTAAGCCAAAGAAGTCCTCTCCAAAGTAATGACGTCAACAGCTACGTGGGGCAGCCTAAGTCCGATCCTGGTTCCTGACCTGGTAGCTCTGGAAGCCTGGTTTACTGATAAAGCCTCCACTGTTAGACTCTCTAGTCCACATATTGACCTTTTCTTCTCCCTCCCACCTTCAACAGCAGACTTTCCCTAGTGCGGAAAGAAGAATCTATATCAGGAAAAGGTCAGAACTCCTGACCTGCCTCCTGCATTTTAGGCTTTTGGAAGGGAATAAGTAAAATAATATTTTGAAAGTATGCCAGACTCCTATGAGGGTATGTACTAAGTCTGCTTAATAAAGTCTGTTTGTTTTAAGGTGGTGAAATTTAGGGCCCATAACAGGTTATTAGCAAAATAAAAAAATTTTAAGAAATTATTAGAACGAACAGTTCTTAAGGTCTGCTTTTTGTTGTTACCTCCAGATCTGTTCTTTCCCGGTGACCATTTTATAAATCCTGCTCTAACTGCTTCCCATAGGAAGAGTATGCAAAAGTGAAAAGTTTTTATAATTTTAGGATCTGGAAATTTACCCGTGAATTGTATTTTATAATATTTGATAAACTCTTAAACCTTGTATATTTAAAATTTGCTGTCTTATTTGGATGTTGGAAATAACACATTTCCCTATTGTTAGCAAAACATTAGGAAGATGTGTGGAGGTCATAGAAGTTAATGGACTCTGTCATATAAATTTGTACCTTCCTATGTGTGGTGGGCTTTAATTTCAAATGCATAAAGGAACCATTTCCTAGTGCTAAGTATATTGTGTTAGCAGGTCCCATTCTATTTAACTTGGTGATTAAATACCAATAACAGTAGCCCAGGGGTTTGGGGAATCATATTAGTAAGCCATCAAATTTCCTCTTTAGAGGGCACTGACCCAAAGTATCTGACCTTGTAATATCGTAACTTCTGGCCTTGGGGTCTTTGTAAAATGACTTGTTTGGAGTAGTGGTATCCCTGAAAGCATTTTCAGTTCCTTTATACCAAGAAATTCTCCTTTTTCGAATTCCTCTGTGACAGTAGGAAACAATATATTACATTTTTTAAAGCATAGCTCTTTAATTGTTGAATATTAGGAACTCTCGAGTAAAATGCTAGTAATCATCCAGTTAGTTTTACACAGTGGTTTCAGATATGACTAAATATTAAAATAATCTAACGTTGTGATGGGTCTTTTTTCTTGTATAAATACATATGGTTTCTATATTAAATGAGTTTTGATAGATTTTTAATAATGACTAAATACAGACCTCTGGATTTCACACACATACACACACAATCTATTTTCTGAATTTTCTAAGACTTTTCAAATCAGTTGACTTCATTCCCTGGCTTAAAAACCCTTCACAACAATGAATATGCTTAATGCCATTGAGCTATATAGACTTAGAAATGGTTAAAATGGTAAACTTTATATTTTGTATGTTTTAACACACCCATATCCACACCCCACAGACATCCCATTATTGTCCGGAAAATCCAAACACCTTTAGCATAACCTGCAGGGCCACACATGATTTGGCCCCTGCTTCCTTCCCTGCTCCTCCCTCTACTCCAATTATGCTCCAGCCTTCCTACCTCCTTTCAGTTCCTTAAATTTGCTTTTTAGCACTTGCTCTGCTTCCATTCTTAGTGCATCCTTGTTTTTCAACTCTCAGCTCTAGGAGGCCTTCTCTGCTCATTTGAGTTAGTGCACACACACACTGTCACTCTATCTCATAACTGTTGTTTTATTTTCTTTGTAGCACTATCTGCAAGCTTCTTGCTCTTTTTCTCTTAATTTTCTTGTCTACTTTTTCTAGAGTAGTGATTCCCAACCTTTTTTTGGTCGTGCCTCATTCATTTTAGAATCCTGATGTGTCTCCACCCTCACTCCCCGTGACATATAATTCTTATTATTCAAAAAGTGAACTTCTATTCACATGGAGGAAACCTAAAAGGCCATTAACTTGGTCTAATCAAGCTTCCAAGGAACATGGCATCCATGAAAGAGAAAAAATAAAAGAAAGGACAGTTAAGTAATAAGGAAGAAATCACTAAGAAATTGTTAAAAAAAATAATAATATGAAGTGATATGAAAAGTAGCAAAATTTCAGAATATATAATAGAGAACTCAAATGCATAAATATGTCAAAATATATATTGTATATGAGGCCCCTGGAACCATAAGAAGTGCAAAAAAATTCACTGTTCATAACTCATTCTTGTATTGCCCCCCTTAAAAATCTAATTGTCCCCCCCACCCCCGTGGGGCATATGCCACACGTTGGGAACTGTAGCTCTAGGCTCAAGCAGTGGTTCTCAACCTTTCTAGTGCCACGACCCTTTAATACAGTTCCTCATGTTGTGGTGACCCCCAACCATAAAATTATTTTCGTTGCTACTTCATAACTGTAATTTTGCTACTGTTAATGAATCGTGATGTAAATATCTGTGTTTTCTGATGGCCTTAGGCTCTGCAGCAGCGGTTCTCAACCTGTGGGTCGCATAAGACCATCAGAAAACATACATATTTATATCACGATTCATTAACAGTAGCAAAATTACAGTTATGAAGTAGCAACGAAAATAATTTTATGGTTGGGGGTCCCCACAACATGAGGAACTGTATTAAATGGTCTCGGCATTAGAAAGGGTCAGAACCATTGTATAAGCCCAGGGCTATAACCCTGTAGCCTTAGAACAGCACAAGACACAGAGAATATTCTCAGTAACTAGCTGAGATCACAGGCAGAATCCTAGCCCATAGACCCAAATGCCACACTCCTCTGTTACCACAGAGGTGGGAAAGAGATGTTGAGGCTGGGGAGGGGTGGGAAAGCCTTCCCTTTTAGAAAAGGCATGGACTTCAGAATCACTTTCTAGATCTGTGACTCACTGTGCTTTAGGTACATTACTTGGTATTTCTGAGGCTTGATTTCTTCGACCAAAAAACATGAGGTTAATACCTTAAAGGTTTTGGCTTGAATTAAGGAATGTGATAGTTGCTGGCATAAAACAGGTACCAGGTACTTAGTAAGTGATATTATCCTTACTTAAAGGTCTTCAGTAGTGGGGAAAGGTGTAAGCAGCCTATGACTCACTTTTGCCTATTTCTTAGCAGTGAGTCTCTGTCCCATTTAAGTGAAGGAGGTGGTAGAGGTGAATAAGGAATGTCATTTTTGCTAAAAGTCACCTAGAATTGTCAGACCAAAGTTAATGCCCTAAAATGGAAGGTGTGGAGAAATAAAATCTAATAAACCCATAAATAAGTAAATAAATAGGTAAATAATTGTGAGAATTGGTAAAAATATAGAAACTCAGGCTCAGAAGAAAGGAAGTGTTAGGGTCCATCCTGGTCAGTAGCTCAGTGGTTAGAGGACCACCCCACCCACCAAAGGATCTTGGGTTCAATTCCAGATCAAGGGCCGTGCTCATGTAGGAGACAACCGCTCTCATTGATGTTCTCTCTCCCTCCCTTCCACTCTCTCTAAAAAAGCAATGGAAAAAATATTCTTGGATGAGGATTAACAACAACAAAATAAGGAAGCATTAGGGTCAATCCTAATGAGCTTCCTGGCAATCAAGGTGCAAAAGGAAATCTTACTACTGTTACCTGATTCCAAGATGGGAAAACATTATAAGGAAATCAAGCTTTACTTAGGACTGAATTCTTTTTTTTTTTTTTTAGATATATTTTATTGATATTTCACAGAGAGGAAGGGAGAGAGGGACAGAGAGCCAGAAACATTGACGAGAGAATCATTGATCAGCTGCCTCCTGCACACCCCCCACTGGGGATATGCCCACAACCAAGGTACATGCCCTTGAGCTGAATCGAACCCGGGACCCCTCAGTCCAAAGGCTGACGCTCTATCCACTGAGCCAAACCGGTCTCAGCACTTAGGACTGAATTCTAAAATAAACTGCTTTATATTCGAAGGGGACCACTGACTGCTAGTAATGCACAGATTCCCATCAATCTAGCGTCACATTTCACACACAGAATGGCCAAAAAGACTTAAAGTGTAACCTAACTGAAGATTTTCTATAATTTTCTATGTTCTTGACTTGCTTACTACATTCTTTAAAAACCATTAAGCATGTACCTTCTGTCTCCTAAAACCCAGGAGGAAGGAAAAGTGGACCAAAGGAGTTCTTGCACACTCCTCTATTCCAGACAGAATGGTTGGCATTAGTGTCTTATCTTGTCTTAACCTTATGAAGTGGGTGCCATTCTCTTTATTCATTAACCAAGCAAGGTTAAGGAATAGGAAGAAAAGGCCTCTTGAAGGGAAGAGATTTTTTTTTTTTTAATTTTTTATTTGTTTAGAGATAGAAGAAAGGAGATGGAGAGAGAGAAACATTAATGTGAGAGTATAACATCGATTGACTGCCTCCTCCACATCCCCTATCGGGGACTAAGAGCACAAGTCTGGCATGTGCCCTGACTGGCATCAGACCAGTGACCTTTCATTGTACAGGATGCAGCTCTAAACTAACTAAAACCACACCTGCCAGGGCCATCATGTACCGTAGATTAGACATTGAATCACACAAAGCCAGTTTAGTTGGGGCATGGAGGGCAGGTGAGACTGGACTTTTGTTTTTCTTTTCTTTTTTTAATATATTTTATTGATTTTTTTACAGAGAGGAAGTAAGAGGGATAGAGAGCTAGAAACATAGATGAGAGAGAACCATCGACCAGCCGCCTCCTGCACAACCCCTACCGGGGATATGCCTGCAACCAATGTACATGTCCTTGACCGGAATGGAACCTGGGACCCTTCAGTCCACAGGCCGACGCTCTATCCACTAGACCAGGGGTCTGCAACCTTTAAGACATAAAGAGCCACTTGGACCCATTTCCGAAGGAAAACAAAACCTGGGAGCCGCAAAACCATTGCGACATTTAAAACAAATATAACACTGCATATATTGTTTCTTACCTTAATGCTATATACCGGATCGTGCAGTTAGCTGTCAATCTGAAGGAAAAAAGGACTTTTTCACTTAACAGTGTAAAATATATTTTTGCAAATTAATAGCTAATTAAAATATTTAATTTACCTGGTTAATGGGATTTTTGCTCCTGAACCTTAGTGCACAATGTCAGCACATCAGGGCTGTAAGGCGTTACCTTCGTTTTCACACAGGCTTGCAAGTTGTCGGAGCCGTGGTAAAGCTTCAAAAGAGCCGCATGCGGCCGACACCTGCTCTAGACTTTTTAAATAGCCCAGAAACAGTCCTTATTTATCTTTTATATTTTCAACATATTTTTATTGCTTTCAGAGAAGAAGGGAGGGGGAGCGAGAGATAGGAAAAACCAGTGATGAGAGAGAATCATTGATAGGCTGCCTCCTGCACGCCCCCTACTGGGGATCGAGTCTACAACCAGGGATGTGCCCTTGACCAGAATCAAACCTGGGACCCTTCAGTCCACAGGCTGAAGCTCTATCCACTGGGCCAAACCTGCTGGGGCTATGTTAATATCTAAAAGTGAGGATAAAAAGGAAACAATGAAAATGAGGGGTGTGGAACAGGCTGAGCTTGACTCACAGGCTGTTCTAGAGATTGCCAGCCTCTGCTCTGGGTTTATTTTGTTCATTAAAAAAAATTACTGATTTTTGCCGAGGCCGGTTTGGCTCAGTGGATAGAGCGTCGGCCTGCAGACTGAAGGGTCCCGGGTTCGATTCCGGTCAAGGGCATGTACATTGGTTGCGGGCACATCCCCGGTGGGGGGTGTGCAGGAGGCAGCTGGTCAATGTATCTCTCTCATCAATGTTTCTAGCTCTCTATCCCTCTCCCTTCCTCTCTGTGAAAAATCAATAAAATATGTATTTTTAAAAATTACTGATTTTAGAGAGAAACATGGATTTGTTGTTTCATCCATTTATGCATTCATTGGTTGATTCTTGTTTGTGCCCAATGGGGTTTGAATCCTCAACCTTGGTGTATCCAAACAACGCTGTAACCAACCCAGTCACCAGGCCAGGGCTGTATTCTAATTCTTTTTTTTTTAATATATTTTATTGATTTTGTACAGAGAGGAAGGGAGAGAGATAGAGAGTCAGAAACATCGATGAGAGAGAGTCATCAATCAGCTGCCTCTTGCACACCCCCCACTGGGGATATGCCCGCAACCAAGGTACATGCCCTTGACCGGAATCGAACCCGGGACCCTTCAGTCCCCAAACTGATGCTCTATCCATTGAGCCAAACCGGTCTCGGCCCGGCTGTATTCTAATTCTTAATCATCTTAGTGTAATCCTTTCCTCCAACCCCGCCTGCTTCATCTTGAATATTGAAACTATGAACAGAGCCTTAAGTATTTCCTTATTTGACTTGTTTGTGTCACCCTAAAACTGAAGCCCTAATTCCTAATGTGATGGTGTTAGAGGTAGGGTCTTTGGGAACTAATTAAGTTATGTATAGAGCCCTGTTGAATGAGATTAGTGTTCTTACAGGAAGAGACAGGAATTCTGGATATGTGAGGACACAGCAAGATTGTAGAGGGCCTTCGCTGGGCACTGAATTGGCTGGCACCTTGATCTTGAGAACAGAGAGCAAAAACTTTGTTTTGTTCCTGAACAGCCAGAAATGGAACAGTGCCAGGCACATAGGAGGCCCTTAGTCATGGTTTGAACTAATATAGCGAGTGATTTAGCCTGACTTCCTTATGCCAGGAGGTCAGTCTTTTTCTGCCCCAGCATACTTGAGATGTGCTTTCATCCATAGCTTGCTCAGAGCAGCATTGTTTCTGAATCTTGGCATCAATCTAATATCTGAAATATAAAACACCAGTGAAGAAAAATAGCTTCCCTGCCCACCAATGTGTTTCTGTGCCACTTGAAAGTTAGTTGATGCATAGTAGCAGTCGTGTAAGTTAGAGAGATTGGAGGTGAAAGAATTGCCCCAGCCCTGAGAAAAGAAGAGGGATGAAAGAATCTGGTCACAGTGCAGAAGCCCAGCCTCGTGACTTATGATCAATAACTACATTTCTTGAACTTTCTTATTAGTACACCCGGCTATTGTTTTCTTACACCCCTTCATTCCTGGATGGATATTCATCTCTCAATGAGTAACTCTGGAGATATTATCTAGTGTATTTTGTGTTTGTTTTTGCCAGGCATTGTATCAAGTGGTTTATTTTATTTTTTATTTTTATTAATTTTATTGCTAACACTGGTTAACAAAATTATCCAGGTTTCAGGTGCACAGTTCTATCTAGTCCTTTCTAGTTCCAAATAAGAGATAGCTGAGCGTAATAGCTAAACACATGGTCTTAGACTTCATGAGTTCACATTTGCTACTGACTTAACTTTTCTGTGCCACATCTTTCTCCTCTGTGAAATGCAGTTGCTAATTTCCCACTTTGTAGGGTGATATATGTGTGATTAAACTAGTGTCCCCACCACCACCACACACACACACACACATTCAGTGAAATGTCTGCTGCTCTCTATCTGCAATTCCTTGTAATGACCAACAAGAGTTCCTGAAATGGAGAGTGATGGGCCGAGAAAGGCACTTAAAGCAGTTGTATTCTGTGCTTTTCATTGCTAAGAGGAACTGCACTTGAATCAAATGAACCTACTGTTTTCCTTGTATCTTTCCCTCATGCCTGGTGTCAGAGAGCAGGGTGCTAAACAGCTAGGTGCTCTTTTTGGTAGTGACATTAATTGCAGAATTTGGTTTGGTTTTTGGACATGCGTTTTAACACTGGTGGAAGGTAATGCAAGAGTTGGACAACCAAGCTTTTACTTCTGAAAGTTCTAGTGTTCCTGCTATTTGTGAATCACTTTGGTGGAGGAAAAGGACATTTCAGTTAACATTGTGTTTTTGGAGCACTTTCTGCTTTTAGGCACCAGAGCTGTAAAAGGCTGGTTTGGACTCTGGGCTTTTCCAGTTTAGGAGAGCAGGCTGACAAAACTCATAATAGCACTATTTTAGTGTTTGGCAGTGTTAATAGCAATAAATAATAAAGAAATTGAAAGTAAGAATGGGAGGCTCAGAGGTAGGCTGGAATTAGAGAGAGCCGAGGGGGGAACTCCAGCTTATAGAGTACCTTGCCAGGCACTTGTGAATTAACCTGTGGGAAATGGCTGGAGTATGGAGGGGCACATGTACAGGAGACATAGAGGTTGAGCCTCGATGTGTTAAAATGAAACTATTATAGTCAGCATAGGACCCAGAGTGCCAGGCCAAAGTAGTTTATACCTCTGCTGAGGCACCACCAGTGAAAGTGTATCAGGTTTTATTTTCTGTATCAGTTTATCCTTTGGAGCGTCACCAGAGCAGAACATGATTAGAACTAAGGTGATGGTGGTAGGAGAAAGGGAGAGAAGACCTTTTAAAAATGATCAATAGGGTTTGATGTCTGTGATACAAGAGATTAATTATGGGATCAATATTCCTTTACTTTATTGGATTTGAGATGATGGTAATTTGAGATGATTGGATTTGAGTTAGAGATGGTCCTACATTCTTCAAGCCAGGTGCTCATTGAGGGCCAATCGAGCAGATTTTGAACAAGGCTCTGCGGATACATGGGGTCAGGACTGGCCAGCACCCCTTTCCTGGAGGGGCTGGCAGTCTGGTGGGAGAGCTGACAGCTATTACGCAGCTATAGTTACATTTATAAGTCCCAGTCACGAGCAAGTTGCAGAGGAAAGGCGCTGAGCCGTGCTGCATTTGAGGAACTAAAAGGCCAATGGAGTTGAGCAGAGTGAGGAGAGAAGAGTGAAGAATAAGTAGGCTGGAGAGGTAGGCAGGAGTCCACCTAAGGTGAAGGCTATAAAGTGAGACTCGATGCAGTGTTGGTGGTTAACAGGAAATGTGTGTGGTAGACCAAAAGCAGAACTCTGAGAGAGGTGGTAGGAGAAGCAAGAAGCTAAAGATAAGGGGGGGGGGGGGGGGGGATGATGAATCCAGGGAAGCAGGTGCTGGGGAACCGCCCTGTGGGCTGGGAAGGAGCATTCAGAGACAGGCCCACTGGGTTTGGCATTGAAGATTTTGGTGACCTGCAAGCAAAAATGGGATTTTAAGAGATTGAGCAAAAAGACTGGGTGTTTAAGAAATTGAGGTGTGGCCGAAACCGGTTTGGCTCAGTGGATAGAGCGTTGGTCAGCAGACTGAAAGGTCCCAGGTTCAATTTCGGTCAAGAGCATGTACATTGGTTGTGGGCACATCCCCAGTAGCGGGTGTGCAAGAGGCAGCTGGTCGATGTTTCTAGCTCTCTATCCTCCCTTCCTCTCTGTGAAAAATCAATAAAATATATTTTTTTTAAAAAAGAAATTGAGGTGTGGCTATAAATATCCCATTTAAGAAGCTGCTAATGAAAACACTTTATATAGTTTTTTTAATGTATTTGCCCACATAGACATTTTTACTTAGCTAAGATCATCTTTTGGTGTGCTTCAGATGAAAAAAAAGATATTGACCATGAGACGGTGGTTGAAGAACAGATCATTGGGGAGAACTCACCTCCTGATTATTCAGAGTACATGACAGGAAAGAAACTTCCTCCTGGAGGGATACCTGGCATTGACCTCTCAGATCCCAAACAACTGGCAGAATTTGCTAGGTAAGTTACAAGAACTTTCTCTTCATCTTACTTGAGTGTTGTCGGCTGTATTTTTTTGTGCCTAAGTTACAATGATGATTTGTATTTTTGCTCTAGGGGGAAACATTTGAAAACAAAAGCAGTTGGTTTTATTTTTAATAGTAACTATACTGTTAATGTGAGTGGCACCATTTTAGATCTTTGAAGACAATAAGATGAAGTAAATACTCTTTAATTCCATAAATGACATTGCTTATGAATAAATAAATTGGACATAATTTGTTTGGTAGTGGATATCTTTACACCTTCCCCTGGCCTGCTCCTGTAAGTTTCATATGCGGTCTGTGGTCCTGGGCTAAGCTACAGGAGACCTGGGTCTTTACTACTTTGTACAGCTCACCACTAGAGAGGATTTCATGCGTTTGTGATTCACGGGGGCACTGGGGAAGCTCCCAGCGTTTTGTTAATGTCAGCTGGTGGGACAGGAAGAGTGCAGGTATTCATGGCTGGGACCTGTGACTGTGAAGAGGGAAGGAAGCCAGCAGCAAGGAAGGTCTGAATCCGTTGGATGTTTATCTTGCCTAAAACAGGCCGAGTTCCCTATAGAAGCCTCTGGCGCACCCCTCCTTCCCCCCTTTTTTTTTTAAAATATATTTTATTGATTTTTTACAGAGAGGAAGAGAGAGGGATAGAGAGTTAGAAGCATCCACGAGAGAGAATCGTCGATTAGCTGCCTCTTGCACATCCCCCTGCTTGGGATGTGCCCGCAACCAAGGTATATGCCCTTGACCGGAATCGAACCCGGGACCTTTCAGTCCGCAGACCGGCACTCTATCTGCTGAGCCAAACTGATTTTGGCGCCTCTGCCCTTTTTACATTATTTGTTTCCAATATTGTTGGTCAGTTTTTACAAGGGCATAGAAAAGTTTACAGAGATGTAAAATTTTAAGTAAAATGAAAGGAACTAATAAACTCTGGAGTAGAGGGTCCTCTTTTCCCCTGCCTGAGGTTGAATGGAGCCTGGAACCACCCAGGAAATGTAGTAAGGACTGGGTCAGGAAGAATGAAATCTGTGATCCTACTCTTAAGGAGCAGTGGGGCACCTTCTTTTCTTTCTCTTGAGTGGAGTAGGAAGGAGCTGGAGGCCCTGGAGTATCCAGTGTCTCCTCCCAATCCTGCCAAAAACAAGGTGGGCGACCTCTTGCCGTCTGGAGCCTCAGTTTCCCCACATGTTAATAAATGTGTTTAAGAATTCCATTATGTTTTTTTAAAAAAATATATTTTATTGATTTTTTACAGAGAGGAAGGGAGAGAGATAGTTAGAAACATCGATGAGAAAGAAATATCAATCAGCTGCCCCCCTGCACACCTCCTACTGGGGATGTGCTGGAAACCAAGGTACATGCCCTTGACCGGAATCGAACCTAGGAAATTTTAGTCCTCAGGCTGACGTTCTATCTACTGAGCCACACTGGTTTTGGCAGAATTCCACTATGTTTTAACAGAGGTTTGCAACACTGTTCTACTCTCCAGTCAAACTAGTTATAGAGAAAAATACACACATTAATTTACTTCTAATTTGTTATGGCTTAGCAAAAAAAGTTAAGGCTCAATACTTAAGTTAATGACATTGTTCCAGCTGTTAATCTGCCATTCATATTTTAAATGCAGGCCTGTGTCAAATATTGGCCACCCTCCACACACACACACACACACACACACACACACAGGACAAATATAGATGGAATCTGTAGGATACATAGTCATTAGTGAGATTAGAGGTTTGGGGAAGATTGGGGCAGATGTCATGCCAATGTTTAATATTGTCATGTGTTCTTACAGTTAGTGACCTCTTCCTTATGGAACTCAGAATTTAGTGAGATATGTGATATAGGCTCTATCTCAGGGGTAGAGATAATAAGACACCCGGTCAAAGAAAGCTTTGTGGCAAGTGGCATTTGATTGGGGCCTTGCAGAGCATTGAGCTTTGATGGGTAGGTGGGTTTCTGTGGTGGCTGCATACTAGATTGGCATGATCATGGTGCACACATTCCATATCCAGTGTATAATCAGAGAACAGCAAACAGTCAGATGTGCCTGGGAGATAGGGTGCTGTGAAAGAGTAAACATGAGAGGAGATAGTGGGAAGGGTGATAAAAAGCTTTGCTCCTTGCCCTGGCCCATGTGGCTCAGTTGATTGAGCCTTGTCCCATGCACTAAGAGGTCCTTGGTTCAACAATACCTGGCCAGGGTGCTTGCCTGGATTACAGGCTCATCCAGGTAGGGAGTGCGAGGAAGGGAGTTAATCAATGTTTCTCATCTATTTTTCTCTCCCATTTCCTTTCTCTATTAAAAAACACACACAATAGTTGAAACTGGTTTGGCTCAGTGGATAGAGCGTCAGTCTGCGGACTGAAAGGTCCCAGGTTCGCTGGGACCGGTTTGGCTCAGTGGATAGAGCGTTGGCCTGCGGACTGAAAGGTCCCGGGTTCGATTCCGGGCAAGGGCATGTACCTTGGTTGCGGGCACATCCCTGGTGGGGGGTGTGAAAGAGGCAGCTGATCGATGATTCTCTCTCATCAATGTTTCTAACTTTCTATCCCTCTCTCTTCATCTCTGTGAAAAATCAATAAAATATATTTAAAAAAAAAGAAAGAAAAAGAAAGGTCCCAGGTTCGATTCCGGTCAGGGGCATGTACATTGGCTGTGGGCACATCCCCAGTAGGTTGATGTTTCCCTCTCATCAATGTTTCTAGTTCTCTATCCCTCTCCTTTCCTCTCTGTAAAAAATCAATAAAAATATACTAAACACACACACAATAAAAACTTTTTTTTTTAATCTTTACTCCTTAGATGATGGGAAATGGGGAGACGGGGTAAGGCATTGTCTGATTTTAGGTGCTAATGAAACATCCATTCTGGACTTGAGGTGGTTTGGGGAAGTTGGGGGCTCATGAGGGGTAGCTGAATGCCTGGAAGTCTTAGGTAAGTCAGCTCTCTGAGGGAGAGGTTTTGGAGGGAAAAGACTCCACAGGAAGTCCTGGGGAAGCCCTGGTATTCAGAGGGTAAGAGGAACCAGGGGAGGACCAGAGGATCATTCAGGTGAGGAGAAGGAGGAGGAGACTAGGGTAGGTGAACACAGCATGGAGAGAGCCAAGAGTCTGCAGGAGGCTGAGGGAGGGAGGGATGCAGCACTAAAATGTACATTGTGATGTGACCTCATGAAGGAGCAGAGAGTGTTGGAGAAAGAGCCTGTGGGTAGTGAGCAGTGGACAACCCTTGGCGCTGTTGACCTTGCAGGAGAATCGGAGCCGCTGATGTGGAAGCTTGCTCCCAGTCCTCTGAACAGAAAACACAGGGTCTTTCAGCCCTAAACCAGGAGACACCTGTCACTGTTGTAGAGTAGAAGCCTCTGCATTTCCCAAGTGGTTTGCCTCTGTATTAGGACTCCCTGAGACCTTCCTTCTGAGGACCAGGTACCAGATATCTTAAAGGTACCATTTATGAAATTTCAAAACACTGAGGATAAAGAACCTAAAAACTTTTCAGGGAGAAAAGATAGCTTATCTACAAAAGAATGATTGAGACTCTTCTTCAACAGCAATAGATAACAAGAAATTTTCTGACAGTGGAGCAGTGTTTGAGGTTTCTGAGGGAAAATTTTATTTTTATTTTTTTATTTTTTAATATATTTTATTGATTTTGTACAGAGAGGAAGGGAGAGTGATAGAGAGTTAGAAACATCGATGAGAGAGAGTCATCGATCAGTTGCCTCTTGCACACCCCCTACTGGGGATGTGCCCGCAACCAAGGTACATGCCCTTGACTGGAATCGAACCCGGGTCCCTTCAGTCCCCAAGCCGACGCTCTATGCATTGAGCTAAACCGGTCCCAGCTCTGAGGGAAAATTTTAAATGTAGAATTCTTGATCCAGCAAAGCTATCGATCAAATACAAGATTTGTTTTATTATGTTGCATGCATGCTTTCCGAGGAGGTTACTTGAGGATCTATTCTAGTAAAATGAGAGTGAACATGAAAGGAAGACTTCCTAGTGAATATAGTGAAAAGAAAACCAAAAGGTAGTTTAATACAGGAAGTCTGTGGGTTGTGAGAATTGCTATAAGAAAAGTATCTTGCCCTAACAGGTTTGGCGCAGTGGATGGAGCATTGGCCTGCGGACTGAGAGGTCCCAGGTTTGATTCCGGTCAAGGGCATGTACCTTGGTTGCAGGCACATTCCCAGTAGGAGGTGTGCAGGAGGCAGCTGATAGATGTTTCTCTCTCATCGATGTTTCTAATTCTCTCTCTCTCTCTCTCCCTTCCTCTCTGTAAAAAAAAATCAATAAAATAATATATTTTTAAAAAATTTATCTCATTCAGTAGTGGACAGAATGAGTAAGAAACTAGAAGATTTTGGTGGTATGGGAGTCTTATAAAAATGAAAAGATAAATCAGAAACTCTCTGAAAAAGGTCAGGATGAGGGAAAGCAATGGCATAAAAATGGGCATGCTACTGAATGTTTGAAGAGAGCTCATTGACTCACTGTAGGAAAAGGTTCTTATGGGTACTCCTTTGGATTTCTAGAGCAAGCAGGGTGATCCTGGTTCTAAGTAGTATTTAACATAATCATCTTAATATAGTATGGGATTAATTCTGTAGGGCCAACCTGCACAAGATTTCATTTATATACAATAGAATGAGATCTGGCTCACCTTGACATTGTATACGAAGTGATAGGGTTGGGCTCATTCTCACTCCCATTTCCCATGGTATCTTGAAAAGATCATGTAAAACGGAACAAATCTCTAATTGGACAGTAGTGGTGGTGAGAAATATTGAGCCAGGAATGCCCTATTTTGAGAATGTGAGTAACAACAGCCGAATGGGATTTCCCAGAGTCTCCATAATTGGTGACAGACTCTGAAAGCTGAAGACACCAAGTTTCAAACTGTTGGGGCCAGACCCCATTTTGTTTGCTTATAAAGATCACAGAAGTTGTTTTGCTGGCCTCCACTCTTCATCTGCTTTCTCTTGTAATTAGGCTGGCTATTGTCTTCAGGAGGTGTGTTAGCTGCTCTTTTCTCCTTGTAGACTGGGTGTAGGGGTTTTGCAGTGGACTGGCAACAGACCACAGGATGGTTCAGGCTCCTGCTGCACTGACCCTAACTGCTTAGTAAATCAGTTAGTATGTGGGCAAGTATAATGACTTACACTTGGAAGTCATGGTATTTGAAAGGTGGAGTTATGGATCACTTATTTCCTAAAATGTCTTTTTAGTAAATACTTCCGAAGGGGTCAGTGGGTGGGACCTGGCAAATTCTATTCCTGATTAAATGGACAACTTTTGTACATTTTTCATTAACTAAAGTTAGCCCTTTGGAAACATTTGGTCTAGAAAGATCAGAATAAAGAGTGCTTAAGTTAGTCCCGGGTTGGTTATTTTGTTGTTCATTTCCCACCCTGAGACTTTATTTATTTATTTATTTATTTTTAAATATATATTTTATTGATTTTTTTTTTTTTTTTTTTTTTACAGAGAGGAAGAGAGAGGGATAAGAGCGTTAGAAACATTGATGAGAGCCAAAACCGGTTTGGCTCAATGGATAGAGCGTCGGCCTGCGGACTGAAAGGTCCCGGGTTCGATTCCGGTCAAGGGCATGTACCTTAGTTGCGGGCACATCCCCATTTGGGGGTGTGCAAGAGGCAGATGATTGATGATTCTCGCTCTTCCATGTTTCTAACTCTCTATCCCTCTCTCTTCCTCTCTGTAAAAAATCAATAAAATATATTGGGGGGGGGGGGAGAGAAAAAGAAACATCGATGAGAGAGAATCATAGATCAGCTGCCTCTTGCACACCCCCTACTGGGGATGTGCCCACAACCAAGGTACATGCCCTTGACTGGAATCGAACCCGGGACTTTTCAGTCCGCAGGCTGAGGCTCTATCCACTGAGCCAAACCGGTTTCGGCCACCCTGAGACTTTAATCACAGGATTAACATGAATGTGATCATGGAGCTGAAAATACCTTAAATCTCTTCAGTATCATCACTGTTATTTGGGAGATAATTCATTTATCAAATGTTGTCTCACCTGGTTAAGGCAGCATTATTCTTTTTATAGTTCTTTACCATGCTTGCAAACGCTAGTTGTATTACACAGAAACCTGTCCTGTCAGCACAGGTCACAATTGGTGATTCCAGTCTGAATCAAGTGAGCTCTTGCAGGCAAGTGGCTTATTTTCATTCAAGAATCATTGCTTCAGAAATGTATTTTCGGGCCGAAACCGGTTTGGCTCAGTGGATAGAGCGTCAACCTGTGGACTAAAAGGTCCCGGGTTCGATTCCGGTCAAGGGCATGTACCTTGGTTGCGGGCACATCCCCAGTAGGGGGTGTGCAAGAGGCAGCTGATCGATGATTCTCTCTCATCAATGTTTCTAACTCTCTATCTCTCTCTCTTCCTCTCTGTAAAAAAATCAATAAAATATATTAAAAAAAAAGAAAAAAAGAAATGTATTCTCAGCTCTGGGGCATTGCAGATTTAACTTGACTGGAACTTCTTGTTTACTTGGTGCCCTGCAGGCAATCATACCAGGAAATTCTGACAGTTTCTGGTCCTGGAGTCCAATCTTTACCATGTCTTCCTTCCACAGATGCAGAATGAGACAGCATGAAGCCAGTCATGTCATAGGGAGCGGGTTCTCCATGTTAATTGAAAGGGAAACATCTCTTGTTGGTACCTGGCTCCTCATATAATTTCTAACACGTCGAGGAGACCTTTTACTTTACCAGTGCCTCTTTCCTGTCTCACAGTCCTTTAATGGAAAGGGTGGTTCGATGGAGCACTAGGCCTGGGTGGTTAAGTATTACTGGCTTCTTTTTTTTTCTCTTTTTTTTTTAAGGAATTAACGCATTTTTAGCTAGGCCCATTTAACACACAGCCAGCTGGTAAAAATAATAAAATAATAGCTATCATTTCCCAAGAGTTTAATGTGCAACTTTTAACCTTCACAGCTCTAAAATAGGCAGTGTTATACCTTTTTACAGAGTAAGAAACTGAGGCTGAGAAGTTAAGTAATTTGCTCAAGGTCGTGAAACTAGTACAAGTCAGCATCAAGTCGCACATCCCATTCCGTCTCATTTGTAGTGCCTTTGGTGTTGTCATTGTCGTCTTTGGATCAAAAGATCTTTGTAAAGTATCACAGTCCGTGAAAACTCCAATCTTGGCTACTTCTGTCTACTTTGGGGCAAGTCAAGAAGATATTCAAAATGGTAGTAATATGATTTTAGTCTTTTTTTTCCCTTCCTTTTTTTTTTTTTTTTTACAATTTTTGGATTTCAAATATAGAATATATATTTTTCTTGTTTGCAAATTATATATAAATTGGTGCTGTGAAGATTTTAATCTTTATTCACAAAACTCTTTTCATCTAAGTACACTTTGGGAAATGACCTTTTCCTAGTGTTTGCATTGGAATAGAGTGTAAAAGGCACCAGCACTTACTGCCTCATTCGATGCTCTGAGTGAAGCAGGGTGATTTGCCGAGCAGCTTAAAAATGGCTGCAATGAACACTTCCACTTCCTTTTTGTCCAAATGCTTTTAAACTTCACACATTTTGAAAATGACATTTAAAGAAAGAACACTCAGTAAATATCATTTTTAAAAATTAAAAGAGTTGAATAAATGGTACACAGCACTATTCTCTTTACTTTTGTGTATATTTAAAGTTTATCGTGCTTTTAAGAATGCAGTTCCTATGAGTAATCTAAGAAAATGTATGGGGTGTGGAAACTCAGTTGAGCCATACCTGCCCTCCTGGTACAGGGACCTCCACTACTGCCACATTCAGACCCCGAGATGGGTGGGTCAGGGGAAAGATTGTCTGCAAGACTTCTTTGTCATTCCAATGGGCATTTTTTATTTTAAAAAAATGGTTTATTGAGAGAATTTGCAGGCAGTAAAATTGGCAAGTGGCATTTGATCTACTTAATTTACTATATTATGAATCTAGGCACTCACAGTAGTGTAGCTGTCTCTAGAGTCCAGACCTAGAACACGTCAGTGGGGTCATCAAAGGTAAAAACATTCTTAATTGGGAAGACTGAAGCTTGGTTCTTGATATATTCTTTTTAAAAACATATATATATATATATATATATATATATATATATATATATCAGAGAGGAAGGGAGAGGGAGAGAGAGATAAAACATCAAGGATGAGAGAGAATCATTGATTGGCTGTCTCCTGGGCGCGCGCGCGCGCGCGCGCGCGCACACACACACACACACACACACACACACACACACACACACACAGGATAGCTTGCAACCCACGCGTGGCATTTGACTGGAATCAAACCCGAGACTTTTCAGTCCACTGGCTGACATGCTATCCACTGAGCCAAACCAACTAGGGCCTTAATTACTCTTTTTAATTGATACTTGGAGTTAGAACCCTTTCATATAAACCACTATAGTTTTTGTGATTACAAAGATCACAGCAAAACTCGAATAAAAAGGTGGAGGTCAATTGGCTCTTGAAGAGGAATCATTGACTTAGTTGTTCATTAAATATGCATCCTCCGGTAGGAATGTGAGATGGCAAAACTAGGGACAGAAAGAACATTTGTTCCAGAGACGTACATCTTTTTTCTAGGAACTCTTCATTTCTCACCCCCACCGCACACAGTTCTGTAGGGAGTATTTGGAGAGAAAGTTTTGACAAAAGACCAAGTGTTGGTTCAGTGGAAATAGCAGGTAGGTAAGCTAGCCACTCAGTAAGCTCTCTGGATAGAAATTACACGCAGGGCTCAATCTTGGGATCAGAGCTCTCGTTGCACTCTCTCGCAAGCAGGGCCATGCTCTTTTATTTATTTATTTATTTTAAGAACACCCTATAGTGTGCTAAAAATTAAGCAGAATGAAGAGATATGAGTGTTCCTGTCTGTCCACCAGTCCCTCGGGGGCTCCTAACGTAGCCATCCCTACAGTTAATAGCAGTTAGGTTCCCCTTCCAGAGCTGTCACACCCATGTGTGATCTAAACTATGTGTGATCCAACGGCCATTTCTGTCCGTATGAGTGGATCCCCTCCCTTTTTAAGTACCGGTATTTGTGTTAGGATATATATATTATTTGTATTTTAGACGAGAAGAGAGGAGAGAAGAGAGATGATGAGAGAATCATTGATTAGCTGCCTCATGCATGCCGCATACAACCTGGGCATGTGTTCCAACCGGGAATCAAACCATGACCTCCTGGTTCATAGGTCAATGCTCAAATACTGAGCCAGTGCAGGCTGGGCTGAAGAATATATATTATGATAATAATAATTATTATTATTTTACCTATTTTTTTCACAGAGAGGAAGGGAGAGGGGTATAGAGCCAGAAACATCCATGAGAGAGACACATCGATCAGCCACCTCGTGCACACCCCCCACTGGGGATGTGTCCGTAACCAAAGCTCATGCTCCTGACTGGAATTGAACCTGGGACCCCTTAGTCCACAGGCGGATACTATACACCGAGCCAAACCCGCCAGGAGGGGCGGTGGGATATGTTTTTAAGAGCCTCCCATATCTGTTTCTCTGGGTATAAGCATCCTTATTATCATAGCAATTGCTCTTGGATACATTGTTTCCCTCCTACTAGATTTCCTCTGTTTATCTGGGCTGCTGATCTTTTGTGTCTTTTAAAGAGTTCCGGGGAAGGAGCAGATATTTGAGTCACACAGATCACAGCATGGCCATCCTAAACTGCCCCACCAGCTCATTAGCATTGCGACCCTAAGCAGCAGCCCAGTCTTTCTGAACATCAGCATTCTTTTCTGGACAGTGGGAAGAGCTGCACACGCATAGGTATTCCGAATGTGAGTTATCTCGATCCTCCCCTGCACGGAAGCATATTGTATCTTAGCTTTTGGACCTAGAAGGAAACCATTTTAGGGACTATATGACTTATGCCAGTTGAGTCTACCCACTCCTACAAATCTCTCTCTCTCTCTCTCTTTTTTTCTTTTGGTAAGAATGAAGCCAAGAAAAATTAAAGAAGATGATGCTCCAAGAACAATAGCTTGCCCTCATAAAGTAAGTAATGCTAGGGGAAAAGTGTTCATTAGACTGTTAATGAAGCTTTAGAGAGATTATAAGAAATTTGTACTTTTTATTTCTGTTTTCATATTTTTTGAGATTAAGTGAGGAACTATATAATCTTGTATGTCTAAATTCAAGAGACTATATTTTGTAATGTAAGTTTTATTGAGTAAAGGCCACTTAAATTTAAATACTATTAAATGGGGTTGCTATAGGGCATCAGAGTTTTTATTATTACTATATAGTGAATATACTATGTTAGGATTTTATTTCTTTTTGGATCATTACAAGTCGGTCTAAGACACTGGTTTGTGTGCTCACCCGGGGACCTTATTGGGACTAGGTGCGTTACAAGTTTGGGGATTATTTTGGATGTTGCTAAAGTAAGCTTAATAAGACTTCGTCATTCACAATTTTCTTAATTTACTTTGTTAATTGTGTGTTACTTAAGGGGTACTTAATTGTTTTCAAATGTGTTTTAGTCTTTAAAATAAAACGATAGCCCAAAAAGGTACTTTGAGGTGTATTGGCTTGGGTCGGTTTCAAATTTAGTTGGATGTAAAAGTAACAGAAAATATCACACAGGTGCAGAAAAACAAAGGGCAGAATTTTTGCATGGAATAAATAATTTTTTTAAATGATGGGTGGTAGGACAAATTTAGCTTTGAGGTGTCACCTCTAATGACTACGCAACTCACAAGTTCTTTGTTCTTTTTAATGCTCCTCATGTGGAGAGTTTGAAATGTAAAGTGATATTCATTTGGGCCAAAATATAGATAAGCATTTGAAAACAGTTCTGCCTTTGAGTGCCTGCCATCTCTCTAGCTTCTCTGTCTACTTCTTTAAAATCCCATCTTCTAAATGGAAACTCAACTTAGGGGTCAAGGTGAAAAAACTGTGGCTTTTCCTGCCCGCCCTTCTGCCTGTGAAGCTGTCCACTGGTTGGCTTGTGCTGTCCTCTGTTGTGCTGTCTGTCATTTCCCCCACCCACTCCATCACTGGGCAACAACTGCAGAAGAAATTGGGCAGGACATGCTTCTCAGAGCGCCACCCTCCCATCTGCCGCCCCGCTCTCGTATCAGTTTGCCTGCTTCTTTTCCTAGTGTCTCACAAAATCAATTTCTTCTGTAGTTGCCATTCCTTGGAGACCCTCTTGCTTCTTTCTCTGTCAAGAAGGGGAAAGAGGCAAAGAGAGAAGAGGGAACAGTAGGCGATGGAGAATGACAGCCCATTCTTGCAGCACAGAATATGGGGCCCACCAAAGGTAGTGGTGGACTGCCGTCATTTTAACTCCATTTATTTCTCAGGGCTTCTGTTACTTCATGTGGGGGACGGAGTTGGGTGAGGCAGCGGTGGTATAGCTGGAAGCCAGGGTGTTGGGTTCTACTCCCAGCTCGGCTACTATTTGTAGTGTGACCTTGGGCAAGTCTACTTAAGACATCTCTAAGCCTCAGTTTCCTCATCTGTAAAACAAGGGTTTACATTAAATGATAAGGCCTTTTTCAGCTGTCTTTTTTTTTTTTTTTTTTTTGTCTTAAATATTTTAATATTTCTGCTGTAATACTAAGTAAAATTAAAATGGGGCTGGGGGTTGTTTTGTTTTAATGTGTCAGTGAAGGCTGTTCAGTGGTTGACCCTTTGTCACACTTTGCAGTGTGAACCACTAAGCTTCTCTCTCTGTTTGAAGGGCTGCACAAAGATGTTCAGGGATAACTCTGCCATGAGAAAGCATCTGCACACCCACGGCCCCCGAGTCCACGTCTGTGCAGAGTGTGGCAAAGCTTTCGTTGAGAGCTCAAAACTAAAACGGCACCAACTGGTTCATACTGGAGAGAAGCCCTTTCAGGTAGAGCCAGTCCCTCCCTTCCCCCGTTACCCCCCCTACGACCACCACACACATACATCTGTGTGTAGGCAGGCAGCCCCAGCGCAGGGAGAGATGGCCTGGTGTCTGTCACAGGAGGGCTGCTCTGTGACATACTGGAGACCATGGGAGTGTCCATCACATCAAGAGAAAGGATTGCTCAAGAACAAGCCTAAAACTAGATTTCGGTGCATCCACGGTGGGGTCAGAGCAGTTTAGTTTGGGCAGTTAGCAGTATGTTGAATCACTAATTGGCAGGGGACTTCTCAAATTTTACTGTGCGAGAGTAAGAACCGTTAACATTTTGTCGCATTTTAGAAGCCCATGAACAAGGGAACAGACTCACTGTACAGGCAGTAAACCTGACCTGGTTCTTGATTTGGCACCGGAAGCTTTTTTTTTTTAACGTAAGTTTAGGACCATAACATAGTATTTAGAGAGATCCAAGTGTTTCTCTTACTTGGTATTTAAATGGTTCCGGAGGGGTGCTCCTGGGGGTCTTGGGGATTGTTGTCGCAGAGCTGGAGCGCCATGCCCACTGATTCCAGAACAGCTGGGACATTTCCCCTGGGCGGGGAGGAGAGTGTTAGTCAAAGCAGCGAGCTGCCCTCCGCGCAGCGGTGTCCCCGTCACTGAGCAGGTTCTCTGGTCTTCCCCGGCAGTGCACGTTCGAAGGCTGCGGGAAACGCTTTTCACTGGACTTCAATTTGCGCACACATGTGCGAATCCACACCGGAGACAGGCCCTATGTGTGCCCCTTCGATGGTTGTAATAAGAAGTTTGCTCAGTCGACTAATCTGAAATCTCACATCTTAACACATGCAAAGGCCAAAAACAACCAGTGAGAAGACGAGAGAGAAGAGCTTCTGGACCTCGGAAAGCATCTTCCAGGAGTGTGTTTGGGAATAACGATGCCTCTCCTTTGTATATTGTTTCTAGGAAAGAATTTTAAAAATGAATCCTACACACTTAAGGGACATGTTTTGATAAAGTAGTAAAAATTTAAAAAAAAAAACTTTAATAAGATGACATTGCTAAGATATGACTATCTAGCTCTGTAATCTCATTTCAAAAACACGGTGTTTTGTAAAGTGTGGTCCCAACATGAGGACAAGTCATGAACTTCTCATCAAAAGACAATTCTTTATACAACAGTGCTAAAAATGGGACTTCTTTTCACATTCTTATAAATATGAAGCTCACCTGTTGCTTACAATTTTTTTAATTTTGTATTTTCCAAGTGTGCATATTGTACACTTTTTGGGGATATGCTTAGTAATGCTATGTGTGATTTTTCTGGAGGTTGATAACTTTGCTTGCAGTAGATTTTCTTTAAAAGAATGGGCAGTTACATGCATACTTCAAAAGTATTTTCCTGTAAAAAAAGTTATATAGGTTTTGTTTGCTATCTTAATTTTGGTTGTATTCTTTGATGTTAACACATTTTGTATAATTGTATCGTATAGCTGTATTGAATCATGTAGTATCAAATATTAGATGTGATTTAATAGTGTTAATCAATTTAAATCCATTTTAGTCACATTTTTTTTTCCCCGAAAAATACTGCCAGATGCTGATGTTCAGTGTAATCTCTTTGCCTGTTCAGTTACAGAAAGTGGTGCTCAGTTGTAGAATGTATTGTACCTTTTAACACCTGGTGTGTACATCCATGTAACAGAAAGGGCAACAATAAAATAGCAATCCTACAGAAAGAATATGGCAGAAAAGATCTGTAAGCACAGTCTTATTTCCTTTTGTTGTCCAGAATAATTATAATTCTTGAGCCTCCCAGAAATTGGAAGCTAAATAAAGCAACTCGAGTTTCCTTTATTTTGCACTCAGTTACAGTGACTTATGATTAAAGCGATGCATGGGTATCTCAATACTTCCCGCAGGGACTGAGTTCTGAGAGAGTAGTAACAGGCATCCCGACTTAAGGAACTACCTCAGAGGACTCCCAACCAGGCCCTTTGGCGATTGGGTTTTGATTTTTGCTTCCCCAGCAAAGATGTGACTGACAGTTGCACCCTGGCCTGTGTTCTCAAGGTAAGGTGTTACCTGGCAGGGACAAGCAGGGTCCAGTGCTCAGGCCGCCCTCTGGGCGGCTCCAGCAGGTCCTCGCCCAGCCAGAGGCAGGCCCTGGTGGTGCTGTGTGGTTGAGAGTCTTGGGTCCTTTGGCAGTGGAGTCCTCAGTGTTAGCATATGTAGCAGTTGAGCGCCAGCAGCTTAATCTCACGCTTCTAAATGGACACTGAGTACTGATTGGCAAGGTGATTCAGTTAAGAGAATTGTACTCAATGAGTACTTTGCCTCTCACGTTGTGACCTCTTAAATGTACGGTTATGATTTTTTGAATTTTACTTCGAGTCAAATATCAGACCCATGAGACTATTTTATAAACTGCCACAATACAGCAAAACCCCATTTATCCAGAATGCAAACATCCGTGTGTCTTTGTACTGTGTGCTCGACAAACTAGCTGAACCAGATTTATTCAACTGACGTCCAGGACACGTCAGGTCACAGGTTGCCCTGTCTCAGCTCCGCCTCCGGTCCTGTGCAGGATCGGGGGCCCGGGAGCAGTGACACTGTGGCTCTCCGGAATTTCGAAGTGCCTTCTGATTCATAAATGAAAAATTTAACTTGAGACAATTTTTTTATTCGTTCAGAATCTGTTTTCCATTGAGTGAGTAGCTTGCTGGAACTGAGTTAATCCGAAGAGCCCAGCTGTCCCCTCGATAAGCCAGGAGCAGCTGTACTGGCAGTCGGGGGCGAGGTAAGCCATGATGGAGCTCCCCTTTGAAGCCGAGTGCCCGGAGTGCTTCTCTGGCCAG
This sequence comes from Pipistrellus hanaki, assembly GCF_964339955.1. Classification (NCBI taxonomy): domain Eukaryota; kingdom Metazoa; phylum Chordata; class Mammalia; order Chiroptera; family Vespertilionidae; genus Pipistrellus; species Pipistrellus hanaki. The sequence goes on from NC_140503.1 coordinate 6,041,325, forward strand.
ACCTGGGGCAGGAGTCTCCACAGGTGCCCATGGTGTGAGCACCCGTTCCTTTCCTCCCTGCCAGCAGGCGAGCGGGCCTGGGGCATATTCATTAGGTCTGGAGCTGCATTACCCTCACCTAGCATTGTACCACCGTGGGGCCTGGTCCTGGCACTGCCCTTGGATTCCTTCCCCAAGGGCACGCGGCAGGGCAGCCTTGTGCTGTGGGACATGCTGGCGGTCCAGAGAGCCCTCTGTGTCCTGTGACCTACAGAAGCAGTACCTGAGAGGAGGTTGGTCCCTCTTCCCGTGCCTTGACCCCTAGGGGGATGCCATTAGTCATCTCTTCATCCCTCCGATGAAATAGTCATCACCCCCTCCCCTTGACTGTTCACGTCTTCTCTCAGTCTGCAGAGCTAGTTTCTGGAAGGAATGTAATGGAGGGGGGTGGGGTTTTGAAGAAATGTACTGTCCAAGTTCCTTGTTGACGGAACACTCGACCCCCGTATAGAGAACGAGTAGGTGAGTGACAGTTAAAGAGCAGAGTCGTTCTCACGGGGGTACCTGAAACCCAGTTCGCTGTTGAAATTCTTACGTTTGCTGAGGATGCACATGACAAGACTTTGACATGGTGTTCCAACAGTGAGTCAATTGGTGGTCTTGAGGGTTAACCTGATTTTTAAGTGATACTGATAGACATATTTTCCTACATCTGAGCTGAGATCCTTGCATGTTTGTAGGATATGTAATATAAGAGCCCAGAGGATACGTTTACATTTAATAAGATGTTGTTTTCTATTTTTGGATTTCTTATTATTTCCCCCCTCTTTGGTAGTGAAGTTAGGGGGAAACATAATATTTGTATAAAGAGCTGTCACCTCAGAGTGACATTTACTTTCCAGGGTGACATTGAACTCACTATTGGTTTCATATGGTGTTTGTGTGCTTTGCCTAGATTCAAGACCTAAGGATTTGAGGAATATCAAGATTATTTTTTCTATCTGGTTTTCATGTACAGTTCTTTTACATGTCACTTATTTTACTAAATTTGAATAAAGTAAGGCCCTTGGCAGAAGAGGAACTGCCTGCCCCTGTTCCCGGCAGAATTCTGGTTTGTTTCTTCACAAACAAGAGAACGTCCATCCAGCAAGCAGCCCGGAGGGATACAGGGCAGGGCAGGCGGGTGGTGGGCAGAGGGCTTTGTCTGCCCCCCACCCCCATCTGCTTAGCAAAACTTTCCTGTTGTAACTTATCTCAGATTTGTCTGTGGCACAGGAAAACCGGGCCCTTGGAAGCTTTTCAGTTGGAAATCTGATCGTTGTACCCCCATGACAGGCAGAGAGAATTGCTCACTTCTTGTGTCTGAGTTGGGATCACATGGTTTAGGAAGACCGTGTTGTTCATCTTAAATTCTCCCAAGTTCCTCCTGCTTTCTTGACGTCTGGCCACCAGCCAGAGCTTGGATCCAGGGGTCAGAAAGGTGGTGAGAACTGAAGCTGCCGACAGGCACCCACTAATGCCATACCCATGCCGCGAGGCTCGCTTGCAGCTGCTCCACCGGCTGCTGTCACTGGACGGCCTAGGACCACCAGAACTTTTAACCCAAGCTCTACCCCCTTGCAGCTCGGTCATGCGCTCCACAGCCTGCTCTTCAACATGGCAGAAGGCACCTCCTGCCAGCTCAGAAACTTGGCCTGAGTGGGTGGCTAGGTCTCCTACATCCTAACGTATTGACCTTGGTTGGCTTTGATGGTTACTGCGTGGGCTGTGCTCAGGTCCCTGGTCACTGAAGACAATGCAGTGCAGGCCTTTCAGAGCAGCAGCAGCAGGCAGGAATGGCCAGGTGCCTCCACATGCGGGCTTCAGTTGCCTCCAGGCCTAAGTGGTGAGCAGAGAGCCAGAGAGGTGTAAGCCGGGAAGGCAGGCTGCATATTGTCCACACACTTCATCAACTCTTCTAAAAACTGGAAGGGAACGGTGACAGCAGGTAAACCAAATTCCCATGAGCTGGTCACCTGCTCATTCTGGCCAGGATGTGGGCATCTGCACAGGGTGAGAGTGATGGTAGCACGTTCATCCTGCAGCACAGTGATTTCCCACAAAGTGGCAGATTTGACCAGATTGACTGCTTCTCGTTAAGGACACTCAGACGCCATAAGAAATAGCATTGGGGTGTCGCGGGGAGGGGCCAGTTGCTGTGCAGTGTTTTGTTGGCTGTGCTGTCATTGGGGGGTGGGGCGTGCAGGAGGTACTTTACATGGAGGGGAAAAGGCATCGATACCAAACCACCTTTTCTACAATATCCGTAACTGTATGAGGCTCTGTTATCTGCAGATGGTGATTGGTCAAGTCATTTTCATAGAACAATTGTTTTTATTCGCTTTCTGGTAACTTCTGTAGGCCCCGGCTCACGGACTTAGCGTTGCGTCTCATGTGCATCTTTTTCTTAAACGTGTTCTGCCATTTCTGGAATTGTCCTTGGTTTTTCCTTAGCTCATAGGTCATAGGTGCAGAAGTATTATCGCGTTTAAGGCATCCGCATCTCAAGCATCGAGCAAGATGGCTTTGCATCCGGAAAAACATTTAACGTAACCCAGTTTGAAGCACCAAGCATGTATAATAACATGGCTCTATAAGATATAATAAACGCATAATGTTAAGCTTTTCAATGCCTGCGGTTCTTGTTTGTTCCTCAAGCCTCTAAAGCTGCCTCTTTGCCTGCGATTCATCACACAGTGAACCTGGCCGGAGGCTCCTTCCTGCCTGGACCGAGGCAGGTCCTCCAGGATTCCTTCCGTCTCACCAGCAGGAAATGCCTCCTTGGCGCAGCCCCTTAGCTCCAGGATGGACTGATGGACTGGAGAATTTTATTTTTATTTATTTTTTTAATATATTTTATTGACTTTTTACAGAGAGGAAGAGAGAGGGATAGAGAGTCAGAAACATCGATGAGAGAGAACATCGATCAGCTGCCTCCTGCACACTCCCACTAGGGATGCGCCTGCAACCAAGGTACATGCCCTTGACCAGGATCGAACCCGGGACCTCTCAGTCCACAGGCCGACGCTCCATCTGCTGAGCCAAACCGGTTTCGGCGGACTGGAATAGTTTTAATGAGAAACTCACCCACTTTTTAGAAAGCAAATTCTCAACCCCAAGTGACAGTTCTGGGAACTCCAGTAAGAAACTCGACTGTAACTAGGCTCTTCAAAACTCGGTAAAAGGGAGCTAGCTAGGATTTGGCCAAAAGCAAACGCAGAGAAGCACTTACTCACTCCCCTGGCATCCGGGGCTGCAGAGCTTCACTCCTGGGTGGAGGGGGCTGCTGGCAGGACGCTGCTGAGTGAAGGGCCAAAGAGGAGCTGGTGATCTAAGATTGGAGGCACCCTACCCCCACCCCATAGCTGAACCCACTGTTCCCATTTCACACTTGCCAGCATCACCTAGGGGTAACAACATGTGTTGGGGACCTTACTGTCCCCAGCACCATGCCGGGCACTGTGAACACCATTTCATTCAACTCGTCATGGATGAGGGTCATTTGCAAAGGTCTAGGCAGCAGGAAGTCAAACCCAGGCCTGCCTGGCTCCTGCTGCCTCTGGCCCGCAGCCTGAATTCATCTCCAACCCGTAGGGAAGAAGCCTGGGGCGCTGGCTCTGGGCCCCCACGGCCAGCATTCCTCACCGCCCGTTCTGGCCCAGCGCTCCTCTCCAGCTTCCTGACGCTCCACGTTGTGCAATCTCCCAAATGGGGCTCCAGCGTGGGTCTCCCCTGCTCACCTGAACCTATAGGGGCTCCCCACTTCCTACCGGACCAAGTCCAGCCCTGACCTACTTTTCCAGCCTCAGCCCCCCTCGCGGCTTCTCACTCCCAGAGGGCCCAGCTTCACTCATTCAGCAGCTACTGAGCCCCAGCTATGTGTCAGGCCCTTTCAGGTGCTGACGGAACTACATTCTAGTGGAGGAGACAGGAGAAGAGGGAGAGGCCTCGCCCCAGCCCCAGCTCTTCCATCACCTGCAACAGGTAGCTTACCGGTGTCCTAGGAGCTGGTGGCCAGAGCCCCTCTGCAGCCCCATGCACCACCCGCAGACAGGGCCGGCCCGCCCATCCCCACCCTCTGCTGCCTGAGCTGCTCCCCTCTGCTCTGGCCCGAAAGCCTGAGGGTTAGTTCTCCAGTCTTAGACCCCTGATTGGGCCGGCACCATGGTGCGCCTTCCTCTCCGCCACTGGAGGGTGTGTGTGCCTGGTGTGGGGCAGCCAGGACCCGTCTGTGTAGGCCTGGCTGGGTCCTGAGCCCGGGCCCCACTGGGGAAGCTCAGAAGCCTGCACCTCGGCGCCCACAGCCTTCCTCAGACACTCGGCCCAGTGTGAGGACCCACACAGTGGGGGAGGAGGGTCACTGATTTGTCCTCCAGCACATGTAGGGCCACCTGCTGCTAAGGGGCCACTCCAGTTGAAAGGGCCTCGGGATTGGGCAAGGCAGAAGGGCAGGTGACCTTGGGCCTGTCGGGAGCTTCCTTTTTCCTCAGCAGAAGCTGGGCTGAGGGGGGGAAGGGTGGATGGAGCAGGCTGGACCCCAGGAGGGGGCGGCGCTCCGGGTGCCCTTGTAGGACCAGAAGGGAGACCTGAGCAAGGCCTGGGGTTGGGAGGGCTCCTGGTGCACCCCTAGACCAGGGAGGGGTGGCCGGATCCCCATTCCAGTCCTGGGTGAAGCCAAAGCCTGGTGGGGGCTGGGAAAGAACCAGAAGCCCTCCGAGCTGGGCTGCTTTTTCTCTCACCCCCTTCCCGCAGGGCCCCCCTTCCTCGGTCCACTTCCACTTCCAAATCCTACCGCCAATCCCAGCCCCACTCCGCCATCACCCCGTTCATTCTAACGCTGGCCCGCTGGCTCCCCGCCCATCTTCACTGGCCACCTCAGCATCGCTCTGGAGGACGGTCCACCATGGCCTTGTCCTCCTGATGACCCCACTCCACCTGCCACTGCCATGGCCATCCCCAAACCTCGTGTTTCCGACACCTGCAGCCCCCAGTCTCTGTCCTGGGGTCCTGCTCTCTCACTGCCACTCCTGCTTCTGCGGGACTGCACTTCAGTGCCCTCAGCCAATCACCTCCTCACCATCCAGCCCCACAAAGCTCCATGTCCCAGCTTCCCGCCCTCCTATGTTCTTGCCTTCCCCTTGTCTCTCTGGCAAAACCCAACCCGGCCCTGTGCCCCTGTGCTCCGCAGCCTCTGCTCTCACCTACCCACTCAGCCTTTTATTCACGGTGCCCGCTCCCTTTCCCATCCTGCATCCACAGGGACAGTTAAGCCAGAAGAGGGTGGCATGGTGGCCTCCCATCTCTCACCCCCTCACATCTACTCGGGCATCAATTCTGCCGACTTGGTTTCCCAAACCCACCTGGATGCCCAGGGGTGGCGTTCGGTGTCTGCCCAACAGGCTGAGGAGCCCAGCACACCTTGAGAGCTCCTGAGGGGGTGGAAGGGATGGACGGTCCGCACTGCAGGCTTGCCTGCCAGTCTGCCAGGGCACAGCTCCCACCCAGCAGCATCTAATGTGGAGCATTATGGGGATCCGGCCACCCCTCCCAGGTCTAGGGGTGCACCGGGAGCCCTCCCAACCCCAGGCCTTGCTCAGGTCTCCCTTCTGGTCCTACAAGGGCGCCATGAGCACCGCCCCTCCTGGCCTCTCCTCCGCCTGCCCCAGCCACACACAATGCCCATCAGCAGGCCTGAGAGCGGGGCTGGGTGGGTGGGGGCCACAGCCGGGCTTCCCAGGGTGGGAGGTGAGCAAAGGGCTGTAGTGGCCCAGCTCCCCGTGGCCACTGCCTCCGCCGTGGTCACGGTGGACACACCCTCCCCTGGGAGGGCCGGGTGGGTGCCAGGTAAGGAGGCATAGCAGCAAGGGAGCCCAGACCAAGGGGCACACAGGGTGGGTCCCCAGCCCGTCCAAGGTTCCTGTGCTGCTGGGTGCCCCTCCGGGGTGTCTGTCACCGCAGCCAGGGGACCCCGGGGGTCAGCCTGGGCTGTTGGTGAAGATGGGCCATGAGGTGCACAGCCAGGCCCGGGGCATGGGGTGCGGTGAGGGCCGCAGACCAGGAAGGCCTTCAGGCTCTTGACCCAGTGCCAACTGGCCGTGTGGCCTTGGACAGGCCCTCCTCATGGCATCCCCCGCTGCAAAACGGAGGCGAGAGGCCTGGAGAGGGTGTGCACAGGGGGAGCCGCTGCCATCGGGGGAGGGCGGAAGGTCCTCCATCCCCGCGGCCTGCAGTGCTGACAGTGAATGTGACTTCTGACCTCCCAGACCTTCAAGAGGATAAATGCCTGCTGTTTGAGCCACATCTCCAAGATAACTGTCAGGTTCAGAGAACAGCCAGTACCTAGGCCACCGTCCGCAGGAGCGGCGTGTTCCCACGGGCTGGGCCTCCCCCAGGACTGGCAGGCGAGGCGTCCTCCAGGAACTGAGTCAGCCCCGGGCTAGGGGGGGGGGGGGGGTGCTGGCAGGGGAGGCGCCGGGGGCCAGGTTTCCCTGTCATTACACAGTCTGGGTTTCGTCTGCGTTTTTTATTTCTTTGCCACATGAACAGATTACTTATTCCAAATAGAATAAACATAAACTTAAGTCAGGAAGGAAATAAATTGTTAAATAAATCGATAAAAACAAAACCAAACCCCCAGTTCTCTCAAACCCTCTTCCCACCCAGCCCGTCGGTAATGTGTAACCGTCAGCGCTCACAGTGCGAGCGGGGGACCCTGGTTTTTAGCATTTGCCTGGGTTCTCTCAGAGGAAAGAGAGAAGCCAGGGCACCTTATGGGGGAGGAGCTGCTGCCCGGGACCCCAGGGGGGCCATGGGCTAACAGGGTCTGTGATACACCTGAGGACACTCCCCCCAGCCCCCTCCCGGCCTGCTCTCCCTGGACACCAGACAAGCCCAACATCACAGGCTGGTGCTGGGGTTAAATGGGGTGTAAAGAGCCGGCTCCCCTGCAGGGAGAGCTGGGCCCTCTCCCTGCCCTCTCGCCCCCACCCTCCCCGTGCGTGGGCAAAGCTTTTTGGCTCAGCAGTTGGGAAGGATAGAGCCTCCATCCAGGCCGGCACCTGGGAGACACAGGGTGTCCAGGATTGACCCCAAGAGGCTGAGAAGTGAGGGTGGCACCCCACAGGGGCCTCTTGGGCTGGGTTAGGTCTGGTCTCGGTGGGCAGTTCCTCTCACCCTCCTGCCAGTGGCCACATCTGATCTGAGCACAGCTCGGTCCCCCCAGAGAGCTCACAGCACGTGCTGCCAGCCCGCGCAGCGGGAGGAGGGACAGGCCTCCTGTGGCCGGGGTAGCCAGGCACCCCGTGAGCTCCTGCCGAGCGCCCACAGTGCAGACCAGGAAGCTGAGGGGCTAAGATGAGCCCCAAAGCTGACCCAGCTGGGCTGCCATCAGGGCCGGAGGGCACAGACCACCGAGCAGGCCCCTCTCACCCGGGAGGGTGTGGAACGAAGCCCCTCTGTGATACACAAACGAAGCCTTGAGCCTCTTAAAAAACAAGTGACTTTATTTATTACCAGTGACACCCATGCACAGGGTGGGAGTCCTGGGAGAGCTGGTCACGCTGCCCAGAGGCTCAGCCCCACTCGGGCAAAGGGGGCCCCAGGCACCTTCATCCATGCAAACATCCGCCTCCCCACCCCGTCACAGGCCACAGCGCACCGGAGCGCCGGCTCCCCGAGTTCCCCCGCAGCACCAGCACCGGAGGGGCCCACACGGCCACAGCCATGCCCACCCATGGGCCTCCCACCGCACAGGACCCCAGGCACCAAGGAGCCTGCCCATTTGCTGGAGAAGGGGGCGTGGGGGGCCCCTACTATCTTCCTCTCCGCCCCTCCACTCACCTTTGGAAAAGTGGGCCGGAGCTCTATCTATCAGCAGCCCCGTGTCCCCATTTCATAGATGGGCAGCCTGAGGCCCAGAGGGCACAGACCTCCCCTCCCCGCGGCTGTTTAGAACTATGGAGGACATGGAGCCTCCAGCAAACCCCTGGCCTTCAGCCTCCCCTGGGAGTGGCAGCAGCAGGGGTGCCCCCAGCAGTGCCCTGTGGAGAAGCTGGGGTGCACCAGGTCAGGTCCAGTTCTCTGACACCAGGAGGCGCCGGGGCTGCCTCTGTCCTCATCACAGAGCCTGTGAGGGCGGCCAAGAAGGGCCCTGGAGTTCCGCCAGGTCCAGGGTGCGCAGCGAGTGTCCCTGGGAGAGCTGGAGTGCTGGTGGGTGGGATCCCGGGGAAGCCCGGAGTGTTGGCTGGGTTTCTGGAAGCTTCCAGGCAACAGGGCCAGCTCCCTGGCTGCACAGCTGAGAACAATGAGGAGTCCAGTCTGTGGCCACGGTAACCCGGCTGGTGCGCAGCGGCATCGGGCCTGATCTGATGGGGTCCCCGCCCCCCGGCCCGGGCAGGGGGGGCCCCTGGATGCGGATGTCGGGGTGAGGAAAAGGGGAGGCCGCGCCTCTGTCCATGGGCGGCGGTCACAGGCTGGAGGGCTGGGCCAGCGCGGACCCCGGGGCGGCGGCGGGCACCCCCTCGTCCTCGGCCGGGTCCTCGGGGCCGCGCGCGTAGGTGAGCACGATGGTGACGGTGGCGAAGGTGGCGGCGTTGACGGGGAAGGCGCGCAGCAGCGTGGAGGTGAGGCCGCGCGTGAAGACGCGCCAGCCCTCGGCGCGGTAGCTCTGGCGCGCGCAGTCCACGATGCCGCGGTAGCGGGCGGCGCCCCGCACGCCGTCCGCCTGCAGCCGGGACTTGACCACGTCCACGGGGTAGGTGGAGAGCCAGGACAGGATGCCCGACATGCCGCCCGCGAGCAGCAGCTTGGGCACCAGCAGCGCATCGCCCGGCTCGCAGCCCAGCGCGCGGGTGCCCAGGTCGTAGGAGAGGAAGTAGACGCCGAAGCTGGGCGTCTCGCGCAGCAGCGTGGACACCATGCCGCGGTTCACGCCGCGCAGGCCCTCGCGCCGGTAGATCTGCGCCAGGCAGTCCAGCGAGCCGCGGTAGGTGCGCGCCGCGCCCACGTCCTGCAGCTGCAGCCGCGTCTTGGCCAGCTCCATGGGGCAGCAGATGACGCACTGGATGGCGCCCGCCGCCGCCCCCGCCAGGAACTGGTTCAGGGGCGAGTCCTGGCCCAGCGCCCGCAGCGTGTTGCCCTGCACGCCGAACACCAGCGCGTTGATGAAGGTGAGCCCCATGAGCGGCGAGCCCAGGCCCTTGTACAGGCCCAGCACCTGCGGGGCAGAGGGGCGTCCGTCAGGTGCCCGCCTCCCGCCTGGGGCCTGGGCAGCCCAGCCATCCCCCTCCTCTCCCTGCCCCCCCCCCCCATCTGCACTGCAGGTGGAGGCCCCAGCCCACCCCAGGTGACCCTAGGGATCAAACAGAACATTAGAGCCAAAACCCGTTTGACTCAATGGATAGAGTGTCCGTCTGCGGACTGAAAGGTCCCAGGTTTGATTCTGGTCAGGGGCATATACCTTGGTTGCGGGCACATCCCCAATAGGGGGTGTGCAGGAGGCAGATGATTGATGATTCTCTCTCATTGATGTTTCCAACTCTTTTTTTTATTTTTTAAAGAGATTTTTTTTTTAAAATATATTTTATTGATTTTGTACAGAGAGGAAGGGAGAGAGATAAGAGAGTTAGAAACATCGATGAGAGAGAGTCATTGATCAGCTGCCTCCTGCACACCCCCTACTGGGGATATGCCCGCAACCAAGGTACATGCCCTTGACCGGAATCGAACCCAGGACCTTTCAGTCCCCAAGCTGATGCTCTATCCATTGAGACAAAACGGTTTCGGCAATGTTTCCAACTCTCTATCCCTCCCTTCCTTTCTGTAAAAAAATCAATAAAATATATATATTAAAAAAAAAAAAAAAGTTATTAGAGCCAGAGGCCTCCATCTGAGCGTGCGGGGCATTCGCACCACCCCATTGCCAACGTCCCGATCCCCCCCCAGTGGGCCCCGGCTCTTCCCTCCCACCCTGTGGTCCAGCCCCGCAGCCTCCTCCGGCTGCCCCCGCCCACGCCACTCACGCTCTCCTGCTTGATGATGGACTGGAAGCAGTGCATGGTGCCTCGGTACTGGGGCTTCTCCAGGCTCTGCACCTGCAGCCTCACCTGGAAGGAGGGCCCAGTGAGGAGGGTGAGCCGGGGACAGAGCACCCCGCTCCACGGTGCCCGTGACCACGGCAGAGGCCAGCCCCGCAGGGCAGGGGGCCACGCAGCTGGCTTTCCGTGGCTTTCGGGATTCCAAGGTGGGGGGGGCCGGGTGTCCGCCCCTCTCCAGGGAGGGGTATGGTGAGCAGACAGCCAGAGACGGCCCGCTGCACTGGGCGACACCCAGAGGGGCAGGGGCCCCTGGACCTCAGACAGACAGAGGCTGCGAGTGAACACAACCAACTCCGTCTCTGCGTCCAAGATTTAAGCTCCACGCTGTGACCTCTGACCGGGCTCTCTGTCCTTTGCGAGGAGAGCAAAGCCTGCTGGTTGGTGATTACCTGTGTGCCTTAGAGGGCAGCCATGGAGAGCATTCTGAGTAACAGCCAGGATGGCATGACCACCGAGATCAATATCCGTCAATATCGGCGGTAGTGTCCGTTATACCTTTCTGCCCCCTGGGTCTGGGGTGAAATGTGGCCCAAGGCTAAGATGACCAGATGTCCTGATTTTTAACCATTTGTCCCGTGTCCCGCGGCGTTTTAAAAAAGTCTCGATTTTTGGATTTTTCAAAACTTTCCAGAAATTGGAACTTTTTAAAAACACTGCGGGACGTGGGACAAATTATTAGAAATTGAGACTGTCCCGCAGTGTTTGGTCACCTTACCAAGGACCCACGTCTTATGACATCTAGCCGGGAGAGTGGTAAGGTTTTGGGAGTCAAGATCTCGCTTAGAACTAACAACTCGCCCCTAGAAAAGGGGGCCCTTCTCACACAAGCCCAGGAAGACCCTGAACCAGAGGGGGATTTTCCCCTGCCCAGCCCTGCCCCGCCCCACTCCCCCAACCCAGGGCCTGTGCTGGGCCCTAGTGCCCCTCCTGCCCCTCCTGCCCCGGCGAGGCCCACAGGGAACGTGGGGGTCAGGCCCAGGGTCTGGGTCAGGGAGGACGGAAATGTGGGTTCACCTGGTCTCTGGGTGAGGCTTCGGCTCCCCATAACAGTTACATTTTTGCTGAGGGTGGAGACAGCTCCCGCTCAGGAAGTAAAGACGGTTAACGCAACACAGAATTTCAACATCGCACGCCGCCTCTCCCCTGCCCCGGGAGAGCCGCTCCCTGGCGGAGGGGGCTTGGACCCGGTGTCCCGGTTACCGTCCGGCCCTAACGCAGGACAGAAACCGCCTTCCTGCGAGGGCAGCGGCTGAAGACTGGCTGTGGTTCAGGCTCCACGGAGGGAAACCACGTTTTGGGCTCCCATTTCGGTCCCGAGGGTCTGGGAGAATAAACCGGGAACGTCCCCGCCGTGAGGCGTGTGACTGACACACACAGGGTCCCCTCGCCCCTCTGGAGCCCGGTCCAATGACACGAACGGGCCCTGGCCTCGGGGTGAGGAGGGGGAGGTCCGGAGAGGGGAGGGGGTTTCCGGCCTCGTTCTTTTCCCAGGATTCCTAGGTTTGCTCTCTCAGCACCTTTGCCCTTTGCTATACATCACGTTTCTATTTCAGCCGCAGGACTCGGAAACAAATCCCACTTTTGCCAAAGCGAGAAGGTACGACATGGCTGTTTTTCAGCATAAATCAACCACGGGGCGGGGACGATGTATGAAGGACTGTGGGTTTTTTTTTCCTTTTGGTTTATATGTCTCTACGACGGTTACATTTTCTTACAACTTGGATTACGTCTGTAACAGAAAGCCAGCCAAACAGTTGACTCCCCTGTATCAGTTACATTTTTGCTAAGGGTGGAGTACACACAATGTGTGTGTACCTGGTGAGCACACACGGACACGCCGCCTGCCCAGGGCAAGGCCTTGCACGGGTGTGGGGCGGGCTGCTCTGCCGGAGGAAGCCATTAGCTTCTCTGCATTTCCCAATTTCCTTGTGAGAAGAGCGTTTAGCTTTCGAAGTGGAAAACAGCCAGTAAAACAATAAAATAAAATAAACCCATTATAACATCACATCCAGCCACGTGTGCTCCACGCCCAGCACCACGTGAGCCCACGCGGGGTGGGACGATACGGCCACGGAAGGTGAAGACTGGGACAGGCTTTCTCCCCTTTATAAAACACTCAGCTTTTAGCCGAGACCGGTGTGGCTCAGTGGACAGAGCGTCGGCCTGCGGACTGAAAGGTCCCGGGTTCGATTCCGGTCAAGGGCATGCACCTTGGTTGCGGGCACATCCCCAGTGGGGGGCATGCAGGAGGCAGCCGTTTTCTCTCTCATCGATGTTTCTAACTCTCTATCCTCCTCTCTTCCTCTCTGTAAAAAATCAATAAAATATATTTTTAAACACACACACACACAAAAATTCAGATTTTAAAGACAGTTTGCCCAGATGTGATGCTGGTGGGGGGAAAAAAGTCACAGATTTGCTCCCTCTAGGTGCCAGGTAAGGGGGCTCCAAAGAGCACGAGCCCACAGTGCAGAAGCTCCTGCCCCCCACCACTTGCTGCCAGGGGTGCTGGTCCCGGCTCAGGAGCCCAGAGGGGCAGGGATGCCAGGACCATGCTCCCGGCCGGAGGGACCCAAGGGGAGCCGGCCGAAGGCCTGGCCAGGCCGGGGCTGAGTCACCGCTCCGAGCGGCCTCCGAGGAGCTGGGCTGAGGGCGTGGAGAGCCACTTCTTGGCTGGACGCAGCTCCCAGAGGCCTTCGCAGCACGTGACTACAGCACAGCGTGGCCGCTGCCAGGCTGGCCGGGCTGCCCGGCTGTGGGCAGAGCCTGAGCAGCGTGTGGACAGGTGCCAGCAGGCCCTCGTCTCGGTGGCCCTCAGGGAACCCAGGGGCCACTGTGTGGCCAGAAAGCCTGGCCCTGGGGCCTCCTCCGCAGATGTAGGGAACCTGTGCTCTCTGGGACTGACCCCTAGGGCCTCGGGAATCTTGCCCAGCCCCGCACTGTGCCATGAGGACGTCCGGGCCCAGGAGCAGAGGGACGGCCCGCGTCACTGCAGACCAGCGGGGGGGGGGGGGGGGGGGGGCCTGGCCCTGCACCAGGCCCGGGCAGACCTTTCCCAGGAGCCAGTGCACAGGGCGGGCCCCACCTCTGCGGCAGGAACCCAGCCCCCGGCTCCTCGCGGGCCCTCTTCCCGGCAGAGGAGCACCTGGGTCCTTAAGCCCGCCTCGCACCAGCCCAGGTGAGGTCCCTGCCTGAGCTCTGCCCTCCCCTGGGGGCAGTGCTCACAGAGGACAGGCTGCCCTGTGCCCTGCGCGTCCAGCAGCTGCCCGGCTCCCGGGGAGCAGATAAGGTCGGGCCCTGACCTGGCTCGTTCAAGGGCGTAAAACCTCAACCGCAGGGAACATCTGAGCTGGAGGGAGGACATGGACTTGCTTGGTGTCCACTCCGAGAGTCTGGGGACCTGGAACCCGGGTTCCTCGGGGCGCAGGGCCTGCTACAGACCGCCCGCCGGCACCCACAGGTGTGCACCTGCCCGGGGGGCCTCACCCAACGTCTTGACCGGGGAATCCTGAGCAGTTTGAATTTTTCTGTATTTCCCTATTTTCTCCCTGAGCTTTTGTTTCTTTTAAGAAGCGGTCTCGCCGGACCGGTTTGGCTCAATGGATAGAGCATCGGCTTGGGGACTGAAGGGTCCCGGGTTCGATCCCGGTCAAGGGCATGTACCTTGGTTGCGGGCATATCTCCAGTAGGGGGTGTGCAAGAGGCAGCTGATCGATGACTCTCTCATTGATGTTTCTAACTCTCTATCTCTCTCCCTTCCTCTCTGTATAAAAAAATATATTAAAAAAAGAAAAAGAAAAAAAAAAGAAGCGGTCTGGAGGAGTTTTGTAAGAACAGTGGGATCCCTGCTCTCCATGAGGGGAAACTGCCCCCCCACTTCCGGTCTCAACCTGGCCGAGCCCCAGGAGGACCTGGTCGGGCCGCCCCGCGGGGAGATGTGGGGCAGACCCAGGAGGCACGGCCCACTCGGCTCGGTGGGTAAATGCTGGCCCATGTGGTGTCACAGAGACCCTGCCCCACGTTACCCTAGAGCCCGTGGGAAAACCCTGAGGGGTCCCTAAGGTGGGCACTGAGAGGAGCCCCAGCCACCCGACCCTGCAGGCTTCTGCCCTCTGCCTGGGCCTCCGCAGGGCCCGACCCTAAAACCACCACGGGAGACTCACCTTGACCGTGTCAAACGGGTGTCCCACCAGCACGCCTGCCACACCTGGGGGAAGAGAGGGGACTTGAGGCCCAGAGGTCTCAGACACCTGCAGGGGGGTGGAGCTACGGGGAGGCCATTATCTGCTGTGATCTGGTTCCTCTGGGAGCCCCTTAATCCTCATGGCTGGGGGGTGGGAGGGAGAGAGAGAGCATGTGAGGGTGACATCCCCAAGGTCAGGCCAGGATCTATCCAACTCAATGCTGGTGTCCCTCCCTCACCTGCTGCTCACGCAGTTGAAACATGTCCCCTGGAGGGCTGCACCTGCTATTTGAGATGTTTCCTCTGCTCCCGACACCCCGGCACTGGCAGGGGCCTCCAGGAATGCTGGACTTGGACCCTCGCTCAGAATGGAGTTTCCTCCGTCACCAGCTGGCCGCGCCCAGAGGGCTCAGGGCCTGCGCCTCCCCGCGGAGTCAGCCCGGGTGTGAGCATCGACTCCCCCCGGGGATTCCCGGGAGACACCCACCCAGGACCTGGTCCACGGCACGTGCCAGCTGACCACGCCCTGCCCCAGCGGGAGCCCCGATACCCAGGATCAGCTGGTGACGGTGGTCGTGCCCGGCGGCGTGTCGGCCCAGGCCCTGCCCACATCCAGCCCCCCGTCGAGGGACAAAGGCTCACAAGCGCTTCTCAGAGTCCCACCTGCTGTGCAGGCTGCAGACCCCTTGGTGCCCCGCCTCCTGGTGGGAATGCTGAGGCTCAGGGAGACTGAGGAACGGCCATGCTTTCCTCCCTAGGATTTTTTAAAAATATGTTTTTATTGCTGAAACCGGTTTGGCTCAGTAGATAAGAGCGTTGGCCTGTGGACGGAAAGGTCCCGGGTTCGATTCCGGTCAAGGGCATGTACCTTGGTTGCGGCCACATCCCCAGTGGGGGGCGTGCAGGAGGCAGCTGTTTCTCTCTCATCGATGTTTCTAACTCTCTATCCCTCTCCCTTCCTCTCTGTAAAAAATCAATAAAATATATATATTTTTTGCCGAAACCGGTTTGGCTCAGTGGTAGAGCGTCGGTCTGCGGACTGAAGGGTCCCAGGTTTGATTCCGGTCAAGGGCATGTACATTGGTTGCGGGCACATCCCCAATAGGGGTTGTGCAAGAGGCATCTGGTCGATGTTTCTCTATCATCGACGTTTCTGGCTCTCTTTCTCTCTCTCCCTTCCTCCTCTCTGTAAAATATCAATAAAATATATATTTCTAAAAATCTTTAAAAAAAAAAAAAAAATATATATATATATATATATATATATTTTTTTTTTTTTTTATTTTTTTTTTTAATGGTGGAGCCAGGACTCAAATCCTGTAACTCACTAGGGAATGCCCCCTTGAATCCAACTCTCCTGCAAAAGCCATGTTTTTAAGGCCGCCAGGGAACGGTTCTGTGTCTGCCGAGGTTCTGGGGCGAGGTGGGAAGGGGGGCGGCGTCCTGGAAGTCCCCTGGCTTCCAGGCCTTTCCTGCCAATACTGATTTATTCGGACCGGAAGCCTGAGATGGTATCGCGGACCGCAGGAATGCCACTGAGGGTGCCAAGGGTGTGTGCCTTTCTTCAAAACAGCCTGCCTGGCACTGCCCCAGCCCTGTCCTTCTGCAGACGCACCTTTCTGTGATCGGAAGAAACTTCACTTTTATTTATTCACCCTCTCCTCCGGGAGCCTGTCCGCAGGTGGGTGAGGAGACAGGCTCCACACTGTCTCTGGTCCTGAGACACACTTAGCTTCTGTGGTTTGAGATCAGCCTCGTTTTGTTTTGTTTTTTCCATTTCACGTTTTGAATTTGAAATTCCTACATCTAGAACCTCTCTTCTTCGGCTGTGACTGGAGTTGGGGTGTTCTGGATACCTAGCACTTGCCCGTGGGGTGCTGATGGGCCTTCCTTCTGCCTCCGGCCCCTGAGCTCCTGTGCCGGGCCCAGCCTCGGTCCCAGGGATGCAGATGCTGGGAGCACTGGAGGTCCCCGCCCTGCGGGAGGTCCTGCCTCAGCCTCCGAACCTGCCTCAGCCTCTGGGACGGGGGAGGGCAGACCCTCAGCCACTGGCCTCTGCTGGCAGGTCCCAGGCAGGGTGAGCGAGGGCAGACATTTGCATGGTCTCCGCGCCCTCGCCCAGAGCATCTGCAGGCGCAGAGTGGGCCGCGGGGCTGCCTGCATCAGGGCCTCAGGCCCCCAGAACCTCATCCTGTTACCCTCACAGTCACCTGAGAGCCAGGGGGCCTCTCGGGCCAGCTCCTGGAGAGACCCTGAGGCCACGGTGCAGCGACAGAGATGGGCCCTGTCTCCCAACTCCACAGCCAGTGCCCCCAAAAGCTGGCCCCTCGGGCACTCTCCCACCCCATGACCCCCACCCATGACCGCACGGAGAGGCGGAGGGAACACCATCCTGAAGGCACCTGGCAGCAGAGGTGGTGGAGGGGTACCTGCCCTCCCCACAGGGGCACCCCATCCTGCCCACATAGAACTTCTCTCTGCACTTCCTCCTACCCATGCCCCCCGCAGGGAGACCCCCAACCAGAGCCCAGGGTCTAAGCAGGCAGAAGACCTGAGCTGGCCCTGGCCGGGGAGAGCAGGAAGGCATTCTGAGCCCCGCAAGGCCTGTCAATCAAGATCCTGCCTGGCCTCTTTAAGAGCCAGCTGCACAGGAGATCCACCCTCAGACAAACCACCCTGTGTGCTGTCTGTCCCCCCCATTCCCACCCCCGCCCCCTGACTGGGAAATCAGGAGCTAGGGGACCCTGCCACTGAGGAGGAGCACCGACCTCACCTGCCCTGAGCCTCCAGGCCTTGGGGGCCAGACAGGGGCCCCGGGGGGCCGGGCTCTGAGGGGAAGGTGTCCCCTGCACATGGCTCCTGCCCCCTCCCTGCAAGGCCCAGGCCGTGCCAGGGGCCACGGCGGCCCTGGCACACAGTCACGTCACGGCTGCACGGGTTCAAGGGGAGAGGACCTGCCTGCCTGCCCCTGTGGTAGGAGAGGGCAGTATGATCTTGTACTAGTCCCCCCACGGCTCATACTGATCCTCTGCACCCCTCCCTCCCGGCAGCTGCCTCCATCCCGTCCACCTGAGGCTCAGGCCTGGGCTCTCACAGCAGGGAGGCAGGTGGCACCACCCTCCCTGTGCTTGCACAGGGACCCCAGTGGACAGTGCCCCATTGGGAGACATGGGGCACCTGGTGAAGCGCCTACAGCTCAGCAGGCGGCTGGATCCGGGGCCTCTCCCAGGAGGGCCTGGTGAGGATGGGCCCAAAGGCATTCCGGGAAGAGGCACGGCCTGAGCAAGCGCCCAGAGCGACGGGACATCTCTCAGCAGGCCTGGCCTCAGGACGAGGACTCCTACCCCGAACCCCAAACTCCCAGGTCGCCTGCAAGAAAGCAGAAGGGACCTGCCCCTCTGGGGAGGGAACCCACATTCCCCAGCAAGTGGAAAAGGGCACTGGCCCTGGGACAGCCCCACCCTCTGGAGCCACCCCAGGGTGGGGGCATGGGGACCGCCGAGGGGGTCAGACATCAGGGAAGGGAGAGATGAGCAGAGTGAGATCCGAGGAGGTGGAGGGTGAGAGCTGGACGGGCAGAGGCCCTCCTTGCTGTCCCCTCTGGAGCCTATTGGGAACTCTGGGGTTTCTGCCCGCTTTTGAGACTCTCGTCTGCGGTCTCCTGAGGCATGACTGGGTAACAGCCTGGTAAGTTCTTAAATCCCTCTCCACCCTTCCCTCACCCGGAGCTTAAGGCTTCCTCCGGGGCGCCCACCGCTGGCAGGTGCGGGAGGGGAGAAGCGGGAGGTCAGGGCCTGGGACACCCCGCCACCCCTCTCTCTGCCCAGGAGGCAGGGCCTGCCAGCTCATCGCCAAATCCCCGCGGCTAAACCCGGCTCCCAGTGCATGCCTGCTGGCTAAACGAACTCTCCCAGCCAAAGCGGAGAGGCTGCAAGCAAACAGGGAGGGCCACAGCAGGCCGGGGCCGCACCCGGACCAGGCCCGGCCTCCGTGAAGGTGTCCCGCGTGGGGAGACACGTCCACATAAGCCCCAGAGCTAGCCCCGGGGCGTGCCAGGCCCGCTCTGCCCCGGGCGGAGCCTGCCCCCAGCGCTCACTGGGAGGGTGGGAAGGGGGCAGCGCTCCCAGGCCAGCCCGCGGGTGGGCGCCCCGGCGCCCCTGCTCCGCCCGGAAGGCTGCAGGAGGAGGAGCCAGCCCCGAACTCCTGGGGCCCAGGGAGCGGACTCCGCTCCAGATGGGATGGAGCTGAGGGTCGAGGATTCCTACCCTGAACCCCAAACTCCCAGGACACCTGCAGGAGCCCAGGGGCCTCGGGCGGGGAGGGCGCGGGGGGCGGCGAAGCACCTTCCTGGTGGCCCACCCCACCCCGCCCCGGCTCCGCCAAACCAGGGCTGCCCGCGGGCCCAGAACTCCTGTCCGAACGCGCCTCGGAGGTTTGCAAACACCAGCTCCCGGCCCGGCGTCTGCACGCCCACGGGAGCCCGGAGGAGAGCTCTGCCGTCATCCCGGTTTACGGAGGGGAGTCCCGGCCGCAGTGCCGGCCGCCGGCCGGGCGCACGCAGGTGAGCCGCCCGCTCCTTACCCCCCACGCAGCCCGCCAGGAAGTCCAGTGCCATGGCCGTCCTTCCTCCGCGTCCTTCCCTTTCTCCTTGGCGGGCCCGGTGCGGGGCAGGTCGCCGTCGGGAGCGCCCGGCTCGCCGGGCAGAGGCTCCGTCTGGCCGCCGCCTCCGGGCGCGGAGCCTGAGCGGGGCGGGGGCCGGGGGCCGGGGGCCGGGGTCCGGGGCGGCGGCGGCTGCGGCTCTGGCCCCGCAGAGGCTCCCGCAGGCCGGCTCGCGCGCCCTCGAGGCTGTGCGCCCGGCCCCGGCCCCGGGTCCCTCACTTCGGGCCGCGCGCCCCGCCCCCGGCCGGCCGGCGGGGTGAGGGGGGGGTAGGGGCGCACGAATGGGCGGGCGGGGTGCGGACAACGCCCCGAGGCCTGCGCGCCGCCGCCGCGCCCCATTGGCGGGCGGGTCTGGGGGGCGGGGCTCAGGGACGTGGCGGGCGCGCCTCATTGGCGGGCGTGCCGGGGGGCGGGGCGCGGGACGTGGCGGGGGCGGCGGGGGCGGCGCTGGCGAGGAGACAAAGAGTGCGCTTCGTGCGCCCGCCCGCGCGCCGCTCCGTTAGGAGGGACCTGGGTGTTCGTGGCAGCCGGACCGTGGGAGCCGGCCTGCGAGCCCGGGACCCGTGCCCGCTGGCTGGGAGGGACGTGGGTGCGCCCGCTCCGGACGGGGCCCGGGAACCTGGCACCTGGTTCAGATGCCGGCTGAGCCGCCGGACCTCAGTGTCCCCGTCTGTATAATGGGGACACGGCCGCCAAAGCGCCTGGACCCGCCAAAGCTGCAGGCTTGGACACAGCTCACTAGTTGAACACTCCTGGGGCCTTCGCCCTCCCGCCTGCGGGGTGGGGCGGGGGGCACAAGACCTGGCGTCTCAGGGTCTGAGCGCTCTGGCATTTGGGGGGAGGGGGGAGGAAGGGGGGCGGAGAGCGAACCTGAAAAAGGACCCGCGTCTTGGGCGCGGCCAAGCCCTCGGAGCCCTGCACTTGCCTGCGGACTGGGGAGCCGCAGAGACTGTGGAGCAGGGGGAGGTCCCTGGGCCGGCCGGCAGCCGCGGGCAGAACCCGGCCATCGCGGCGGCCAGGACGAGGGGGCCGGGAGCCCGAGAGCCGGGGTGCAGCTCTGGGTAGTGGGGGGAGGGGGTAAGGAGTATTAATGTAAAAAAAACAACATTGAAACCTGTAAAGAATTTTTGTGAGTTTATTTGAGCCAAACTGTCTACATATGCGGGGAAGCAGAACCTCAGTGAATTGAGATAATGCTCCCCAGAAGGCGGGGTTACATCTATATTTATACATTGCAATCAAAGGAAAGGGACAGGGAAGTTATTAATACATGAAATCCATTGGTGATAGCTTAGGGAGGTGGGACAGAGCGAAGCGGGGAAACCTCTGGGATAGGTTGAAAGTGAAATGATGGACATGAGCTTCTTTTACAGAGATGGATACAGGATACTTTAAACGTAATTAGCCGAAACCGGTTTGGCTCAGGGGATAGAGCGTCCATCTGTGGACTGAAGGGTCCCGGGTTTGATTCTGGTCGGGGGCATGTGCTTTGGTTGCGGGCACATCCCCGGTGGGAGTGTACAATGGCACACCTGATCGATGATTCTCTCTCATTGATGTTTCTAGCTCTCTATCCCTCTCTCTCTCTGTAAAAAAAAATCAATAAAATATATTTTTAAAAAAACACGTAATTAGCCAAGACCGGTTTGGCTCAATGGATAGAGCGTCGGCTTGGGGACTGAAGGGTCCCGGGTTCGATTCCGGTCAAGGGCATGTACCTTGGTTGCGGGCATATCCCCAGTAGGGGGTGTGCAAGAGGCAGCTGATCGATGACTCTCTCTCATTGATGTTTCTAACTCTCTATCTCTCTCCCTTCCTCTCTGTACAAAATCAATAAAAATATATTAAAAAAAAAAAAAAAAAAAAAACACGTAATTAACAGTTGACAATTAACTTGATAACAATAACAACAAGGGAATGTCCTGGTGCCATTTGTTGTTCCCTGAGGAGGGGTGGGGGAGGGAAGGTACAAGTTACCCAGACATCTCACAAATACGTTATCTTAGAGGCAGGAAGGCAAATGCGCTCAGTAAAGAAGATCTGAGTTGATCTTTGTCAGGTGAAATATCGGCCTAGGACATTACTACCCACTATAACCTGTTTGTAGTTAAGTACTTAATTTACAAACCATCTTTTGTGGTTATTTTAGGTCTCTGAGTTTGCAAGACTGCCACGCAGGCCTCCCCTGAGCTTGTCAGGTTAGCATGTGGCTCCTTCCGTCCACAGGAGCAGCCGAATCCGCTGCCACCACCCCCACCTTGGGAGTGTCTGAGCTTGGGGCCACTCTCTGGAGACTTCACACACACACACACGCACACGCACACGCACACGCACACACACGCACACGCACTCCTTCCCCAGCGCCTCATGAAGTCCGGACTGCCCGGTTAGGGCTGAGCTTGGCTGGGATCACTCCTTCACTGTGGGAATCAAATAACACTCGGGGCCAACTTCCTTATTCACCGCCCGCGGTCGGGACCGCAGAGCCGAGTGTCCAGGAGCAGAGCACACAGTGCTTCGCCTCTAGTTTTACCGGTTCTGATATCAGGAGGGAGTTTGCCGTGGACATATCCCATAGACAGGTTTCAAAGGGGGCATTTGGAACGAGGGGTATATGTCAGGCATGTGTAACAGTGAAGTATAGTGAGGCAGGCCTCTGGGAAGCCATCCATCCATTAGTGTGCTTTCCTTTCATTCTATTTATTTTTTAAATATATTTTATTGATTTTTTTTTACAGAGAGGAAGAGAGGGACAGAGAGTTAGAAACATCTATGAGAGAGAAACATCCATCAGCTGCCTCCTGCACACCCCCTACTGGTGATGTGCCCGCAACCAAGGTACATGCCCTTGACAGGAATCGAACCCAGGACCCTTCAGTATCCACTGAACTGGATGGGTTGGAGTGCCTGCTGAACTGAATCTCCGAAGGGTCTGCTCTAGGATGAGGACTTCAGAGAGCTTACACTGTCCCACGAACCCTGGTTTGGCCAATACCCGGGATTCCAGGAAAAGTATAAACATCAGGGTCCCCACCTGCCAGAAACAAATCAGTTTCACTACTAGAGAGATGTGGACAGGAAGCCAGGAAGGCTGGTCAACAACCTTCATTGCTCTAATCCAGTGTTTTTCAACCTTTTTTGGGCAAAGGCACACTTGTTCCATGAAAAAAATCACGAGGCATACCACCATTAGAAAATGTTAAAAAATTTAACTCTGTGCCTATATTGACTATATATAAAGTAATTCTCTTGAATAGGAATCAAATAAACACAAAGAAAGTATTTTATAATTACTTTATTATGAAATATTAAGTAAACAAAATAGTGAAAAATTATAAAATTCTTGTCTTGTCTGCACCTACGGCACACCAGGCAACATCTCGTGTGCCACGGAACAGCGGTTGAAAAACGCTGCTCTAACCACCCACCCTTTAGTTGAGACATTGTTAGCTGAAGCAGCCTCCACCTTGTTTGCCCCGTGTAAGTTTCTGTTATTTCCTGCCTAAGGGCTATATGTAAATTTCTGTTTATGTTGCCTAAGATGTTTTCCCCAAAGCCTCAATAAAAGGGATGGCAGGGCCAGAGCAGAAGTACCGTATTTTCCGGCGTATAAGAGGACTTTTGAAACGAAAAAAAGTCAACCGAAAATCAGGGGCAAAAGACCAAAATTGCACAAAAATTACCTGCAGATCTTGACGGCAAAGTAAGTCTTTTCTTTGAAGTGGGGGGTAGTCTTATACAGCGAATATAGGCCCAAACCTATGTTTTAACTGTAAAATTAGGGGGCCGTCTTATATGCCGGAAAATACACTAGAGTTGGCCCCCATATCGCCAAGTTGAATTTCTTCAAGTCTCTTCATTTGTGTGCGGCCCTTCTGGACCTGAACCCTGAATTGGAACCCTTTCCACGCGGGACGTGAAAGAGAGTCCTGCACCCACCCCTTGTATGCCCTCGTCAGTGAAGGATTCATCCTCTACCTGAATTTATATTTTATTTTTATTTTTATTTTATTTTTTTTAAATATATTTTATTGATTTTTTACAGAGAGGAAAGGAGAGAGATAGTGAGTTAGAAACATCGACGAGAGAGAGAGAGAGAGAGAGAGAGAGAGAGAGAGAGAGAGAGAGAGTCATCAATCAGCTGCCTCTTGCACACCCCCTACTGGAGATGTGCCCGCACCCAAGGTACCTGCCCTTGACCGGAATGGAACCCGGGACCCTTCAGTCCCCAAGCCGACGCTCTATCCATTGAGCCAAACCGGTTTCGGCTGAATTTATATTTTAAACTCCCTGCTCACTGGCTTCACGTTTAGCTTTTAGTGACCCTTCATTTCTGCTGTTTTATTCTCAAACCTTAAACATCTCACCTTTTAAACTGGGCAGCCGCCTTGGTTGTGTCTCCGCTGGGAGAGGGATATGCTGGTTGACTTTACAGGGAACTACAAAGGCACACCTCTTTAGTTTTTATTAACGGTGTGTACTGGTGGAAGAGATCTTTAAACTTTGCTTTTTAAAGCTTATTTTATTCAGGTATGCTAATTATATTCAGGTATGCTAATATATATTTTTGTTATTGTTTCTGATTAATCATTTCCTGAAGTTTTACTAGCACCTTTTGTTTATTTATTAAAAATTTATTTTATTGATCTTTTACAGAGAGGAAGGGAGAGAAAGCTAGAAACATTATTGAAAGAGAAACATCAATCAGCTGCCTCCTACTCACCACCTACCGGGGATGTGCCCGCAACCAATGTACATGCCCTTGACTGGAATCGAACCCGGGACCTTTCAGTCCACAGATCGACGCTCTATCCACTGAGCCAAACCGGTTTTGGCTTACTAGCACCTTTTAGTTCAAACATATGCCCTGCTTAGGAGCCTGCAATTCAGAGTAAGTCAGAATCCTGTTCATGGGTTTTTCTAGAGACAGAAATGCACCAAAGCAAGGCAAGGGCTGTCCAATGACAGAATTCCAAAGCGGCATGGTCGTACATTTGTTTACAATGCAATTGGTGCCCTCCTCCTCTCTTTCCTTTCTGGCTCCCTTCATTTTTTTAAAAAAATATATTTTATTGATTTTTAACAGAGAGGAAGGGAGAGAAATAGAGAGCTAGAAACGTCGATGAGAGAGAAACATCAACCAGCTGCCTCTTACACACCCCCTACCGGGGATGTGCCCGCAACCAAGGTACATGCCCTTGACTGGAATCGAACCTGGGACCTTTCAGTCCGCAGGCTGACGCTCTGTCCACTGAGCCACACCGGCTTCGGCCTTTCTTCCTTTTGTAAGTATAGACCTTTGTGGCTACTCCCAGCTCCCTTGTCTTATGCAAACACCACTGTTGCTGCCCCCTGCCCCTGGCTTCCTTGTGTGATGGAGATGTACCTTCTCCCAATCTGTAGCTCCGTGTTTTTCCATGGACCTCAATTCTAAAACCCCCCTAAGCCTCCCTTTATCCCCTAACACTCCTGTTTCAGTCGCCTGTACAAACAGCGCTGTAAGGGTTGGGTAGCTGGCAGTGGAGAATAATCTGTGCAGGATTGCTGGTATCTGACCCCATTTTCCTGTCAGTCAGTCACCCTACAATAAGTTCTGCTGTGTTCTATTGGCGTCACCTGCCTTGTCTTTCAGTCTGAGGGTACCTTCTGGTTCTGGCGGCCATTATACCTGTTTCCCGCCATCAGACAGTCCTGACTCCCTGGGGGTCCTTGGGAAGGGGCACAGTAGGCACTCAATAGTGGAGCTTCAGAAAGCTCCTGGGAGTGAGGCCCCATCTGGGTGATGCCTGCAGGGGTCCAGGTGCATGGACACAGGGTTCCAGCTTCCAGCGTAGAGGTGGGGCCACTTCGGAGGGAGCCAGTGTTCAGGCTGGAGCTTTTAGGGTTTAGGTGTTATAGAAGACCGGAGAAAAACAAGCGACGCTTAGAGAAATGGTGTTACCCAGCTTTAGTACACCGGAGGGCTCAGAGGAGTTTGTCTCTCAAATTCTGAGCAAAGCAATCTGGTGGAAGCTTTCCTTTTATATCTCTTCTAATGTCTTTGTCTCCTCAATAGGGGGCTGCCGGTCCCTTTTGCAAGTTTTCAAAAGAGCCCTATGTGTGCTTAGCAGATGTCTCGCAGGAAGCTCGCAGCCTTGAGCACAAATAACTAACAGGCACCTGGCCTGGGGGTAGCTAGGGACAGCAGCGGAGTGGTCTGCAAGGTCAGACAGTTAAGCTTATTTTCCCTGTCATTAGAGCAAGCATGTTTTACAGAGGCTAATAATAGAATTAATTCTCTGCACAAAGCACCTTCTGTCTAGTGGAAATTTCAAACAGCAGTTTTTATAAAATAGAGGTTACTGTGCTTCAGTCCCCACTGGTTTTATCAAATCATTGCTCCTTGTGGGCCGTTATTGGGGACGGGGTTATATCGGCCTCCGAGAGTAGCCTTTTGCCTTCTCACAGGGACAAAGGTGTGTGTGTGTGGGGGGGGGGGGCAGTGCAGGGGTGGCCTCTGCCGCAGGGAGGAAGGGGGAAGGCAGGCCCTGGGCGAAGATGGGGTTACCTGGATGACTGCAAAACCCGGTTTCCCCTTAACAGCTCTCCCTCACGGTTGTGTTTCTGGGCCCCCGGAGGGAGAATCACTCATCAGGGGGCAAAGATGGTGACAGTGCTGCCCTGTGCGGGGCATGGAGACAAGGCAGACACTCCTCCCTGGATGGGGAGAAACCCCAGAAAGGGAAAAATAAAGTCACCGCCAAGCAAAGGAGCTGGCGAGGCTCTCTCTGCGAGCCTGCGCGGTGTCAGCGAGGCTTCTGTGTCTGTTGTTGTTTCATTTCCTGCGGATAAAATTACAGCACAGAACGTGCTTGCTCAAACCCCTCGTGCTCTTGAGTCCTGGCCACCCCGGTCCCAAGGGAGCGCCCCCTGCAGGCAGCTCCTCAGACCCCAGAGGGGCAGGAGGACCCAAGGCCAGAGCAGCAGGAGCACAGCGAGTGGGGAGGGAAAGAGGGGGGAGTGCTTGGGGGGGAGAAAGGAGGAGGGATACAAGCAGTGAAGCCAGGTTGCTGAGAAGTATGGGGCTGAGTTTTGATTTTGTACAGCTTTTATCATCTCTGGCACGGAGAGGCTCAGTGTGGAAAAATTAGAAACACCAGCGGGGAAAGAAAGTCACCTCTGGTTCGGTCAGCATGGCTCAGTGCTTGAGCGGCGACCTATGAACCAGGAGGTCAGGGTTCGAGTCCCAGTCAGGCTCATCCCTGGGTGGCGGGCTCCATCCCCAATGTGCAGAGTGCAGGAGGCAGCCCATCAATGAGTCCCTCTCATTGCTGATGTTTCTCTCTCTCTCCCCGTCTCTGAAATCAATAAAAAAAAAAAAAATTTTTTTTAAAGATTATGTTTCTGCCAAAACCAGTTTGGCTCAGTGGTAGAGCATCAGTCTGCCGACTGAAAGGTCCCAGGTTCGATTCTGGTCAGGGGCATGTACGTTGGTTGCGGGCACATCCCCAGTATGGGTGTGCAAGAGGCAGCTGGTTGATGTTTCTCTCTCATTGACGTTTCTAGCTCTCTATCTCTCTCCCTTCCTCTCTGTAAAAAATCAATAAAATATATTTTAAAAAAAAAAGATTATGTTTCTGAAAAAAAAAGCCGCCTCTGTTCTCCCACGCTAACCTGTAGAATTCAGTGAAGGAGGCTGTCTGGACCTGGGCTGGGCCGAGGCTGGGGCTCAGGTGCCGCAGGGTGAGTGGGGTGGGGTGGTTGAGGACCAGCTGGGTGCACTGGGACCTGGGCTGTGCAGGGACCAGTGCCGGATGAGCGAGCAGGGTCTGGCTCTGCCTCCTGCTCTCGACATCTCTGCAGGAAACGGAAGGTCAGAGTTGATTTCTTTATTTTTTCTTTTTAAAAATTTCTTTATTGATTAAGGTATCACATATTTGTCCTCATCCCCCCATTCCCATCCCAACCCCTCCCCACGCATGCTCCCCCCCTCCCCCCCCCCCCCCCCCCCCCCGTTGTCCGTGACCACTGGTTAGGCTCATATGTGTGCACACAGTCCTTTGGTTGATCTCTCCCCCACCCCCACCCTCCGCTGCCTTACCTCTGAGGTCTGACAGTCTGATCCATGCCTCCTTGTCTCTGGGTCTGTTCTTGTTCATCAGTCTGTGTTGTTCACCATTTCCCCCAGATGAGTGAGATCATGTCCTACAGAGTTCATTTCTATGTTATAAAAGCAGCGTCACCTCAGTGTAAAAAGGAGTTAGTTTATTTTTTATTTTTTTATTTTTTTTAATTATTATTTTTTTAAATATATTTTATTGATTTTTTTTACAGAGAGGAGGAGAGAGGTATAGAGAGCTAGAAACATCGATGAGAGAGAACGAAACATTGACCAACTGCCTCTTGCACACCCCTACTGGGGGCGTGCCTGCAACCAATGTACATGCCCCTGACCTTTCAGTCCGCAGACCGATGCTCTACCACTGAGCCAAACCGGTTTCGGCTATTTTTTTTATTTAAAAAAACCCACATTTTATTGAATTTTTACAGAGAGGAAGAGAGAAAGATAGAGAGTTAGAAACATTGATCAGCTGCCTCTTGCACACCCCCTACTGGGGATGTGCCTACAACCAAGGTACATGCCCCTGTTTGGAATCGAACCTGGGACCTTTCAGTCCGCAAGCCGACTCTCTATCCACTGAGCCACACCTGTTTCGGCGAGGAGTTGGTTTAATTAATCAGGAAGGAACTGAAGGTTTCCGTGAGAACTCTCTGGGCCAGGGAGGGAGAGTCAGGGACCCACAGGTCCCCTCTGTCTGGGGAGGACGCAGAGCAGGTGGGTGGCTCTGTGGCGAGGGGCTGAGGACCAGCTACAGGGGTGTGTGGTCTCACCTGGAGCAGAGCTGTCTGCTGGATGTGTCCCTTCCTCCAGGGAATAACTGTTTGCTGTGTGGCTGTCTCCCTGGCCCCCGGTCCAGTCTCTCCCAGCGTGTCCTGGCCTCCCCATGAGCCAGTCTGCCCCGGGCCTCGGTGATGGAGGGCCAGGGACCCCCTGGGGACAGCCAGCCACTGCCCTGGGGGCCCTCAGCCCCAGTCCATGGTACTTAGAGGTCTCTCCTTGGGTCGATTTTGAGGAATTCACGTCTCTTCCCTTGAACTGAGTCAATCCTGAAGTTGCTGCCACGCTGGGTGGGCATCTTGCTTCCTTGTTCTTCCGGAAGCGTCAGGGGCCGAGGGCTCCCTGCCCAGGCGCGCTGGGCCTCCCTCCCGGTGTTCCGGGCCATTCTGAGCCTGCTCCGCCGGCCGGGCCACGGGGCCGAAGGGGGCCAGCTCCGCCAGAGGAGGTGATCAGAAACCCAAGATGCAGCGACATAAATAGACACTTGGCAAATGCTTCGGGTCTAAACATAGAACGAAGGGGGCCTGCCTGGAGGAGGCCCTGACCGGCCAGAGGGCCAAAGGAGTGGTCCCCAACCTGAGTCGGGGCTGGTCAGGGAGAACCTGGGACCCACAGGTCCCCTCTGACTGGGGAGGACATGAGGGCCAGGCTGAAGGCACTCAGCCGAGTGTCCCCGGACACAGTGCATGCTGGCTGTGCACTCAGCTGTCTGTGCCACACACAGGCCTCCAGGAGCCCCCCTCCGGGCAGACCCCAGGCTGGCCTGGCACGGGGGCCTGGTGTGAGCCGGCCCCGCTGTGCCCTCTCCAGGGACCCCCTTCGCCTGGGTGGAGAATGGCTGGATGACCACGCCATCTCCGGCCCACAGGCAATGTGAGCGGGCACCAGAGGCCGCTGGCCAGAGGAGGGCGGTGTGCCCTTGCCTGAACCCTGGCTGAGTTGGTAGGTGCCTTGGCCTTGGCACCGCGGGGAAGTGAGAACAGGCGAGGTCAGGAGCAGGCGAGGGCTGGCCACAGACACAGCAGGACACAGACACAGACGGAGGAGAAAGGGGATGGCCCTCTGTCCACCGCAGCCACAGCCCTGGGGCTGAGACGCAGAAGCAGGTCTGTGGTGCAGCAGTGGCAGGGTGTCCCGGACACACCGATGAGGAAAAGAAGCAAATCGCCAAAGGACAGGAACACGGGAACGTGCGGCCTCCTGTAGGAAGCCGGGCCGGCCGGGGCTGGGACTCTCACCGTCCGTGGCAGCTGCGTCTCTGCCATCTGGGTTTTAAAAAGAACTTGCAGCCAAAACCGGTTTGGCTCAGTGGATAGTGTCGGTCTGCGGACTGAAGGGTCCCAGGTTCGATTCCGGTTGGGGGCATGTACCTTGGTTGCGGGCACATCCCCAGTGGATGCATTCAGGGTTGTCAGTCCCCCCTGGGGGATGGGGGAGGGGGAGGGGGAGCGCCCGCACCGGCATGGCCCTGAGCCCAGGGGGTAGGCAGCCCCAGCGTCGTCCTCCCCGACAGAGCCTGCCCTCCGGTCGATTGTGTGATGTCTGTCTCCCTCTAGCGGACGGCCTGGCCTCCCTCTGGGGCTGGGCGGGGCGGACCATGTGGGGGAAGGAGGGAGAGGCCTAAAGCAGTGGTTGGCAAACTTCGGCTCAGCGCTCCGAGCTGCAGTTTGCTGCTCTGTTGACTAATGAGTTTGCCGACCACTGGGATAGGGGCTTAATCACAAGGAACAACAACAGCCTGTAATGATTGGAACCGAGAGTCTAAGTCAGTGGTCGGCAAACTCAGTCAACAGAGCCGCAAATCGCGGCCCGTGAGCCGCAGTTTGCCGACCACTGGCCTAAAGCATGCCTAACTGCTGGTAATAACACTCCCCCTCCCAGCGGGTGACCCTGGGCTCTGTCTCCTGCCATCCATGCTAGACTCAGGAAGGTCACTCCGCTGACCCCAGATCACACTCTGGGGGAGGTGGAGCCAGGAGCTAGCCCAGTTTGAGTATTCCCCTCAAATGGGAGGCTCTCCTCCGCTAAGATCCCAGCCTCCCGGCTGCCAGAGCCTTTCCCATCTTCTGAGTCAGCTCAAGCCCGTGTGAACAGCTGACTCTGCCCAAGGCCCATCTCTGTGTGTCCATCTATCATCCACCCTGCATCCATTGATCCATCCATTGATCCACCCACCCAGCCACCGACCCACTCACCCATCTACCCACCCACCCATCTATCCACCCACCCATTCATCCATCCATCCACCTACCCGCCCACCCAGCCAGCCACCCACTAACCTATCTAGCCATCTATCCACTCACCCACCCATCTATCCACCCACCCACCCATCCATCCATCCATCCACCTACCCAGCTATCCATCCATCCACCTACCCAGCTATCCATCCAACCACCTACCTACAATAGCTATCCATCCATCCACCTACCTAGCTACCCATCCATCCACCCACCCACCCATCCACCCATCCACCCACCCACCCACCCATTCATCCATTCATCCACCTACCCAGCTATCTATCCATCCACCCACCCACCCACCCATTCATCCATCCATCCACCTACCTAGCTATCCATCCATCCACCCACCCACCCATCCATCCACCCACCCATTCATCCATCCATCCATCCAGCCACCCACCCATCTCTTCACTGATGTTTCCATGCATTTAGTCACTGGGTGCCTGCTGTGTGCTGGATGCTGAGGGCTCAGAGAAAGATCTGGCTGGCTCTGCCTGCCAGAGCTCACTGCTGGGTGGGGGGACATTCAGACCTGCCCAAACCAGCCTAAAGGGAGAGGCGGCGGGCCTTCTGTTCTGCTGGAGAGGCTGTTTGTTTGGGAGACAAAGGGCAGGTGAAACCTGGCTGCAGTGACCGAGGAAACACGCTCTCAAGTGTCAGCTTCTTGGGCTGCCTTTTCTAACGCCCCCCATCCCTACCCCTGTCCCCACCCCCGTCCCCACCCTCCTCTACATCTCTCCTCGGTCCTTACCCCAACCCGGCGGACTCTGTATTTTTATGTTTTTATTTGTTTGTTGGTGTCTGTCTCCCCACCTAGAACGGGAGATCCGTGGGGCAGGGGCATTTGCCTGAGCTCGTTGCCGTGGCCTGGTGCCTGGAACGATGCTGTGTCTGTGCATGAGGGAGGGCCACGGGGGAACCAGACTGCTGTCCGGGGGGACGATGCAGCGGGGGCTGTGCAGGCGGATGGTGAAATGGATCTGAACATAAACTTCAGAGGTCTGACCACAGGACCGGGTGCCTCACTGGGTGCAGGGTGCAGGGGGAAAGGCATTCCGGGCAATTTCTGGGTTCCTGACTCAGGTGCCGGGGGCGGGGGGGGTGAGTGGTACTTACCATATTAGAGGCTCTTGAGGAATCAGGGGACGAAACAGCTCTCTGTTCTGTCAGTCAGACAACATTCTTCAAGCTCCCTCATCACGCAAGGTACTGGCCTTCCAGGTGTGGCATCTGCACAGGAACCTGAGCTCCCACTGCATTTGCCCTGCTCCTAACAGGACTGTCACCTCCTTCCTTCTAGAACCTACGCTCCTATTAATGCAGCCTTTGCATTTGGCTGGCCACTTCCACCGGAGTTCGCCCTGAGTGGTCACAGATGCGAGGCAGGTCCTGTCCTCATTTCGTGGATGCTGAAACGGAGGCGCAGAAACGGAGGCGCAGAACGGTCAGGGAGCTTGCCCCAGGTTTCAGAGCTGACGTGAGTGACGGAGGTGGGATCTGAGCGCAGGCAGCTTGGCTCCTAACCAGACAGAGCTGCTTCTCTCTGAAGCCCAGGACAGGCATCAGCACTGGCCTTGAACGGGCCACGTCCTGCCCTTTGCCCTCTGCCGTGGCAACTGCTACTGGCCACTCGTGTCCTCCCCTCAAAAACGGCTGGGCAGGCGCCAGCGAAGCTGCCCTCTGTCAGCTCAGCCTGCTCAGGGCGGGCCTACAAGTCCACCCCCAGGACACGTGGCCCTGCCCTGAGGGCCACCCTCCCGGTCCGGCCGGGTGTCTGGTCAGGGGACACCCTGGACAAGTCCACGGCTCTCTGCGCCACAGGGTCCTCGTGGGGCTGCAGTGATTTCGAGCCACAAGCCGATGGGCTCCGCCTCCTAGTCTGGTCAGAGGCCAAGCTGACAGCCTCCGCCCTGGGCCCCACAGGCTTGGTCCCCGTGCTCAGCAAGCTCCGCTCAGCGCCGGGTCTGTGCTGGGGCCGGGGACTCAGACGGAGGCACACTTCGCTGGAGCCGGGGGCGGGGGCGGTGTGGGGCCAGGGCAGTGTGGAGCGGACAGCGGGCCGTGACTGGTGTCCGTGCTGCGCCCAGGGAGGGCTCTGGCCAGCCTTCCGGGTGCCGGCGTCAGGGGCTCCCGACCCAGCCCTCCACGCCTTGAGGACGGGGCTTGGGCCTGATTTGCCTCAGTGCAGCCTCAGCTCTGATAGTGTTTGTTGAATGAATAAGTGAGGAGCTTAAAAAAAAACATCCTTGCCCAGAAGACACTTTAGCATTGAATTTTTAGAGAGAGAGAGAGAGAGAGAGAGCGGAAGGGAGGGGGAGAGACAGAGACAAACACTAATGTAAGGGAGACACATCGATTGGCTGTCTCCCACATGCCCCTGACCAGAGCCGGGAGCCTGCAACCGAGGTACGTGCCCTTGACTGGAGTCGAACCTGGGACCCTTCAGTATGCAGGCCGATGCTCTAGCCACTGAGCCAAACCGGCCTGGGCAAGTGAGGGAGCTTTGTGGGTTTCCTGAGCAGGAGTCACTGCAGGGGAGTCAGGGAGGCCCAAGACACCGATGAGGTGTGAGCTGGGGCTGGAGGGGCAGGGACATCCAGCCCCGCCCGGACCTCCCCGGAGGTGTTGGGATGTGGTCTGGGGCCAGGCCTGCAGGTGCGGACAGCGGTCTCTGCTGCCCACAGCTGGGTCCTGAGGGCACTGGGACAAGGGGCATCGGGGGGTGGGGTGGGCGGGAATCCAGGTGGGCATCGACCTGCCTGCTTCCCAGCACAACCTCTGCCTTCTGGGCCACAGGTCAGCAGCTCCTGCTTCCTGTCCCCGCCCCCCGCCCCCCGCAGGTATTTAAGGTCTGAGAGGACCTGACCGGGTGTTTTGGTGACATCAGACGGCTCCCAGGAGGGAGACCCACGTCTCCATGGATTTTGTTGCTGGAGCCATCGGAGGTACCGGACAGGGCAGCAGGGCCTTGTAGGGGGCTGTGGCTCCCGGGGGTACCCGGAGGGGCTGGGGGTTGTTCCGTCCTAGGGGGGTCTCTGGAAGACGTGGGGTTTGAGGAGTCACCCCAGACGTGGCTGGGACCTGGTGTGGGCATGGGTGCTGGGGGATAGGAGGACAGAGCTGGTTCCTGGGAGACTCCAGCGGCAGCACAGGGCTGGGTGCAGGTGGGGGGCGCGGGGAGTCTGCACTGGCGGGGGGGGGGGGGGGGGGGGGGGCCAGCTGGGGAGCCTGAGGGGCCGTTCTGGGGGGCCCTCAGGGACTGAGGGTGGTCTCTGCCTGGACCAAGAGGAGGCTGGGGGTGACCAGCACAGAGGACTGGCGGAGCCGGGAAAGGACCAGAGGCTCCGGGAGAGGTGGACAGTGAGGACGATGCTGCTTGGACGCTGTGGGCCGAGGAGGGAGGGCCTGTCCCCGCCCCGCCCCCGCCCCCGCCCCGCCCCGGCCCCGCCTGCCCGGCCGCCGTGCGTAGCTAGCTGTTTTTATTTCTGGGGAAGGGCTCATTGCGAAAGACAGACCCGACGGGTCACCGGCTCTTTGGGAAACAGGCTCACGGGCTCCGCGTCCGCCCAGCCCCACCGTGCAGGCGGTGGAGGCTGTTTTGGCCGGGGCACCCTGGGCCTTGCTTATCGTGTGAAACAGCAGCGGCTCCGGTCCATGCTTCTGGGAACGGTGTGGAGGGGAGGGGAGCAGCGCCAAGCCAGCTAGACCAGGCTCTGACCCCGTCCAGGGGCTCGCTGAGGTCCTACTGTGTGCAGGGACTGAGGCCAGCCGCTGCCCCGGCATCAGCCCCCTAAGGAGGAGGCTCAGAGCACACAGCCAGGAAGGGGTCATGGACGTCACATGTCACCTCCAGAGTCCACGGAAGGCTCTGTGCTGGGTGCTGGGTCACAAGGAACAGAGGTGGGCCCTGCCCTAGACTCCAGTTCTGGAGGCAGAGCTGGCACACAGTGGGACAGCAGCAAAGCCCTGCCAGCGGCTCTGATCAACAGGCTTCTGGCAACCGAGGCAGCCCCGAGCTCAGGGCCGAGGGAGGGCCCTGGAGAGGAGGTGATGCTGTGGCAGGGCTTTGATGGATGCATAGGAGTTTGCTGAGGTTTACGTGAGGGTCAAGGAGGGTAATCCTTTTCAAGTCAGTCAGTCTTTTACTTCATTTCATTCATTCATTTACCCTATTCTTTCGTTCATGCATGTTTATCGAGTCCTGAGATGCAGAGTAAATAGGACCCAGCCCCCACACGCATTACTTCCCTCACATGGCCCTCGCCACCCGTCCCCAGGGACCTGTGTGCTCACTCTCCAGCTTCTCCATGGCAGGGCTGGGGCCTGGACACTGAGTCGCTGGTGTCAGGAGATGGGACAGAAGCAGGACGGTGGCACTGGTCCTCTCTGCAGGGGAGAGGGCCCGAGTCCAGGAGCCTCACGCCCACTCGGTGCCACACAAGCCCGGGGGCCCGGGGCTCTCCCACCCCAGACAAACCCGTCACGCCTGAGGCTCCAGGGCCAGCGCTGCCCGGCCTGGGGACGGGCCCAGCCAGTGTCAGACCAAACGTGCTCCCAAAACATGGCCCAGAGGCAGGGCCAGGAGTGTCCTGAGGCCAAGACTCAGGGAAGGAGTGTGGCCAGCAGCTGGTTGGGAGTCCCCTCCGCTCTCGGAGCCTCCGCTGCCTCGTTTGCAGACGGGGTGGCTGGCTCTCCCGTCGACGAGACACTGGACGAGGAGGGTCTGCTCCTGCTGTCCTCATCGCGCTCTGGTTTCCTTCCAGGCGTCTGCGGTGTTGCTGTGGGCTACCCCCTCGACACGGTGAAGGTGTGTGCGATAGGCCCTGCCCCCCCCCCCCCCCGCCTCCTGCCCCCCCCCCCCCCCCCGCCCCTGCCTGATTGCCCTGCGAGCCTCCTGCACCCCATCCCTGGCCTGATTGCCCTGCGAGCCTCCTGCCCCCCATCCCCGGCCGGAAGAGCTCCCCAGGATTCTCACCCGCCTCGGACAGCCCGACCCTCTTCTCCGGCCTCTGCCTCTGCTTTCTCCTCCCATACGGGGCTCACTGTCCCCGCTCTGCCGCCGAGAGTGTGGCCCTGACACCCAAGGAGTTGGCTCTTCCCCTCCCCCAGGCCTGCTGACCTTGCCCTGACCTTGGCCACATCCTGAAGCTGACTCTCCCACAGGTCAAGATCCAGACGGAGCCCAAGTACACAGGCATCTGGCACTGTGTCCGGGACACGTACCTGCGCGAGCGGGTAGGCCTGGGGCCGGGTGACAGGCCGCGGGTCACCCGCCACTCACCTCTCTCTCCGAGCCTCGGTTCTCTCACTTCCAAAGGGGAGTAATTACACCCACCCCGGACTCCTCTGAGGCCAGGGCTGGGTGTCCGGCGTGCAGGAGGTGTTTACAATGCGGCCCTACCTCCAGGAGAAGGTCTAGAGGGGTGCCTGGGATCTTTAACGGTGTGCGGCACCCAGGGTGGAGTCAGGTCCCCAGGGTCCAGGTCAGAGAGCTGTCCAGAGGGGGGACAGGGACATTTACCAAAGTGAAGTTGGGGCTCGGTGCTGGCCAGGGAGGGGCCAAAGGAAAACAGCAACAAGGAAGCATGCCAGTTCCCAGCTCCCCCAGCTGCCCTGGGTCCAGCCTGGCCCTCTGTCTCTTCATTACAACCTCTCAAGTTGAGACTATGACCCCCATTCTACAGCCCAGGGTACTGAGGCCTGGGCAGTGACTCGCCTGAAGTCCCGTAGCCAGGAGGGGCCTGCTGGGATGAGACCAGGGCCGACCTCTGGCCAACCTCTGGCCTGACCTGGGCCCCTGGGTCCCGTCCCTCTGCCCACCAGGTGAGGGGCTTCTACAGGGGCCTCTTGCTGCCCATAAGCACGGTGTCCCTGGTCTCGTCGCTGTCTTTCGGCACCTACCACCAGTGCCTCACACGCATCTGCCGGTTCCGGTATGGCAGCGCCGACGCC
This sequence comes from Pipistrellus hanaki, assembly GCF_964339955.1. NCBI lineage: Eukaryota > Metazoa > Chordata > Mammalia > Chiroptera > Vespertilionidae > Pipistrellus > Pipistrellus hanaki. The sequence goes on from NC_140503.1 coordinate 6,077,349, forward strand.
AAGCCCGCCAGGACCGACATCACGCTCTCGGGATTCGCCTCCGGCCTCGTCCGTGTGAGTGGGGTCCCGGGGCCCCAGGGGCGGGAGGGCCTGAGAAGTCCCCGGAGCCCAGGAGGCAGGGAAACAGAAGCTCAGGGAGGGCGGAGGCCAGATGGAGGCTGGGGGCCAAGGGTGAGTACCCAGCCGAGCCTCATTAGCTGAGGGAGCCCGAGGACTCCAGGGAGCCTCTCTGAACTTCTGACTCTTCCTCGGTAAGAGGCCTCTGGATGAGGATTAAGGGAGGTCAAATGTAAAGCCCCTGACCCGAAGTCTGACAGGTATGAGCACCCGTGAAATGCAAACATTGTCAGTAATGTCATGTCACCTATGAATGTTACTAAACACTTGGTTTTATTATTCTTACACTAAACACATTAAATAAATAATAGGTAATATATGTCATCGACATACTAATTATGTGATTAAATAAAGGTGACCAGATCGTCCCGCTTTTGGTGGAACAGTCTCGATTTTTTTTTTAAAATATTTTTTTATTATTATTTTAAATATATTTTGATTTTTTTTTTTTTTTTTTTTTTGGGATTAGGAGGTGGTACATTTATTCTTTTTTTTTTTTTTTCTAAAACATATATTTGATCTTTTTAGGAAACGTACTTAACACATTGCAGGCAGATCAGGAGCATTCTTGGGTTTTCATATTACACAGTGTTTTACATAAATGTTTTTTTTTTTTGTTTTTTTTTTTTTTTTTTTAATCAATCTTTATTGTTCATATTATTACAAAGGTTCCTCATTTCTTCCCCCCTCCACCAGGTTCCCACCCCACCCTCCACCCCCTCCCCATCCCCCATTGTCCTCATCCACAGGTGCACAGTTTATGTTCAGTCTCTTCCTCCCTCCCTTTCCCCGATAGTAAATCCCTTTTCAGATAGTAAATCTGTTACTTAGCATTATCTCATATCAATAATACCTCCACATACCCAATGATACACTTCACACAAAAGACATTTCCAAATAGGTCAACCAGCCTCATCCAGGCCCCACCCAAGGCACTTACAGATCAACACCCCAGCGCTATACTAACTCAACACATCCAGATCTAAGCCTTCATCACTTGATTCAGCAGACCCTCAAGTTCCCGCAAAAGTTTCCAGCCATGTCTGAGAGGCAGCCGTGGGCAGGTACAGGCGAGGAGCGAGCTGTTTCGGGCCTGGCTGCTCCGGGCCTGGCCTCTGTTGCTCTGGTTCGTTCCACAACCAGCTGCTCCGGGTCTGGTCACTGCCGCTCCCGACCTAGTTGCTCTGGACTTGGCTGTTGCTGCTATAGGCCTGGCCGCACCCGACCCGGCTGCTCTGGGACCGGTTGCTCCGGTCCCGGCCGCTCCGGGCCTGGCCGCTCCCAGCCTGACAGCCGCTGCTCCGGGCCTGGCTGCTCCCAGCCTGGCAGCCATTGCTCCTGGCCTGGCCGCACCAGACCCGGCTGCTCCGGGCCTGGCCGCTCCCAGCCTGGCAGCCGCTGCTCCTGGCCTGGCCACACCAGACCCGGCTGCTCCGGGCCTGGCCGCTCCCAGCCTGGCAGCCGCTGCTCCTGGCCTGGCCGCACCAGACCCGGCTGCTCCGGGCCTGGCCACTCCCAGCCTGGCAGCCGCTGCTCCGGGCCTGGCCGCACAAGACCCGGCTGCTCCGGGCCTGGCCGCTCCCAGCCTGGCAGCCGCTGCTCCGGGCCTGGCCGCACCAGACCCGGCTGCTCCGGGCCTGGCCGCTCCCAGCCTGGCAGCTGCTGCTCCGGGCCTGGCCGCTCCCAGCCTGGCAGCCGCTGCTCCTGGCCTGGCCGCACCAGACCCGGCTGCTCCGGGCCTGGCCGCTCCCAGCCTGGCAGCCGCTGCTCCAGGCCTGGCCGCACCAGACCCGGCTGCTCCGGGCCTGGCCGCTCCCAGCCTGGCCGCCGCTGCTCCGGGCCTGGCCGCACAAGACCCGGCTGCTCCGGGCCTGGCCGCTCCCAGCCTGGCAGCCGCTTCTCCAGGCCTGGCCACTCCCAGCCTGGCAGCCACTGCTCCGGGCCTGGCCGCACCAGACCCGGCTGCTCCGGGCCTGGCCGCTCCCAGCCTGGCAGCCGCTGCTCCGGGCCTGGCCGCACCAGACCCGGCTGCTCCGGGCCTGGCCGCTCCCAGCCTGGCAGCCACTGCTCCTGGCCTGGCCGCACCAGACCCAGCTGCTCCGGGCCTGGCCGCTCCCAGCCTGGCAGCCGCTGCTCCTGGCCTGGCCGCACCAGACCCGGCTGCTCTGGGCCTGGCCGCTCCCAGCCTGGCAGCCACTGCTCCGGGCCTGGCCGCTCCCAGCCTGGCAGCCGCTGCTCCGGGCCTGGCCGCACCAGACCCGGCTGCTCCGGGCCTGGCCGCTCCCAGCCTGGCAGCCGCTGCTCCGGGCCTGGCCGCACCAGACCCGGCTGCTCCGGGCCTGGCCACACCAGACCCGGCTGCTCCGGACCTGGCTGCTCCCAGCCTGGCAGCTGCTGCTCCGGGCCTGGCCGCTCCTAGCCTGGCAGCCGCTGCTCCAGGCCTGGCCACACCAGACCCAGCTGCTCCGGGCCTGGCCGCTCCCAGCCTGGATTCTTCGTGGTTGTCTACTGCTGTTCTGGGCCTGGCTGCTCCCAACCCGGCTGCTCTGGGCCGGGCTTCTCCGGGCCCAGCCACTCCGTGTCTGGGTGTTCCTGGACTGGCCACCCTGGGCTTGGCCGCCTCTGCCTCAGGCCTGGCTGCCACTGCCCCAGGTCTGGCTGCTCCAGTGCTGGCCGTTGATGCTCTTGTTCTGGCTGCTGCTGTTCTGGGGCCTGGCCACTGCTGCTCCGGGCCCAGCTGCCACTGCCTTGTGCCTGGCCACTCTAGGCCTGGTCGCCGCTGTTCCAACATTCTGTCCCTTTTTTCTCTTCTTTTTTTTTTCTTTTTTTTAAAAAAAACAACAAAACGCATTTATGTTGCAATGTTGGCTGGTGCGTTGAGTTCTGACTTAGTCTTTGATTTTTCAAGATCTTCTTTGTATTCTTTCTTAAGTAATTTTACTATCATTTGCTCTCACTTGATTTCTTCACATTGAGAACTTCTTTGGTTTCTTCCTCCTTGTCCTGGGAGCTCAGCAGGTTGGCCTGTGGCACCCCTTTGTTCTCCGCGGGCTCCCGCGCTGCTCCAGCCTGTTGCCGGGGTCGGCGCCGCCCAGGAAGCAGCCCCCGTCCTTGGCTCCGTTGCCAGCGCTCAGCAGTCGAAGGCTCAGGGGCACCCCCCCCCACTGGGGGCCCCGTTGCCCGGCTCCTTGCTGGCGCCCAGCTGGCCGGTGTCCGGCAGGGGCTCCTGCTCCTCGTGGCGTTCCTCCAGTCTGGAGCTTTCTTTCTCCCTCCCACTAGGGAAGTCCAGGATCAGAGTCAACAGACTGTCCTCTGCGCACAGTGTGCGCGACTCCGGGGGCTCGGCCTTTCGCCGCGCTCCCAGGACTCCACCTCACAGCCCCGTCTCCCCCTGCCCGAGCCTGGGTCCCCAGGGACTGGCCCAGACCTGGAGTTCGGGGAGGTCTGGACTGAGGCTCAGAGCTGCCGCCGGAGGCTTTGTTTCTTCCGGCTAGGGTAATCCAGCATCAGAGTCAACATTCAGTCCTCTGCGCGCCATGTGCGCGCGACTCCGGGGGCCCCGCATTTCGCCGTCCCCCGGGATTGTCTCCCCCTGCCGGAGCCTGGGTCCCCAGGGTCTGGCACATAACTTGGGGCTCAGCGCTGCCGGTTCGGGGGTTCAGCCCAGGCTGGGGGTTCTATTTCCTTCCTGCTAGGGAACGCCAGGCAGCACCCAGCCCTCTCCTCCTCTCCGGCTGCGACCTCTTCGCGCGCGCGTGCATGCGAGCGCGCAGCATGTCTCCGTACCTTAGGCTTTTTTTCAGCTCCTCTGATTTTCCTTCTGGTTTTCTCCCTCCTTCCTATTGTAGAGTTTTCAGTCAGTCGACTACCTGTAGCTCTGGGCAATGTCCACTCTACATTTTAGTTGTATTCCTTTGAAATTGTTGTGAGCTGCTGCGGCTAGGTGTATACCCGAGCAGCCATCTTGGATCCTCCCTGTTTTACCTATATTTTGATTTTTTTACAGAGAAGAAGAGAGAGAGGGATAGATTAGAAACACTGATGAGAAACATTGACCAGCTGCCTCTTGCACACCCCCACTGGGAATGTGCCCGCAACCAAGGTACATGCTCCTGACCGGAATCGAACCCGGGACCCTTCAGTCTGCAGGCTGACACTCTATCCACTGAGCCAAACCGGTTTCAGCCAGTCCCGATTTTTAACAATTTTTCCAATCTTTCCAAAAATCGGGACTTTTTCAAAACGCCGTGGACTCGGGAAAAATTGTTAAAAATCGGGACTGTCCCGCCAACAGCGGGACGATCTGGTCACCTTAGAATAGGGGTGTCAAACTCAATCAGAGAAGGGGCCAAAATCTAAAATCCAGCCTAAATCGCGGGCCGAATGGTTTACTGAACAGTCATAAACTGACAATGTCATAAACTGACAGCGGAGTGCAGTGATGACAGCGCGGTGCGGGCCACATTGCAAGGCCTGGCGGGCTGGATTTGGCCCGCGGGCCTTGTGTTTGACACATGTGCCTTAGATGAAATGCTTTCACGAATTGGAGTCACAGCCCCTTACCTGACACCGACTGTGTGTGGAGTCTGCTCTGTGCCAGGGGAGCGTGTTGCTGGGAAGGTGCTGGCTGTGGCTGGACGCCGCTCCCCCAGGGCCTTGGGCCAGCCTGAATCCTCCCGGGGCGCAGGCTCCCCCGTGTCACTGTGGCTGACGGGAGGCCGACGGGAGGCCGGGGCCAGGCTGTGGGCAGTGCTGGCGCCTCCTGATGGCTGTGTCTGCTCCAGGTGTTCCTGACCTCGCCTACGGAGGTGGCCAAGGTCCGCCTGCAGACGCAGAAACAGACGCAGACCCAGACGCAGCTGCAGCAGAGGCGGCGGTCCTCGGCCTCGTGGCCCTCGGCGGTGCCCCCCGTGTGCCCTGCCCCTCCTGCCAGTCAGGTGCCCGGGCCCAAGTACCGGGGGCCGCTGCACTGCCTGGCCACCGTGGCCCGGGAGGAGGGGCTGCGGGGCCTCTACAAGGGCAGCTCGGCCCTGCTCTTGCGGGAGGGCCACTCCTTCGCCACCTACTTCCTCTCCTACTCCATCCTCAGCGAGTGGCTCACCCCTGCCGGCCACAGCCAGCCAGGTGAGTGGGGGCTGGGCCTGGAGGGGCGCAGGCTCAGCCGGTGGGAGCTGAGTCGGGTGGCACGCTGCCACCCCAGGGCCTCCAGGGTGGGGACCTCAGTGCTCTCGACACTGCGGTCAGGAAAGACGGCCTCTGCGGGGCCTGGGACACGTCACATCGGAGGAATGAGCCCAGGGTTTCGGGAGGGCTGGTCCTGCCCTGGGAGCCCCCGGGGCCTCAGTCCGCCTCCGATCAAGGTGCTCCCTCGTGGGTCTCCCCGTAGATGTCACGGGCGTGCTGCTGGCCGGTGGCTGCGCGGGGGTCCTGGCCTGGGCCGTGGCCACCCCCATGGACGTGATCAAGACTCGCCTGCAGGTGGACGGGCAGGGCCAGCAGCGCTACCGGGGCCTCCTGCACTGCGTGGTGGCCAGCGTGCGGGAGGAGGGGCCGCGGGTCCTCTTCAAGGGGCTGACGCTCAACTGCTGCCGCGCCTTTCCCGTCAACATGGTGGTCTTCGTCTCCTACGAGGCCGCGCTGCGGCTCAGCCGGGGGCTGCTCAAGTAGCCGTCCCTCCGCCGCGGGCCCGAGGAGCTGGAGGAGGCCCAGGGGAGTGTCCCCCCCGGGTGGTCACCCAGGGCAGCGGGAGCCGCCCGAAGACAGGCAGCTGGGGCTCGGGAGTGGTCCGCCAGCTACAGCGCAGAGAAGGTCAGAGCCACCTGCTACCAGCAGGGTTGGCCTGAGGGCCACAGGAGCAGGAAGGAGCAGCCTCTTGGGTGAAGACACTGTCACATGGAGTCCTGGGCGCAGGTGGTCAGGTGTTCATGCCAGCCTCCCCCACCCCGTGTCTCCAGAGCACCCCGTGTCTGCACCACCACTTACTCAGCTGTCCTCTGGGCCACCACCCAGCCCCTTGCTATTTAGGGTACCCAAGGCCCTTAGATGCAGCTCACCCAGGCCCCCCCCTCACCCCCCCACCCCCCCACCCCCCCCACCGCAGAGGCCCTGCCGGCGGCCTGGTGAGCTGGTGTGAGGGCAGGTGGTGCCCCCTCCCTCTGCCCGCAGACCTGGAGGGGACTGCTGCCAATTAAACATTTCTGAGGATGCTCAGTGCTGCTCTGTGGTCTGGTGACCTGTGTCTCCGCCTTCAATTCATCCTGGGGCCAAGCTCCCAGATCTGTGTGGCCAGCGCTCCCACCATGCGAATGGGCAGCGAGGCCCAGCCCAGCCCCCCAAGGGCCCCACTCCCTCGGCCTTCGGGACTGGGGCCTGGCCCTCAGCCCTGCCACAGCCGGCTGTTCAACATTCGGCATGACACCTGCTCTCCTGGCCGCCCTGTCTCAAATCTATCCCCTTTCTGAAGAAAACTGGGTTCCAGCCAGTGCCAGCCAGCTGCCTGGCCCCATTGAGCCTGGGCACTAGGCTGGGTGCCACCTTCCCACGGGGGTCTGTCTCCTGAACACTGCCGGGTGCCAGGCACCTCACACAGCTTATCAAACAGCCTGATGCCAGGTGAGGAAACACCTGAGGGAGCCGGAGCTGCTCAAGGCCACACAGCAGGGAGGGTGGGGGACTCCTGAGGCCCCGCATGCCCTCCAGTAATGGGGCCACCGGGGGCAGGGCTGGCCGGTGCAGACCAACCTGTGGGGTCCACCCTGCAGCAGTCCCCGGTGAAGTCAGCCAACCCCCTCCTGGACACCGGCCTTGACCATGGCCTTGGACAGAGAACCTCCAGCGCTCCTGCCGGGCCTGTCCTATTACCAGAACATGTAGGCGGACCGTCCTGGCCTGGCCTGTGCGTCATCCTGACCAAGTGTTTGCTCACATCTGTGCTCAGTGCAGGATGCCCTTCCCCCTCCTCTGCCTGGCTAACTCCCTGTCTCGGACACCACTTCCTCCAGGAAGCTCTCCCTGCCTGATCACCAGGCTGCTTTTCGGTGTCTCTTGCTCAGCTTCCCATTAACTGCGGAGTCAGGCTGCACTTGAAGTGTCAAAGCGGAGAGGAAAGGTGGTCACTCAGGGCCCCTCAGCCCTGACCTGGCCCCTGGAGGGGTGGCCGGCATAACTCCGTCACTGGGGAGAGCTGGCCCGCCTGAGGCTGTGCCGGGAGCCCCAATCTCACTCTGGCGCGCTGTCCTGGACCTGTGCTCCCCCTGGCCGCGCGGCCACCGTCCCCTCCCTCAGCCGTCCCCTGCGGGCAGGAGGCTCCCCGTGCTGTCCCTCAGGAGCAGCACAGCTGGTCTCCCCACCACCCGGGACCGAGACACATGCAGGTTTGACGAGGGGACGCCGGCAGTCAGAGCTCCCCTGGAACAGTCTTGGCCCATCAGGGGCCAGAACCACCGTCACCCAGAAACCTGCTGGGCTGGCCACCACACCCAGCCTGATTCTGGGTCTCTTGGGGAACTTTAAGAACGCACAGGCTTTAGCAAAAGGAAGAGTCGGGACAGGCCTGCTTTGTAACAAACTCCCTGTGTGACCTTGGACAAACCACATTCCCCTCCTTTATGCCTCCATTTTGCCACTCACAGAATTGTTGGGGGCCTCTCACCAGAGGTGTTGCCAGACAGGCCGAGTCCGTGGGAGGGGCTGTCCCCAACCTCGATGCTTGAGCCAATCTATTAAAGCAATGAACGCATGCACCTGCACTAAAGAAGCAAACCCATATACAGCTGGCTTATGAAGCACAGGTGAGCTCCCAGCTAATCTGAAGACCAGGTTGGGTGGGGGTCCGAGGTGTTATACACCCTCCCGCCTGTAGGTGTCAGAATTCCTTTGCTGACTATTTGGTAGATTAATTCTCAAGGTCCCTTCCCAGAATCCATGAGAAGCACCTGGCAACTTTAGTCTCGCGGAGCCTTGCTGACTTTTCTGCTTAGGGAGTAAGGCTGCCCCTTTCACATCTCCTCTTCCCCTCCTTTCCTGCCTTCTCTCGTGAGGGAGGCTTTGAACCATTTGCTCTCAATGTCCTTGGCTGAGGGAGAGAATGGCTTTCGTTAGCCAGCTGGCTACCAAACTGCCTTGCTTTAACCTGCCTGTCTCAGTTTCCCTATTCCACCTGCCTTGTGATTTCCCTGCCTCCTACTGCTCTGTAACAAAATGAAGATGGTGGGCGGAGCGAGCCCAGATTGGCGGGTAGACTGGCACCTGTCACTACCCAGCCCTACCTTGGACCACCCCATGCACAAACCAAGGACCTCTGCTTGCACTCTCCACCGAAGTGGTGAGAATCCAGACCAGGACTGCTAGGGGAGACCAGTGGACGGGCTGCTGGTCTCAGTGCCTCGGGGCTTCCTGCACTGTGGGCCTCCCTTCCTTCTCTCACTGTGACCCCCAGCAGGCTCAAGGGCCATCCGCGGAGGGGCTGCGGCTCGGTGGCAGGTGCAGCACACCCAGGGGCCGGAAGCCAGGCCTCTGTCCTGCTCAAACTCCACACGACACAGCCACACCTGTGGGGCCAGAGGAAATTTATTCAGGCCAACAAGCGACATGAGGGTAGGGCATTCAGGAGTGAACCCTGCACCCCACGGCGGGCTTTCCCAGACTACACAGGCACAAGACTGAACGGCTCCGCCCAGGACCCCGGCGGGGTGCAGAGCCTGTCCCCAGGGCCGGCTGGTAGATAGAAGCGTGTGGGAGGTTCAGAGGAGGGCAGACTGCAGAGAACATGTGGGGCTGGAGTTCACGTGTGGGAAGTTTCTCCACAGACTCAACTAATAAAAGTGGCCTCCTCGGGCGATATTCTGTGTGATCTCTCCGTCAAATGCACAGCTAGCAATTCCTTTTGTTTTGGGGGATGGGCTGTGCCCTTTACATGCAGACTGCAAGCCCCCTGACCAGCGGCCTTGAGGATCTACATGGCACCGAAGGGCGCTGCCAGTGCAGGGCTCCCAGGGCGGCGCAGGCTGGCTAGTGCGCCTGTGGCTGGCTCTGGGCGGGCGGGGTGCCTTGTGGGAGAGCCAGCGGGACTCCTGTCTGCCCAGTCCCGGCTCCCGTGCGCAGGCAGCACACAGGGCTTGGCCCTGACGGGAAGGATGGCCCGGGAGAAGTAGTTACGGACACCAGGGTTACGGACACCAGGACCAGGACCAGGAAGCTGTGACAGCCTACGTGGAGCAGTAATTGGACTGGGCTGGGGTTCAGGGTGAACTATGGCTGGTTATGTACAGATATAAAATGGGCGTTATTGAAAGTCGTAGAACAGCTTCCGGGGGGTCATGAACTCTTTGACGATCTCGTCTGTGACCTCCTTGCGCCGGGCCTGGTGCTCCGCGATCAGGGGCTGCAGGACATCCACGAGCTCCTTCTTGAGCTCCCCGGTGAGCATGGCTCCGCTGGTGTAATCCTGCGGGGAGACGCCGTGAGCACGGCCCGCCCTGGGCCTCGCTCTGCACAAAACCCTGTCTCTCTGAGCGCGAGCGCTCCTGCCCCTCCCAGCGGAGGGCCGAGGGGAGGCCTCACTGCCCTGCACTGCAGCCCAACTCCAAGCCCTACTGGCTTCTGGCAGGTCTACGCCGAATTTCTGACCCAAGCCCCAGAGCAAGGCCAGTGCCTCAAGGGCAGTGCCATGGCTAACGTTCGGGCATCGCTTAGGTTTTTTGTGGTGCACTGACCATACTGCGTGTGCACTGACCACGCTGTGTGTGTACTGACCATACTGCGTGTGCACTGACCTCGCTGCATGTGCACTGACCTCGCTGCGTGTGCACTGACCTCGCTGCGTGTGCACTGACCATACTGCATGTGCACTGATCTCACTGTGTGTCTGCCTGCAGCACCCACCCTGGGACACTTCCTAGGTGACCTGCCTCTGCTGTGTGGCCGGTCCTGAACTTGCGCTGCTACCATTTTGAACGCCGTTACATGAGGAGCCCTTACTCAAGCAGGGTGCTTCCCGGAAAAGTTCCTGAGAGCTGGAAAGCCCGAGCACAGCTGTGGATACTCTTGGGGTTTTCCATACCCACGGCCAAGCCGCTGCCGGACCCGCTGGGCGGGGAGCCTGGCAGCACCTGGCTTACAATCGTTGCAAATGAATCAGCAACACCAAACCCTGCTAGGTCGGAGGGGACCTGTTTTAACTTGGATGGTGCCTTAACTGACACTGTCTCACAGCGGATTCAGCGCTTTTGTGTGGCTACCAAGTAAACAGCAGCCTGCAGTCTCTCTCTTGTGAATATCTCTGTTCATGAGGTGTCTTGGCTACAAACCAGTCCACCTCCTCTGTTCACTCTCGGGCTCAGGCCCCGAGGAAACGCGACTGCCCCCGGCTGGCTGCCGAGCCCTCCAGGTCCCGAGGGAGCGAGCTGGGCCGCCGGACGGCCGGTCCTACCTTCCGGATCTGCTCCAGCTTGTCGTCATCCTCCAGGAAGAAGGTCAGGTACATGAAGGACACGTCCACGTCACAGTTGCCCCCGAACTGCCTGTGCTCCTCGATGGTGTCTCTCCCTCCAGAAAACGCGTGCTTGTTGACCTGCCAGCAAGAGACACACAAGGCTGGGTTCTGGCCGCCCTGCGGGAGCCCAAGGGCTGGGGCTGGAGCCAGTGACGCTTCTGCCACAGGGAGCCGGTGGGAGGAGCTCCACCACGCAGACTCAGGGGCTCACTGCAGGGAAGGGGCAGAGATGGGTTCACTTTGCACTCCCCACCCCCCACGGACAAGAACAGAGCCAGGAGAGCTGAAATTTGGGGCAAATGTCCTAAGTGTTCTCAGGTGATGAGCTTTGGAAAGAAGACAAACACAAACCCTCTTCAGAGAGACAGACGAGCAGGGAGGGGGGCTGCCCGGGGCAGGTGGTGCTGTCACTGGTGAACAGGACAGCACCCCAGCCTGGCGGCTGCCCTCCTCACTATGAGAGAGGACGGGAGAGAGGCACAGAGGGCCCAGGAGGGAAAGCCGACCCTGGACAGTACGGAGGTGGAGGACCTGCAGGTAAGGCGCACCCAACACTGGCACTTTCAGGAGCAGACGACAGACTCACAAGCTAACAAATGCCTTTCAAGACTCACTGAGGCCAATCTCAGAGAAATCGGGGCCAGGGTGAGGGAGAAAAGCTGGATCGGGTAGACAAAGTTCCTCAGTGTTCTTTCACCGAGGATTTGAGAAGCCGGCTATGAACAAAGGGGAGTGGGGTGGATAGAGTTGGTAAACTCCAAGTGGAGGTGTTCAGTAGGTCTCCCCAGAGGCCCTAGGACAGGCCACTACTGGGTGCTCTGGGACCGTCCAGAAGCTCAGAGAACGCCGGGCACGGGGAGGCCAGTGAAACCCATCCTCTCCAGGGGAAACCAGCCCACTTCTGAGAAGAGCCGTATGCCCATGAGCTGCATTCTGCTCGGGAAAGGAGGAAACGGGGAAGCTGCCGCATGCTCAGTAGGCCTGCACAAAGGGGAGCGGGGAGAGGTGGGGGCTGGTGGGCAGGCCACCTTCACTTCCTTGACAAAAAGGAGCAAGTCATGAAATAAAATCAAGGTACTCAAACGCAGAAACTATGGGAAATACAAAAGAAACAGGAAGAAGAGAAAAGCACTATGTATTGGGCTCTCCTGAGATGCACACCTCAGGCAGGGGCACTGTCTGCTGGAGCCTCTGGTCTTGTGGAGGCCCTTGCCGGCGCAGGCATCTTCCCGGCACAGACCCCCAGGCCAGGCCAGCGCTGGGCCTCAGGGAAGAGGAGAGGTGTCAGGAAGCCTAGAGGACAGTCTCCTAGGCTTTGAGGGGAGCGAGCCACGGCCCCGGGGCAGTCCCCTGCCCTTGTCTGAGGAGGACGAGGAGATGTGCGTCTGCTGCACAGACACCACCTGCCACTGGCCAGGCCCTCACCCTCCGGCGGCACACGGGACCCCCAATGACTGCGGCCTCACTGCCTCCACGTGACAGTGAGGACATGAGGCCTGTTGTAGCGGCCCTGAGTGGGGAGCAGGTGGACTCCTCCTGGGGCACCAGGCTGCCGAGTGGCTTACGTGGCCCAGCGATGCTGGGCCTGCCTTTCAGGGAACCAACAGAAAGATAGGTTTGGGCCATGGTGGAGCCAGTCGGCGGGGACTGAAAAGCCACCGCCAGGATCCAAAACGATGGAAGCCAGTGAGGTGCACCAAAACGATTCCATGTAACAGGAAACTGCAACAGTAAGGCTGTCTGGGCTGAGGGCGGGACCACCAGGAGACAGCGAGCTCCTGCTGCTCCAATAACGGGAAGGTCAAGTTGGCCTAGGAGCCCGGAGACCAGGGCGGGGATGGGCCACTGGTCGGACAGGATCCACACGAGGCCCACGGGAGGCACAGGGTGGCCCACCCTACAGAGAAGCTGCTCAACTTTCTGAGCCAAAAGCTTAAATTTGGGCTGCACTCGGCAGTTCATAAAGGGTCTCATGTAAGCCCTGCCTGCCTGTGAAGGGGACAACTGCCCCTCGTCACAATGACACCCCGACAGCCACGGCCCCTCTCCCACAGCAGGTAAGTGGCAGCCAGACAGCGGTGGCCTGGGTGAGTCCTGGCCCTCTGCTTCCCCTGGGGTGAAGGCAGGGCAGCTGCCACCCTGAGCCTTGATTTCTTCGCCTACAGAACAGACACAGCCTCCTGGGGGACACGAGAGCTCCATGAGGTCCATGGGTATGTGCAGGCAGGCAGCCACACCCCTGCGGGCTCACACGGCCACGGCTGCGATCCTGAGCGGGCAGATGCCCTCTCTCGGCTGAGGAGGCGTTGAAGACGGGCATGGAGACTGAGCACAGAGGCCTGGCCGCCCCGTCCCACAGCCCCACAGCCCCACAGCGGCCTGACCCTGGCGGCCTCTGCAGCCCTGTGGCTCCTCACCTCACACTCACCACTTGCCTTCCTCGGAGTCTTTGCAGGTCTCTAAGCCAATGAAAAACGCCCCAGAGCCAAAGTGACTGACTTCAAACAACACCTCAAAAACAATACCAAATGCCTCGCTGGCGGGACCAGGAGTCCCTCCTCCAACACCGCCCCCCCCCCCCCCCCCCCTGGAAGTTTCCGCCAGAAGCGAAAGGGAAAGAAACAGCTGTTCACAGTATCAAGGGTTTCCCTGTTGTCCACCAGGAACTGCTGGGACTTTCCAGATGGGCCAGGGACCCGGCAGTGACTCAGACAGTTGCATTATGTGCTTCAAATACTGTTTCTGCCCCTCCCACTGTAAACTTCCAACCCGCAGACCACATTGGTTCCCAATGAAACGGCAACGGCCTTGCAGGGCGGTGAGGGGACTGCCGTATCTGCAGGTCAGCACCCAGCACCAGAGCGAGGCCTGAAAACACGGAAGCTCAACCAACTCCTCGCTCACGTTTCCCTGGCGGCTCGAGAGCCCGCTGCCCGCCGGCCGGGCAGGCCTGTCCCACTGCAGGACACCTACCAGTTCTGGGGCTCAGCGGCACCCCGGGAGGAAACAGCCCCTCCGCCCCCGCGGGTGGAGCTGCTCATGGCCGGGAGACTGCTGGTTTCCAGCGGAAACACTGCCTGGGCCTCATCCTTCTCACCTTTAAAGGGAACACACCGCCCGCCCAGGGAGGAGTAACACAAGGAAGCATGAACAAAGCGGCTGGCCTGGCTCCGCAATACAGCTCGTGCTCAGAAATAGAATTTTCTCTAGTGCCTGTGTGGCTTAAAAAAAAAACTGCCGTGACTTTGCTTCCAGAACACAGTGCTGATAAGAAAAGGGGGAAAAATGCAAAGTTTTTCCTCAGTGAGAGGACACCAAGTAAATCCCCCTGCTACCTGGGAGCAGGGACAGGAGGCCGGGAGTCCACAGGGGGACGTTTTCAGTCCAGGGTTTCAGCAGCCCCGGGGCAGCGGATGCCAAAAGGACAGAGCTCGGGTGTGGGCGTGCGGGCGCCTGAGCACATGCTTCTGCGGGCACAGGTGGCCCTCCACCCCGGGCAGTGCTCACCTTGTTCTTGATCTGCTTCGCAGTGTCTATGAGGAAGATGGAGGAGTTGGGGTCGCTGGCACTCATTTTGGTCTGGGCCCCCTGCAGGGCGGGGAAGAAGGTGGAGTGCAGCAGGGCTGGCTTAGGATAGCCGATCCTGGGGGCGACGTCTCTCGTCATCCTGAAGTAAGGATCCTAGAGAGAGGGGCATTGTGAGGAAGGCTGGAAGCAACTGGCCAGCTTTTAGGCCACCAGTGTCACCTGACAGGCCTCCACTGCAACCCCAGCCAGTTCACAGAGCCGGTCCCCCAGCCCCCACCCCAAGCCGCCTTCCCACAGGGGAGGGCGCAGACCGACCCCCTGCCTCCTGACCTGGTCGATGGCACAGGGGATGAGGCACTGGACGTCCGTCTTGTCCCCAAAGATCTGCGGGAACGAGTTGCTGAAGGAGGGAGCAGCCTGGATGGCAGGAAAGCTGATCTTCCCTGGGAGCGAGGACAGAGAACCTTACACACAGCAGCTCCTGTCTGGCTGGTTACCCCGGGGAAAGGGAGGAGCAGAAACAGGCTTTCTTCCCATTAGAAAGTAATCACCATGAAAGAAAAGCGGAAAACTCCAGAAAGTGAAAGAAAACCTATAAACTCAATTTGTGTCTCTTTTCATCTGTTTTCTCTATTTCTACTTATTTCAGTTGTGATTATACTATTTTTCCCCTTGCCTTTTTCACTCTGTAGTGTTTACCCAAGTTGTTGTTAAATATGTTCTACCCTATAAATGGATCCTCCACATTTAACCATTCTCTGCCCACTGGGCATTCAGACCATTGCTCATTCTTTAATTATTACCAATTATGCTCTCTTGATACAGAATGGATTTCAATGTTGTGTTAACAAAGCCACTGTCATCTGCTGAGACCTGCAGCGGGGGGACTTCTGGGACAAAGGCTGTGGACCTCGGGGTCACCCCTGACAAGTGGCACCCAGCCGGCCCGCCCAGCGGCGGCACTCGGTCCTCAGGGAGCTCAGGTGCACGCCATGCGCGGACACAGGAACTCCCAAGCTGCCTGTACCCTTCCCACTTTCTTCCAAGCCTCACACGGGGGGCTGAGGAGAGGGGCGCACTGGCACCCTGGGTACGGCTCCACATGCCCAGGACAGAGGCCAAGGGCATCACACTGCCTCCTTACGTTCTGAGGAAACCGCCTCTGGTTTATTATTTGAAGAGACAAAGTGCAGATGCCACAGTCCCAGCGACAGCTCAGCTCTGGGCCACTGCTCCCTTCTGATGGGCTGGGGCCGGGCGCAGGCAGCAGCGGCTCCTTACCGATAGAGTCACTGTCTGTGAAGCCAAAGATGCCTTTCACTTGGTTGAAGGTCACGTGCTTCTGAATCTTCACAACGTTCCTGTAGAAGCCTGGGCTCATCCTGCAAACACAATCAGGATCAGACACAGGTCCGATACTCCTGCCCGCTGAGCCCCTTCCTTTCCTCACGGAACTTGTTACCATGTGGTCTATAATATTATCACCCGGTCTATATCTGCTGGTGGGAAGGTAACCTACAGAGTGGTTGCTTCATTGTCTTGCTGGCTGCTGTATCCCAGCAGCAGTCTGGCAGGTAGTACCATGTTTCCCCAAAAATAAGACATCCTCCGAAAATAAGACCTACTTACAGGTTTCCTTCTGAGTGAAATATAAGGCATCCCCCCGAAAATAAGGCCCCCCCTAGGCTAAACATGAGAGATTTGGTCCACTGATTCTGAAAGAAATGGAGTCACAAGAAATTCACCAGGAAATTCAGGAGTTGGATTGTTATGATGATGTTCCAGAAGATGATGACATAATTGCCATTGATAAATGAGTGAATTCTTGATACTGTAGGATTCACAGTTTGTCTGGTTTGTGTTGACAACTACCATACATTATACAGGTAATAAACTTCCTTTATTTTCACTTAACAATAAATGTGTACCGTATTCTTCTTCATGGAAAAATAAGACATCCCCTGAAAATAAGACCTAGCGCATCTTTGGGAGCAAAACTTAATATAAGACACGGTCTTATTTTTGGGGAAACAGGGTAGGTGCTCAGTAAATACTGCTGAATGAATGAGCTGGGCGAGCAGGCGGAGGGTAGTTTACTGCCCGAGTCACACAGTAACCAGGAGAGGGCTTGCTTCTGACGCTCTAATGTTACGCTCACTGGGGCGGGGACTTTGCTTTGCCCACTTCTGTGTTTCGGGGGCCTAGGGGTGCCTGCCACTGAGAGCACACGGTGACTGTGTCACCGACCTCCTGGGAGGGGCCGCCCCTCACAGTGCACCTTCGATTAGAGGTGGCCGAGGAGGAGGATGGGTGCCAGAACCAGAGCAGGTGCTAGATGTGCCTGCCAGGGACGGCTCCTGGGACAAGGAGATGCTGATCACGGGTTTGGGAGGAAGTGCAGGAATGCTGAGCGGGGAGGGGAGGGGACGCTGGGCCGACAGGAACATGGGCAAAGGGGAGGAAACGGAATGTCCCACCTGGAGGGAGGTGGCAATGGCACAGGCAGGAACAGGGCCGTCAGAGGGGCTGCGTGCTCAGAGGAAGTGAGAACTTGATCTTGAGGATGAGGGAGTGCTGGGAAAGGCCTGAGCGGGGACCCGAGCAGACCTGTGTTCTAGAGCGCAGGCTGGAGGGGACCAGAGGTCCTGAGGGGCCCTATCGGGGGCTGAGGGGAGGGGCTGGGTGGGAAGAGGCTGCAGAAATCATGGGAATGAGTTCTAAGGAATGGGAGAGAGAAATAAAATAAAGTGCTATGGACACGGTAATGACAGTGACACCTAAGGCCTCATCTAATCCTATTTCATGAACCAGAAGCGTCTCACGACCATTAACAGACGAAGTCAGACTCGAACCTAGGCCCACCTTCCTTCCAAGACCATGTTTCTCTGAGGACACCATGCCTGTAGTCCCACAAGGAAAGTGATTTTATTCATTTATTATTTTTTAAAAATATATTTTATTGATTTCTACAGAGAGGAAGGGAGAGGGATAGAGAGCTAGAAACATCGATGAGAGAGATTCATCGATCAGCTGTCTCTTGCACCGCCCCCCACCGGGGATGTGCCCGCAACCAATGTACATGCCCTTGACCGGAATCGAACCTGGGACCTTTCAGTCCCCAAGCCGACGCTCTATCCATTGAGCCAAACCGGTTTCGGCCAGGAAAGTGATTTTAAAAAATCTAAAAATTTTCTAACACTTTCATGGTAGCCATTTGGGATGAAGTTCAAGACCTCAGAGTTTCAATTCAAGGATTTTTGGAATGAAATATTTGGGTTTTTAAGCAGCTGATTTAAAAACCTAGACTGGCCCAGCTGTCCTGGCTCAGTGGTTGAGCATCAACCTATGAACCAGGAGATCACAGTTCAATTTCCGGGCATATGCCTGGGTTTCGGTCTTGATCCCAGTAGGGGGCATATAGGAGGCAGCAGATTCATGTTTCTCTTTCATCATTATTGTTTCTGTCTCTCTCTCCCTTTCCTTTCTCTCTCTGAAATAAATTTTAAAAAATTAAAAAAAATAAAGGACAGATTAAAACCCTAGACTGGGAGGGAATGTGTAACCAGGGAGTCTTTTCTCTGTGAGGAAGGACAAAGACCCTAACTTGGTGAGACTGGCCATCCTTGAAGAGCAACTACCACCCAGAAGCACTTCTCTGTCACCAGCTGAGGGCGAAAACCGCAGCCACTTCCCAGGTCACACTTACTAAAAGCAGGACAGTCACAGGGCCAGAGCCCACCGAGATGTTTCAGGCAGAGCCCTGTCCTGAGGACTTGGTGTCCGCACCTGCTCCTTCAGAAGGCGGCCACGCGCTCTCCCCTTACCCCATGTAGTCGAGGTCGGAGAAGATGAAGGTCTTGTTGATGTCAAAGCCGCAGGCGATGATGTCCTTGGCGTTCTCCACGGCGTAGCCATGGGCCTGGTCCAGGGTCAGGTCCTTCCACAGGTACTTCTCGTCGTCCGTCATCTGGATGACCAAGGGCACATTGAACACGTCCTGCAGCCACCTGAGAGACAGGGGAGAGGCTGACATCCCGTTCCCCTGTAGAAAGACGCCCTCTGGCATCTGAAAACACAGTTCCAACAACTTCCTGCGTCTAGGCCTCCGTGTCTTCAAAATCATGTGATCTTAGATGCTGTTTATCCGATTAGCGGTAACGATCAGAGCACTGACATTTATTCAGAGCGCTCTGCAGGCCGGCTCTAGGCTCGCTGCTTTACATGCTTTACTTGTAGCCTTACAGTAATTTTACGAGGCAGGGATTATTATTCCCATCTTGCAGATGTGGAAACTAAGGCTCAGAGCGGTCATTGGCCTACGGTCACCTCGGGAAGAGAAGATGTGGCACAGGTCTACGGTCTCTGTCATCCAAGTGACACCAGGAACGAACTGAGTGAATGGAGGCCACAGAGGCGCCATGTCTCTGACACGGTGGTTTTTCAGCAAACATGACCTGGTCCTGTCTTGTCGGTTCTAGACACAGCTTATACCCACCGCTCCTGACTTGCTAACAGCAGCGAAGAGAGCCCCAGAGCCAGGACTCACTTTGTGAAAATGAACGGGATGAGGTGGCCGACATGCATGGCTTCAGACGAGGGGCCCCTGCCCGTGTACAGGTAGAACGGCTTCTTGTTTTCATAGGCGTCGAGGACTTGGTTCATGTCCCTGAAGGAGAGAGGAGAGGAAACTGATTTTTCTGGGGGGGGGATCGAGGTGCTAATGCTCACTTGGAAACGTTCAGACAAACACAGGTAGGAACTAGTTTGCTATTCTTGTAATGGTTCGACAACATGGTTCCTCCTGTGCTTGTTTTCAGAGCAGACATGGGAGCTCGGGATAATGTGTTTAAAGGATGGATGCAGTTGGGCAGCCACGGGAACCCTTTTGGAATTTTTCCCAATATCAACACAGATACGCCATCTGCTCTGTACACTGTCCTGACACCAGGCCAACACTGCACAGTAACTGTTTGGAGTCGTCCAGCCCTGTGGCTCTGGAGAGCAGACTGGGGACACCTGAGGGTTCCACGGAGCCCTGCCTTAGGGAGGGGAGTGGGAGATGCGCCCGGCTCCCTCAGCCAGGCGGGACCGGGTGACTTCATCTGGGAGCTATTCTGGAATCAACCGCCCGCCCCAGGACTGGGGTCCACCAACAAGGCACACAGGTCCTCCTTCCTGACTTTGCCTCAGTAGCACGTAGCTGCCATTTCCATTGCACCTGCCTGGGCCCGCCTTCAGAGATGCTGATGCCAGGGCTGTGTGACATCTGGAATCTGTATCTTTAAAAGGCTCTCCCGGTGACTGCGACATATGAAACCACCCCTCTGGGGGTGACTGTCCCTTGTTTCTGGGCAAGTTTCCCAACTGTCACAGGCTACAGTGCCGATGGGCTTTAAAAACATGCTCCGATTATTGGTAACGTAAGGGCATTGCCATTTATTAATGTGTAACCAGGAGTCCTTTCTCTGTGAGGAAAGACAAAGACCCTAACTTGGTGAGACTGATCATCCTTGGAGAGCAACTCATGTTGTATGATTCTATTTAAATATATGTTCTTATTGATTTTAGAGAGGAAGGGAGAGGGAGAAACAGAAACATCAATGAGAGAGAATCACTGATCAGCTGCCTCCTGCAGGCCCCACACTGGGGATCGAACCCGCAACCTGGGCATGTGCCTTGTTCAAGAATTGAACTATGACTTCCTGGTTCATAGGTCGATACTCAACTACTGAGCAACACCAGCTGGGCGTGTGATTCTATTTAGTGATTTTATTTATATGAAATGTGCAGGACAGGTAATTACACAGACAGAGAAAGGAGATTCGTGGTTGCCAGTGGTGGTGGCGATAGGGAGGAATGGGGACTGCCTGCTAATGGGTAGGGGCTTATTTTCGGCGTGAAGAAAGTGTTCTGGAATTAGATGGTGGCGATGGTTGCACAACCTTGTGAACAGACTGAAAACCACTAAACTGTATACTGGGGAAGGTGAACTAAATCTCATTCAGGAAAGAGCTTTGATTACATTCTGCCTGTGAGGAAGGCGAACGAGGCCTGGATTTCTCTGCCACAGAATCTGAAGTGTGGGGCAGACTGCCGACCTGTGACCTTGTGTGCTCCTGTAGCCGTGAATGGGAGAGAGCGGAACGCTCTACCTCGGACCATAAGTTCCATGAACACAGCCTCGAAGATGGGCTGGCCGAACCCAAGGTCATCTCAGGTGGGAGAAGCAGAAGCCCTTCTGGAAGCCGCTCACTTTCTGTTTTCTGCAATGCACTTACGGTCTAAAGTGGGGAAATTTGGTTGCATATACACTCTATTAGTTTCTCTTCTGATATTATTTTTGAGCAGGCCAGCACAATAGAAGGAAGAGGGTACATAGTTTCAGGAAGCCTACCGTGTGGGAAACAATGAGCTTGGAAAGAATCTGGCAGGAATCTCATCCTCTGTGAATGTAACCTTTACCTAGTAGACAGTTTTTTATTTTTATTTTTAAATCCTCACCCGAGGATATTTTTCCATTAATTTTTAGAGAGAGCAGAAGGAAGGGGGAGAGACAGAGAAACATTGATGTGAGAAAGACACATCGATTGGTTGCCTCTCACAGATGCCTTGACCAGGGTTGGGGATCAAGCCTGCAACCCTTGTCCAGAATCAAACCAGGGATCCTTTAGTCTGAGGGCTGACACTCTATCCACTGAAACAAACCAGCTAGGGGCATGAAATGGACAATTTATTGATGAATAAACTAAGGGCCAGAGGGTGAAGGGATGTGTTACTGACAGGGCAGAGGTGGGTCCAAGTCTCTGACAACTGCAGTCCATCTCACACAGTATGAGGCAGCCTGAGGGAATAGCCCAATCATTTTAAATATATACAGAGTGGGCAGATTATTATGATCTCTGGACACATAGTAATCTGGCCACTCAGTATAGATCATATATAATATCCTATATAATAAAAGGCTAACATGCAAATTGTCCCCTCAACCAGGAGTTAGACCAGCAGGCAGGCCAGCCAACCGCCCATATCCCCCCTCCCTGGCCAGGCTGGTTGGACTCCACCCATGCACGAATTCATGCACCAGGCCTCTAACACACACACACACACACACACACACACACACTGAGTGGCCAGATTATTATGATCTCTGATCTCTCAATACATACAGATATATGTGTATATACACATATATCTGTATGTATTGATTTCAGAGAAGAAGGGTGAGAAGAGAGACAGATATATCAATGATAAGAGAGAATCACTGATTGGCTGCCTCCTGCACGCCCTCCCACAGGGGATGGAGCCCGCAACCCCAGCATGTGCCCTGACCAGAAATTGAACCTGGTTCATAGATCAACGCTCAACTACTGTGCCACACCGGCTGGGGCCCGATCACTCTGTGAACTAAGAGGAAGGGGGAGAAGTCCTTGGGGACGCTCACCTGTGTGAGAAGAAGATGCCCCTGCGCAGGAAGCGGTGTGGCCTCTGGCCCGTGGCTCTCTCTATGCGGTTGATCAGCTCTTTGTCAATTTTACTGCTTCCGAACCGGACTGGGAAAAAGAAGAGGACTGTCTTAGGAGTGGGAGGTTTAGTGACCAGGCAGCAAGGGAAAAACAACGCACTGTTAATGAACTAAACCAAGGCCTCTGCTTCCGGTCCTTTCCCCCAACATGAAGTGCAGAGTCTTTTGCACTAACAAGACAGCTGAGATCACAACCAGCAAAACAGAAAACAAACTGCAGGATAAAATGCTGTTCTGTCTGGTACTGGATTCCGGTGGGAAACACGTCTAGAACGCAGTCTAGCTAGCAGCTTCTCACGTGCGTGCGCACACACAGTTGCTTATTGTTCACTAAGGTAAAGTTTATATACACTGATAGCTATATTTTTTCGTGTCTTTTAATTGTTGAATTTTCCCTATTGATGGTCTATATTTAAAAATCACGGAAAATGGTTTGACTTGGGTAAGTCAACCAAGTTTTGGTTGACTCTTCAATGGTTAGCGATGATGGCAGTGAGGACTTTCCTGATAAGAAGCCCCTCCCGGAAGGGCCACCTGTGAGCAGTGACCCCCTTCCGCTGACTTGCAGAGGGTTAGCGTCTTAAATGGCACCACTGAGGAGAAACTTAAGTGACCTGTGACTGACTTGTCACCACTAAGTGAAAGGCAGTTTAATGACTGTAAAGTACCCATTTCAACAGATCCTTCTCAAGTTCTGAATTGTTAAAAAAGGGAAAAGAGCCGAAACCGGTTTGGCTCAGTGGATAGAGCGTCGGCCTGCGGACTCAAAGGTCCCAGGATCGATTCCGGTCAAGGGCATGTACCTTAGTTGTGGGCACATCCCCGGTGGGGGGCGTGCAAGAGGCAGCCGATCAATGACTCTCATTGATATTTCTAACTCAATCTCTCTCCCTTCCTCTTTCTAAAAAATCAATAAAAAAATAATTTTTTAAAAAAGTGTGCCTTCCTCTTAAAAAAAAATAAAAAAGGGAAAAGGTACTACTAAGTTATCTACGATAGATCCTTATTTTGCAATAAGCTTTATTTGGTTACTTTACTTAACAATCCTTTAGGAATATAATGCACCACCGAAGTATTTTAGGATATATGTGTTTTTCTTGGCACTGAAGCTTGACTGGATTTATGATCAATATTAGAAACACCCATGGAACCAATACTGAAAGTCTGGGCTTTCCCCAGGACGTACCAATGAGCTTGTCATAGTCAACGCCTTTTGCACTGCTCGTCTGCACCGTCCACGGGTCCACAAAATCCTCTTCAGCTTCGGTGGCATCTGGGCCCCTCTCACCCGCAGGTGCCGGGTTGTTTGGGGGGCAGTCAGGCTTATAGTCCTCCCCCATGGCCGCTTTGTAGCTCATCTTTAGTGCTAACAGCTTCTGCACCGCAGAATCAAGTTCATCCTGAACACAGGAAACCGGATGAAGGATGAAGACGTTAACAGTGGCTAACTTTTGCTGAATGTCACTGCTGCCACGTGGCAGGCACTGTGTGAGTGCTTTCACACACATTGCTTCGTTTAGTCTCACAGCAAGCTTGGGAGGCAGGACTCGCTGTCACTCGTTGCACCTTGTGACTCAGAGAGGTGAAGGAACTTGCCCATGGACTCACAGCAAGTGTGGGCTTGATCGCATTCTATTTTTACCTGTCCCTCTAGGGCCACGGATTCCCGCCGAACACGATGGGGATAGACACAGTAACACAGTCTACACTGTTTATGACAGTCACTACACCAAAGAGTCTCAGATCAGATGCAGAGACCACGCGTGACAAGATCCTGTGCTCTACTACAGAGGTCTGTGCTGAGCTTGTTTTTACTGTCTGTGTAGGCTAACAAGAATAGTTACAGAAACCTCAACCGCCATGCCACCAAGGACAATAACAGCAACTCGGACATCATGAAGACAGACAAAGGCCAGGAAGGACTAGGGCTCTCAGGTCACGGCCTGAGGAGGGTCCACGGGAAACAGCTGTGCTGCTGCCCCAAGTGTTTGCCTGTTTGTCGTTTCAGAATAAGCATGAGGAACACAGATGTCAAGCGTCTCTGGTCATTCTGGAACTCTGCTGGCCTCCTCTCCCAGGAGCCCCCCCAGCCGCCCCCGGAAGCCTGGCATTTCAGGGGAGGCCTAATTAGGCAGCTTAGGCATGGACAGCCCTAAGCTCCGCTCCCGTAATGGGCCCGGCTGGCTCAGCTCACAAACATCCACAGTCCAATTTGCTTGCAAGGAAAATACAAATATTTTCATGTGGAGTTTTTACGTAACGTTATAAACAGGACTGCCAGTGGACACACGCCAAGGCTCCCCTCCACTCGGAGAGCCGCTCTGCCAGGCAGGACATCTGCTCTTGTAGGGTGGCTAGCAGACAGATTTGTGTTTCCAACTCTGAAACTATCTAGAATTCACTTAAACCAACCAGAGTTGTGGAATCAGTAAGCCTCCAGACCTCGTACGAGACAGAATGTCTGGGTTAGATGGGCAGGTATGTCTGATTCACCTCATTTCTGCAGTGTTGAGGCTCAGCGCTTACAAAAAAATAAATGTTGGGCAAGCACGACCCACCCAGTGAACTGTGGGAAGAAGGACCTTGCTTGGGAATACACTGCAGTCAATACGCTGCTCTCCCTGGCTGTGCTGACATTTCACACCCAATCTCACCTAACTCTGCTTGCAAGCAGGCGGCTGGATGAAAGCTAAACATTTCACCGTGTCCCTGTTGGAAGGCTGGCTGCAGCCTGCATGGGACTGAGACAGGCAAGTGGGCTCGCCCCGTCTCTTCTTGTCCTCGACCCAACATGCACTGCAACCCTGCAGCAGAATTGAAAAGCTGATGTTCTGAAAAAAGCCAGGCACAAAAGACTATGTACTCCTGGATTATATAAAATAATGAACTAACCAGGGCGAAGGGGTCAGGGTGGAGGCCTCCCTTGGGAGAACAGAGGCAGTGGCCGGGGATGGCTTCCGGCGCTGCCAATGCCGTTTCTGCACGTGGTGGTGACACAGGTGTGGATCTTGTGAAAATCCAGTGAGCTGCCTGCTTATGACCCCGATGCTTTTCTGTATGATGGTGTATTTTGATTTTAAAAGTTTACTTAAAGTAAAAGGAGGAGGAAAAAAAGCTCTGGTCTCTATCCTAACCCGGATGATCCAGTGTCATTTCTGAGTGCTGTTCAAACTGCACACGGCCTCAGCCACTGCCTCCCAGAGTCCCTAGACCCTGACTTACCCCCTGATCCCCAGAGTGTCCTGACTCCCCCCATTCCCCCCACCTCCAGAGCATCCCTGCTTTAATGAGCTGCTGTTGCTAAAAGCAGCGGGTCTCCTCCCTCTGTACATGCCCAGGACCACGGCTCAGACAGATGGCAGACAGCTGGTGAAGGCTCGCAGCACCCGCACTGGAGTTGGCCCAGAGCGGCTATTTTGCTTAAAGGGAATTTCTAAAACATCGGGTGCTTCTATTACAATCATTTTAGGGTTAGATACAAACTTCTGAATTCATTGTTTAACTCTGGTCCCAGTGTGCAACCTCTGCTCTCTCTTACCGAGTGTCAGCTGACTCGGCTTGGTCAAAGACCATGCTTGGAAGAGTCAGGCTACTGTGCTAAGTATAGTTAGTTTGCTAAAATAATGAACATAACTGTAACTAAGAATTACTAATGAAAATATTTATTAAATCTATTCAAATTTAATGTTAAATGGAAAAAATCATGGGTCTATAGAGTCAATAATCAACAGTTGGGTCCTTATTTTAGACTAGAGGCCTGGTGCATGAAATTTAGGTACAGGTGGGGACCCTAGGCCTGGCCAGCCATCAGGGCCTATCAGGGCCATCTTGCTCAGTCCCGATCAGGGCTGGCTGGGGCCTGGGGGCCTGCTGGCCGCTGGCCGAAGGAAGAGGGGGACCATGGGAGGTTTGCCGGCCAGGGGGAGAGATCAGGGGAGGTTGGCTGGCCATGGGAGGTTGGCTGTGGGAGCGCAATGACCACCAGGGGGCAGCTCCTGCATTGGGCATCTGCCCCTTGGTGGTCAGTGCGCGTCATAGCGACTGACCAACCAGTCGGTCATAACGGTTGCTTAGGCTTTTATATATACAGATTCAAAAAATTTTAACCTTATCTACTGAGCCCTACCTGGTGTGTAAACCTCTTTTTGTGACAAAACTCCCTTTTTTTGATATCACTTTCTTTCAGTATTTATTTCTTTTACAATGTCATGGTTTATTTGGGATCCAAAGAATCTGAAAAGGTTGACACAGCTGCTGTGGACATTTTCAAAACTAAGATCACAGGGGTTGGCAGATCACACTCTGAGACCCACGCCAAGCACAGCAAAGGATCTCCCTGCAGTAACCCCAGGAGGACAAAGGAAAGAGGAAGAGGACACCAGCAGCTGGATTTCAGAAGCTGGGAAGCGGACGGACGATATAACTGGCTGAATACGTGAGAACAAATGCTTGGATGTCCTGGAAATACTGGACAGCAACTGGACTTGGACGGTGTGGAGTCCCCAGGAGACTGGGGCGCCAGTGGCCTCAGGTGCTTAAGGAAGTGAGGGTGAAGGGGGCTACAAAAACAAGAGAACTGGCTGAAAGCCTGTTTCATAAACAGTTATTCAGACTTCTATCCTGGACTCCTGACACAGCTGAGTGAGTGCCTCTGCCCCCAGCCCAAGGCTTAGTGTCTAGCGAGGGAGAGTGAAAGGGGTCCATTCCTGGGGCTCTCTGCCCGGCAGGGGCAGCACACTGGGAATAGGGAGCTTTGGGGAAGAATCACCCAGCCCAGCTTCTCCGTCCTACTCAGAGGCACGATGCTGGCACCAGGCCTGCACTCGGGATAGCAGAGTGCAGGACCCCCTCTGGGGACTCGACTAATCTCGAAGAAGAGACCTGAGGACCCTGACAGTGAAAGTTCCCAACAAAGGGGAGCAGCCTGTTGGTCGCCAGGGAAGGGAAACTGCACCAATCAGCTCCCCCATGTGCACAAAGACCAGCCAGCGTCTCTACTTCCTTTTGGAACACCAGGGCTAGCTGAGTACCAGCCGGCACTTGAGGGTTGCTTCTAATGTGAAGGGCAGAAGAAAATGGAGTTTATAAAAGGGCAGAGAACATCAGGGAAATGATCCCAAGATCTCAGAGATAAAAGGACACTGAATTTATAAAGTAAGAGCAGGGCCTTATGAGGAAAGGAATATTCGGAGATTTAATGAGCTCTTGGAAGTTGATAATCATGGGGTAAGTGAGAAACCACAGGAGGGTCAGAAGCTGAAAAAACACCTGAAAGAAGAACGGAATAAAAATAAGAAAACTAAGTAAAAAAATAAGATCAGAGGACCTGCCTCTGAATTTAAAAAAATCAGCCAAGAAACAGAAAACAGAAGAGATAAAAAAAATACTATCACTTCTGAGGTTTAAATCTCATGAACTTCTAGTTTGAAAGAGCACTGAGCAAGCACCCATCCCAAGAAACTTCAAAACACAGGCACAAAGAGATCCTGCAATCGCCCAGCGAGATAGAACAAAGGAACCACCCGGATCTCCACAGCAACCCCAGCAACAGGGCTTCAGAGATGAAGGGAATCCACTTCCACTTTCGATTTCTATACCCAGCATTGTTATCAAATGTTAGGTAAAACAAAGATACTTTCAGACTCTCTGAGAGCCCTCAACATTCTTTCCTTGGCAGTGATTTTTTCAGAAACCACTGGAGGATTTGTGCTGCCCAAAGAGAGCTCACCTCGAGAAGACTCAGGTTCAGGAAACAGGGACCTACGGGGAGGTGAGGGAGCCCTGGTGGGCAGCGAGGAGAGCCTACGGTGGGCAGGGTGGGGGGCGAGCTGCCAGTCCAGGACAAAGTAGCGGGAAGGTCTGGGAGAGACCTTGATTGACGTGTTGATGTGATGTGAATTTCCCGGGGAAATTCACCCAACCGAGGGAGAGCTTGGACCCATTATCGTGAGTCCATAAAAAAGCCAAGCAAAAATAAATCAAAATAAATTAATCAAGGCCAGAGAAAACAAAGCTGGCCAGGAAAGGAAAAGCCCTCTGTATACTCAGTGGGTCTGCTGGTAGCATTGCCATGGTTAGAATAAAGTCAATGCTAGCATCGACCAAGGGACTCAGGTATCAGGAGACGGAGGGATGGAGAATGTTTGTGCAAGTGCTAACTCCTCATTTTCCAGTGATAGCCTTCGACTGGGCAATCAACCAGGAGCAATGTAATAAGCGTAGTTGTTTAGAGATATGGGAATTATATATTAAAAGAAGCAGCTAAGAGAATTGAAAATACAAAGGAACCTAATTTCTCAAACTTAATTTGTTTCGGAAGGCTGTTTGAGAAGTGATTTGTTTGAAAATGGAATCATTTTTCCCATTAGAAGTAATGAAAACTGAATTAATCAGTCCCAGGCCCCAAATGATTCCTTTTCTTATATACAGTACGTTTCTAATGTATTGTTTATAAGTAAACACTACTTTTCTTAAATGTATCAAACCACCCCTTAAACGGATTTTTCACGTCTCACTGCCTGGGAAATGCTATCACGCTAACTCCTCTTTGTTTACCCGGTACCAAGAGGTTTTCTCTCTGCTCAGCTGATTGTGATTGCAGGTTTGTGAGCACTTTCATACCCTTAGCAACATTAGCACTGTTGATGGCCTGTTTATGTTTTAAAATTGTGCTAATCATCGATTTCTACAGCAACAAAAGCGTTCTCTCCTTTATTTGTTGCCCGAGACACTTTTTATCATGTTGAGGTATCAGCATGAAAGGGTTGTCAGGTCAAAAATGAAGTTTTGGTTTGACAACCGAGACTTTTTTTCTGTGAACAACTAACTTAGTTGAGAACCAAATTGTTCCAGATGAGAGACATTCAAGAAACGGGATTTGACTGTACGTGTTTCTGGGAGCAGGAAATGAGGATGGGCAGGTGGATGACTGCCGTATTTCACTGGCTTTTCTTTACCTCACATCCTATATAATAAAGAGGTAATATGCAAATTGACTGTCACATTCTCACAAATGATGGCTGCCTATGACCAGGCTGGCAGGGGGTTAGTCAGGGACGTCCAAATGACTGAACAGCATACTGCATGGGGCAACTAGGCCAGCTGGGGGGCAATTAGGCTGGCAGGGGAGGCAGAGAGGGGCAACTTAGTTGGCGGGAGGGCAGTTGGGGGTGACCAGTCTGTCAGGGGGAGTTATTGGGGGTGACCAGGCCAGCAGGGAATGGGGGGCAGTTAGGGGCAATCAGGCTGGCACCCAGAGGCAGTGAGGGGCGATCAGGCTGGCAGGGGGAGGTGGTTAGGGGTGACTAGGCAGGCAAGCAGGTGAGCAATTAGGAGCCAACAGACCAGGATTGTGAGAGGGCTGTCCACCTGCCAGGATGGGTCCTAAAGCAGCAGTAGGACATCCCCCAAGGAATCCAGGATTGAAGAGGGTGCAGGCTGGGCTGAGGGGAACCCCCCTCCGCATGAATTTCGTTCACTGGGCCTCTAGTGCATCAATAATGCTGATAAAGGAGAAGACAAATGTAAGATTATAGCCAATATAGTTATAGTCAGTCACTGAGAGCACAGCCAGCGCTCAGGGAACACAATCCAACAGACTCTGCTGTGCCTGGGGGAAGAGCCCAGCAAAAGCACCCACCTTGGCCGCCTGCCCGGCTTTGAGGGCTCTCACGCGCTCTCCCTGGGCAGCTATGCTGTTGAACAGCTCCAGCGGGGAGGCACCCGCCTGCTCGTCCGCCATCTCCAAAGACCTGGGCTTACAGCGGGGCGATGGGAGAGTGGCTCAGCGGTCCTGACACACTGTGGGAGAAGAGGAAGAGAAGGAGGCAGAGATTAATAAACGGTTGCAGCTGTTTTCTTTTCTCTATCTAGTTCTTTTTTCCCAAAAGGGTTGAGGTTGAGTCATAGGGTGTGCCCCACGCAGGGCCCAGGACAGAGGAAGAACTGTGTTTGCTGAGGGGCAAACACCAAAGGGCTTTACTGTCCCCACCTTTAACAGCCCCAAACATATCTGTCAAATTGCTCTTTACTCTTTTAATTGCACTGTGGACATGTTCTCAGACCTTGGCTGCTCTGACCAACCTACGGCTGAACAAATGGCTTCCTGGCTGGCCAGCTGCTCGGTTCTCAGACGCGCAAGGTCTCTGGTAGAGGGCGGGGCCTTACCCTGCTGGGTTCCAAATGAGGTAAGAACTATATATAACCAGTCATTAGACATGCTGCTTTACTTAACAACAAAACTTTGAAGAAGTACCTAACAGTCATTATTTACTCTTAACCTTGAAGGGGGTTGGGGGGCAAGGGGAGGCCACCCGATGCTACTGATAAGGTTGGCCAGATCAGTCCCCTCCTGGGTCAGTCACTTCCCCTTTCTGAGGGTCAGTTCCTCATCTATGAAGTACACCATCAGGAACCTCTGCACCTCTCCCAGGGGCTGCTATGAGAAAAAACGAGAAAAAAGGACGTGGTGACATTGTGTAAACTGTGAAGCAAGAACTAAACCCAGCAGGAGCACTGTGCGTGAGGGTTCCAGGGCTGGCTGAGCCCTGGCCCCACCCGTAGCTGCTGCTACACCTAGAACACGGAGGCTGACAGGAGGCCACGACAGAGCGGCTCTCCCAGCACTTCTGAGCACTTTATACATATTAATTCACCTGAGGCTTGTGAGCTAGATTTATCTCCATTTCACAGATGAGCACACTGAGGCACAGAGAGGTTAAAAACTTTCCCAACTGCCGAAACCGGTTTGGCTCAGTGGTAGAGCGTCGGTCTGCAGACTGAAAGGTCCCAGGTTCGATTCTGGTCAAGGGCATGTCCATTGGTTGCGGGCACATCCTCGTTGGGGGGTGTGCAAGAGGCAGCTGGTCGATGTTTCTCTCTCATTGACGTTTCTAGCTCTCTCTCTCTCCCTTCCTCTCTGTAAAAAATCAATAAAATATATTAAAAAACTTTCCCAATTTAACACACCAAGTAAGTGATACAGACGGGATACAAAGTGACGCAGTTTGATCCGAGAGCCCACACTCTCAACTATTTCCCACAGGTTACTGAAATATGATAGCAATCATACTTGGGTAAAAACTGCTGTTTGAATTTTAACCTAGCTATCTGACTTCGACCTTCGATTACTTGCTTAAACAATAGGGTAGTTACAGGAGACTGACTCCCACTGACTCAGTAGCTTCAGCGGTAGAAACTATAAATAACCTTTAGAGATTAACCTCTGAGTTCTGCTTTTGCATTATGGGCAAGATAGGGCCACATTCCAATGTTTCCAGCCTTTAGAGTTTAGAACAAAGGGAAATTTGTGTGTTTTGAAGCTTTAAAAAGGATTGCCTACAGGTGGATCAGTGCTGTGTGGGGCCCACCTGCGTGTGGTGCTCCTGGCCAGTATTTCAATAAACCCTTGCCTGCTTTTTTAAAATCAATCTTCAGCCTCAGGTGGTCTTATTTTGAACCCAGGGTTCGACCCCACAACAGTTACCTGCCTGGAACGAGTCTCAGCTCCTCAAATGTGAAGTGTAACCGGCATCGTAACACTAACTGCAGGCCGGTGTGGGTAAGTGCGATAATGCAGGGAAGCAAACAAATCTAGTCCAGAACTGGCCCCATGGTGGAGGGTTAATGAATGACTACTTTGTTTGTTAATTAAAAAATTCTTTTCTGGCCCTGATGCGTGTGGCTCAGTTGGCTGAGTGTCATCCCATACACCAAAAGGTTGCCGGTTCCATTCCTGGTCAGGGTACACGCCCAGGTTTTGGGTTTGATCCCAGTAAAGGTGTGTGCCAGAAGCAACTGATCTCTCTCTCTCCCCCTCTTCTTTATCTCTCTCTCTCAAATCAATAAAAACATATTAAAAAAATGTTCCCCTAGTAACTCTATGAAACAAACACATATTGAGGGGTGATTTACTTTTATTTATCCATTGCTAAATATTTGTTTCAAAAGTATGTAAATCTCACCAAAACCATTCTTTGTGTAATCAGAGACCACAATACTGAAGCCACGATGGGCATCTTCCCCTTTCTGGCAGACAACCACCTCAATTCCAGAAAGGGAAGCTTGGTGAGATAACAAACTGATATAACAAAGCTCAGGGAAGTCTGTAAAAAAGGGGAAGAAATGATGAAGAACCTTCTGACAGGCACTAGAGAGGAGAAATACTCAGGACGATATCAAATAGCAAAGTGAAGAAAATTACTTCTAGCCGCAAGTGATCAAATATCATGTGCAGGCACTTTACACATGATCCCGAATTTCCCCAACTTTCAAAGCTGGCCTCACAGTTCAGTAAGTCCTCATGTAATGTCACCGATAGATCCTGCCATTTTAACCAGTTAACTGCCACGATATTTTGAATTTAATTAAAAAAGGTCCGCAGCTTGCGTCCATAGATGCTTAGGGCGTACAAATGGTTAAGCAAAATGACTCAGAACCAATTTTATCCTAGGGTAATTGATGTAAACAAGAGTTAAGTTCCTACAGCATCTCATCAACATTATCAGTCAAATTCTAAAGCCTGTGAGTAGGACCAAAATCAAGTACAGGTGGCAATTACCCTTACACATTCCTAGGGAAAGAGCCAGGTAGAATGACTGGCTGATCCCTGGACAGCCAATCTCCCCTGCAATGGAGCAGCTCACTGCAAGCGATTACCCAGACAAACTGGGCCTGCAGTTAGGGCCCAAGTTTTGGGAAGAAAACACATGTCTTTAAATATCAGAACCCCATTTCAGAAGAGGCACGTGGGAACTAAATCCGACTGAGGGAAAGATGAGGTCTCCCTGCTCTTGTGATCACAAGCCAGTTACTCACGGCATGGGAATCCCCACGCTATAAATCGTGTGTGTGTGTGTGTGTGTGTGTGTGTGTGTTTCTGATGCAACTTTGTGAGTGAGTACATCAGGAATGATCAGAGACAAGGAGAACGGAGCTACCACTTCTCTCATTTCATGCACTCACCCATTTGCCACTGCTTCTCCCATCTAGTCAATATCCTCCTTTAGTTCTTTGTTAGCTAACTTTAAGAATTAAGTTTACCTCCAGAGGTTTTTAACCCTGAGTTTGGAATTACCTCTGGAATTACATCACTATTTGCATGCACATTGGTATAAATGGGGTTCTAAGTAGAGTATCCAGGTTTCATTGCTTTTTCAAAGGGGTTCTGAGATGCCAAAAGGCTAAGGACCATTGTCTTAAGTGTTAACCACATAAACTGCAAATAGGACTTTGAATCTTTTTTTTTAAGGAAAGCTGCTCGCTCTATTAAACCAAGCCTATAATCTAAAACAAAGAAATGAAGCTATAATCTGTGAAGTCATCTACTACCTCCTCTAAAAAGGTACTGGGAGTGTCAAGACCATTATGGCATACTTCCCAGTGGACCACAGCACACCTTGGAGACAAAGCTAAAAGGCTGTGAAAAATTAACTCTTTCTAAACAACATGGATCTGGTGCTTATTTTTTAATTATTATTATTTATTTTAAATCAATCTTTATTGTTCATATTATTACAAAAGTTCCTCATTTTTTCCCCCTCCACCAGGTTCCCACCCCACCCTCTGCCCTTTCCCCACCCCCCATTGTCCTCATCCGTAGGTGCACAGTTTATGTTCAGTCTCTTCCCGCATCCACCACTCCCCTTTTCCCAGAGAATTGTCAGTCCACTCCCCTCCCGTATCTCTGATTCTATTATAATCAACAGTTAATATTGTTCATCAGGTTTTTTTAATTTCCTTTTTTTTTTAAATTAATAAACTTTTATATTTTTAAGAATAAATTTTAAAATCTAATAATTTTAAACCTTGTTTTTTCTGCCCTGGGAACTGAGAAGCAAACTTGTTTAAATGTAAACTTGCTCTTGGGCTATCAAAAGGCATAGTCATTCAAGTGTAAATGGACACATTGTTTAAAGATAGCTGCTGGCTGGAATTGGCTTACTTGTTCTGGGTGGGAAAGGCATGTCTCTCCTTTCTCCATTAAAATTACGGTGTTAGCTTTAAAACCTCTTTTTGGCAAGAGACCTTAAACTTTCAGAACTTTAAATTTTTCAGGTAGCAAATCAATTACTTTAGCATTTTCTCAAATCAATAATACCTCCACATTCCCAAGGATACCCTTCAAACAAAAGACACATCCAAATAGATCAACCAACCTCATCCAGACCCCACAGCTGGTGCTCATTTTGAAAGGTTTCATTGTCGTGGGGGAGCATAACTGGACCTGAGGAAACTGGGATGAAAAGAATCACAGAGCCAAAGCCGGTGTGGCTCAGTGGATAGCGTCAGCCTGAGGACTGAAGGGTCCCAGGTTCGATTCCAGTCAAGGCCATGTACCTTGGTTGCGTGCACATCCCCAGTGGGTGATGTGCAGGAGGCAGCTGATGGATGTTTCTCTCTCATCAATGTTTCTAACTCTCTATCCCTCTCCCTTCCTCTCTGTAAAAAATCAATAAAGTATATTAAAAAAAAAACAACGAATAAGCTGTAAGCCTGGCAAAAGATGGCAGGCAGTACATACCTGTTCTGAGCGAGACACTGCAGAGGTGGCCACCGGAGCAGTGGAGACTCCCAGTGCCGCAGGCTCTTCTTTTATAGCCTCCCCGCTCTTACTTTCAGTTTCCTTTTCAAAAAAGCCCCTTTATTCTCTTTTCTTCCTGTTTACCCCACCCAGCAACCATTTGCAGGCGTTTCTAGTAAACCACCCAGTTTCTCTTAAACACTTGAGCCTCTTGACCAATTCCCGACCAGACAGTCCAATCAGGAGTTTTGTGTGTGTATGTGTGTAGGGGGGGCGGGTGGAGACCAATGAAACCCTCTCGAGAGCCCAACTATTAGCTGGTCATTGCATCAGCCACCCCATACGGCACGCTGGCCTCCACATAACCTCCTCGCCCGCTTCCCGTCTCACACCCTCAGTTTCAGAGTCAGTGGGGGGCGGAACGGAGGACTGTACATGCCCTGGGCCCCTGGGCACGGGCCCCGGTGCAGCGACGGGGCGCAGGGCGGTGGAAAGAGCAGTCCTGGGGTCACGCCGACGGACCGGGGTTTCAAAGCCAGCTTGGCATTTTTTGATTTCAAAAACCTTGGGCAAGTCAGGTTACCTCTGCTCCATCCTCAGTTTCCTCTTCTGTGAAATGGGCACAAAGGAGCCTCCTTACTTTACCGTGGAGGGGACTAGGGGTGATGTTATAGGCAAAGCCCCTGGCACGGGGCAGACACTAGAGGAGGAGAGGATGAAGGGTCGGCGCCTGCGGGAGCTGGCCACAGGCCGGGTGGGCGGCGGCGGGGAAGGGGGCGAGGGGCGTGGCGGCAGGAGCCGGGCTCTCGGGGTACCTCGGTCCCGGCGTGCAGGCGGCTCCGGGAGGGCGGGCCATCAGTCGCCGCCCCGACTTCCCTCCCTCTTTCCCTCCCTTCCTTCCTCACTTACCGGCCCATGCGGGCCTCTCGGCGCCGCCGGTTCCGCGTCTAGGCGTCTCCTAAGCGTCCGTGGAAACGCCGTCCGGCCGGAAGCACTTCCGGTCCGGCTGCGCTACCATTGGCTGTCCTCGCGGGGGCGGGACGCAGGCCACAGGTGATTGGTTGGCCGCCTCGGCGCTGGCGGAACAAGGCTCGGGGGCGGAGTGCAGGTGGGACCAGCTCCGCCGTGACCGTCTCCGGGAGAACCGAGCTCTTCCGGTGTGTGTGTGCGGTGAGCGGCGGGCCTGGGGCGGGAGGGTGTGCACCCGGCGGCGGCGCGAGCCCTCCGCGCCCTCCTCGCGGGCCTCTCGCCGCCGCCGCTCTCCTCCGCCTCATCTCCGCTCCTTCCGAACGCGCCGCGCTCGGGATCCACCCTTACCTCTCGCTCTTGACAGCCCGGCTAACTCCCGTTCATTCTTCAAAACCCACCCGCCTCTGGTCGTATCTTCCTTCTTATCTTCATTAGTCCGTGGCCTCCGGCATAGGATCCGCGTTTCGTGTTTAATCTCTGGCCACATCAGACCCAGCACAAAGCTTGGCCCAGAGTGGGCAATCAGGAGGTGTTTTTTGAATGAGAACGTCCTGTTTCTTTACTTTCTCTGTGGCCCCTCCCACCAGGTGCTGGGGATCAAACAGTGAACAAAACACGAAAACTCCGGTCAGGCCGGCGAGGCTCATTGCCACTACCTCGTTCCTCCCGTGACCTTTCCTTTTCTTCTAGCTGTACCTCTTCCCCTTTGTTTAATCACCCCGTCTTTCCACGAAAAATTTTCCTTCCCCCTCGCTTTTTGCCTTAGAAACATAAAAACCTATTCTTAGAAACAAACACATTCTCCTAAAATTTGTTTGACCCACCGGCTCCCCATTGTTGCCCGTTTTCTTTGAATCAGCTTGGTTTCCTTCTCTCTGACCCCACTTGATTGGATTTGTTCTGTCTCGCCATCTGCTCCCTGACCTCCTGGGAGCATTGTTCAGCTGTCACCTGTCCTAGGCCTGCCTCAGCCCCCGTCAATGCAACCCCAAACCGCTGCCACCTCTCTCTTTTACTTCTCTCCTTATGATTTCTCACCACCGACACCCCACATTTCAGTGATCATGATCTGTTTCTCCCCACTGGCATGTGAGCATGGTGGGGGCAGGGCATAGTTTCCCTGGTGCCTACTGTGGGGCTTGGCGAGTAGCCCGCTCTCCATCAGTGTTTGCTGAATGAATGAAAGGTACATAAAGCAGGTAGTATTGGCATCCCTGCCGTCCACCCTCCTGCATCATTCCATCCTTGCTGCCTTGTCTTGTTAGGAAGTGGGGCTAGGGGGCCCCAGTCCCACCCCTCTCCGATCTTTTGCTGTAGACCTTGTCTTTAATTCTGCCGTGGGCTTCTGTGAGGGAACCACTGTGGAGGGCCTGGTGGGTAAGAATCCATCCTAATGGCCAAGCACAGGCGCCCTGCCCTGGGGGTGGGGACCTGGTGGGTTCCCTTTGACAGGAAGCAATGGGGCGCTGTGCACAGCCGTTGAGATGTCTGATCAGGATGGGCCTCAGGATCACGATGGGTATTTAGAGAACAGAAGTGCCAACTCATCCATGGTGCTCAGTTCCATTAGTGTATGGTTAGTCCACTACGTTAGATTAGTTCCATGTGAGACGGGCTGGCCTGTTTTAGGAATTTTCTTTAGACGATGGCTTTGTGTATGGATTAGGCTGCAGGTGAGGGTGGGATTTTGGGAGGAGGCAGATGACCTAGCTTGTTTGGGGTGAATGGCATCCTTTGGGGGAAAGGCGTGGAAGGGGTGGGGTGTTTGATTCCAGGGGGACTGTGGGATCCCTCTCTAGGGGAGGACAGGCTGTCTGGAATGGTTTGACTGATGACCCAGAGGGACTCCTCTGGCCCCGACCTAACCAGGCGCAGGGGAGGAGGAGTTCAGAGCGGTTTGTGAAGGAGGGAGGGCGCACTGGGCTTTGTCCGAAGTTGGTCCTTGCTGAAGTTTTCCATGCTGCTCCACCGCGCCCTCTGCTGTCCGAGACGGGGCGTTTCCAGCATCCTTGTTTTCCTCTTGAGGCTAGTTCCTGTTAACAGCACAGAACTGAACTCCAGATGGAATACTTCTTTCTAGAAACTAATTGGTAACCGTTTCGTCATGTATGACGGTTCAGAATTTTAGGAAAATCTTTTTTTAGGAAGGGGAAACTCCCTGCTGTGTGAGTCAGTGTGTTGGAGTGAAACTGGCAGATTTGGATGACACCCTCAGCACCTCCGCCTTGGCTTGTGGGTCTGTCCCTCCAACTGGCTTAGAGTGGAGATGGGATATCTGGGGGAGAGCGTTCCAGAGAGAATACAAGGAAGGACTGGAGCCCAGGAAGAAGGCAAAGGTGAGGGTAGCACGCTTTCCCCACTGGTGGGTCTTTCCATATCAGGGTTTTCAGACCTAACCTCATCCCTGTTGATGAGTGAATGGCTGGGAAGCTGCAGGCCCTTTATATTGGGTCGGCAGCTAAGTAATTGCGGATTTTTTAAAGAAAATCAAAGACAATTTTTTCATGGAACTAAATAACTTTATTCTGTAATGTATTGCCCATTTTGATCAATGACCTTTTGCCATCTTTCAGGCAGCATCATAATCCCACGTTCAAAAAACTTCTGGTTTTTATTAGCAAAAAACTGAATCAGGTACGATTTGACATCATCATCATTATTGAAATTTTTACCATTCAAGGAGTTTTGTAAAGATCGAAACAAAAAGTAATCAGATGGTGCAAGGTCAGGACTATATGGTGGATGTGGCAAAACATCCCAACCAAGCTCCATTAATTTTTGCCGAGTGACCAAAGTTGTGTGTGGCCTTGCATTGTCATGATGGAATACAACACCTTTTCGATTTGTCAATTTGGGCCGCTTTTCTTCAACTGCATTGTTTAATTTCGTTAGTTGTTCAATGTAGACATCAGAATTGATCGTTCGGTTGGGTGGTAAGAGTTCAAAGTAGACAATTCCTTTGTAATCCCACCAAACTGATAACAAAACCTTCTTTTGATGAATATCAGCTTTTGATGTTGTTTGAGTTGGTTCACCTGGCCTGCTCCACGATCTTTTCTGCTTGATATTGTTGTAAACAACCCATTTTTCATCACCAGTTATCAGTCGTTTTAAAAATGGATCATTTTCATTACGTTTCTTTAGCAAATCGCAGCTGCTAATGCTTTGCGTTAACTGTGATTCTTTCAGTTCGTGAGGAACCCATGTATCGAGTTTTTGAACATAGCCAAGTTGTTTTAAGTGATTTTCAATGCATGTATGTGATACATGAAGCTTCTCTGCAATCTCACGTGTTGTACTGTGACAGTCCGAATTGATTATTGCTTTGATTAGGGCGTCATCAACTTCAACTGGACGACCAGAGCGTTTTTCATCTTTCAGTGAAAAATCACCAGAACGAAATTTGGCAAACCAATTTTGACACTGCCGTTCTTTTAAGGCTTTGTCACCATAAACAGCACATAACTTTTTATGAGCTTGCGATGCGTTTTTCCCATTGAGGAAATAAAAAAGCAAAATATGACGAAAATGTTCCTTTTGATTTTCCATTTTTTAACGAACGCCAAATGAAAACTACAAAACAGATCAAAAAACTTTTTTTACTGATTAACAGCTGAATAGCCAACTATCAAATAACAAAATGTTTTACATTTGTACTACGTCTGCAAACCTAAAAATTCAACTGAAGCCATATATGTGTGAAACCCGCAATTACTTAGTTGCCGACCCAATACATCTGTCTTTGCAAACATATGCAGGTATTTGTGTAGGATGCAGTTCTAGAGTGGGGATACTGCAGTAAAAATGATATATGTTTCAATTTACTTTATTTTTTATTTTTAAAATATATTTTATTGTTTTTTTACAGAGAGGAAGAGAAAGATAGAGAGTTAGAAACATTGATTGGAGAGAATCATCGATCAACTGCCTCTTGCACATTCCCTACTGGGGACATGCCCGCAACCCAGGTACGTGCCCTTGACCGGAATGGAACCTGGGACCTTTCTGTCCGCAGGCCGACGCTCTATCCACTGAGCCAAACCGGTTTCACTATGTTTCAATTTGTAATACTCGTAGGTACTCCCCAAATTGCCCTTCCAAAAGTTTCTTATTTTTAAAATTATTATGATGTTTTACATTTTTAATTTTTATTAAGATACCATTGACATATAACATTGTGCAAGTTTAAGAAATACACGTGCTGATTTGGTACATTAATATATTGCAATATGAGTCCCACCATAGCATTAGCTAACAACTCTCTTACTCCCCATAGTTATCCTTCCTTTTTCTTTTTTTGTGGTGGAAAGGTTACCAGCATCTGGGTCAGTTGGCTGGCACTTCCTGGTTCTTACTCCTTTTTTTCTTTTGTATTGAATTTTTTGGGATGACATTGGTTAATAAGTTTATATAGTTTCAGGTATACATTCTATAATACATAGAATAATATAAATACCATTATATATCACCTATAAATATCATTTGTTTATTACACCAACAGGCATCTTTCAAGTCCCGAGTCTTTCTGTCCAGGCATCGTGTCTACAGGTACGTGGGTCCTATTTTATGTCTTTCAATAAAGCTTTTGTTTTCTTCATGTAGGTCTTGCTAATTTTTTTTTTTTTTGGGGGGGGGTGTTAAATTTATTCCCATGTTTCCATGGGAAAATGACCCCTTCTAATTAATTATGCCTGATGTACAGAAAAGCCCTCATGCTTTGTGTGTGTGTTTATTCTTACGGTTTTTTCTGTCTTAGATTTGCTCGATGGCATGTTTTCTTTAATTTCGCCTGGCGGTACCTGTCCTTCCACGCATGTTTTCTGACACCTGACTTTGGTTTTAGGTAGTTTGCCCTCGGAGGACAGCAGGAAACGGTGTCTTCAATGGCTTCATTGGTGGCTTATGAGGACTCGGACTCCGAGGCCGAGAGTGAGCCTGCGGGAAGCGTGGACGCTGCTGGCCAGAGGAGGGACTCCGGTGATAGGGTCCAACCTCATGGCCAGGGTTTCGCGCCGGGAGTCCTGGCCGGGACAGGAGGCATGCCGCCCGCAGAGCACGGTTCCTGCGAGGACCCAGCCGGCCAGCGTCTCCCACTGGCTCGGCTCTGGAGGACCCCAGGATCTTGCCCCAGCCAGAGGCTACAGTGGCCCAGGACAGAGCCCCAAGTCACCTTCCCCACCAGCGAGCCTCCTCGTCCTTCCCTGTGCGCCAGCCACGCTCCCGCTGGCCATGTGCCCTGGGCAGCCGCCCGCGGTAAGCAGGTGAGACTCTCCTGGGGAACTTACGACCCCCCCGAGCCACCTTCCCATGCCCGACCCAAATCGGAGCCCCCAGGAAAGAGTGGCAGCTCTCTTCAGAAGAAAAGGCCAGAGGACTGCATTGTACCCTACACCCCGAAAAGACTGAGGCACTTGCAAGCACTAAGCACAGAAACAGGCAAGAACAAAGATGCGGAGGCCCAGGGTCCTCTGCGCGCCCCCCGCCCTCTGTGCACGGCCCCCCACGTGTCCGAGTTCATCCAGCCGTACCTGGGCGCCCCGTATAAGGAGACCCTGATTTCCCAGAGGGTGCTCTTCTACCTGCGAGGCCACAAGGGCCCCGTCAGCAGCATCCAGTGGTGCCCCGTCTTCTCAAAGAGCCACCTGTTCCTCTCGGCTTCTCTGGATAAAACCTTCAAGGTAAGATGTGAGCGGAACTGCTCTTTTACTCTCAGGACTGAGCTGCCGGGATGTGTTATCCTTCAAAGCAGTGACGTGGGGGGCTTACAGGCGAATCATTTATTTTGGGGACTTCTGTAATTCTCTTTGGTGCATTCAGGAGCAGGTTCTCGTGGGTCCATTCAGCCCAGTGCTTCCCTGGCACTCCGCCGCATGCTGGTCCTCCTCCCCGCAGGGCCCCTGAGGACATCCAGACACACTGGCCTCCAGGGAGGATGTGGTTGCCAGGCGAGAGCAATCAGAGGGAGAGGGAAGCAGCCAGGGCCGAGCCCCGTGCACTCGGGACAGCTTCTGGGACTCCCGTGGAGTGCTGAGCGATGCCAGCTCTGTGCCAGGTGCTGTGCCAGACGCAGGGGGCACAGACGTAGACAGACCTGGTCCCTGGCTTCAGGGCACGCACGCTGTGGTAGCAGCTGCAGGTGCGTGGCGA
Source organism: Pipistrellus hanaki (assembly GCF_964339955.1). Lineage (NCBI taxonomy): Eukaryota > Metazoa > Chordata > Mammalia > Chiroptera > Vespertilionidae > Pipistrellus > Pipistrellus hanaki. Next base: position 6,118,644 of record NC_140503.1, read on the forward strand.
GGCACCCAGAATCCTGGGCCCAGGGCTGTGAGGACCAGACCCCAGCCGGCCCTCCAGCGGGACACATGAGTGCTACAGGAACCCATGGGGAGGGGTGGCCTCCGGCCTGGGAGGGCCTGTGAAGGCTTCAGAAGCGGGGTGGTGCCCTTGGTGAAGGGGGGTGGGTGGGAGGGCGTTCTTGGCTCTCAGCATGGAGGCCATAAGGGGCCCGAGGCTGGGGGAGTAGGCAGGAGCCACACCAAGGAGGACTGCGGTGGCCTGTTGGAAACTTCCGGTTTTGTGTTGTTATTTATTGATTTTAATGTTGATGTGTCCTGAAGCAATGCAGACTGGCAGTAAGCAACCCCCACGGCACAGGCGGATAGTGTGACAGGTGTGTCCCACCTGCCTGGCACCTGTCTCGGCCCCTCCCAGCTGCACTCGGTGTCCCTCCTTGCTCTCCTTGGCACCACCCAGCAGAGCATGTGTGTAGGAGGGGCCAAACAGATTTGAACTGAAGCTTCCTGGAGAGAGAATGGTTTTGGCGTTGGGGTGACATGGCTTCCCATCCAGTGTTGCTGGGGAGCAGCGGGTCCGCTGGCCTGGCCTGTGCCCTCCATCCGGTGTGTGTGTTCTGGAAAGGGATCATCGTACCCGTGTGTGTGATCACGTGAGAGAAACGCTCCCAAAGCCCTGGCACAGGGCTGGGTGCCCCGTGGGTGCCCCATGGGTGCTCCACACATGTCTCTCTTCCCCTCTGTTCTCCTCAGAGTTCTGGAACCAGCCTGTTCAGGACGCTGTCTCTGCGAGCTCATTTTTGAGCTTTTTCCCTAGGGAGGCACTTTCTGGGGTGAGGAAAGGAAGCCCGCCCACCGCGGACTCTCTGATGGGAGCCGAGTCCCTGGGGTCGTTTTTAAGGGGCCAGTTTGAGTTCTGACCCGACTTGTCTGTGTGCTTTTCAGGCAAGGCTGGTGGAGGTATGCGGGGCCGTTGTCACGTTCGGGCTTCAGTTTGGAGCCCAGGTGTTTCCACGCAGGTCCGTGGCGCTCTTCCTGCGAGGCAGAGGCCCTGAGGCTTCCGGCCTCCTGGCCTCCTGCTGTGCATTGTCACATGCTTGGTTGGTCCCACAGTCCCGGGGCTTCTCAGCTCTCCTTCCTGAGAGTCTGTGCCCACGAGGGGTCTGCGTAGGGTCTGTGCATGGCCAGGCAGTGACCGGCAGGCCCCAGAGGTGGTCTGGAGTTACAGTGATCTGGGCTCGGGGTTCATTGCCATCCTCAAGAGCTTTGTGACCTTGAGCAAGGCACTTAACCTCTCTGAGCCTGTTTCTTTTTTCTTTCTTCCTTTCTTTTTTCTTTTCTTCTTCTTCTTCTTTTTTTTTTTTAATAGAGAGAAAGGAAGAGGGATAGAGAGCTAGAAATGTCAATGAGAGAAACATCAACCAGCTCTGCACACCCCCTGCCGGGGATGTGCCCGCAACCAATGTACATGCCCTTGACCGGAATCGAACCTGGAACCTTTCAGTCCGCAGACCGACACTCTATCCACTGAGCCAAACCGGTTTCGGCTCTGGGCTTGCTTCCACCTCTGTAGAACAAGCTTATGAATTGTGTGGCTGGGGCTTCTCAGGTGGGACAGATGCCCAGGTGCCATGTGTCTAAAGCACCCAGTCTGACGCTGGGCGCGTGGGGAGTCTTGTGGAGGGTATTGTGGTCACAGGCGGGCCACCCGAGGGATGCGGGCAGCCCCTTCCTAGTATGTGGAGGGAGGGGCGGTCTGGCAGATGTTGACAGCAGTATGGAGGAGGAAGCGAGCTTGCGGAGGGCTTGAGGGACTGCAATGTTAACAGAGATGGATGGCGGGATGCAGCGGTGGCAGGTGTGTTATTGCCGCTCACCTGTCCACGGGCTGTTTCTCCTGACGGTGGGGAGCAGGCCAGGAGCCCAGTGGGGATTGGTCTGAACCTCAAAGCAGTGAGATCTCGGTGGGCCCTGCTTGGATCACTTGGGCCTAAAGTTTCCTGGACAGAGGCCTCCATGGTACTTTTTCAGACAGACAGCATCTGAGTGAAGCCACTGATGTGGGGCGTTGTGTTTGTTCAGTTTGTGGAGCAGAGTGTGCACTGGGGTTGTAAGAAAGGGCCCCATGGAGGGGACTATTAGGCAGCCCACTAGCTGTGACACCTCTTGACCACCAGAGGGTGCACTTGGTCCAGCTTGGGAAGGCTGAGACGGGGGTCCTGGGCCTTTTGCAGTGGGTCTGGGCTGGCCACAGCGGCTGTGCTGCCCTGTCCTGAGAAGGTGGCGTGTGCTGCTGAGCCTGGCACTGCAGTCTTCGTCCCCTGAGAAGACTGTAGGGGTGGCATCGGAGGTGGCCCCAGGTGCAGAGCCAGGCTAAGTAACTCCTGATCCTCTTCTGACTGTGCTGTCCTGAAAATGAGGGCTTTTATAAGCCCCCGGTACAAACTGTTAGCCAGGGTTCTCTCTGCTTTAAGATGCTCGAGTTTTCAAGGCAGATGGGACTAGATGGGGACTAGGCGAGGGAGGTCCTGGCCGAGCCCTCAGGTTCCTGGGCAGGATGATGTCAGAGGGTGGGCAGTGTGGTAGATTTGGGGAACCTTGGGATCTGGTATACAGTGGAGGGGGCATAGGAGGTATTTTGTGGGCACTGGGTGTGGAGTGGAGACAGGGCTGTGGGTGCAGGCAGGAGTCCTGGCTTGCTGCATTTCAGCCCTGGGTGGAGAGCAGATGGTGGGTGCAGCAGGCAATGAGCCCCCCTTCCCCCCAACTCTGCTCCCTTCCCTAGGGTGCCTTGCCCCTTGCCTTTGGTTAAAGTCTGCCAGGGTGCCTTCTTGCCCCCCTTCCCCGCCCTCCTGCCCCTGGGTCAGGAAGGAGGGAAGAGTATGGAGGCTGGGGTCACAATACTTCACTTTGGATGCTCCCTGTGCCGCTGGCTGTGTGATCGCTGGCAAGTTACTTAACTTCTCTGAGCTTCCACCGTGTATGTAAAGTGGAGCTAATTACACATGCCTTTCTGGGTTTTCATAAAAAAACTCCACAAATGACATTGGATGTGAGTTACCTGTCCTGACACATAGTAGGCACTTCCTTTGTGCTCTTGTTCTTGCTCCAGGAATTTCCTCTTTTCCTTAGCATCGGTGGTCTCATTCTGCCTGCGTAGCCATGAAACCATATCTGCTGCACCTTGTAGATTTTAAGCTACTTTAGCATGGGATCTGTGCCAGACTCATTTTTATATTCTCTGTAGCACCTGGCACAAAGTTTTGTACATGTTAAGTGGATTAGTAAAGATTAAAAAAATAGTTTTGGGTTTTATTTCCAGCTTTTGGGAAAGGACTGTGCTTTAAGTGCACAAACCCCACTTTCCACCAGGGGGCACAGTGGGACTTAAATAAGCAGCTCTGAAGCTTCTAGAATCTGGAAGAATCCTTGATTCAAGGTAACAGCTACTGCAATACGATTTTTTTTCTTCTTCTTTCTGATCAGGAGAAAAACAACACAATCCATCTGATTAATCTAAAGAACGTGAAGTGCCAGTTCCTTCATCTCCTTAAAATGTAGCTTTGGAATTCATAAATTTCAATTGGGCACATTACAGTGGAAAGATACTTATTTTAATATGTTCTAAATGTTCTGTGAGCTGTAAAATATGCTCATATTAGTTTTGAAAAATTTACAGCTGGAGATATTAAGCAAAATAAAACAATGATTCATAACTCCCCACCGCTGCTCTGTTTTCATGTCGGCGACCCCTTCCTGCCCGCGTCTGCCGCGAGCATCTGTTCCCCGGAGCTGTGATCCCGGCTCCGAGACCCTTTTATGTACTCCTCTCATTTCCCCGTGTCCCCGTTTGGCTCAGCACGCCTGAATGCCCTCTGCACAGAAAGGTGGCATTCAGACTCCAAGGCCCTTTTTGAAGGAAGCAGCCGCGATGTGACCTCCCTGAACCAACCTTATTGTCGCCCGTGTTCGGAGCCCCCTGCCAGGTGCCCGAGCGTTCCCAAAGGCACCGAGCCTGCTGCTGGCCTCTGTGTGAAAACCCCGAGGGCTGAGACACAAAGGACTCTGAGTAAAATGAATGAATTAGGTGTTGTTTTATCTTTTTACACAGTGATTTCTTCAGGGAATTCTTCCAATAAACTTCCTTAAAATGCTTACATATAAACTTTCCCTTTTTTTCTTTTTCTTCTTTTTTTTTTTTGTTGTTAATTGATTTTGAGAAAGAGAGGAAGGAAGAGGGGGGAGAGCGAGAGAAACGCCCCCCTCCTGGGGGTTGAGTCTGCAGCCCCAGCATGTGCCCTGACTGGGAATCAGACCCACAGCCTTTCGGTGCACAAGATGATGTCCAGCCCACTGAGCCACACCAGCCAGGGCTGAACTTCTCCTTTTTGATCGATAACGTGGTAGATGTTTACCGTGAGAAACAGGAAATACAGAAACTAGGAAGCACAAAGGATAAAACAGATGTCATTGCCAGTCCTAACCCTGAGCAGGCACCTCATTAACGTCGGGGCCCACCCTGGTCTGGCGGCCGCCGTGCCTGTGTGTTTACAGAACTGGGCTCACGCTGCGGAGTATGTACAGCTTGGATTTCACCCCTCGCCCCCTATTTCTGCTCTGTTTGCAAGGGGCATTCTTCTATGTTAGTAAAAAATTTCCCCAGACATACTTTCCTGACTGGCTCAGATTCCAAACTTTGCTAATTCCATGTCCTTTTCCTATCATGCCCTGCTTTTGTTTTGAAAAGTCAGTCCTGCAGTGAACATGGCTATATGTAAATGTCTTTTTTTTTGTTTTAAATTAAGGAGCATATCCTGCTTATATATGTAAACGTTACGATGATAAAAGGGAATAAAAATAAATTGGCATTAATTTGCAAAAAAAAAAAAAAAGTCTTTTTTTTTTTTTTTGCTGGCTTGACGCAGTTAAGATGGGTTTTAGCTGAAGGAAGCCTTTGTGTGTGGCGAGTGGGACCTGAGCAGGTTGGCAAACCTACCGTGTCGTCGTCACATCAGACCTCTGGTTTCCTTCCATGTCTGCTGCTCGATAGCTGTGTGACTTCCGGAAAGTCACTTAGCCTCTCTGATCCCCTAGTTGCCTCATTGGTAAAATGGGGATCGTGGCTACCTGTTGGGGGTTGTTGCTATGGAGAAGACGTGAGGTGATGTCTGTGACTCTCCTGCGCCTGTGTTGATCAGTTCAAAACCAGAGAAAAGACAAGTTAGAATCCTCTGCCTCTTACCGTAAGCCTTGTTTTTTGTGAAGCTTTGGTATTAAGTCCGTCTATAGAGGCACAGTTTGTACGAGTTTCCATGCCAGTGTTCCTGAGATAGACGCTTGTAAAGGTTTTCAAGTTTTTGGGTTTGTCTTACTTGCTCTGTTTGTCCAGCCCACTGAGCCACACCAGCCAGGGCTGAACTTCTCCTTTTTGATCGATAATGTGGTAGATGTTTACCGTGAGAAACAGGGAATACAGAAAATAGTATTTTTTTTCTTAGTATTTCTTTCACACGTGAAAGGCAGGGTGGGAGGGCTGGGTCCAGGCGTCCAGCCCGATCATGTTTAAATGTCGGCTGGTTCACACAGTGTTTTGTGTCGGAGGCTCCGGCCAGGAGGAGCGGCTTACACCCGAAGAAACCCCGGGGAGCGAGATGTGCCCCCCTCCCCCTGGCCGGGGAGGCACCGGGTCCAGCCGGGCCCCTTCCCAGTCCTGAAAGAAAGGACTCTGTTCTGGAGCCTGAGCACCCCAGACGGGTCTCACTGTGCTGCTTGTCAGCTCTGTGACCTCTGAGGGGCCGGGGAGGGAGACAAAGTCCCAAACAGCCCCTCTTGTCTTCCCCACAACCTAGGAGGCAAGGCCTGGTCTCACTTCTATTGTCAGGAGGTGGCCGCGGAGGCACAGAGGGGAAAGGATTTGTCCGCGGTCACACAGCTGGTACAGGGCAGAGGCAGGGTGCGGAGCTGCTGTCAGACTCACAGCCCGAGCACAAGCTGCCAGCAGAGCCCCTCTGCTCCCCGCCTCGGAGAGGAGAATAAAGGATGAGAAAGCAGGTCCCCTCCCCCCGCGGTGCCCAGCGCCGCCCGGCATCAGGCCCCTGGGCTCTGTTGAGGGGCTTGCGGGGAAGGGATGATTTCCGTGGTGGCTCGGATTTACATTTTTATGTATTGCAGGGTCCCGGCGAATGTATCATTGTTAGCGTATTCTATTATATTAGGGTATCTGAGATGTGCTTTGTAGAAAGTAATATATCTCACATTCAGAGACAAGAAATTTATGGATTCAAGTGCCAGAGTGAGGGTTATTTCAGTTTTGAAAGAATTATTCTTGACGGGCTTTGCAGAATGAGATGGAGAAATGATTTGATGTGTGGAGCGAGGAGATGGGTAGCATTATGCAGATGATGGGCCATTTATTCCGGGCACGAGACGGATCTATTGGAAGTGAGCGAGGCGCAGCTGGGAGGAGGGCCGGGTTGTGGCGGTGGGCGTGCGGTAATTGGGGAATGAGTGATTAACACGCATCAAGGGTAATTAGGCGAGCGAGGAGGGAATGGGCGGCGCGGGCCCGCGCGCGCCTGAGCGTGTGCAGAAGGCACCTGGCTCCATCTCCTTTGGATGGGGGCCCAGAGAGGGAGGGACACTGGCCCGAGGGCACACGGCGAGGGCAGGTGGCCGCGCGGGGCTGGGACCTTGTGTGGGAAGTGTGTGTCCCTCCCTCTCTGGCTCCTGTCCCATCAGGGAGTCCTCCCGGGCTGGGGAGGGAGGGCTCCAGGCTGCCGGACAGCAGGGCTGCGGAAGGGAGGGTTTTTGACACCCCTGTCCCCAGGTGAAGGCTGTGAGGTGCCGAGGCCAGCACACGAGACGGTCCCCACACGTCTCATTTGCTGCCAGAGGGCCTTGCCTTAAAAACCGGGAGGAAGGAGGAAGGAGAGGAAGCCGGGTTTTCCGCTCTCGGAAAACTCCACCGGGTTCCGTAGCCGCTGCAGCCCGCGTAGCCGGGGCAGGGCGGCCGCCTGCCCGCTGCGGGCCCGGAGGAAACAGCCCCGGGAAGGCGCAGGCTCCGTCCTCAGGGGACCAGCCTCATCCGGCTCATCCCTTGTCATTAGGGAAAGAATAGAGCAATTTGGGGAAATGCTTTTAATGTAATTGAAAAATGCAGATTACAAAATTGGCACACTTAGGCACTGAGACAGTCTAGCGAATTATTTCGCCCTGCTTTTAAAGCCCGGACACAGCGGGCTCTTAAAGGCGCCCACCTAGCGCCCAGCGACGGCTCTTTGTCCTTCTCTTTAAAGAGTGAGCTGTTTTAGATTTAACTGTATTATCATGTAAGTGATAACATATTGGGGGAAAAAAATGCAAAATGCAAAAAAAGAAAAAGAAAACAGAAAAAAACGCAGAGATTAAAAATGTTACCACACTCTCCCCTCAGGGACAATGACCAGGAGCTTTCCAGGAAACACTCCTGGTCTTTTCCCACGAGCACCTGGTTTAACCAGAGCACAGGAACTTCATTTCTGTAACCAGCATTTCACAATGACAGGACGGTGATCTCCCCCGGTAACTGATAATATTTTTACCCCTTAAATAAAAGAAGGCTTTTCTCCGTGCTCCTGCTGCTTCCAGCCAGGCACCTGTCCCGCCACACTGAGCGACCCAGCACGGGGCAGGGTGCAGGGACCAGAGCACTGAGGTGCAGGCGGGAGGCACAGTGAGGGAGACAGGATGGGGCGTTTGGGGGGCGTCAGCCCAGGGTCCCTTGAAAGCCAGCTCACACATCGCCTTTCCTGGCGAGCTTCCCGAAGCCTCTTTCCTTGAAGAGATGGAGGAGAGCAAGCCTCCACCCGCTCCGAACACTGGGACCCAGGCTGGGCTGTCCCTGGATTAAGCTTCTAATTAAAACAAAACAAAACAAAAAACAAAACAAAAAAATCTTTTCTCTCTATAGTTTTCTACCTCTTTGCCTCTCTGTTTTATTTTATTTTTTTTCTGGGAAGTTTTCTCCACTTGTTCTTTCAATCTCTTTAAAATTTATTTTGTATCTCTGCTGTCACATGCTTAAACTTTTGTACTGAAATACAACATCGATTCAGAAAAGCCTTCTATCATGTTTTTACATTCCAAGGGCTGTTTCTTGTTTTCTGAATGTCCCTTTCTAAAAAAGATAATATATTTGTTTATTACATATTTATAAGGTCTGCTCTTAGCTGTCTGAGCTATTCGGGAGTTTTCCCGTGCTTTCTGAAACGTTTGTCTCTTTTCCGTTCCTTTTGTCTTTTTCGCTTTGGTGTCTGTTTCATGTTAGAGGGTTGCTGCTGCTTATTCTGATTCAGGAGGGAGGCCTGAAAACGCTGCCTGTGTAGCGTGTGTGTGTGTGTGTGTGTGTGTGTGTGTGTGTTGGAGGGTGAGGGTGAGGATGGGGGCGGGGGGCTTGTTGTCCAGGGTGACGAGAGGGGAAGCTGGTGTCACTGCAGGACCCCCAGATGGGAAATTGGTATTTTCTCTCGCTGCCCAGTGTCCCCGGTGAAGGCTGCCTGCCCTGGCCGCAGAGCGGGGAGAGGGCTGGGGCGCCCCATGCCGCCCCCCTCTGCGTGCTGTGCCGGTCTCCCTCCCCCGCCGCCGCACACCCCCTGCCCGTGCACAGACCCGCTGCCGCTTCCCGTCCATGGCGCACGCCATCGGGTGTGTGCAAATGTGCTTGTGTCTTCTTGTCCTTGACCAGTCGAATGATGACTTTTTAAAACGTTTGCTAATCGAACGGTAGTATCTTTTTGAAAACCAAACGAGTTCGCTAACGGGCAGCTCTTTCAGAAACCAGCCCGCACCTGCTTAATGCTAAGTAAGTGTTTGTGGTCGCGGCGCTCATCCATTAATCTCCTGTAGTCTCCTCTGGGCAATTTACATGCTAATTTACATGCTACTGGCCCGCCGCTATACACGTTCCGCCCGTGTGTATACCGTTATTTTATTTTATTTTTTTACGGAGAAAATCAAATTAAAAAAAAAATTTTTTTTTGTGGTCGAGTCTGTGGACCTTGCCCTTTGTGATGGCCCCGTGGCTTTAGCGATGAATTGTCCTGCCCCATCCCGGGACGTGACAGTCAGCTGTGTTTGACCTTCCCCTGGCCGTGATTAGCTTGAGCCGGTTTTAATTCTCATCGCTTCCAGATTGTGCGTGGGCCGGGCCCGCGTGCACCCTGGTGAGTGTACGCCAGGTGCCAGGCATCCAGCGAGATCAGATCAGCACGGGGTGGGGGGCGGTGCGGGGGGGGGGGGCAGCCCTGCTTTTGACGCCCCCTCCCCCGACGCTGCCTGCTAATGATTTCAAATGACTTTCTTCTCTCCCGGCTTATCCTGCAGGGCGCCTGCCCAGAGCTCCCCTCCGAACAGGAACAATACAGGGGCCCATGGAAAAGCGGGGTGTGTGTGTGTGTGTGTGTGTGTGTGTGTGCGCGTGTGTGTGTTCCGAACAGAACTGCCCACCATCTCTCCGCCCAGAGGCAATGACTATAGACTTCTTGGTGTATTTCCATTCAATCTTTACAAAATAAAAAATTCAACATAGTGGAGTCCCAGCACCATACATATAATTTTAAATCCTCCCCCACGACAGCAGCCGTTTTCAATGCTGTAATTTATTGCCGCGGTTTCCAGCGTGGTCTGCGAGCCCCCGGGGTCCTCCAGCCCCTTTCATGAGGTCTGGGGGTGAAAATGATTTTCATAATGGTACCTAGAAGTTATTTGCCCTTTTCGCTCTCATTCTCTCCGGAGCGCGCACCGAGTTTTCCAGAGGCTGCGGGCCGTGCGCTGTTGCAGTAGATTAAACCCAGAAACGGCCCCGGGAACCCAGCTGTCTTGTAGTAAGCCAGGCGTTTAAAAAACCGTACCCAGTGCCTCCTCACTAATTTCCTCTGTCTTGGAAAATTCACTTATATTTCATCCGAAAGGCTGTGTTCACACATAATGGGTTAATTGTTGTTACTTTTCCATAAATTACTGTTTTAAATGCCTTGGCCTTAATATGCTAACCATGGAGCTAGCCCCCACACAAACAGCAGCTGTTGGGAGTCCTCATTAACTCCAGGCAGCATAAAAGGGGCCAGAGGTTTGAGGACCATGGTTTTATTTCCGCCTGTAATTTCATTTTTTTTTTTTTGGGGGGGGGGGATGTATGTATTGATAAAAAAAAAAAGAGTCACATTCGGTGCTGGCGGCTGTGTCTAGGTTCAGCCCACCTTTGCCACTACCTCCTCCTGTTTGGTTAGATTTCCAAACTCTGTGACCAAAACACCACCCTGGAGGGTCCAGGCCTTCCTCAGCCCCCGCCGCCCCTCTAATCCTTTGTGAAGCTGATTTTACAGCAACGATGGAGAGAAAAAAAGAAGAGAGAAAAATCTCCCAACTCCAACAGACACTAAAACGATGATTATCCTTTTAACACCCGCCCATCCGCTCCTGGTCCATATGGGCTGGCGCGTTCGCAGAGCGCGCACAGTTCCCACACCCCGGCCCACTTCACGCCCTCCCGCCTCCCCGCTCGCTCGGGAGGGCCGTCAGTTCCCGCTCCGCGGTGCTCTATCGAGTTGATTAACCGTAATTTACTTAGCAGTCCTTGGACACTTAGGTGGGTTCTAATTTTTGCTATTATAGATAATGCTGAAGTAGTTATCTCCATGCACAAGACACCCCTTTCTGCTGGATTATTTCTATCAGATTGATTCCCAGAAGTGGACTGCTGGGTCAAAGGGTTGTACATTTTCATGCGTGCAGACCCGTCTCCTGTCAGATTGCTTTCCAAAAGGATTATACCAATTTGTACCGCCACTGCAAAGCCCGCGTAATAACCGACTATTTTGCTTAACTATCATGCCTAGAATTTTCCCTTCGAGCCTTGAGGGAGCAGAGGCCCTTATCTAAGTGAGTGTGATCTATAATTATTTAGACTAACACCAAAATTGCTTTCAGAACATTGTAACCTGCCGAGCTTAGAATTCTAATTCGCACACAAGCTAGCATTAAAAGTTTCCCTCTCTCCTGCTCACAGTGTGTTTACACAGCCCCGGCAACTCGAGAGAGAGAGAGAGAGAGAGAGAGAGAGAGAGAGAGAGAGAGAGAGAAATTAAGAGCTTTCATAAACAAAAGTGGTCTCTTCCTGAACTGCTGGGAGTGTTATTTTGAAAGGTACAAAAACACAAATTAAAACACATTTTCATGGTGACCTTTCCGTTAGAAAAGTTGTTTGTTTTTGTGCTGCTCTCTTTTCTTGTTATCATCTCTCATGCAAGCGCGTTCTGAAATGGCCTGGTTCCTTGGAGACCTGCCAGGGTGCTGTTGGCGGGAAGAGGAGAGGCACTGGGATTGGGTGTGTGTGTGTGTGTGTGTGTGTGTGTGTGAGGAGGAACTTTCCAGAACCCAGACCTGCTCAGCTTGGGGAGTGGATTCCCGGCAAAGGGGGTGAGGATGGGAAGGTTCAGTGTGGTGGGCTGGGCGGTGGAGGAAGCCTGGGTCAGGGCCCCCTCTGGAAAGGGGTGAGCTGCTCTAGACACAGCCCCGAACTTGGCCCTGAAATGCAGCGTCCCGGGCCCCGGAGCCCAGCGCCGTGCTGAGTATCCCTGACTTCTCATCCGTGAAATCATCCCCTCGCAGGTCTGCGGGGCTCAGACGGGCGAGGTGATGAAACCGCTCTGTAAACTGTAAAGCCCTAACAAATGGAGGTATTATCAAGAACTCCAAGCCCGGGTTTACTCTGTAATTGCCTCCTAAGCCGCACTCTTAAGCTTGGAGCCTTGCAATCCAATTTGCCTGCAGTCGCCTCGATTCTCTGAACAAGTCATCCGGTGAGCGCCCTGGGCCCCGCGGGCCCACTCTCCTGGGCGCGCTCCCCATTGCCGGCTCAGCAGCCGTGGCTGCTGTGGCGCTGCTGTGGCACACCGGCTGCTGTGGCAGAGGCTCTGGCCTCTGGGCTGGCAGCTGTGTGGCCAGTGAAGCCCTCGAGCCCGTTCCAGGACCTCTGTCTGTGGGGTGGGCAGCCGGAGCCCCCGAGGGCACCCGGTGCCCAGATCTGTGAGAGAAGACCTGGTCTCCCCCCTTCTTTCTTCCTCTGGCCATTTGTCCAGTCATTGACTGAGTGCTGGCCTTGTGGCTCTGGGACCAGAGGGGACCACACTGGCAAGAAAGTTAATGGGGGACAGGCCTGGAAACATGCTAGTGTGGCAGTAAGTCGGCCCTTCAGCGGACTCCTGTGTTGGGGACAGGGATCCAGAGGGGAATGGGGTAGGTCTCTGGGCGTAGAGGGCAGGGCAGGGTGCAGGGAAGGGGGAGGCCTCGCTGGGTCTTGGAAGATGAGACTAGCAGCCAGAGAGTGGCTGACCCAGCGCCACGGGGAGGGGGCGGGAGGGCCTGTCTGGGCAGTGCTGGGGCAGCGAGGGGAGCCCAGCGGGGCCTGCTGTGGGCTTTAGGCCTGGATCGTCCGGGCGGGAGGCTGGCTGCTGCTTCCTGTGCTGTGCTTGGCCGGGCTCCACAACGGTTACACCCTCACCGGTGTTTTGCCCACAGCTGGGGCATAGGGCATCAGTCCCTCTGAGGCTCAAGCCTGGCCCCCACACTTCCTAACTGTGTAGCCTTGGGAGAGTTAGAGGATTATCGGGACCTTAATTTTCCCATCAGTAAAGTGGGGAAGGCCATAGCACCCACCTGTCTTCTGAGGATTAAACAAGAAAACCCACGGAAAACCCTTAGGAGACAACCAGGCACATAGCAGGCACACCATAATGCCGACTGGCAGCATCACCAACCGTGTGCCCACTTTACAGATGAGAAAACTGAGGATCAGAGAGGGGCACCGAAGGACATGGAATTGTTTTGTATTCTGGGCTGTTCTTTGTTACTTCCTGCTTGGGAACTCCAGAAAGTAGTCATGTGAGTGTAGGCCAGTGTTTTCCAACCTTTTTTGGGCAAAGGCACACTTGTTTCATGAAAAAAATCACGAGGCACACCACCATTAGAAAATGTTAAAAAATTTAACTCTGTGCCTATATTGACTATATATAAAGTAATTCTCTTGAATAGGAATCAAATAAACACAAAGGAAGTATTTTATAATTACTTTATTATGAAATATTAAGTAAACAAAATAGTGAAAAATTATAAAATTCTTGTCTTGTCTGCACCTACGGCACACCAGGCAACATCTCGCGGCACACTAGTGTGCCGCGGAACAGCGGTTGAAAAACGCTGGTGTAGGCAAGTTCCTTAATCTTTTTGAGCCTTACTTGGTTCATCTGTGAAATGGGAAGAACCATCATGTAAATCCCATGGTGATGGGGAATTTTTCTTCCTTGTTCCTGGATGAAAGCGGAACACATAGTAGGTGCTTAACCCAACACCTGTGAGCGGGTGAATAACACCTGCCCAGGCTACCCAACTTCGGGCTTCCTCGAACCTCCTGTGTATGGGGAACCTTGGGGGCGGTCTTGTCCGAATGCCTGGACCCCTGTCTTCTCAGGTCTAATATGTGCAGGGAATGTCCCCCTGGGGAGCCAGGCTCTGGCAAGGATTTGGAAGCTGGAGCTGGGAGCTAAATCAAAGCCACGGTTGTTTGTCATCTGCTGAAATATTTGTCTTTACGCTCCTAGGTAATGGACTCAGGCTGATGCTTGTAGCTTGTGTGTTTATTTATTATTTATTTATAAATCATGGACCCAGGGAGGATTTGATGAGACTTACAATAACATATATGAATACAGGGCAGCTGTAAAAACTAAGCAGACCGAAAAGCCACCCTGAAGGAACCACTGTCCCGGGGGCTGGCAGGGAACGGGTGACAGGGTGCCCAGGTCCGGTTGCCCAAGCAAAGCTCCAGGGTGGCCTGGTACGGGGACTGGGCCGGCAGGATGGCAGGGCTCAAGAAAGGTCGTTTCTTCCAGGACTGGGTCTCTGCTGCCCCGGGATGAGATCGGGGTCACAGTGAAGGCCTAGAGGTCACGTGCGTTCCCTGCGGCAGGGCTGCGGCGGGCTTGTGGGTCCCAGCCCGGCCGCCTGGGCTGCTCCTCACTTCTCTGCGCCTCGGCTTCCCTCCTGCTAAGCGGCGCCGATGACACTCAGCTCCCAGAGCCGTCGTGAGGCTACACATGCCGGCGCTTGGCTGTGACCCAGCACTTGGGAGTGCAGCTGTGAGTCTGACCTGTCCGGGCTGTGATCCTGTGGTTTACGCCGTCCTGGGCGGGCAGGTCGGGCCCTTCCCTCCAGCCCACGAGTGGGGAGGAGGTGTCGCCGGAGGGGCCGGCCGGGGAGGTGCCCCTGCCCGCCCTGGGCACCGTCCGCGCTGCCCCCGTGGCCGCCGAGCGCGGCCTGTTCGTTATTGCTGAAAAACACTTAGAGAGTTTGAAGGGAAGGGAACATACTTTTTAATTATTTCTCTGCTTGTCTCCAGCAGTCCTGTTGTCAAGGAAACCAGAACCTTTGAAAAGCTTTTCAGCTTCCCGGTCGGAAGAGGATACTTGTGCGGGGCTTCTGTTGTCTGTGGAAATGGACCTGTCGGGCTGTAACAGAGCCCGTTTCTTATAAAAGGGCCTGCTTCGCTCACGTCTCACAAATAGAATCCCTTTGACCTTTTAACGGGAGATGGGAGGCTGTTGCTGTTATTTTCTCTCCCAAAAGAACTGCCGGCATTGTTGACTCAGAGTCTTTAATTCACTCAGTGTGTGTTGCAGGACACGGTGCTGGGGGTGGGAGTGGGCTACTGAGATGAATGGGCATTCCCCCCCTTTCCCACAGGACACCTGGCCTCCGGGGACAAAGGCCGGGAGCCAGACTGCCCTGGGCCGGCGGCGGCCAAGAAAACGCTAGGGACACAGAGGCAGCCGGGGCGGGGGGGGGGGGGGGGCAGCGTCCCCGAGAGGCACAGGGGTCTCAGGGAACAGGTAGAAATGGCTCAGCGGCAAAGGAATGGAAGAACATTCTAGAAGGCACAGGCTGTGCAGGCTGGAAGGCGAGGAGGAGCAGGCTGCTAGCAGTAGGCTGCAAGGCTTTAGGTGAGGCGATTGGGTTGGACACGGAGCAATGGAGGCAGCCGGCCTGGAGAGACCCGGGGGGCAGGGGGCAGAGTGTGGGCGGGAGAGGGTGGGGTGCATGCCTGTCACAGGTGCACGGAGGCACGTCACCGCTCACGGCCCGGCTAACACGCTTTGAGGTTAATAATTCACTTTGGCTGCAGGAGTACAGCTCCCACCGTAATGTCTCAGCCAGGATTGCAATAAAACTTTACGATAGTTGAACCCTATCAAGGGCATTGGCTTTATATGAAAAAGATAAATCATTGTTACAAACACAAGGAGCCTTATTTTTAAACAGCCCTTGTTCTTTTTTTTCCCCCCTCTTCACTTTAAAAAATGATTTTAGATTTATAGAAGAGTTGTAAAAGTAATCCAGAGAATTCCTGTATACCCGTCACCCGGCTACCCCCGTGTGAACATACAACCTGCTGCCTCCGCCTTCGTCACCGCTGAGAAATGGCAGCAGCACGGCTCTGTCAGCTGTGGGCTCCGTTTGGACCTCACCCGTTTCCCCACTCAGGTCCCTTTCCTTTTCAGGATCCAATCCAGGGTCCCCTGGAGCATTCAGAGACCTTATTATCTGTGTTGGTGATTTGTTATTTTCTTAGGGTGCGGGACAGGGAGGGGACTGAGTCCTGACCTGACCCTTATCCTGAGTTCCCCGTGCTGCTGAGTCACCCCCACCACGCCACGGTCCCTGGCCTCGCTCAGATCCCACACCTTTTGGTTTGCAGGACCTGTTTCCTTGCTGCACGGTGAGCGGCCCGGCAGAAGGCTTGCATGCTAATGAGGCTTCCCGGGAGACCTCTGATTTATCAAGTGCCAATTGTTCCTCTCCTAACGGTTGCTGCTTGGTGATAACGGGGCTCTGGGTCCATTTTGTTCCTTTTTTTCTTTCTTTCCCTTTTTCTTTTTTTTTTCCTCCTGGATTTAACCCGGCTGGACCTTTGGGCTAATGTTGACATTAGTGGGAGTTTCTAGACGGAACCTCTCACCACATTGACGTTTTTACACAGCTTTCCTGCGGTTTATCGGATAATTGAGTGTCTCGAGGCAGTAACTGAGAGGACTGCATTTAATGAGAGAAACTAGAACATTCTTTGCATTCAGACAGATGCACAGCTGTGGTGACCGTCCCTGACAGAAGTCTCTGCCGATGCCTCCTGCCCTGCCCTCCCTCCCTTCTCCCACACTCCTCCCCTGCCTCTCCCCTTCCTCTCATCTTTTTCTTCACTGTTTTCCATCTGCCGTCCTCGGCCTCCTGGCCCTCCTCCCCCATCCTGTCCCCGCCTGACTCCTCTGCTCTCCTCCCCCTCTTCTCATCCTCCCTCCCTCCCCCCTGTTTCAGTCCTTTCTCTGTGACAGGCCAGGGAAGCTGTTGCCACGGAAACAAAAGCCCGGCAGAAGCGCCTCTGCTTTCAGGATGTTTCTAAGATGATGACGCAGATCATGTTGAGTTCTAGAATCATCTAAGCCCTGGCCCCTGGCCTCTTGCGTCCCTTCATTTTCCAAAGGCCAGCCTAGTGCCACAGCTCATCATTCTGTCCACCACGCAGTCATTTTTCATATGGGAACCTCAGAATCTGAGAAGCCCACTGTTCCCTTTGCTCCAGGACTGGTTGCAACTGTAGGAGAGAAACACAGCTGAATGTCCTGACATTAAGAGGGGGGAGGGGGGAGAGAAACGCAGGGGGAAAGGCAGGGCTGCAGGGGAGGGGGCTCACATCAGTTGGGTGCCTGGGCTGGAGGTGGGGAAAGAAGTATAGCTGGGGCCCTAATCAGTTTGGCTCAGTGGATAGAGCGTCAGCCTGCAGACTGAAGAGTCCTGGGTTCGATTCCGGTCAAGGGCATGTATCTTGGTGACAGGCACATCCCCAGTGGGGAGTGTGTAGGAGGCAGCTGATGGATGTTTCTCTCTCATCAATGTTTCTAACTCTCTATCCCTTTCCCTTCCTCTCTGTAAAAAAATCAATAAAATATATTAAAAAAAAGAAGTATAGCCGAAACCGGTTTGGCTCAGTGGACAGAGCGTCAGCCTGCAGACTGAAGGGTCCCGGGTTCGATTCCGGTCAAGGGCATGTACCTTGGTTGCGGGCACATCCCCAGTAGGGGGTGTGCAAGAGGCAGCTGATCGATGATTCTCTCTCATCGATGTTTCTAACTCTCTATCCCTCTCCCTCTCTGTAAAAAAATCAATAAAAAAATATATATTTTTTAAAAAAGAAGAAGTATAGCTGGGGCCTTGGAAAGTCTTCACACACTTCGTTTCACTCAACAGATATCCAGTGAGGACTGGCACCTGCCCTGGGAGAGTCCTGGCTGAGGGGGCAGAGCTGGGGGGACGTGGTACCAGCCTTGATATTTGTCACAGCAGTCCCCCGACTCCAGCTCTGTCAGTCCTGCGGAACAACGGCATCAGGCAGACTTAGGGGTCTCCTCAGAGGACCCTGGGCTCCTGCGCCTCCGTGAAGCTGGTCCAGAGTGGGCGCAGCGCATTCTTCCTGTTTATCGGGGGCCTGACTTTGCCTCTGCCTGTTGGCATTAGCCGGGATCTGGAGGTTTGTCCTTCAGCAAACACCAGCTAGGCGCTCAGCAGGGGAGAGACCATTCAAGGGGTATATTTAAGTCTGTGCTTATTCCCAAAGGTAACATCGCTTCATAACCTTAAGCTTTTTATTCCTATGCTTATGGGTATCCTGGCTCCGGGGTGTAAAAATAAGACTTCTTAAACTCTAAACACTGTGGAAGCGCGACAACATTTTCATTAACGGAGGGTGTGATGAAAAGGGAACGGCGCGCTCCGTCTGCGCCTAAGTGGTCCTGCACACGGGTCTTTTTATTTTCAATATCATTTCCAGCTTATTTAAATATCGCCCCTTCAGCAGTGAATTTGAAAGCACGGCGGCTCTGGAGTGTGAATAACTGCTCAGCTACCCACCGTATTTCTAGCGAGTTGCTCTGACTTAAGTTGATAATGGACTCCACACAGCAGTCACTAATGGATGGTAATGTGGAGTGTTTTTGTTATTATTGTTTTCATTTGAGAAGAAAGGTTTGAAATTAGCATAGTAAATCTCTATGGGCTCTTTACAAATAAAAGAATATTCACGTTAAAAACAACTTTCAGGAAAGATGTATGGTAATGAATAAAACATCAGTGAGTGAAAATAAGCGTGTTTAATTATTCAAGTAGAAGTAGTAATTTAAACTAATTATTGCTTGCGGATTTCATAATTCAGTTTTTGTCTCGCAATAATATTTCCTCTGGGCCTCCGGGGCGCCTTGGCGGCTGCTCGGGTCCCCGAGCAGGGGGGGGCTGTCCCTCCCGATGGCCACTGCCTCTGCCCCACCTGGGGGCGCAGTGTCCCTGCTCCTGGGGCCTCCTGGTGGCCTCAGTCCCACATGGCACTCTTGCTAATCCTTTTCTTATCACCTTTCCTTTGTCATTTCCCAGGAGTTCAAAGTGTCAGAGGGCAGGACCCTTTACTGTCCCCGGTGTCCTTGGGTTCCCTGCCTTTCGCAGAGCCCTGTCCTCACGTTCCCACGAGGCAAGTCTTTGCCCTTCCGGGCTGCCCCAAGTTCTGTCTCCTCTGGGTGGCTGCCCCCCCTCCCCCCCCCTTAGGGAACTGACCACTTCTTTCTCCCCATAGCTTTGTACGGGCAGGTTCTTGTGGTCCTTTCAAAAAAAATTGTTTACATTCTCTTCCTCGGCTTTTCATGTTCTTATCTTAACAGAAAACAGGATTATTAGAGGACTGAGAAGGCTGGTACTGTGGGGAGCAGGGATGATTCACCACCGGAAGCAGCCCTCTGCCCCAGCTCAGCTCCTCGGCGTGTGGCCTTGCCGCCTGCTCTGGAATTCTTGGGTGCCCTTCCCCACCGCCTCCGGGAGGGGCGCCAGCACCCTCCTCCCCGGACTCCCTGGGCCATGACTGGCATTGTAGGTGCCACTGAAGAAGCAGTAAGTGCTGAAAAGTACTTGTGCGCAATCGTGCGAGGTTTTTAAAACGCAGTTATTACCGCGGCGGCTCCACGAACGCCTGTGCTGGCACGCGGTTTTCCGAGCCCCTCTTCATCGCACAAATGCTGCCTGGAACGGGTCTCAGTGATTCAGGTGAATTATTATTCTACCCTCAGAATGTAAAGGGAAAGCTTTCTATTTGTACCTTCTTCTTCCCAAGTGCCCTCTGTCAAAGGCAGTGACAGCCGCTCTCCTGACACCTGACAGCTATCATTGCCTGGAATAATCACACCCATCCATCTCCGGCCCAGGCGCTCTCCATCATCATGTCAGGACCTTTACTTAAGACCCCACCCCCCACCCTCCTTTTGTTATTACTTTTCCCTAAGAAAACAACCCTCTGACTTTACAGGCATGATCTGGCCAAGCGAGAGACTTATTTCTTTGCGATGATATTATTGTGGACAGGGACAAGACAGGTGGGCCGTGGGGGCGGAGAGAGCCGGCTAGCGGGCCCGCGTCCAGGTGTGGACCTGCTGCTCACCAGCTGAGACCCTGAGCAAGCCTGCCAGTGCCAGCTCTGGTTTCTAGCTTGGAAAACAGGAAGCATTGACTCTGATCTCCTAAGCTAGTTGTGTCGAACTCAATCAGAGAAGGGGCCAAAATCTAAAATCCAGCCTAAATCGCGGGCCGAATGGTTTACTGAACAGTCATAAACTGACAATGTCATAAACTGACAGCGAAGTGCAGTGATGACAGCGCGGTGCGGGCCACATTGCAAGGCCTGGTGGGCTGGATTTGGCCCGAGGGCCTTGTGTTTGACACGTGTGTCCTAAGCCATTGTAAGTCGAGTGGTTCTGTGATCTCCACACGTTAGCTAGATGAGCTAATGGGAGGGTCCCAGGTGGCCCCCATTCCCCCTGACACGAGCGTGCCCAGTTTTGAGGGGGTTTTCTCTATGTGACCCCCAGAATTCCTGACGCCCTGGGGCCGCTGTAGAGCAGAGTGGGGGGTTGAATCACAGGCAGGGCATTGGGGAGACCCCTGGGAGGACACCCTGAGCAGGGAAGGTCCTTCCCTCGCTGAGGAATTGAAGGCTGAGTTTCACCCCATTTGTGAGTCTGCCTGGCCTCCCTCAGGGCTGCCACCCCCAGAGTGCCCCTTAAGTGGTAGTCCGGGGAAATTAACATTTCTCTTGCAAATCGAATCTGATCTCCCCTGGATGATTGTAAGCGTCCTCCTGGGGAATAAACCATTTTTCATTATTTTATTTAAAAGCTGATTTTTTCAGAGTAGAAATACCAGAATTTGGTAGGAAATTAAAAAGAGAGAAAAGGGGCCGAGACCGGTTTGGCTCAGTGGATAGAGCGTTTTGGCCTGCGGACTGAAAGGTCCCGGGTTCGATTCCGGTCAAGGGCATGTACCTTGGTTGCGGGCACATCCCCAGTAGGGGGTGTGCAAGAGGCAGCTGGTCGATGTTTCTTTCTCGTCGACGTTTCTAACTCTCTATCCCTCTCAATTCCTCTCTGTGTAAAATCAAGAAAATATATATTTAAAAAAGAGAGAGAGAGAGAGAGAGAGAGAGAGAGAGAGAGAGAGAACAGGGTGTGCAGAGAAAAAGGAGCCTCCCTCCCTCCATGCCTGCCCCCAGCCCTTGTCCTGGTTCTGGGGGGGCTGCTCCCCACCATTGCTGCATCGTGGGGGGAGCACCCAGCCCCAGGCAGGAAGCTGAGCTGACCCAGGCCCGGGTGGAGTGGAATGACCTGATGCTTTGCCAACGAAAGCGTGTATGGCCCAGTATCGAGGGACTTCACTGGAGGGGAAGCCTTAGGGATTCCTGGGGTCAGTGGGGCTCCTGGGAGAGCCTGGACAGACTCCTGGTTGAGCCCTGGTTCTCTCAACCAGAGCCTCAGGGAGCCTTGGGGGCTGAGAGCCTCCCACCGTCCATCTCCTGGGAGCAGCGGGCTCCTGCTGCAGTGCCCCCTGGACTGTGGGGCACAGTCAGCGAAATGGCGGCCCCGAGCGGTGCCCAGAGCTTGGCACCGGCCGGGTCACTCCTGCTTCCTTCTCGGTGCTGAAAATGGAAGCTGGAGAGCGAATATGCATCATGTTGAAATGATAATGCAAAATCAATGTGGAGGTTGGGTTCCATGAATAGATTGCTGATGAACTCAACTTTTTAGGAGCCCATTTGTTGTCCAGAATGAAGCTGCTGGAGGGATGGCATCCCGCTCCTCTCATTGAAACGCACACCCAGACTTCCATCCAGACGACTGCGGCGATCAATATTCCAGTTTGCTCGCTGGCAGCTTCCAGGGAATAGAACGGATGACGGGCCTCGGGAAGCAATGCCAGGCGGAGCATTAAGTTAATTCCGTCGCCCTGCTCTCTGGCTTGCCGGCTGAAGTGCCTTGAGCAGAAGGGGGCTGTGCTGGCATGGGTTTCTCACAGGCTGTCTCTGGTCTCACAAGAGCTCAAGGGGGCTGGCTCCCCAAGATTGAATTTGGGTGGCAGTGACATGAGATCCCAGTTCAGTGCCTGGCACCGTATACATGACTGATCCCCCCAAACCTCTGCAATACTGATGGTGGGCCATCCTGTGCTTGAGGTACACAGGGCCTGGAGCACGTTGCTAGCAGGTGGCGGGGCGGAGCTGGGCCTGCAGTCCAGGGCTGTTTACTTCCAAAGCCTGTGCTCTTGCCATTCGCCCCGCTGAACCAGAGGAATAAACCAGGTGTTTGCATTCTCCCAAGGCTTAGGGGCTCCTGCCCAACCAAGACATGTGGGGCCCAGTGAAGAGCACCTCGGGCCTTGTGAAGGAATGGGTGCTGCCATTTGTGTTGTGAGTGAGTGAATGAACAACACGCACCTGGCGATAGAGAAGGAAGGGGCAGGCCCAGGCCACGGTTTAAAGACTTGGCAGTCCCTGTCAGATGGTCCCCGCCTTTCTTCATCTCTTTTTTTATTTCTTTAAAAAATATTTTATTGATTTTTTACAGAGAGGAAGAGAGAGGGATAGAGAGTTAGAAACATCAACAAGAGAGAAGCATCGATCAGCTGCCTCCTGCACACCCCCCACTGGGGATGTGCCCGCAACCAAGGCACATGCCCTTGACCAGAATTGAAACTGGGACCTTTCAGTCCACAGGCCGACACTCTATCCACTGAGCCAAACCTGTCTCGGCCACCCCCTTCTTCCTTTCTTCTTGGGATTCAGCATTGCTCCTGGGCAGAGAGCTGCTGAGAAGGACCAGTGGTGCTCTGTGTGAGGACCCTGCCGTGTCCGGGACACTGGAGGGCTCAGCGGCTGCGGAACAGAGCGAGCTAAGCGTGGGGGACAAAGCCTGCTGACGGCCTTCCGGGGGAAGGAGCCAGGTGCCGGGCTGGGCCTGAGGTTCCCGTCTCGGTAGTAACGGGGAGTTTCTGAGATTGGGTAACGATATATACCCAGGGCTCAGACATTCAATTTGCATTGTGTCCTATGTTCCTAAAACGTTGCTTTCGGATTCTTACTGACGTGCTCACATTTTGGGGGGTAATTGCCCTCCTTTGACATGAGTGACACCCCTTCCCCCTTGACTCTGAGGCCCACATAGTTCTCAGACCAGGAGGCAGTAAAGAAAAGCTGTTAATTCACAGCCCTGTCCATTGGAAAGTCAGGCTGGCTCAGGTAAGCGAAGCCAGCTTCCTGGGCTGCAGTTGTCTGGTTCTGGCCCTGGGGGAGGGGGGCGCTGGGTTGGGGCCGATGGATGTCTTTACGCTCCTTGCTTCTTTCTCTTGGTGCCCTTGGTGGGAGCTGGTGTCTTCCTGAGGCAGCTGCTGCTGGGCTGCTGATTACATGCAGATAAGAGAAAACCTTTGGACCACATGTATCATGGGCCCTCTGGCTGTGTTTTTCCGTAGGCTTTGCAGGCCTCTAAAGCATCAAGTTATTAAAAGTGGTGCCCTAGCCAGTTTGGCTCAGTGGATAGAGCATCGGCCTGCAGACTGAAGAGTCCTGGGTTCAATCCCGGTCAAGGACACATGCCCAGGTTGTGGGCTCAATCCCCAGTGGGGGTCGTGCAGGAGGCAGCCAGTCAATGATGCCCTCTCATCATTGATGTTTCTCTCTCTCCCTCTCCTTCCCTCTCTGAAATCAATAAAAATTTATTTAAAAAATAAAATAAAGAGTGGGGACCACAGTTTTCCATTTAGTGCCCAAACAGGCTCAATGCCCAGTTTCCTTGAGACTCGGTGCTGGAAATTGGATCTGGGACCGAAACATGGCCAGGCCCTCCCCCGAGAGCTCCCAGTACCTGCCAGTGTCCAGACAAATATTATAGCTGAAATGGGCCATAGGATGGACCCTTGGCTGGTGAAAACCATGTGTTGGGGAGCAAAGAGGAAGAGAACCAGTCCTGAGGGGGCAGAAGACACTTGGGCTGGCTCTGGGGGCCCAGGTGTGGGGGCAGGCGGGCAGGCGGGCAGGCGGGGCCCTGGGAGCAGAGTTCAGATGCCTGAGCCAGAGGCGCAGGAGGGCTGGGGTCATGGTCAGGGGTCGGGGCTTTGTGAGGTAGGGGGGTGGGTCTGGAGGGTTTTTTTTATAGGAACTGGGAGCCATGGGAAGTTTGTGAACTGGTTTGTGCGGAGTTGAAGGAAGCCCCTGGGGAGACCTCTTACTGGGCTCTTGATAACCTGGGCCCTTAAGATACAGCGGATAGGGCTGCATTTGCCCCGACTTCGATTGCCCGCACTCCTCTCCTCTACTGCAGACTCCCAAGATTTCAATAGGAAGGTAATTAAACGTTAGGGGCTTAAAAATGCCTCCTCTTGCTGAAAACCTGTTTTTACATATATCGAATTCCAATATCGCTCAGCCCTGAGGTGTGTGTGTTAGGGCTGAAGAAATCTGAGACACGGAAGGTCAGGGCTGAGCGCCCGCCCCCTCACTGCCGCCTCCGTTCCCTCCGGTGCCCTCTTCCACCCCCCCAGTCTCGGAAGCCGAGGCGAACTGAGGCTGATGGATTATTTACGCAGCCTGCGCAGGGCTCGGTGACGCAGCCGGGAGCTGTGGAGCGGAGCGTTCCGTGACTCATCAGACCTTTTCCAAACACTCCTGATATTTCCCTGCTCTGAAGGGACCAAAGTCATTAACTGTTAACGCTGGTGGATGACGCCAGAGCAAACCATCCGCCTTGTCTTTCCTGTGCCTCGGGTGGTTTTTCTGATTGTTGTTTCTTAAAGCTACACGGATTCTTTTTCTTTTTAATAATGTTGGTTTTCTCCTGCTTATTAAAATAATGTATGCTCATTTTGGAAAAATACATAAATGCATTGAATAGGAAATAAAATGCATGAATTATTTCTCCATTACAGTTTGATTAAGAATGTTTTGCTTGTGCAAAGCAAATTTGGAGCCCTAGACTTAATTTTATTTGGGGGCGGAGGCGCCTCCTTGAGAAAACTGGGATCAGGGTTTTGCAACCTGTGCTTTGGGGGCTCGAGGGGCCATAGGGGAATTTGGGGCGCTACCTCTGGGGAGGGCGAGCTGAAGGGCTCAAGAGCACCTCCCCCGCCCCCAACAGCCCAGCTCTTCTCAGCCTCAGAGCCGGCTTCCTCACATGGCTGCTTTGCAACAACAGCTCTGATTGAGGCTTATTAAGTTGGAGGCTCAGTGATCCGGGCCTTTCACAAGCGAGGAGTCTGAGGCCACCGGGAGCTGTGCCTGTCCTAAGGTGACCCACTGGCTCGGGGACAGGCCTTCCTGCTTTCTGACTCCGCATTGCTCTTTACAACATGAATCAGTTAGAGATATTGGCAGTTAAACTTGAATGTCACTGTCACAAGCTCCCGCCTTGCAGAACCCCCAGGAAGCTGATGAGGGGTCTCTGAAGGGGAAGCTTTTGAGGGAAGGAGAGACCTCAGAGCAGGTGGCACTTGTCCTAGCAAAAGCGCCCTGGCTGCCGTTAGGCGCACAGAAGGGAGAAATTGCTCCGGGTGATCCCCGGCTGTATGAATAATGCGAAGAAATTAAGTAAAGGCCGCTTTCCCTGACACTTGATGTATTAGAACATGGAGTAACTTTCTGCAGGAAATTGGAACAGGGATCCCTTTAAATTGAATTTGAAGCCGTGAATTGCAAGCCTGCATTGGCCCTGCGTGTCCTAATGCAAGTTAAGTAAGCAGTTTCCTGGGTAAGAGTTAAGTACTTTAGGAATACAGGTTAACGTCAAGGCCAACAGGGCGCGAGTTAATAAATTGCTTCTCCCGTGTATTGTCTGTGAAGACGCAGAAGAGTAATTTGCTTCCCGCAGAGCTGCACCAGAATACGCAGACTTATTTTATTACATTTTTGGGCCCGATACATTTGTTCCCTCTCATTGGTTTTGTTGATAATAATTACCCACCTCCCTTCCATCTCTCCATGGATCTCTCTCGATTTTAATTGTTTGCAGTAGCCGCAAAAGTTTACCGTTTTAGAAAATAAGTGTTTTAAAAATAAGAATACTCCGGGGCCAGAGCCCCTCTGAGTTTCCAGAAGGACAGAGTTAAAGCTCTATTTTTAAGGTGACTTTGCAGCCACTGAAACCAGGAGGAAGCAAGGGCTGCCCCCTTCGAGCATGTGTGTTGGGCCCGGCCTCCGGGAGCTCTCTGGGAATGACTTCCTGGAGTTGGATGGGCTCCAGGGCAGGGGGTGGGGTGCTGGAGGGCACAGAACCCAGGCCCTCTGCCCTGCTGCCATGTGGCCCTTGACCCAGAGGGCCCAGGGAGGAAGGATGTTGAAAATAGCAGGCGCTACTCTTTGAGGGCCTGCAGGGACCTGGCCCCATGCCAGGCCGTCCCCAGCTCACAGCCTAATAAATTAATTCATTAACTAGGCAATTATAAATCGCAGAGTGCTATTTACTGGGAAGCAGAGAAATATGGCTGGTGGGTAGGGGAGATCCCAGGGAAAGACAACAGCATGCTGAGATTGGAAATGCGAGGAGGACCCAGGCCTGGGGGGTGTAGGGCGCGGCGCTTGCAAAGCCTGGCAGGTGCTCCGTGTGGCCAGCAGTGGCGCTGGAGGCCTGGCTGTCCTCGAGCGCCCCTGGAGGAGGAGATACCTCATGACAGTGAGTCTGGAAGGAGCTTCTCAGATGACCGCACACTCCTGATTTGGGACCACAGCGTTTGAGCAGATCTTCTGACACTTTGTCCATCACTCAGTTTGTTTCAGCTGCTTGCCCAGCGCACACGCACACGAGTCTTTGGTAAACCATTAAGGGATAAGTGGATGAAGGCCACTTGCCTCTTGCTGAGCTTGAAGCCCACCTTCTTAGCTCTGATACCAGGTGAATAACCCCTTGGTGCCTCAGTTTCCCCATCTGTAAAAGAGAGAAAATAGTACAGAGGGCTTCAGATTTCCTCAGTTCACAATGCCCTTAGTATCACGGTAATTTTCCCCCCCAGTTCTCTAGTCCAAAACAAATGCCTCTGGGATCCTGTTTACTAAGGACTTAGGGCCAAACAACTTAACAAGTGTTTGTGTCCTAATGACTTCACACGTGTTGGTCATACACACATTCTCAGAAGGTGGAGGCAGGTTGGGGTCCACCTCAGTTCCCATGTGATACTTGTGTTTTATTCCAGCAACTGCTGAAAACCCAGCGTTGCAAAGCTGTGACGTCACTGAAAGAAATGCAGTGAGCTAATGGAGCAATTCACTGCCTCAGCCAGTACTCTGCACCGTGTCAGCGGAGTTCACTTTCAGAAGTTAAACTAGCCCTTGGCACCTCAGTAAGTTGGCTGGGGTGCCTCGGGGTGCCTTGGTGTACAGTTTGAAAACGGTTGTGTTTACCTCGTGTGGCTTTGTGAAGATGAAATTTTTTTCATCTTTTCATTAAGGTATTTATTATATATGTACATATCTTACCATTGGCCTCGTGCAGATAAAATTAAATGACGCATGGAAATGCTCAGGGCAATGCCTGGTACTAGGTACTTAGTGGTAATTGTCCTTCAGTCCCAAGGGTGCTCTTAGCTGGTGTAGCAGCGTGTCCTAGGGGTGGTGATGACACTGGTTGTGAGGATGCCCAGGGAGAGGGGATGGTGGTGGGAAGCACAGTATTTCTGTGTTTATCATAGGTTATGTTGCACATGCATGTACATCGAGGTTACTAAATATAAGTATAGATACTTCAGTATCTCTACAAGCGTATGTATTCAAGGTAGCTTCTAACTCTTTGTTTTGTTTTTAATCTCATTGGGAAAATGAGGGAGGCCCTGAGGTTTGCATTAGATTCGGGATATCAGCGAAAGGGACAGTGGTCTGAGTTGAATTTGGTGGTTTAGGCAAGTCCAGATTGTCAGAGGCCTTGTAGGACATGGTAGGCCTTAGGGTTATATTCAGAGTGAAGTGGAAAGCCATTGAGTGTTTTAAATTAAAAAACAAGGTGAGTTAACTGTATTGCAGTGTAATTTACATGTAATAAAATGCACCCATTTTAAATGTGCTGTTGGATAAATTTAGATAAATCTATACACGTGTGCAGTTATCCCTACTCCCCCAAACAAGACACAGGACATTTCTTTGACCCAGAAAGTTTCTAGTGTCTTTTACCAGTCTCTCTCTCCTGCCCAGGCCTAGGCCACCCCTGACCTGCCTTCTGTCACTCCAGATCAGTGCTGCCCGCTCCAGAATTTCCTATAAATGGAATTAGACAAAATGCCAGCGTTTGGCCCTCACATAATGTCATGCTTCTGAGATTCATCCTTGTTGTGTGTATCAGTTTATTCCTTTTCTTGGCTGAATAGTAGTCCACTGGATGAAAACATCACAGCTTGTTTATCCATTCTTTTTTTTTTTTTTTTTAAATATATTTTATTGATTTTTTTACAGAGAGAAAGGGAGAGAGATAGAGAGCTAGAAACGTCGATGAGAGAGAAACATCGACCAGCTGCCTCTTGCACACCCCCCACCGGGGATGTGCCCGCAACCAACGTACATGCCCTTGCTCGGAATCGAACCTGGGACCTTTCAGTCCGCAAACCGACGCTCTACCACTGAGCCAAACCGGCTTCGGCTGTTTTGTAAATAGATGAGGAGGGGGAGACACCTGAGGGAGCCAGCCTGTTTGTGTGTGCTTAGTGCCTGGGAGTCAGTTCTGGGGTCGCTCACATTTCTGCATAGTCTCCTGAGCGAAACCACACAGCTAGTCTTTTCAGGGATGTCTGTATAGCACGCAGCTTTGGAAGAGAGATGGCATCTCTGGAGCAGGTTTACTTACATTCCCAGGTAAAAAAGACAACGTTTTTCTCCAGAACAGAGGACAGGCAGGTTTATCAGCAGCCCCTTTGATTAGTTTGGGGCTTGCCTTGTTGAAGTGTGTGTGTGGGGGGAGTTCTATGGTGATGTCTCTGAGGCTGACTGTGTACAGGTAGCATCTGCTCGCATCACCCTATGGTAGCTGGGCTCGGGGACCCGTGCAGCCTCCTTAGTTTGGCACCTCTGTTGCTGTGGGTCCTTTCCTGTTTTTGTCTCTGACCCAGGAGTCCCGTGTTCTCTGCCAATCCGTGTAACTCTGTGACAGGCCAGCTTGTTAGCTTGCGTGCAGGGGGCTCTCTCTGGGCCTGATGATGCCCTCTGGGCTCCTGTAGCATGATGGGCGTGTCACCTCCTCTCTGCCCTGCTGCTGTCCCTTCCCTCTACCTCTCCCTAAAGGCTGCCACCCAAAACTATTGCACATCAGCTAGGTGGCAGGTCTGGGGTCCGAAGACAGAGTGTGAGTAAGACAGCTATGGTTCCAGGCCTCACGGAACATATGTATGAACATATGTTCCGACTTTGCAGTTCTATCCATCACTTAGTGGTGACTTAATCTACTCACCTAGCTCTTTTTTGAATGCGTCTCGTCCTCTCCGCTCTCACCGCCACCTGCTTTCTCCCTCTCTGGGGCATTTCCACGCTCATTGCAAGAAGGGGGGTCGGTCCCAGGGAAGGGCCTGGTGTGGTAAACAGGAGAAGCCCAGATGACTGCCGCTGTGATTCCTGCTGTTGCTTCCATTCTGATGGGCACTCCTTTGTGTACAACCCTTGTTGGTTTCGCCCCAGCCCACAACGTAGGATGCAGCCAAACAGACCCGGATGCAAACTGAACCCCGTATAGCACAGCCCCACAGGCTGCCCTGTCACCAGCCACCACGCTGCATGGCTGTCTTTTTCAGTTAGCGTGGTTGCTGTTCCCCAAACATGACACGTCCCTCCTGCCTTCATCGTTTCCTGTTCATTGCCCAGGACCCAGCCTCAGGTTCCTTCCCCTCTGAACCTTCCTCGAGATTGGTTTCTCTCGCACCCCAGGCTGGCACAAACGGCAGCGCTGAGGGCACCCAGCCGGCCTGACTGGGTGCACTGGGAAGGGAGCAGCACGGTGCTGTCCCCGACAGTGGGCACTCTCCCGGCAGGCGCTTGGGGCTTACCTGGGACCTAGGACCTCCACAGTCACAAGCTGCTGGGTCCCAGGGAAGGGGAGATGCCCTGGCGCCATGCCGAGAGAGTCACTCTCACGCACTCTGGTGGGGAAGACCCGTGCTGGCGATCTGGGCTAAAGACTTAGAGATCACATTGTTTCTGAAAACCAGTGACCTGGCAGCGTTATTCAACGTGGAGGAAAGAGTCTAGCTGCCCAGCCTGGCTCCTCCCCGACCCCCTTCTCTGTGGGCAGGGAAGCTGGTTACTTGGCACCAGGGCTGCCCTGCGGGTGGGTTCCATGGCCCATTCCTCTGCTCCTATTCTTACCCAGTGCCAACCCCAGCTAAGGGAGGAAGCAGCCAGACCCCAGGGAGCTTATGAGCAGGACCCTGGGCATGTGCTGGGGGCCTTGCATACCTGCAGTCTCTCATTCCCACGGTGAGCTGGGGAGACAGGATGCTGACCCCAGAACTACACTTGGATCTGAGACTCAGGTTCTTTCCCACAACCTCGGTGACCTCCCCAGGGAGGAAGTGAGCAGCCAGGCTGTTGCTCCAGCCGCCCCCTCCCTGCTGCAGGGCTGCAGGGCTGCGGGAGGGGAGTGCTGCCAGTGCGGCATCTCCTTTGGCCGGCAGGGGAGCTAGAGACCAGGCCTTTTCCTGGATGACTCTGCAGGTGAGGGCGGAGAGGGAGCCCGGAGCCCGTATGCTGTGTTTGTAGTAGGCCCAGAGCCTTCATCACATGGTCTGCCTGACTTCTCCCTGGCTGCAGCGACCTGAGCTGTTTCCAGCCACCGCCATCACTTCTGTTAGCTCTGTCATGGACGGGCTGTCATGGTGAACTGTCCCCATACCCTGACCTCGACACGTACATGCTCTGTGCATGGTCATGTTGGTTGGCATGAGGATCATGACTGAAATCTCACGTCCTGCTTTCTCACTGCCCCGCCTTTAGTACATTCTACACCTAGTGACACCCCGCACTGACTTCCTGACTTTCCTGCATCTATTAAAAACGAAGCATTTGAGTCATGGTGCGGCAGTCTCAGCCGCAGGGCGAGGGCAGGTGTGTGCCGAGGTGGGCTTCCGGGACTGCTGGGTCACCCCTGGGCCATGCGGAGCGAGTAGAAGTCCCCCCCCCCCCCACCGGCACTGGCCCAGGTGGTGGGCAGGCGGGGTGGTCCCCACACCAGGACTCATGAGAACCCCATTGCCTGTCCTGTTTGCTGATTTGGGACCCTGGCCTTGGAAGGCCCCGCCCAAACAAAGTCCTGCTTCCCCTTCCCTGGGGCCTCTCTCCCCCTGCCTCTCGCTGCTCTCGCCTGCGGCCTGCGCGGTAATGGGATGGCCTTCGCAGGGAGTCTTCAAATGAACAGTTTTTAGAATGGTCCAGAGCGCTGCTGGAAAACAGAGAAGGCTATTTCGTGGGAAGATGATGACCTTATTAACTATAATTAGGCAATTCACAGAGGTTTCCAATATAGTCCAGCATCTTGCCTTGTGGAAGGGGGGGTGAGGTGGAGGGAGTTCTATGGTAATGTCTTTGGGGCTGTAATAGTCTTTAACACATTAACAGTTTAATTTCTTCTGGAAGGGCTGGCAGCCTGGTGTTCTCATTTAGAAAGCCAAGTCTAGTTTTACAGTCATCCACATTAATATCATAATTATAGTTTTGAGCAAGTAATTCCAGACAAGACATCGAGTTGTTTTTATAGCCGGAGGAAGATCTCAGGTAAGGGGACGGAACCTCACATCTAATCTCCCGCTAATGGCATGACACTGTGACCCCGGCTGCTCCCCTCCCCTTCCTTCCCCTCCCCGGGTGGGGCTTGGCATTGTGGGACAGGACTCTTCCTATGCTCGGTCCTCAGAGAACATTGCCTATCTGAAGCTAATGGAAATGTTCTTTTCTGAAGAGTTTTGCAGATGTGAGCCCTTTCTCAGAAATTCCTCCTGCGTCCTTTGCTTCGGGTTGTCCCCTGCCCTGGGGTTGGGTGGGAACGCAGCTGGGAGTGGCCAGCACCTCCGAGGGCACCCGGAGTCCTGGAAGCTGCCAGCACCTGGGCAAGAAGGCCATTGCTGCCTGCACAGCCCCCACGGCCTCCCTCTGCGGGCCTGGGCACCCCGGCTCACAGCAGATGGCTCGGGCTCTGTGTTTTACCTTTCCCTTGCGCACACATTTTTTACAGCTCTGTTGGCAATATTCATATATCATTTTGGGTTCTGTTTTTTAAAGCTTCATCTCAATTCCTATTTTCACAGCCTTCATCATAGCCATCTTCTTCTGGGTGGTTTACCACAATTTGCTAAATTGTATCGTTGTCGTTGAACATTGAGGTTTGTTCTAGCAGGTATTTTTTTATTGTTGTTTTACACGCAAGGCTGCAGCGATCATCTTTATGTGCATAATATTTAGCTTCTGAGTACTTATTTTTTAAGCTTGATTCCTAGGGCTAGAATTACTATCTAAGACTAAGAACAACATTTTTTTTTTCCTTAGAGAAATAAAAAATTTCTTATTATGCTAATAGTATCTGGAAAAATAAAGAAAAAGTAGAAAAAGGGGAAATAAAGATGGGCAGTGGCCCCCTCCTGCAGAGTTCACCATCAGCTAAGGATGTGTGAGGCAGCAAACAGCCGGACACCCACCCACAGGGCGTCCCCAGGGGAAGTGTCTGTCTCAGGGAGCAGGACGGTTCGGGAGGCCGTGGCTGGTTCCCCTTTACTGTCCCACCGTCTTGGTGGCTTTGGCCCTGTCCACACGGCACAATCCCCCTCTCCTTCCCCCTTTCCTCCCCCGCCTCCTCTCCCTACTCCTCCCCCCACTCTTCTTCCTCCTTCCCCCCTCCTCCTCCTCCTTCTCCCTCCTTCCTCTTCCCCCTCCTCCTCCTGTAGCCTCTCTCATCTCTTCCACAGACGAGTCTCTGCCTGCGTGTAGCTCTCAGCGTGTCTCCTGCAGTCAGGCTGTTGCGATGAGATGTTTAATTCTTTTTTCCTGCTATCTCGCATTTGCCACATACCATTTGGCCGAACTGAAAATGTAACTGTGTTATGGCAGAGAAGGAAGGACAGTGCAGCTCAGGGCTCGGAAGAAGCTCCTCTTTAAAAAAAAAAAAAAAAAATTAAATAAATGGGATTACCTTTCATCCTGAGTTTCCAGTCCTGTGAAGTCCCTTGGGTAAGACATATCCTTTGCTCTCTGCTCTCTCCCGCGCTCCAGGGCCCGGGCGGCATGCTTCTGGTTGGTCTTGCGAGGGGACGTGTGTGGAGCACCCTCGGTGTGCAGTGGGGCTTGTGAGCGCAGACACTGCCTTCAGGGAGCTCCCCGGAGAGAGGAGGGAGCGGGCAGGAACGCCGTTATCATCAGACGGAGCCAGGCGGGCGCAGAACTGAGTGATCGTGACCTCCCGTGACCCTGCAGAGAGACTCCCAGGGTCCCGCCACCAGACGAACACCTGTTAACCTTGGGCCATCTCTGTGCTGGGTTCTGCTCTTTGTTTTGTCTGAGCTGCAGATCCAGCTCAAGGCCAGCCTCCCTCCCTCCCTGGCAGCGGCCTCTCTCCCCAGGCTGGTGGGATGCTTTTGAACGCCTACTCCCTGTGTTTATCCATTAACAGTATGTGGTACTGGCTTTGTATTGTAAAGGTTTATAGGAATTGTATCATACTTTATATCCTTTAGTAAATTGTAAGACATTGGACATGCTTTAAAAACATACTTAAAAATGTTTTCATTGCTTTCAGAGAGGAGGGGAGAGAGAGAGAGAGAGAGAGAGAGAGAGAGAGAGAGAGAGAGAGAGAGAGAAAAAAAAAAAAAAACATCCATGATGAGAATCATTGATCGGTTGCCTCCTGCATGCACCCCACTGAGGATCGAGCCTACAAACTGAGCATGTGCCCTTGACCGGGATCAAACCCAGGACCCTTCAGTCCTCAGGCCAATGCTCTATCCACTGAACCAGACCAGCTAGGGTGACATTAGACATGTTCTTACAGTTTTTTCATACACATGCATATCTTTTTGCATGTTTGCCTGGACCATTCATTTTTAACTGCTGTCTAGTATTCCATGGTAAATACACTAGAGTTTATTTCTTCATTTCTGTACTCGTCATGGAAGGTTAAGCAGTTTTTACCTTTTATCTCTTGCAAACAATATTGCAATGAATATGTGTTCCTGTGATCTATTGCTATTTAATAAAACACCTCCATACTTAGTAGCTTAACACAGCCATGTTTATTTTGCTCATGAATCTGCAGTTTGGGCCGGGCTTGTGGAAAGAGCCCATCTCTGCTCCACGCGGAGCTGGAGCTGGAGTTACCTGAAGGCTGCTGCTCTCACGGAGCTGAGGGTGACTCTGGCGTCAACCGGGCCCCTCACTGGGCTGTTTCTTGGAGCACTCCCCGTGGCCTCTCCACGTGGCCTCGGCGTCCCACCCCATGGCGCCGCTTCTGTAAGAGAGAGCCAGGCCCAAACTGGATTGCCTTTACGACCTAGCCTTAGAAGTCAGGCAGCACTGCACTCTGCTTTAGAAGCAAGCTGCTGAGGCTGGCTTCCCTTCAGGGTGAGGAGAGTCAGATCCCACTTTACACACGACGGGCGTCACAGGGTTTGCCGAGCACTTAAAAACCACCCCCCTTGGAGCTCCAACCCAATAACCAAGAGGTAGGTCATCGGTGCGATTCCCGGTCAGGGCACATGCCCAGGTTGCAAGCTCGATCCCCAGTAGGGAGCATGCAGGAAGCAGCTGACTGACGATGTTTCTCTCTCCCTCTCCCTCTAAAAAAAAAAATCAATATAAACATATTAAACAAACACAAAGCCACGCCCCTTAGATGTGCCTTGGCGCACACACCTGCTCTTGGACCCTCCAGGTGAAGTGACAGGCCTTGGCGGGTGCCGCCTGGAGCCGCCTTGATGCTGCTGGGTTGCCCTCCTGTGTGTTTGTTGTGCAGCTGCCCCCGCAGTGCCCGAGAGGACCACCTGTTCCCACCCTCGCCCCCACGTGCCGCTGGGGCATGGGTGTCTGCCCTCCGGTAGGCGTGGAGCGGGACCTGGCTGTGTGAATCCGCCCGCCCTCCGGGCCGCCCGGCCCCGCCGCCTCCTGGGCTCTGGGTGCTCTCTCCCGCCGGTTGCCCCGAAGAAGGCGGAAATGTCAAAGTGCTATTTTTTGGCTTACGATGTCAATTTTCAAGAGAGAAGCGGTGAGTTTCCCACAGAGTTTATTACAAACTATTATGAAGACCTTGGAGTTACCATTGTTATGAGTCACTTATGAAAAAAAATATGATTTCGGTAACTGCAGGCTGTATGTGCAATGTGACGGATTTTCATTTAATCTCTCACCTCTCTATAATTTGCCCAATTTAAAAATGCCCCGAAGCTCGATTTCTCCTTGTCTGGGAGTTCTGTTCTCGCTCTGTGCGATCACGGTAATAGTAATAAGAAACGGTGCCGATATGTGTCTGTCTTGGCGTTCTTACCACCCCTCCGGTCATTTAATTACTTCTGGGGCCCATTGCCCGCCCCGGTCTCCCCGTTAGAACCGTGAGGCGGGAGCCGTCCGCGGGGAGCGCCGCCGCCCGGGCCGGGTGCTGTTGGACCCACGGGCGGTAGGAGCCCTCCCTGGGCTGCGGGGCGCCCGCTGCTCGCACGCACCTTGTTTAATGAGGCTGTGGGGAGGCGGGGGCCGTCCCCCACCTCTGACCCACTGCCACAGCCCTTCGGGAGCCTTTGGGGGGACACGCGTCAAGCTGGGTCATGCAGAACGCTCGGTTATTGCCATGGTCCGTCTGATCTCCTCCTGGCTCCTCTCAAAGATATCTGGACAATCGGAGAGTTTAAAAATGAATTCCTAAGCTTTCCTCGAAAAGTGAACTTTTAGCTACTTCTTAACTTAATCAGATTCTGTGCGAACACTCTGTCCATGGCTTACCAGGGAACATTCTCCTCCCTGCCTCCCTCCTAAGGGCGCTCGGCGTCTTATCTGTGCTGAGAACCAGAGCCTCTGCCTCGAAAATGAGGTCTCGTCCTCGCACCGAGAGCAAGCCCAGCCCCTCTGCAGAAGCTCGGTCCTCCATGTTCCGAGGCAGCCTCTGCCCCAAACCAGGGCCTGGGAACCATGGGCACCCACAGTCTTCCCGGTCGACTGGGTGCAGGTCTCCTTGCAAAGCTGCTGGCACCTTGTTGTCCAGGTCCTGCAATGGGGAGCCCCAGGGGAGCCTCTGTCCTGGCTGACAGTGCCTCCCAGGACTGCGGGTACAGCCAGGGCGCCAGGGCTCCAGGGCTGCCTCACGGGCTCTGCCTGTACCCACCAGGGTGGGGTAAAGGAGGAATTCATGATCTATTATTTCAGGGGAGGGAGGCTTTGGGGTGTGTTCATCTGCTTCTCACAAGAGCCCCGGAGGGCCTGGGCTAGCGGGGTGGGTGCCCCGAGCCCGCCGGGCTCTGCTCAGGCCGCACCACCTGCAGGGAGCTGGCTTTCGGAGCCTGTGGAGTTTTCACACCACAGTCTGGGTGCCAGCGGAAGTCTAACGAGGGCAGGGCAGTACTTCGCTGCTGTGACAGGCGTGTTCACAGCCTGCCAGTGCGCCTCCTGCGTAAACAAACACCCTCCTGCTATGCTAATTACTGCTCTGGCCTCGTTTGCACACTGCGAGTTACATTTGCTTTCGCGACCTACTCGGGGCTTCCTTGCCCAGTGACCCCGGTGCGAACTACCTATGCTCAGCCAAGAGCCCCAAACTTCTGTGGGCTCCGGAGGACGAAGACCCCACCGTCTGCTTGGTGTTTGGGCTGGAACATCCTGGACTGGGATTTGGAGCCCAAGTTCTGGGGCCAACCCTTCCCAGCTGGGGTGTCGGTTTCCTCATTGGTGAGATCCAGGGTGAGGCTGAGCGCCTGCTGTGGGCAGACTCCCCCGGGCACCTTGCGGTCAATTGCACTGGCAGGTGGGCGGGGCCAAAGGCCGTGACGCCCTTCCCTGCACACTTGCCTGGTGGCTTGCCCTCCTTGTGCCCGGTGTCCGCCGTCACACAGCCCAGCTTCCCTCTGAAGTGCCTCTGAGGGAACATGTGGCAGAAGCTGGGGGGTAGCTATTGGGTGAACGTACAGTGAGTGCCGCAGGCTGCACAGCTAACTATGAGGGCGACCAGGATCTGAACCCACGCCTGTTAGGGTCCCGAGCCTCTGCTCTTTCTGCCCTTCCCTTTGATTAGTAAATGTTAGGTGGGCAAGGCCCCGGGGCCGAAGCCCGACATGGGTATTTCACAGCCCACGTCCCTGGAAGCGCGGCTGGCCCCTGCACGGAACCGTTAGGCAGCCCTGTCATCCGAGGGCCATGCGAGGCAGGCCGCTCTGAAGGCCTCGTCAAGCTTTTGTGTGAAAGAGTTCTCGAAAGTGACAGGCTTCATTTCAGGGGTCTTTGTTAACCTAACCATGTTCCCCCGCGGAAACGTGGGGACTTTGTACCCAAGCTCTTGCATGTAATGAGCCAGGGGCAAAATGAAAGCAATTTCAGCTCCGTTTCAGGCGTGGGTATGTCATGTGGGGGAGGGGGCCCTCAACACGCACCGGGGGACACGAAGGGGGGTGTCAGGGTGAGACCCCGAGCCTCCCGAGAGCTGACATTTCCACCCAAGCTGGATTTGCATGCGCGCGGGCGAGCTCGGGTTATTCCCTGCACGGTTCCGTCGTGCATATGCATCGCAGCGTCGCTCGGGGTGGTTTAAAAAATTCATAGCTGTGTCCTTTAGTTCTCTTTCCACCAGCCAATGTTCGGAATTAATTTTTCTGGCCCGCTAGGTCTTGTGGTTAAAAGTACAAATTAAGTTTTCTGGGACGATCCATCACGAAATTATTGAAAAGTCGGCGTGGAGAAGGTAATGGGCTCTGTATTGGGTTATGTCTATCGGCTTCTTGTTTCTGCAGTTACGCTCTTTGTTTTTCTTATTTCGTGCTTTGGGAAATCAACCTGGGAATGGGCTCCCCGCTCGCAAGAGTTATTGGCTATTTCTCCCAAGTGGGATTGCCCTTCCAGGGAACAGTGGGCATCTCTGTGACACCAGGTCATAAATCCGAGCCCCACGTTCTCCGGAGGAAGCATGAATCTTCGGCAGTGGCGCGGCGGCGCCGTATTTCAGGCGGGCGTGGAGGGCTGTCAGAAGTCGATGAAGTCCTCAGGCGCCAGCCTGTGTCCAGCCAGCATCTGTCATGGACTTCGTGCAGGATTAGAAGGCGGTTATAGAGAGCTCTCCAGCGTCTCTCTCTCTGCACCTTCCATGTGCCCCAAAGCCCCCTGTTTGAGTCCTAGCCCTCTGGAGTGAGCCTGTCCCACACCATCTGGGCATCCACACTCAGCATCTTTCCCTTTGGAGAGGAAGAGCCCCCCTCCGCGTTTACTAGAACCCCCTAGTTGCCAGGCCTGGTGCCGGGCAATGGAGCACACAGACCCAGCGATGTGCCCCTGTTCCATAGGTGCTGCCTGGTGTCGCTGGCCTGTCCTCCCTGTGCCCATCACCTCTAGTGGCCGCTGCTGGAATTGCAGGCAGAGGGCCTCAAACACCAGCCCATCACTTGGCATCTTGCTTCCAGTCCTCCAGAGTCACCTTTGTCCCCAGAATAGAGCCCATATTCTTCAGTGGGCTCCCGAGCCTTCCCCTGCGATGCTTCATTCTGGAAATTCCCAGGAGGCCCCCAGGTAGCGCACCCCAAGGCCACTTTTCCCTTCTGTTGTGTTCCCTGACCTAAGCGTGGCTGCTCGGGTGTGAGGGTGTGGCATCTACCTCTCTGAGCGCAGCGCTCCCAGGACTGGCGGCTGTGCTGTGGCCATCTCAGGCCCCTGGATGTGGGCTCGAGGCAGGCTCTCTCCGTGAGGCGAGGACAGCCCGGGAGGCAGGCAGCTGGTGGGGCAGAAAGACATGGTTCCTGAGCCCAGCCGTTCCTGTGTGTGTGGCCAGTGTGGAGTCCCTGGGTCCATTTGCATAGACCACCATCTTAGCTCTCTGAGCCTCAGTTTCCTCCTCCGTGTGCTTAGCCCTGTGCCTGCCACGCGTGATCTGCCTGGGTGAGGCTCACACGTGAGCAGGCCCACTCCCGTCGTCTTCTCCCTCTGAGATGCCCTTATCTGGAGCCACCTCGCTTCCTCAGTCAGATGGATATGCCTCCCTATTTTTATCTGATCCTGCTGTCAAAAGTGCCGCACCTTAGTTTCTTTATTCTACTTTGAAAGTAACTTTAATTGAGTTGCACATTCATATTTAAAATCTCATATGTATTAATTTTATGAGATTGGTTTGTTTTTCTCCTTACCTTTCACGAAGCAATATTACCGAGCTTCCTCCTGCATCTCTGGTAGCAGTCAGCCCGGTCCCCTGGGCCGCTGTGACTCATCTAATACAGTTTTCCAGCCTCGCTGCCACCCCGGCGCTTTCAGATCGGCACTTATTCGATCAGCGTGTGATGCTGTCACTGGAAACTTTCTCTCCCAGCCCCAGGTGCTCATTTGCAGAACTTTGGAACATTTTGTTTTTCTATCTGGCATGTGTGTCTTCTTCCTCGGGGTTTGATCTGGATCTGCAGAACGGGGCCTGCCCGACCCTCTGCTCTCCAGCCTCTGTGCTCTCGGAGGGGGCGCTCTGAGAGCCCAGAGGGCTGACTCAGTTTGTCACCAGCTGCTAAATCCCAGAGACCAAGGGCCCCCCTGCCGGGGCTCGCTGTGTGCTCCCAGGAAGCCATATCCCGAGGTCCGCCTGCTGGCTCTGGCTCGGGTTGGTGGCAGGCTGGGGACGAGGCGCACCCCCCACCCCTCCTGCCCTTCCAGTCGGAGGCCTCTCCAGACCCCTGGTCTGTGAGCCCCCGCCCCTCCTGAAGAAGCGGAGAACTGTGACATTTGGCCAAGATGAGGGCTGACTCTACAGAGGCCATGTGCTGTGAAGCCCAAATTCTTAATCTGCTTATTAGCAATAATACCTCATTTTTGAGAAATTAGCTCCAGGAAAGCAGGGAGTTTGACCGTTTTGTCGCCAGCATGTTAAACAGCGCCTGGCGCAAATTAGAGGAGCTCCCCAAATGGGCGTTGACTTAATTAAGAATGGTGGGTCCCAGTGGTGTGCAAAATGACTCCACGCGTTGGCAGCCTCGCCGCGCAGGCCGGAAAGGCCCGTGGTCCCCTTGGCGGGTGAGGACCTGAATCGCAGAGGGGACCTGTGGCTTGTTCTAGGCGACCCAGTGAGGGGGCCTGCACCCTGCTGGGCTCAGGGGGAGGGCCCTGGGGCGAGTCCCAGGAGGACTTGTTCCTTGCCCCCAGGTGGCCTGTGCCTTTCTGGCTGGCAGGGAGGGGCCCTGGCAGTGCTCCCTGCAGAGGTGGCCCCCTCCTCAGCCTTCTTACAAACCACTGAAGAGCCCTTTGTCCGGGGTCTCCCTGGCCAGCCTGAGTTCATGGAAGGACACGTTAGCCATGTGTAAAGACTTACCTCAGAGCCATTTCTGCTCAGCTACTTAGCCTGCCGCTCCGTTTGGCCCCTGACCTTCATGCTGAGGTGTGTTCTTATTGTATTAGTGCGGCTCATAAACGTGTGACATTAAAATATTGACACGGATTGACTCGGGTATCTTTATCCTTGGAGCTTCAGTTAATAAAACAACTTTTGATAAGACCAATGGTTTTAGAACATTTAGACTTAATTATATTTTCTAAAGGATTTTTCTAAAATTACATAACTGCCTGGCAAGGTACTTCAATTCCCTAGTTAACTGAAAGAAATTGGTTTTTCGTTTGGTTTTGCTTAATACAAATTAAAAGTAATACACATTTGATAAAAGCAGTTAAAGGATTATTTATTAAAGTCTGCCTCTTTGTATATTGGAGGAAAAATCCATATGAGCTGAATTAACTCTGAGATGATGTGAGGGGAATCCGTAGGGGAGAGCTGTGTGGCTGGGGCCGTGGGGGTGCGCCTCTGAGGCCCCCCTCGGGGGCGCTCCCTCAGGGCTGCTGCTGCGCCGCCGTGGCTGTCACACTCGACCTTGTCACTTTCAAGCATCAGCAAGTCGTGAGTTATGACACCGTTGAAATGGAGCTGAGGAGAAATCAGGTGTTTTATTCTCATCTCACCCAGGTTAGGGAGTCTGCCACAGGGAGCAATTCGAACATAAGAAAAGGAAAGGGGCCCTGACCGGCTTGGCTCGGTGGTTAGAGCGTTGGCCTTCGGACTGAAGGGTCCCAGGTTCGATTCTGGTCAAGGGCATGTACCTTGGTTGCGGTCACATCCCCAGTAGGAGGTGTGCAGGAGGCAGATGATCCATGTTTCTCTCTCATTCATGTTTCTAGCTCTCTATCCCTCTCCCTTCCTCTCTGTAAAAAATCAATAAAATATATTTAAAAAAGAAAAAGAAAAGGAAAGGGGGGTGTCTTGTGGAAACACTAGCTGGAGAGAAGGTGGGGTGGGTCCATGGTTGGTAGTCCCCTTGGAAGGGTAACTGCTCGCATTAGTTATTTTTAGGAAGCTTGCCTTCCCAATGCCAAAGTCTCCCGAAGTGCAGCCTGCGAGAGAGGCCGTGCAGGTGACTCCAGCAACGTGCCAGCCCACCAGAACAGAACTGGGAATAGTACAAAGAATTCCCAGATATCCTTTACCCGGATCCCCAAATGTTAGTATTTTAACCTCCTCTCCCTTCCCCTCTTTCTCCTTCCCTCCCTTCCTCCATACATAGTCATACATACATACAAATAAACATTTTTCCCCCCCTGAACTACTTAAGAGTAAGTTGCAGGCTGATGGCCCTATAACCCTAAATATTTCAGTGTGTATTTCCTAAAACAAGATTTTTTAAAAACATAACCACAGTGTGGTTCTCAAAATCAGAAAAACATGACCTAAATGGCATTTTACTTCCTGTGAGCGCCGAATGGAGCCCTTTCCCAGTGATGCCCTGGGAGTGAGGGAACGTGCCGTCTGTGCTATTCGCACCATCACATCCCGTCACCTTTGGTTGAGCAGGTGCGGTGTGTCACGACGTGCACAGAATTGAAGAGCACAGGCCAGTTGTTTGGCAGTCCGCCCTTCATTCTGGGTTTTGCTGGTGCTTCTCCAGGACTAGATTGAGGAGTGGGCTTCCGTGCTGGACTGTGCGGGTGGTGTCGGGCCTCCCGCCGTCCCAGGAGGCACCTTTGTCACCGAGGCCTTGGGCTGGAGGTGTTAACCTGGATCAGTGGGTTAAGTTGGCTCTCTGCAAGGCTTTCCCAACGAAGTTGGTATTTTACTTTTTGTAATTACAAGGCATCACGTGGAGAGCTACTTGGAAATAAATTATTCCTCAAGCCTTTATCCACTAGTTTTAGTATCGATTCAAAGATTCATACCTGTATCAGTTCCTATAATGATGGTTAGCAAATGTGATTTCTAACTCTATCACTTTTTTTCTTCCTATAGAGAGGGGTTTTTTCTTCCCTGTTAATCTATTTGTCTATTTATTTTGGATCAATGCAGATTCATGGACTCTTGGTTTAGTAAATGGCATCTGTTTGTATCATTTGACCAATACAAACTGGTTCAAGCTGGCTCCCATACCCCTTTGAGATGACTCCACCGTTCTTTGAGCACGGACTTGTTGGCACAGCTCGATGTCCCAGGCCCACCTTGTTCCGTCCCTGCCCCATCCCCAAGGACCCATCTCCAAGGCGCTCTGGTTCCCTTGGTGGACAAAGGCATTTAGAAAGCAAGATGTGGGTGTTGGGGTGCTCATGGGTATTGGGGTTTCAGTGCCTCTCAGAAGACAGGTCTGGGCTTGGTATGCTTGTACATGCACACACACATGCGCGTACACACGTGCCCGTACAAACTTCTGTCCAGTTCCTTCTGTTAAGCCTGAGGTTCACACGGGTTTCTGATTTGCAGCCAGTACTGCTGGCTCTGCCCGGCCATTTAGCCGGTGGTGTGAAACTTGGCTCCCATTTCCAGAACACATTTACATGCTCGCTCAATCTCTGAATGTCAAAAAGTCATTTCAGAATTGCTAAACTCTGCAAAAAAAAGGCCTCCTAATTAGAATTCATTATTAGAGTTGTTGTTTTTCCTTTCGCCTGAGGGCGGGCAGTCCAAATGCGCTCAGATGTTTCTTGGATTGGTTCCTTTTCTCTTTCTCCCTTCGGTGTGTGGTTTTGTTACTTGTGTCAAATATAATTTGGTTCGTTTGCTTTTCTCTGTATTCTATTTTAGAGGCCCCCCCCCAAAAAAAAAAAAAATCTTGTGGACTTCTTTTTCACCCCTTCCTCCATTTTTCTTTTCCCTCCCTCCCTTCCTCTTTCTTCCCTCCCTTTTCCCCTTCCTCCTTCCCTCCATCCCTCGCTTCCTTCCTTGCCATCACTAACATATTTCCAGAAGTCAAGTTTATACAAGAGATTCTGTTTAGAGAGGTCTCTCCCACCCATTCCCTTCATCTGGTCCACCCAGCCCCCAGCCCTGCCCGCAGGGCACCAGTCTCCTTAGTCTTTTTTTTTTTTTTCCTTTTTAAAATATATTTTATTGATTTTTTACAGAGAGGAAGGGAGAGAGATAGAGAGCTAGAAACGTCGATGAGAGAGAAACATCGACCAGCTGCCTCTTGCACACCCCCCACCGGGGATGTGCCCGCAACCAACGTACATGCCCCTGACCATACATGCCCCTGACCGGAATCGAACCTGGGACCTTTCAGTCCACAGACCGACGCTCCACCACTGAGCCAAACCGGTCTCAGCTTCGTCTGGTTTCTTATTTCCCTTTCTTTCTTCATAAAAAGTAGCATGTTATAGCTCCTCCTTTGCATTTTGCTTCCCACCACCCCCACTCCTCCCTAACAACGTGTCCAGCCAGGCCGTAGCTCCCCTTGGGCTCCCTGGGGCTTTGCCCAGGCCTCAGAGTGCTCCCCGTGTCCTCCTCCGTGGCTGCTGTTTGGGTGCCTGAAAACGGAGTGTGGGTACTGTGTGGATCCAGGTGCACGGTCCTCCCTGGACATCACCTCGATGCCAGCGGACGTGAGAAGGGTGGCCCTGTGCTTGGGGGAGGAGATCGAGGCTCAGGGGCGCAGCGTGATCACATGGGGGCTGGGTCCCGAGATTTGAGGTCAGTCCGTGAACCCGGGGCTCATTCACAACCCCTTCATGGCGTGCCCTCTGTGCCTGCCCCGTGCCCGCCCTCGGTCAGAAGAGGAGGCTCATGCAGAGGATGCTCCTAAAAGCAGGCTCACATCCCCGGAGCCGTGTAAAATCATCCCGGGGGAGGGAACGGGAACCCAGGAGGAGCCATTAGACATTCCACTTATACCTACTTTTCCTGTCATCTTTCTAAAATTCCTGTTGGTGCGGTACATGCTTTATAATGTAGATATCAGTGGAATTGTATTCATGTATTCAAAGCTGTGTGCTCAAAAATTGTGTGGGTTTTTTTTTTTCTTTTTTTTTTTTTTTTTCAATAATAGAGATATGTTCTAAAAAATGTTTGGAAGCCGCTGAAAACTGTCATGGAGTTGAAAGAACCTGGCTGGGCCTCAGGTCCAGAGGCAAGGCCTGTGACCCACCTGCCTCTGCCACCAGTGCCCGTCAGACCAGCGCCTGTCACTTCACTAGGGTCAGGGGGGTTGACGTAGGGTGCGTTGGGGCGTTGCCTGGAGCTCAGCTAGCTGGTGGCTTCCAGTCCAGACAGAGGGGCAACCACACAGCTGGAGGGCAGCGAGGCCCCAGGGAGCAGCCCGGAGCTGGGCATCACCTGGGAGAGGGACCTGTGCTGATCTGGGGGTTGGACATGACTTTCAGGAGAAAAAAGTGACAGCAAAGAGGCACCTGAGTGTAGGTGAGTCCTCACATGGGGCGGGGAACCTTGCCTGGAGGAGGGGTGGAGAGTGGCTGCTGGTGCTGGTCTGCCAATCATTGCTGCCTTAGGGGCCCTCTGCAAAGGGC
This sequence comes from Pipistrellus hanaki, assembly GCF_964339955.1. NCBI lineage: Eukaryota > Metazoa > Chordata > Mammalia > Chiroptera > Vespertilionidae > Pipistrellus > Pipistrellus hanaki. Next base: position 6,163,017 of record NC_140503.1, read on the forward strand.
AGGGCAGCCTGCCAGTGTCTAGGGCCAGTCTCCAAGTCCCCCCAGCTCAGTGGTCATACTCAGAGCCCACACTCAGGCCTCGCACTGGCTGGATCTTGCACTGACCAGCCACATGTCCTTGGGGTGTGTCATGTCTGAGCCTTCTTGTGCCACTTTCTCTGTCATATCTCACTGAACCCTCCCATCAACGCAGCCTCTTCCCTATAGGACCTTGGGGCTCCGAGAGCTGAAATGCTCTGGAGCACCACCAGCTCGATGGAGACCCCGGCAGGGCTGGCGGTCTGGCCTGGCTCGGCTTCCACCGCGGACTGTGTGCTCTCTTTACTTAGAATTCTCTTGTATTCGAGAAAGGGGTTTAGCTCGTTTTAATGTTACTCTAATGCTTTTTGGAACCCATTTCCTTTGTTTATTTTACAGCAGTATAATTTGCAATGAAATAGTTTTACATTGAGCTCACATGTTTTAATGGTGCTTTAATGGCATCTTAATGGTGTCTCCATGGATTTGCAGTCAGATACTTTTGTCATCCTAACTTCCCCGTGTAACCGTGCCGCGGGGTCATGTGGCCCTGGCCGTGACCTGAGCAGGGGATGCGTGCCCTCTGAGCCAGGTGGGCAGTGCCCCTCGGGCGAGGAGGCCCTGGGAGCGGAGAAGGGAAAGCCGGCCCCCTGGGTGGCTGGGTGTCACGTTGCTGCGTTGTTGGGTCCTTACTGAGGTTGTTTGCCACCTGCAACACCTGGCCAGGCACTCCCGTGCCGCAGAGAAAGTCCACGCCTCTGCCTTCGAGCCCCCGGACATGTGGAGGGCCCACGCCCACCCTGGAAGGCACAGCTCCGGCTCCGGAGGGCCCGGTTTGCTAGGGTGCCCTGTTTTTAGCTGTCCCCGTGCCACTCCATATGCTGAGCCATCTGCTCTGCCTCTTTATTGGGGAAAACGTGGCACAACAGTTAGCGTCTTGCCTGGAGGAGCACAGAAGGCCTCCTAGGGCTGAGGCTGTGCCTCAGCCATTTGGGTCCCTCTGTGCTTGGCTTGGGGCAGGAGCCGGCCTGGCTCAGTGCTTGCTTGTGGAATGAATGAACGAACAAATGATTGAACAAACAAGTGAATGCATGATCCGTGTGACAGAGGGCGCCAGGTCATGGTAAGAGAGGAGGAGGTGAGACCCAGAGCCGGGGACTACTAGCCTCTCGCTGGCCCTGCTCTGGGAGAGCAGTCAGCCTGGGGGCGGCTCCCCCCACACCACTGCCCTCAGCCTCAGCCCGCCTCTCCCTCAGCTTTATTTTTAGCAAGACCCAGGTCCATGGTACCCTGGTGCCTGTTGCAGCCCAGCCTTGCTGCACTTGTGGTTTTATTTATTTATTTTATTTAAAAAAAAATATTTTATTGATTTTTTTTTTACAGAGAGGAAGGGAGATGGATAGAGAGTCAGAAACATCGATGAGAGAGAAACATCGATCAGCTGCCTCCTGTACACCCCCTACCTGGGATGTGCCCGCAACCAAGGTACATGCCCTCGACCGGAATCGTACCTGGGACCCTTCAGTCCCCAGACCAACGCTCTATCCACTGAGCCAAACCGGTTTCAGCTGCACTTGTGGTTTTCGCACCAGGGCGTGGAGCTAGTGTGGCGGGAAGAGCCCCCGAAGCTGGGCTCGAACCCCGGTCCTGGGCTCACTAGCCATGAGGGCTCAGTTTTCTCATCTGTGAATGGGGATACCCCCCCCTCCCCCTAGTTTGGGAGCGGTTGCAGGGGTTGGGATGCTGTGCACTGCTGTTGTTATTAGGGTCATTACTATTCCACTGCCATCACCCCCCGTTCCCGCTCCCACTGTCCACCCACAGCCGCGGGGTGCTAACGCTTCCCTCAGGAAGGAAGGAAAGAGAGAAGCTGGGGTGAGGATGCAGGCCCAGCACGCCGCCCAGACTCCTGAGCTGATGGCTGAGGTGGAAGGTGTCAGGGCGGCTGCCCTCCTCCCCCTGTTTGCTCATCCTCTTCTCTCCCCAACCCCTCTGTCTTCTCCAAAGGAAGAAATTGAGTCAAGGAGAGAAACCCCCGGGGCCCTGTTTCCCACGATCGTCCCGTTTCCGAACGCGAGTTAATAAGAATAAACAAGGCAGTGGGCGGATTTGCACAGGAGAAGAATATCTTTCTGACGATTATGTAAATATTTATGTGTTCTGGCTTTCTCATTTTGTTACCGGTGTCTAATTTCCTAGTCTCATAATGAAGTGTAATTTGGAGAAGCTTTGCAAAGACAGGCACAGCAGCGAAATAATTTGATTTGTTCAACAAACTTGGTTTCAGTTATTCCTTTTCATCATTTATATCAGAACCCCTTCAATTTTCTCATGACCTGACAACAACTTTCCGCCCAATGAAGACACGACTCTTAAACATCGGCAGGCATTCAGAAGCGGTTTATAATGCCGTTGCTTAATAAGAAAATGCATTCATCGGCAGGATATAAAATTTATGGGCTTCAAATGGATTTGAGTTTGTGGTTTTAGCCCTCTGTGCTCCTGCAGTTCTCGAGGCTATGAGTAAGGTTTTTTAATTAAGTCAAATTGAATTGAATGAGCTTTTATTGAGCGCCCACTCCCTGCCAGACACAGTCTTCTTAACCCTTGCCCGCCTGTGTGGTGGCCACGGAGAGGGAGTCCGTGGCAGCCCGGCAGGTCAGGCCCCGCTCAGGAGCGCCCAGCTGGCAATTGTGGGAGGTGGGACTCGTAGGACCGACTCTTATGCTCTTTCCTCCCCAGCTGATTACAAGCAGAGCTGATTAGGGAGAAGAGACAGGTTGAGTGGCTTTGCATATGTTATCTCGTTTAATCTTGTCTAATCTTCTCAATTGCCCTGCGGAAGTTCAAGTTTGTTGCAGTTTTTTTCTTTCCCTTTTCTTTTTTAAAATGTATTTTTTATTGTTGAGAGTATTAGAAATATTTCCTCTCCTCCCTCACCCCTCTCCTCCCAACTCCTACACCCCCCTGTCCCGCTCTCTCCCCCCCCCCGCAATCTTCACTACCCTATTGCCCCTGTCCATGGGCTATGCATGTCTATCTTTTATATATAGAATCCCTCTGGGTGGCCTGTGGAGATTGGAGATCAGGCCCTAGCTTGCACCCCTAGCCTCACAGTCCTGCAGCCCCACCTGGCACCCCACCTTGGCCCTGTGCTGCTCATTCACCCTGCCCCCCACCGCCGCGGCTGGTTACCATCTGCAGGGCAATGGGTGGGGCCCTGGCCATGGGCTTCTGCTCGCACCTGCCTTGGCCTGGCCCCGCCCACTTGCCCTGCCCCCATGCTGCCACTGCTGGTCCAGTCTGTGGGAGGTCAGCAGGGTGATTGCCCCCCCACCTCCACCTGCCTTGGCCTGGTGCCGCCGCCTGCTTACCTGCTCCACCATCCTCCCATGGTCCCGCTGTCATTGGGGCTGTGGTCAGGGCCCTTCTGGGTCGCCAGCGCCTCCACATTGCCTGCTGCCAGCACTGCGTTGCCAATGCCCACCATGTTCCACATGGGTCAGTGCATGTCATAGCAAGTGGTTGAACTCCAGGTCAGTCGAACTCCTGTTCAATGACCTCCTGAGGGAACAATTTACATATTAGGCTTTTATTATATAGGATAAAAGGCTAATATGCTAATCTCTGACCGTCTGACAGGTTGCTATGACACACACTGATCACCAGGGGGCAGATGCTCAATGCAGGAGCTGTTGAGCTGCAGTGACTTGGCAGTGGCAGTTTTGGGGTGATGCACCCTGAAACCAGAGAGGAGGGAGCCCAATTCCTCGCAGAGCAGGGCGATTCCACCTTCGGCCATGGGTTATGTTGTTGTTGGGGCACTGTCGGCCGGAATTTGGCTTACTGCACACTTGCATTTGTGTTCCACACCCTGTACGACAGCAACTTTGCAGAGTGCCCTCGCGCACTCCGGGACCCCTCGGGGGATGTCAGAAAGCTGGAGGGACCCACTTTCTAACATCCTCCGATGTCACTTCACAGATGCCGGGGAGGGACTGGAAGAGGTTGGCTCCAGGGCATGTCTGGCCCGTCTCACCCAGTCCCGCCCTGCCGGCCACCTTCTAATTAATTTCCTTTCACTGTGCACGAATCCGTGTACCGGGTCACTAGTAAGTATATGAGTACTTTGGTTTATCTCTTTTTGTCCCCCCAACCCCACATTGAGTTATGTTAGTCTACAATACTTCGGGTCTTATTTTGTTGGTCAATTTATTTTGTTCATTAGATTCCACAAATGAGTGAGATCATGTGATACTTGTCTTTCTCAGTTTGGCTTATTTCACTCAGCACAATATTTTCCAGGTCCCTCCATGCTGTCCCAAAAGGTCCTCTTTTTTTCACACCTGCATAGCGTTCCATAGTGTGAATGCCCCACAGCTTTTTAATCTATTCATCTACCGATGGGCACTTGGACTGTTTCCAAATCATAGCTGAGCTATTGTAAATAAAGCTGCTATGAGCGTAGGGATGCATATATTCTTCCTGATTTTTTTTTTTTTTTTTTTTTTGGCAGGGGGTTTAGGATATATTCCCAGAAATGGGATCACTGGGTCAAATGGAAATAACGTTTTTAATTTTTTTGAGGAAACTCCACACTGTTTTCCAGAGTGGCTTTACCAATCTGCATTCTTACCAGCAGTGCACTAGGGTTCCCTTTTCTCAACATCTTTACCAGCACTTGTTTGTTGATTGTGTGTGTGTGTGTGTGTGTGTGTGTTTTTTCTATTTTACATCTGAGAAAACTAAGGCTCAGAATAGTGCAGGGATGTGCCCAGGTCACACAGCTTGAAAGCGACAGAGCTGGGATTTGAATTTGGAACACTCGTGCTCCAAGACCAATTTCTTTCTCGAGGCTGTGGGAGGGGGAGGTCTGCATTTCCTCCAGCACATCCTGACTACTGGCTGTGCAAATGGCCTGGCACTGGCCGCAAGGGTGCTGTCCTGGAAACAGAGGTGAGGTCGCTGCTGAGGTGGGGCTGGCCTTCAGCTTCCTGTGCGCTTTCTAACTGTGCGCCCTGCGCATCTCTCCTCTCTGACCCTTACTTTTGTCACCTGGGCTGTTGGTGGGATTACAAATAACACATGTGAGGCACCTGGTGGTGTGTCTGCACATGGGGGGCCCCGTGGAGGGACCCTTTCCTCGGAGTTGTTGGTACCGGCTGATGCTCAGAGCTGCTGTTACTGCAGCCCCCAGACTCCTGTGCGTCACAGAGCCGATTCCCGGTGGAGAAGGTGACTCACTCGTGGCATTTTGGGTGGCGTGGTGCGGTTCAGCCCGGCACAGCGTGCCGCGCCCACGGCAGGTCTTCAAGAGCCATTAGTGTTTATGAAGGAGATAAATTTGCCAAAATGGAGGGAAGCCATCAAAATAAGAGCCTCAGCCTGTCTCATGAAAGTTAACTTGCAAACCTAATGACTGCTGGGCTGTCAGAGAAGTGTCATCTGGATGTCTCGCTGGAGAGGAGCTTTGAGGAAGGGCAGACGGGCAGCTCCTGATTGCTGTGGGGGTGGGCGCGTCTCCCTGACAGCGATCTCGGAGGATTTGTGCACGGCTTAACCCTTTGAATTGCAAGAGAGTTTTCAAATGGATCCTGGAAATGGTCGCCTATCCTTCGCTCTGTCCAAGCAAATGAGAATGTTTGAGGCATTTGTAACAGAAATTCTCGCCCTCCCTCCCTCCGTGAAGCGTGTTCGGTGCCCGGGGCCTCTCGTGCTGAGGGATGGGCCCAGGCCCTACTGCTCATGGCGGTGGGGGTACGGGAACCCTGGCTTTTGGTCCATGTTCAGATTTACAATTCAAGGGAAGGAATCACTGTTTAAACACAGATGTGGGAAGCCGTCAGGGGGCCCCTGAGTGGCCCTGTTGCAGCCCCCCTCTGCTACAGACAGAATGCTAATTCAGGCGGGTTTTATGGTTCCAGAGCATTTGTTTGCGGTGGTCCTGGGGCAGAAAGCAGTGTTTTCTCTTTTCAATTTCCGCCTGACTCCCCTCCTATCTGTACATGTTAGGTGTCAGTTATACCCGGGGAGCATTTTCCTCTTGGATGCATTTGCACCTGGCAATTTGAATGTGCAGGGATTCCTTGATTGCCAAATAGCGACTTTCAAAATGCAGACAGGCAGGCACGCTCAGGAGCTCCTGGCCCTGGGCAGCGGGGTGGCGCTAGTCACCTGGGTTTGAGTCTGCAGAGTGGCATGCCACTTATCTGTTCTCTTGTTTGCTCGCTTGTAGAATGAGACCCCCATAGGGTTAGGGGGGCGGAGGACTGGCCAGTATGATGCGGTGTGTTAGCTCTGTGAGGGCTGAGGGCCGGAGGTAGACAGACCCCTGTGCTGGGCTGCTCTCCGCCTGCGCCTCCAGGTAGGCCTCACCTTCTGGGGTACTCAGGGTCCCATTCCCTGTTTGTGTCCCTGTTTCTTTTTTTTTTTTTTTTAATATATATATTTTATTGATTTTCTTACAGAGAGGAAGGGAGAAAGATAGAGAGCTAGAAACATCGATGAGAGAGAAACATCGACCAGCTGCCTCTTGCACACTCCCTACTGGGGATGTGCCCGCAACCAAGGTACATGCCCTTGACTGGAATCGAACCTGGGACCTTTCAGTCCGCAGACCGACGCTCTACCGCTGAGCCAAACCGGTTTGGGCTGTGTCCCCATTTCTTATCTGGGGATAGTCATGCAGCAACTCTCAGGTCAGATTATTTGGGAGATCCATATTACCTCTGATTATTTATGAAGGGACAGGCCAGGGGGAGGGAACCAACTCGATTAATTTGTCAGCCAGGCAGCTGGAGGGATGTGTGACAGACAGACCTGGCTGTCATTTGGCCAGAGATTGTCTGCTCTGGGATTGTTCCCCCAGGATAGCCCTGATGACAAATGTAATTGCCATTTTTTATTAACCCTGAAATGATTAAAGCCGCGGCTGCCGAGCTTGTGTCAAAGTGCCCCGGCCCTGGCGTTCTGAGCAGGAGCCTGCGTTTGCTTCCTGCTCCGGCTTTAATCAGACAAGCCGCCCGGCGATCCCTGCCTCGTCTGCTCTTGCAGGAGGGCCAGGGCTCAGGGCTCCGCTTCCTGGGCGAGGCTTTCGGAGCATTCTGGTCTACCAGCATCATGGTGGACAGTCCGGAGGCTCTTTGGTCTTTTGCCCACTTAGGCATCAAGCGGTAGCTGAGCTCCTGCTACGTGCTGGGCCCTAAGGGTGCAGAGCTGTGGGTTAGGGAGCCATCACTGATGGGTAGAGAGATGTCCATGGGGATAACTGTGCCACCCGAGATGTTGGGGCGGGACCAAGGCCACCCTCCCTGTTGGGGCCATTTGATTTGGGTCTCAAAGGGAGGGCAGCTTCTCATGGGAAGATCTCATCTCAGGGCTTTTCAGGTAGGGGTGGGAGCAGGGCCCTAGGGCTGAGGGTGCATGGAGGGGCCTTCGGGTGGGAGGGGCCCCTGGAAAGAGTTTCCCTGGGGAGCAAGGCTTCACCAAAGTCACCGAAGCTCTCTGCTCTGTGTCCTGCCAGGCCTGCCTCTCCTGTGTCAGGGCTGCCCGAGGGGGAAATGACAATGGGAGTGAAGCTCTCAACCCCTCACCAAGCATCCGAGCATCTAGGGGTGCTGCTGGAGGGGGAGGGGCCTTGGGGAGGGGCAAGCACAGCAGCCACCGTCATGCATCGGATGCTGACTGCATGCCCAGGGCTGGTTCTGGGAGAGTTTCTGTTCCTGTGTTACAGCAGTCTCACACGGCCGGAGGATCTGGCGCAGGGCTGTCCCAGCAGGCGCTTCCTATGGAAGAGACCCGAGCCAGCAGGACGGGGCTCGTGAGAGGAGGGGGTACGGCCTGTCCCAGGGAGTGGCTTGTCACGCTGCCCCTGCGCAGTGCGATGAGGTGCACACCTCCTGAGGACCTACTACGTGGCCAGTTCTCTGCTGGGGGAATACATCTTCACTTGGTATGAAGCTAGTATTTAGTAGGCACCTACTCTATGCCAGCCGTTCTACCAGACCCTAGTACCCGGAAGGAAGGAAAGAAAAGAAAATAATTACCTGTCTAGCGCTATGGACAAGTGACATTTCAAGTATTGAAGTCGTGAGTACATGTTATTAAAATTTTATACTGTAGACTTCCTCTCCCGCAAAAACAACCAAGCCCAGCAACACTCTGGCTCCCCGCAGTGCAGACTTAGGAGGAGAGCTACCACCTGTGAGTTAGACCTGTTGCTCGGAGCCTTTCCCATCCGTTTAATTTCTTCTCTCCTCTGGTCCGTGGCTGGCAGGAAGTTACGGGGCAGTAATTTAATAAAAGTATGCCGTTTGTAAAGCAGCTGCTATTCTGTGTACTGAGCACATTTGCCAACCTTTTCAGGGAAACCTCCAAGCTGTTCTTGGAACTTGGCAAAATCGCAGGGAAAAAAAAAAGTTATATTTAATAACATTTCATCCTTTGGGTTCTGCAGCCAATCAAAGCATAAATGAAAGCCATGTCTACAAGCCGCTTCTTTATGTGATGCAGAGAATCAGGGCCGCGCAATTACACCGCGGATGAGATTTACGGAAACATTATGCCTAACGAGAAGCAAACATCTCAATGAGTTATTTAATTTGCCGTCACAGGCCCGGGTGCGGGTCCCTAATTCAGACCTCACCTGTCTTGCCCGGAGGTGGGGACCGGGCCGGGGTCTGCTGGCGGGGGCAGGGGAGCTGGGTCTGTAACGGGCTGTCCAGCTCCCGCGCTCGGGGACAACCTCGTTAGGTTTGGACCGTGTGGCAGCGGTGTGATCGGCGAGACCAGAGACACACATTTAAAACAATGCTTTTCCCTCTCTGCGTCGCTCCCCTGAACTGACATAAAAGGGAGACTCGCACACAAGCAGATGTCAAAGTGACTGCCTGCTTTGCCTCATCAACTGGAAAAGCCATCGATTGAATTACTCTCAACGCCGTTTCTGTTTATGGCAGATGTGGAGCCGCGCGCGCGGAGCTGGGGCCGTATATCTCCCTGTTTTCCATGATAGCTGGAGCCCTAATTCAGAAACCGGGGAAGTCCTTCGGCTGTCACTTGGGGGTCCACCCTGATCTGTGGGGACAAATATCACCGCACCTGCCTCACGTCTGCCTCTCTCCGTTCCCCCCTTTCCCTCCTCTCTCTGCCCAGAACCCAGCGTTTCTTTGACAAAAGCATGCATTATTTAGAGCCTGTCGCCTCTTGAAGTTCTTTAATTACAGAATTAAAGCAAAGTAATGACAGTTTAATTTGTTCTTTCATTAATTGGAGCGCTCTGGGCTGATGTGAAATGAGTGCATTTGGGAAGCACAGGAATATTTGTCGAGCGACTGGAGCGTGAGTAATAACCGTGGCCCTTGGCTGCCCGGCGCTGGACCCAGGCTCCTTCTACATCGGCTCGGCTTGTTTGCCCGCAGCCTTGAGGAGGGGACGGTGCCTCCTCTGGCCTACAGATTAGCATCTCGAGGCCCAGAGAGGCGATGTGACAGAGTGTCAGCCACCCAGGCGGCCAGATGTAGAGCCAGGCCCCAAGCCCCCGTCCGGTCCCCAGCCCTGCCTGGTCCTCAGCCACCAGCAGTGGCCTCAGTGCCACAGGGGCTGCCCGCAGGGAGATAATAAGTACATCCAGCGGGTGCATCCGAGGAGCACACAGCCTGCCTGAGTGCTGCTGCTGGGGGGACAGTGAGACCCTGAGAATGGAAGGAGAGCGGGGTGGGAGGGCCGCCGCTCCACTGAAGCTGATGGTAATTTTTCTATTTTGAAAGCAGCAGTTTATCCTTTTCAGAGACATGGCGATGCGGAGAGGCGTGCCTGCGAGCACATCCAATTTCATTTAGTGCTGGGTTAGGAAAGCAGCCGCAGGGAACAGCGGGACACGGGTCTCTGAAGCCTGCCGTGCCGGGTGGAGCTCAGGTGGCATGGCCCCCTTAGAGCTGGGCTTCTGGGCTCTGCTCCATCCGGGGCCCAGCTCAGGACAGGGCTGCCTCAGCGGAGGCCAAGGCCAGGGCCCCCGCGTCCTCCTCCTCCTCTGGCCCCGGGATGTCCCCGCTATGTCTGCATTGGCCATGGCCTGAGGCGTTGGTCCTGGGCCTGTGGGACGGCGCTGGGTGGACAGGTGATGCATTCCCAGGTGCTGCTGGCTCACCTGGGCGGCCGGTGTCTGAAAGCCAGGCACCCAAACAGCTCCTCTTCGCCCTTCCTGTTTAGTGCCTCCAGCCCTGCGTGCACCACCCCGGGGTCGAGTTGGCATGGGCGGTGCAGGACCGGAAAGAGAACCAAGGGTGCATTTGTTACTGTAAGTCCCCCTAAGCTTCAGCCCCATTTTCTAGCTGGGGAAATGGCGGCTCAGACATGTCCATCTGCTCCGGCCACGTAGATAGAAGGGCTCAGCGGGGTCAGGACTGGGGGTGCCTGCAGCGCCTGTGGAATCCTGTTACCCTTGTCGCCCCCTCCGTCCCCCGCGCCCCCAGGTCTCCTGCTTGCTCGCTGCTCCCACCTCGCGCAGCAGGCTCAGATTTCTACCCTGCAGTTCTTCCATGGAACTTTGGAATTTATTATTAATGTGTCTGCAGCGAAGTCTAGATGAATTTAGGATTGAGGAGAGGATTCAGTTACATTTTATTATTGCTTGTCATTAAAAATCATGCAAATAAGCCACAGAGCAAAGCGACTGGTATTGTTTTGGACACCAGATTTACATGTTTACCGCGACAGAATGACAGGGCTTCTCCGAGACCGGCCTCGGAGCCTTGGACTTGTGGGTCTTCATTCATAATTTATGTCACGGCAACTTCCAGAAGAGGTTTTAAACTAGTTTAGGGTAAAAACTTATACACAACAAGAGGATTTATCAAGCTTACTTTCCGAGAGATGAAAAGGAAGCTCAGAGCCATGCAGCATGGGGCGGGCGCGGAGGAGGGAAGATGTGGGGCGGCCTCTGACCCAGGGCCCGGGAAGACGGCCAGGAGCTCCCTGGCTGCCCGAGATGAAACGCAGGCCTGGGGGCCAGGTTCTCATTCTCGGATTAACAGGAAGCTTCCGGACACCTCTTTTCTGAAGCCGTGGCTGCCTGCACGAGCTGCCTCCATCTCTGGAGGAGGAGGTGTGCGCTGGCGCCTGGGAGGAGGGCGGGAGAGAAAGACACCCTACCCTCAGCGTCGGGGGCCCTGGGAGCCCCTTTCCGCAGCCTCAGGGAGGACCTCTGCACCCGGGCCTGGCTGGGGAAGGGCTCGAGCTCAGCCGTCCTCCCAACCACGTGGCCCCTTGGCTGGGTCAGCCCGTGGCCCACCTTCCACCTGGCAGGTGGGACTGAGCTCAGTGTCCAGAGGAGCAGGGGGCTGGGGGGGAGGAGGGGAGGGCGCCAGGCTCTCTGTGAGCACCTCCCTAGGCACCGAGGGCTGTTCACAGTGACAGCCACAGCTGCGGCATTGCTGATTTTGAAGATCCACAGCAGTAAAAATGTAGTTACAACACGTGGTGCACACGCAATAATTGTATCATCATTACCGTACAAACCACAGCCAGAAGTTAAGCAACAATTGTGCTTAACTCTCTTATTTATTTTTAAAAATATTTTTATTGATTTCAGAGTGGAAGGGAAAGAGAAAGATAGAAACATCAATGATGAGGGCGTATACCCCCACTGGGAATCAAGCCTGGGCATGTACCCTGATTGGAATCGAACCCAGGGCCCTTCAGTCTGCAAGCTGATGCTCTGTCCACTGAGCCAAACCAGCTAGGGCTGTGCTTAACTCTTTTACAAGATTGGAAGCCACGTGCCATATCCACTCTTGTGCAGAAGAGATGGACAGATGGACTGAGGGGCACATGGGTTTTCTGTAGTCAGTACGGGGGTGGCTGCTCACATCTGGCCCTGGCGGCACTGCTGCCCCTAACGCCTGCGTCCCCGCTGCTCTCAGCGCCGGTACAGATAAAGCGACTTGACTGTTGTGCTCCCAGCCAAGCAGCTTCTGGAAATTATAGGCTGTGTGACCACAGAAATAACTGACTTAAGTGCTATAGACTTATCATTATTATCCCATTACATAACTTTTTAATCCTCTAGAATCACTAGTTAAACTTTTATAGGTAAAATAATTTTGTGCTCATTGAAGTAATGTAATTATCCAGACTAATTCAAGACTATTGGAAAATTTTGGGGGCTCCATTTATAATACCACTTAATATATTCAAGACAGAGTTTATTAGGGAATGATAAACATTCAACCCAAAAGAACCTCAGCCCCTGCAAGAGCTTGGGCACTGAGGAGTTTCAAGTGAACGGAAAGCTTCTAGAAATTAGTCTCTCTCCCTCCCTCCCCCGCCCCGACTCCCCCAACCTGGCCCCTTTAAAAGGAATTAGACTTAGGAGTTGCTTCTGAGAAATGGACCCGAAAGCCATAAATCTAGTAGGATTTTCATTTTGGATGCCAGCCTGGAGATCACAGAGATGATTTCCGGGGAGGTCACAGCAGCCCCAGGCGGCAGGGCGGGAACTTCCGCTGGCGCAGGCGTGTGCACCTGCAGGTGCAGGCGGGATACCCTGTGTGTCGGGTGAGCAGGTCAGGGAGGGCCGAGAGGACATCATGCTTGTCCCAGCAGGGACTTGGGGTGCTTGGGGCTGAGGGCTCAGCCTGCCACCGCCCTGGACTCGGGTGCTGCGTTTGTGGTGGCTGATGGGGTGACATGGGTGCTGCTGAGAAGCCGGGCCTGCGTTTCTGTCGCCTAATGATTTTCAAAAACCATTTGTGAGATTGAGGTAATGTATTTCCCAGACTCAAGCAATTTACCCCTTCCTACCGCGCCGAATCAGGCTGTTAAATCCTCTCGCTGTGCGCACATAGCGATTGGTACCCGGGGAAAATGGTCAAGTTCAGGGCCCCTGCCGTTATCTGTGCTCTGCAATTCTCCAGCGGAGGAGTAACTGCACTTTTAAAAATGAAGTTCTTAAGAACATTGGAAAACGTTCCGTGCGGAAAGCTGGGTGCCCAATTGTGTATTCAGTGGGCTCTCAGGAAAGGCAGAATAAGAGTAGGAAACACCGCCAGGTAATGCTGGTGGCTCACGGCGACTGCCGTGTTGGGGTGCAAGCTTGAGACCCAGTATTGCCTTTGTTCCTTCTCAGTGCCTTCCCTGCCCTTTGCCAGGGGTAACCCTGGCGCCGAGGCGAGAAGCACCCTAGAGGGCAGCATGCAGACTCTGTCCCTGAGTCCTGGCCCAGCGCTTGCTCGCTGTAATCTTGGTGACTTCCTTCATATGCAGAGCCTCAGTTTCTTCATCTGTAAAAACAGTCCAGTGAGCTCTGGCCAGGTGGCTCAGTTGGTTGGAGCGTCATCCCGTACACCAAAAGGTTGTGGGTTCGATTCCCAGTTAGGGCACTTGCCTAGGTTGCAGGTTCAACTCTGGTTGGGGTGCCTGTGGGAGGCAACCAATGGGTGTTTCTCACATTGATGTTTCTCTTTCTTTCTCTTTAAAACAATAAAAACATATTCTTAGGTGAGAATGACCAAAAAAAAAAAAAGAAAAAAAAAAGATGCCCTGGCCAGTATGGCTCAGTTGCTTGAGCATCATCCCATGCACCAAAAGGTTGCTGGTTCAATTCCTGGTCAGGGATATGCCTGGGTTGTGGGCTTGATCCCCAGTAAGGGATGTGCAGGAGGCAGCCAATTGATGTTTCTTTCTCAGATTGATGTTTCTCTCTCTCCCCCTCTCCTTTCCTCTCTCTCTAAAAATCAATAAACTATTCTTAAAAAAAAAAAAAAGGAACTGAAGGCCCAGCGACACCCACTTCAGAGGATGCTGTGAAGAGTCTGTGGCCTGGCATGAGGGGTTGGAGCGTCCCAGAGAAATGACAGCCCTTATGATGCTGCTGGGGCTATAAAAGTGGGGTTATAAATGTTGTTACAATAAAAATCATTATTATAAATAAAATAAGGTGAGAGAGGAGTAATGGAAAGACAGAATAGCCCATCCAGCTGTAGCCCCCTGACCACTCTGACCACTTACTCATCCTCAGGAGAGAGAAGGTCAGAGGCCACCATTCAGCTCTCCCAGAGGGGACGCATGGAGTGCTGTTGGGATATCTCTTGGGGCCTGTAGTAGCCTGGGGTGTCAGGAGGGCTTCCTGGAGGAAGGGGCATCTCATCTGAGACTGGAAGGAAGAGTGGGGGCCAGCCTGGTGGAGAGAGAGGAACTGGCTTCAAGTAGGGAGAAGGGCATGTGTCAGGCCAGAGAGTGTGGAGAGCAGGACTAGAAGGGGACGTGCAGTAAGGTAGCAGTGAGCACTGAGCTGGTCACTGATGGGGCCTTCTGTGTCCACTGAAGCCTTTCCTACTGGACCAGTTCCGTTTACGTCCCCACTGAGCCCACAACAAGATGTGGCCTGTCGCCCGAGCCTCAGAGCACCTCCTCACTAGGTGTCTGGGGGTGTGTGTGTGTGGCGAGGGGCCGGCACCCCGTTTTATGCTGCTGGGAAATGCTGGTGAAGACAATCACCCCGACCAGACCCTGTCAGGGAGGGCTGGCAAGAACCTCGTGGCCCAGCAGAGCAGCCTGAGAAGCCTCCGCGGGAGCAGAGACAGCCTGGCACTGCTGTGGTGGTTGCCATGGCAGCAGGACCTGGGTGGCCTCACTTTCTGCGAGTGCTCACCTCTGCGGTGGGGTCCTGCCCTGACTGGCTGGCTCAGCTGGGTCTGGGAAAACGCTGTCAGGAGGCCATTCTCTGGGGCAAGGCTATTATTGCCGTTGGGACACCAGGCCACCCCCCCCTCTTACGTGCCACCCCACACAGGGCCTGCGGCGGGAACGAAGCCAGAGGCCCTCAGAACTCAGGCCGCTGAGAGAAGCCGGAATTCACAGTGCCACGGCCGCGGATGAAGCAGAGGTGGATTTTCACCCAGCCCCCCCTCCCGGCTCGGGCGACGTGGATCCCCACACCTGCCGGGCCATGGTCTGCAGAGGTGGCCCTATGACGTGGCCAGAGGAATGAGGAGTCCCCGCGTCTGTTCTCCCTGCCTCTGGCACCACAGTGCCCCCACTGCGTGGGGCACCCACCTTCCCCGAAGCGCTTCTTCTGCCCCCAGGTTCGGAGCTCCTGGTTCCCCAGCTTGCCTGCTGCCCCCCTGGCCTGCTGTCTCCCTCTAGATACCCCTTTCCCTGTCCTCTGGTGCAGCCATCCTAGTGTTAAAACCACTGTGCCCCACTGTGCTTGCCCTCCTGCGGCTCCTATTGTATGCGGTGGAGACAGTTTTGAAGATCTCTCCAGCAACCCACCCACCCCCACCCCAGGGCTCTGGCAAGACTGCTGGTCCCTCCTGCAGCTCGGCTCTCCCTCCATAGGCCCTGCCCACCCTCCTCTGCCTGGACGGCCCCTCCCCATCTTCCTCCTTCCTAGCCAAAGTGCAGTTTCACCTGCTAGTGTCTCCTAGCGCCCAGTTGTTTTCTTTTCCCCACGCAGCCCCCCCAGTGGTGTCTGTGTGTGTGTTTGCTTGGTATTTCTCTTGTCCACCGGCCTCACGTGAGCCCATCGTCCCCGGGGACTCCAGCAGAGAGCAGCGTTCTGGGCATACAGTGGGTCCTGAGTAAATACCTTCTGAGTAAACTCAGTGAATGAGGCAGAGTCGCTTGACCTTTCTAATCCTGTTTGCACATCCATGAGATGGAGGCGACTTCCCTGTTGACCTCCCGAGCCATGGGATCGAAGGCTGCTGTGATTTGGAAAAGTCTACGGAAAGTTAAAGGGTAAAGGACAAAGGACAGTGTGGTGCAGGGTGAGCAGGCCCAGGAGGAGAGGGGCCTGGGGCTGCAGGACAGAGTGACATTCCGCCTGGAAAGGCCCGGACACACACTTTCCAGCCC
This sequence comes from Pipistrellus hanaki, assembly GCF_964339955.1. Taxonomy (NCBI): domain Eukaryota; kingdom Metazoa; phylum Chordata; class Mammalia; order Chiroptera; family Vespertilionidae; genus Pipistrellus; species Pipistrellus hanaki. The sequence continues at coordinate 6,178,893 of NC_140503.1, forward strand.
CCGGCAGGCAGGCGGGGAGAGCGTGGCGGTGGGACCCGATGGTGCTTGGGAACCACGGAGAATGGGTGAGAGCAGACAAGACGAGGACGGGCAGGTATGAAGCCCATTTTCCAAAAGAGACAAAAGGTAGTGTTAGAGGCTATCATTAAAATTAATTTTTTCAGTTCTGGCCAAATTTTAGAATGGGTTTGTGTTAGAACTCTTGGTTGCAAGTAGCAGAACACTCAACTCCTAGTAGTTTAAGGAAAAAAAAATAAAATAAAATAAAAAGTGAATCTGTTGGCTCAAGAGGTGACAAGGCCAAGTGCTGTACTGCGGCAGACACGCTTGGTGTCACCTCCTCTCGTCTCATCGTGTGCTCTGGTCCCAGGGACGGGCCACCTCTGTGGTGTCCTCCTCCAGTGTCAGGGCGACTCCTTGCATCTCTCGTCTCCGCCCCACGCTTCAGGCCGCCACCTTCCTGCCTCCGGTCAGCCAGGCCAGGGTTACGTGTCCTCTGTAGCAGTTAGAGTCAGTACCCGTGTACCATGTGACCGAGTGGGGAGGAGATGGTTTCCCAAGGAGGGCGGGGTGCTCACCCCAGGAAAAGGGCAGGCACCAGGCAGGCAGCAGAGTCCATGGTATTGCGGGATTAAAACACAGATGGGTTTGCCGGGAGCCAGCGTTCCCTTGCCAGAGGCATGCGTTCTTTTATGAGTTCTTAGACTCGGAGGATCTGTGTATATGGAGGCCAGGGACCGAGTGCATCTTGATTTGAAAAGGCCTTTAGAACATTGGCTATTTCATCTCATCCTTTTTTTTTTATTTAATTTTTTTAAGTTTTTTATTTTATTTTTATGGAAGAGCAGAAACCAGCCAAAGGTTCCTGTGGTGCCTGAGTCTGAGGCTCTTATGAACACAGAGAGGGGGTGTATGTCTGCCGGGCCATACAGTCCGACTGGATGACTACGGCTTATTGGAGAATAGCACTCAACTCAATTAGTTACGTACTTTCAGAGTGGGAGGTCTCTCCTAGCCAGAGGGATTTATGTTTAGCATTCTTCTATCCCACAACCTAATAATGAACAAAGTGGTCAAGCTGTAGATGACCCAAAGCTAGGATAGCCATCCTTTCATCCATCTGTTCATTCATATGTTTGCCTGTCCATCCATCCACCCATCCATCCGTCCATCCATGCATTCCATTTATCTCTTCATGTATGCAACAAATACTCAGTTTTTTCATGTATGCCAGACCCCATTCAAGATACTAGGGATGAAGAAGTGAGCAAAACAGACAATGAATAGTGTCCTTATCCTCATTGAGCTCACATTTTAGTGGGAGGAGCAGACAACAACAAACAAGCATCTAAAACGCATGTGTTGGGGAGTAGCACACGCCTTGAAGAGGAGCAGTGCATGCTGGGATGAAGGAGAGGGTGGAGCTGTGTTTACATTGGGTGGCCGGGGAACGGAGTGGAGACTTGGGGAGCCCGGCGACTATCTGGAGAGGGGCATGCTGGGCAGAGGAAAAGCAGGTGCCCAGGCCCCGTGTGGAGGGATCCGAGGTGTGTGAGGAGCAGCCAGGAGGCCACCGTGGCTAGAGGGGAGATGACACGGGATTTATTCCAGGAATGCTGGGGACATGTGGGTTACAGCAGGGAGTGAGCGGGGTGAGCCGACCTCTGTCTCCGGGGCCGCTCTGCTGGCTGTGGTAGCAGACTGGGGGGCAGAGTGGAGGCCAGGACACCTCTTTGAGGTTTTTGCAGTGGAGCAGGGAGAAGGGATGGTAGCCCAGATGAGGGTGGTGGCAGTGGAGGAGATAAGAAGTGGTTGGGGTGGGGACATATTTTAAAACTAGAGCTGGTAGGTGAGGGAGAGAGTGTGTGGGAGGACTGTGATGCTCTGGACAGATTAGAGGCAATGACTCAGTGTGTTTGTGTGGGGTCATCATCCAGACAGCGGATGGCTGTCGGTGGGGAGAGGGTCAGCCTGGCTTTGTGTGGAGTTCCTCCTGAGAACAGGTTGGGAGCAGTGGGTTGGACCAGGGGGTACATTGCAGTGATTGAGCCCCTGGGCTCCTGAACCAGACTTCCTGCTCCACCTTTCACAGTGGCCCCGTGGCAGACAACCTCTCTTGAGAGCATGCCTGCCAGGTAATAACCAGCAATAGTGGTTACTGTTACTGGGGGTGGGAGTGAGGGGGCATCTTGTCTCAGAATAATGTCCATGGTTGTGAAGCTTTCTTTCTTTCTTTCTTTCTTTTTTTTTTTTTTTTAAAAAAATATATATTTCTTTATTGATTTCAGAGAGGAAGGAAGAGGGAGACAGAAATAGAAACATCAATGATGAGAGAGAATCATTGACCGGCTGCCTCCTGCACATCCCCCACTGGGGACTGAGCCTGCAACCCAGGCATGTGCCCTTGGCTGGAATCGAACCCGGGACCCTTCAGTCCTCAGGCTGATGCTCTATTCGCTGAGCCAAATCAGCCAGTGCATGGCTGTAAGCTTTCAGAAGGAGCTGTGGCTTCTCCTGGGGTCCTGCACTGCCCGCCGTGGGACGGGGCTGTACCACCCGCCGGGGCCCTGTCAGGTCCCCACTCTGCCCGAGGGTGGGCCTGCTACGCCAGCTCTCCTCGCTGTCTTCCGCAGCCTCGGTGCTGTGTCTCGCCTGTAATCCTTTTTGCTCTATGAAAACTCCTCTTTGCCCTTTTACATCTTCTCTTGACATTTAAAGCTCCTTCCCTTTATTCTGACCTTATTGAGTCGAGAGAATAATTTCTTGGAATTCTCTGTATAATGAATGCTCATGTACTTACAGATTCTGATTGAGTTTCTCCTCAACCTTTACTTTTCGGGACCTTGCATCATTTGGTTTAGAAAACATCTTAGGAAGCACTTAGGAGGCTGGTGTAAAATGAAAATACTGCTTTAGATGTCATTATTTCTACAGATGTGAGCCTCCTACAACAAAGACATCAGCCGATTACAGATTCAAGTGAAATTGGTTTAAACTTCTTACAGATTCAGGTGAAATTGGTTTAAACTCCTGCACTGTGTATGCTGGGAGCCCTGCAGTCTTCCCAGGCTCTCTGCAAGTCTTCCCGAAGCTGGCAGAGATGGCAGGGGGGAGGAGTGTAGGTGGATTAATCTTCTCAGATCTGTTCCCAGCTCCTCGTTTATGCCTGCAGAAAATGACACCAGTTTGCAGATCACCCCTGGCCTTGCTTGTCATCTCTGTGACACCCACAGAACAAATACTCTAATCCCATCCCTCTTCTAAATACTCCTCGCCCAGGGTGTGGGGAGAGCTGTGCAGAGAGAGGCTCCAGAGAGCCGCAGGAGGCCCCTTCAAAGACATTAGTGGAATACTGATGAGCACATATGTGGCGAGAAAGCTCCTTGAGGCAGGGGAAGACCCCTCAAAGGAACGCGGTGAATAATCCCTAGAGCCCACGGGGTTAGGAATATTTGTATCCCCACAAGCCAGAGTGGGAAATCCTCGTAATTCATAAGGGATTGCCTCAGGAGTGGGTAAAATAGCCCTGAACGAAAGGCTGCTCTGGTCCCTCCTATCAAAGCTTGGACTGTCTTGGCAAGGAGCAGACTGTTTTCAAGTAATTAAACTGTGCCCCAGAACAAACCCCAAGAGTACTTATAGGCATACAAAAACAGAAAACGTCCACTAAAGTAAAATTCACTGTATCTGGCATCCAAATAGATTACAAGACATACAAAGAGGCAGAAAAACCTGAACCACGATGATAAGAAAAATCAGGCAATAGGAACAGATCCAGAAACAGCACAGATGATACTATTAGTAAATAAGAATATTAAGCCGACTGTTATTAAATATGCTCCATATATGCCCAAAGGGAGAGAAAAGCAAAAATTTGTCCAGGAGAGACATGGACTATAGAAAGAAGATGTAAGTCGAACTCTAAAGATTAAAAAAAAAAAAAAATGTCTTAGATAAAAGTGTACTAGATGAGATTAATAACATCAGAAACTATGAAAGAAAGGTTAGCAAATTTGAAGACATTGTTATAGAAAATATTTAAAATGTAGTGGAGAGAGTAAAAGCTTGGGAAAAGAATGAACAGAGCATGAGTGAGCTGTGGCTCAATGTTAAGACCACCCAATATACATGAAATTGGAATACTCAAAGAAGGGAGAATAGGAAAATATTTAAATAATAATGGTTGAATGTTTTTCATATGTGAGGAAATTAGAAACCCACAGATCCAAGAATCTCAGTGAACCTCAAGCACCACGGTAAATCATAATGGAATTTCTTATTACCAATGATGAAGAGAATAATCTTAATAGTGGCCAAAGGGGGTGGGGGGAGCATGTTACATACAGAGGAACAAAGAATTACAGCAGACCTTTTATTGGAAATAATGCCGGAAGACAGTGGGATAAGATACTTAAAGGACTGAAAGAAAAATAAACTACTGTCAACCTAAATTTATACCCAGCAAAATACCTTTTAAAATGAAAAGCGAAATACATTTTCAGATGTTTAAAAAAATTGATGTAATTCTTCACCAAGAGACCTGCACTATGGGAAATGTCAAAGTTCTTAAGGCAGAAGAAAAATGGTACCAGATAGAAATCTACATCCCCACAGAGGAGTGATGAGCACCAGACATGATCAGTGTGTGGGTAAATGTAAATACTTGTGCTTATTAACAATCACTTTAAATGGTGATTGATTGTTTAAAGTAAAAATACGTGTTTTGTTGAATTTATAATATTTTTAGGTATGAAATGTATGATAACAAGTCATTCAGCTGAGATGGGGAAGTGGTGTATGTGTACTTTTGTTATGCTTCTTATGAGGCAAGTGCTAATGTTACTTGAAGTAAACTGTGAAAAGTTACAAACGCCCGCTTTAAACCTTAAAGCAACTAGTCCTAAAACAAAACAAAGATTTGTGATCGGTAATCTAACCATGGGAAATTAAAGGAATAGCAAAATATACGTAGGAAAGAGGGAACAAAGAACAAATGAGATAAAACGGAGAACAAATAGCAAATCTAAACCCAAAACACATCAATAATAGATGAAATGATCTAAACAGCCATTTAAAAGACAAAGAGTGTTCATTTGGATAACAAGGCAAGACCCAATTATATAATGTCTATAAGAAACCTACTTTAAATAAAGAGACACAAAAGCTTAAATGTAAAAGGAAGGAAAAGATATACCAAAGTAATATTACTTAAAAAAACAAAACAAACTAGAGTGGCCATATTAATATCAGACAAAGTAGATTTCAGAGCAGAGAATATTAGCAGGGATAAAGAGAGTCATCTTGTAATGATAAAAGGGACAGTTTATAAAGGAATATAACATTAGGTGAATAACAATAGATACATAAACATTAGGTGCATAAATATTTATATACCCAATAAAAGGGCTTTAAAATACATGAAGCAAAACTGATAGAACCGAATGGAGAAATAATCAAATTCACAATTATAGTTGGAGGTTTTAACACCCTTTTCTCAATAATCAATAGATCATGCAGACAGAAAATCAGTAATGACATAGAAGTCTTGAACAAGCCTGTCATCCAACTTGCACTAATTGACATTTATAGAATGCTTCATGTAACAACAGCAAAATACTCATTCTTTTCTAGTGTACTATAGTCTACCAGTGGTCGGCAAACTGCGAGCTGAGGCTTGCTGCTCTGTTGACTAATGAGTTTGCTGACCACCGTGTAAGACATTACCCTTACCCAGTAGTTTTGACTTGAGGTTAAAGACATTAGTACATTATTAAAATTATTTTTAAGTGTTTTTCCCTAAGGCAGTGGTGGGCAAACGCATTAGTCAATAGAGCGGCAAACCATCACGAGCCACATGATAATCGAGAGCCGCAACTTGCGAACTACTTTCTAGGCCATAAAACAAGTCTCAGGAAACTTAAAGGTACTGAAGTCATTCAAAGTATATTCTTTAATGATGATAGGATTAAATTAAAAATCAATAACATATCTGGGAAATTCCCTAATAATTGGAAATTAAACAATACACTCCCAAATAACCTATGGGTCAAGGAAGAAACTGACAGGGATATTAGAAAATATTTTTAACTGAACGCAAATGAGAAGACTGCATATAAAAAATCATGGAACATAGCTAGAGCAGTTCTTAGATGGTAATGCATAACACTAAATGCCTATATTAATAAAGAAGAAAATTTGAAATCAATGATCTCCGCTTCTGCTTTAAGACACAGAAAAGGAAGAGCAAACTCAACTCAAAGTAAGCAAAAGAAAGGAGATAAAGACACCAGCAGAAATAACTGAAATAGGAAAAAAAAAAATCAGTGAAACCAGAAGCTGGTTCTTTGAGATCAATAAAATAGTAAACCTTTAGCCACTCATCAGGAATGAAAGATACAAATGACCAATATTAGGAATGAGAGTACTATCTAAAGTTATTAAAGGATTTATTTATTTATTTATTTATTTATTTTTAAAATATATTTTATTGATTTTGTACAGAGAGGAAGGGAGAGAGATAGAAAGCTAGAAACATCTATGAGAGAGAGTCATCGATCAGCTGCCTCTTGCACACCCCCTACTGGGGATATGCCCGCAACCAAGGTACATGCCCTTGACCGGAATCGAACCCGGGTCCTTTCAGTCCCCAAGCCGACGCTCTATCCATTGAGCCAAACCCGTCTCGGCAAAGTTATTAAAGGATTTATAAGGTAATGTTATGACAAACTTTATGGCAATGTTTTCTACAACTTAGGTGACATGGATAAGCCCCTAAAAACTCGAAACAATAAAAAGCTCACTTACAAAGGAATAGATAACCCCCAAAGCGCTATATTTACTAAAGAAATTGAATTCATAGTTAAATATCTTTCCTCAGAGAAAACCCCAAGCCCAAATGACCTCACTAATGACTTTTTAAAAAATTGTTTATTGGAGTGACATTTGTTAATAGGATCATATACATTTTCATGTATAGTGCATTGCATGACAACCAGCCTCTTCTGACTAACAACGTATCAAACATTTAAGGAACAAATAGTACCAATTGCTTGTGGGTTGAATCATGTATTTTTCAAAACTTAAGTTTTGAAGTCCGAACCCCAGTGCCTCAGAATGTGTCTTTATTTGGAGAGAGGGTCTTTGTAAAGATAATCAAGTTAAAATGAAGTTGTTAGGAGGGGCCCTAATCCAGTATGACTGGTGTCTTTATAAAAAGGGGGAGGTTTGGAGACAGGCAGGCCTAAAGGGCAGGAAGACAGCCATCCACAAGGCTCTGGAATAGAGGCTTCTTGACTGATCGATATACTTATTTATTCTTTTTTCTTTAAAAAAAAATATATTTTATTGATTTTTTTTACAGATAGAAGAGAGAGGGATAGAGAGTTAGAAACATCGATGAGAGAGAATCATCGATCAGATGTGCCCTACTGGGGATGTGCCCGCAACCAAGGTACATGCCCTTGACCGGAATCGAACCCGGGACCTTTCAGTCCGCAGGCAGACACTCTACCACTGAGCCAAACCGGTTTCGGCTACTTATTTATTCTTATATTATGTTATAACCAAGTAGGATCTATCCCAGGAATGCAAGGTTTTCTTAATATCTGAAAATCAACCATTGTAATTCAGCACATTAATGAACTGTAAAAGAAGAACTGTAGTCTACCATATGCTCTTCTCAAGAGGTTTAGGAAAAGCTTCTGATAATATCCAGCAGCCATTCCTAGTTTAAAATAAAAAAACTTTCAGGAAACTAAAAATAGAAGAGAATGTTCTCAAACCGATAAGGGGCATTTTTGAAAACATTAGCTCTAGCATCATATTTAACTATAAGAGACTGTTTTCCCCAAAGATCAGGAATATGCAAAGGGCGTCCACTCTCACTGTGTATACTCAGCATTGTACTGAAGATGTTAGCCAGTGCAATAAGGCAAGAGAAAGAAACAAAAGGTACCTGGATTGGAAAGAAGAAAATAAAACCATCTTTTCTAAAAATATATTTTTTATTGTTGATAGTATTAATGGGTACCTCCCATTTTCTCTACCTCCCCCCCCCTCCCAGTTCCTACTCACTCCCCCAGATCTTCACCACCCTATTGCCTGTGTCCATGGTAAAACTGTCTTTATTTGCAGACAACATGACTGTTTATGTCAGCGTTTTTCAACCGCTGTTCCGCGGCACACTAGTGTGCCACGAGATGTTGCCTGGTGTGCCGAAGGTGCAGACAAGACAAGAATTTTATAATTTTTCACTATTTTGTTTACTTAATATTTCATAATAAAGTAATTATAAAATACTTTCTTTGTGTTTATTTGATTCCTATTCAAGAGAATTACTTTATATATAGTCAATATAGGCACAGAGTTAAATTTTTTAACATTTTCTAATGGTGGTGTGCCTCTTGATTTTTTTCATGAAACAAGTGTGCCTTTGCCCAAAAAAGGTTCAAAAACACTGGTTTATGTAGAAAATTCCACTGAATCTACAAAAGACTTCTTGAATTAAATTAGTTTAGCACAGGTTCAGAATTCAAGGTCAAAATACAAAAATTTATTGTATTTCTACATACTAGAAACGAAGAACCTAAAATTTAAAACACCATTTACAATATTATTCAAATATGAAATAATTAGGGATGAATTTGACATAAAAAAGGTGTGTAAGACTTTTTCATTAAAAAAGCTACAGCCCACTGGCTGGTATAGCTCAGTGGTTGTACATTGACCTATGAACCAGGAGGTCATGGTCCGATTCCTGATCAGGGCATGTGCTCCATCATCCTCAGTGTGGAGCATGCAAAAGGCAGCCAATCAATGATTTTTTTCTCATCATTGATGTTTCTATCTCTTTCTCCCTCTCCTTTCCTCTCTGAAATCAATGAGAACATATTTAAAAAATTAAAACAAAGAAAGAAACAAAAATATTATAGCCCGGCAGATGTGGCTCAGTGTTTGAGCATGGACCCATGAACCAAGAGGTCAACTGTTCGATTCCTGGTCAGGGTACATGCCTGGGTTGTGTTTGATTCCCAGTAGGGGGCATGCAGGAGGCAGCAGATCAATTCTCTCCCATCAATGTTTCTATATCTCCCTCTCCCTTTCTCTCTCTCAAATCAGTAAAAACATATTAAAAAACAACAACACTACACACATTGCTTAGAGAAGTTAAAGAATACCAAATAAAAGGAGAGATATATTCTGTTCAGGCATTAGAAGGCTCAATATTGCTACGATATCGCCCTTGAACACTCCCACTCCCAGAAGGTTCCAGAGCTTTTGCAGACAAAAGGCCTGGTGGAGACTTGGGCACAGGCTGCACAGGCTGGTGCTGAGCTGTGTGGGTCCGATAGTGGTCGCTACAATGATATCCCGGAGAGAGGCCTGTGGAGGGATGAAGATGCAGTCAGGAGCCAGAGCTGAACTAGGAAGGTCACCGAAGCAGGTACAGGAAGGCAGAGATGCTCCCGGAAGTCTGACAGCCATTATGTCCAAGTGGTGGGATTATGGGTGAATCTTATTTACTTCTTTATCTTTCTTTCTTTTCTTTTCTTTCTTTCTTTTCTTTTCTTTTCTTTTTTTTTTTTTTAATGTTTTTATTTATTTCAGAGAGAGGAAAGGAGAGGAAGAGAGAGTTAGAAACATCAATGATGAGAGAGAATGATCCATCAGCTGCCCCCTTCATGCTGGAGCCCACCACCCTGGTATGTGTCCTGACTAGGAATCGAACCATGGCTTTCTCATTCATGGGTCCATGCTCAATCACGGAGTCACACAGGCCGGGCTATATTTCTACTTGTTTTTTTTAATTTTATTTTTGTAGCACAGACCTACTTCCAATGTAATCCATAGTGATCTCATAGTTGATTCTTATGGCATTTTGTTATTTGCACTTCTGTATAATTTGAATATTTTAGAGGGAGATTGCATTTTTTTTTAACAATAAAAAACAAAAAGCAGGCAGGTAGGCAGGAAGACTGACCTGGCTAAAAACAGGCCTTAAGAGATTGGTGAGAACTCCTGGTGGGGCCACGTCTCAGTAACCAGGACACGGAGCCGGCAGTGACTGTGGGACGAGCGAGCACTGCCTTTTACTTGTCATGTTCTTTCCAAATCTGACTTCTCTTGGACACAGAATGTCTCTAGTTAACACGTCAAGTCACCTCGGAACATTCGACGGAAGACTTAGCTTCTTAATTCCGAGAAGGCAGATTGGGATCTCTAATTACCTAATTGAAAAAAGGCGCACACGTCAGGCTGCTGTGCTGTTTGGGAATTAATCTTTAAAACCTGACAGTAAACATTAAATTCAATTAGGGAGAACGATTAGCAAGGCTTCTTCACGCCTTCACCCTGGGTAGCTCGGAGGAGTGGCTGCCTGGTCTGCATCGATCCCGGCACTGTTGTTGCGTGTGTAGCAGCCAGGAGGGCCGAGCGTGCGCTTTCACTTCAGAGAGGAGTTATCGGGCAGTTGCAGACGGATGGATTTCCTAAACACGTTTCCATCACGGGTTCCGGGGGGGCCCCCTGACCAGGAACTCAGACTGTCTGGTTTTGGCTTTTGGTCCTGGTGCCACAGCTGTCTCTTTTCTCTTTTCTCTCTTTGATTGTAACCATGATCCATCCTTCCTCCTCCTCTTCCCCCTCCCCTTCTTCTCTTCCCCCCGCCCCTCCAATGTTCTCCCTTCCTGTCCCTCCCCTCCCTCCTCCCATCTCCTTGCTTTTTTTCCTTCGCTCCTTTTTCAGCTTCCTCTTTCTTCTCCTTCCTCGATCCCTCCTCTCTCACTTCCTGTTTGCCCTTCTCTTCCTCCTCTTCCTCCTCTCCACTAACATTATACATTAAGAAACGTTTTAAACATAAAAGTCTAGAAAGTGACGTAGCAGACACCTGGGTACCCAGGCCTCAGGTGGTAAAATCCAGATTGCCTCTGATCGCAGTGCCACGGGACCCAGTGCTGTCCCTTCCCCTGGCTTCCGGGAGGGATCACCCTCTGCTGCTGCTGCTCCCGCCTCACAGGCCTCTCCTTCTCAGCATCCTTCTGTGGCTTCTCCTCAGCCTCCTCGCACCCCTGCCTGCGCACTCTGGGCCTCCTCCCTGCTCTGTCACATTTATTCCAGTGCGTGACTGGGTCGGCATCAGTGACAGGGACCCCCAAAGCTCAGCCTCCACCCTGGACCTCACACTCATGATCCAGCTGTCCGCTTCCTCTCTGTCATTCAGACCCGAGCTCCGGGTCCTCCCCAGAGTTGCCACTCCTCTCATCGGACACACCCCTGCCACCCCCTTCCTCTGGTGCTCGGGCCAGAACCAAGGACTGTCCTGGACTTTTCTCCTGCCCTCCTGCCCCACCTCCGAGTCAAGGTTGGTTCTACCTTCTAAGCAAGGCCACTTCTCCCTTGTTTCCGACCGGGCCCAGCCATCCTCCTCTCGCCCTGAGTGATCACAGACACTTCTCATGTCTCCTGGCTCCTCGCTCCCTCCCTGCATGGCAGCCAGCGCGGCCCTATGCCCGTCTGGAGGGTCCTCCCCCAGGGTCTGTGTAGCTTCCTTCCTCAAGGCACCTCCTCCGAGATGCCCTCCCCGGCCAGCCATCGCTCCAGCCCAGCCTCCTTTTCCTGCTTGCTACTTAGAATGCCAGGCTTTATCGCCACCGTAAATACTACATGGATCCCGCTGGCTCCTCTTGTTCAGTGTCTTGTCTAGCCTACCAGAATGTAAATTCCGTGTGGCAGGGGCTTTGTCTTCCTTGTTTACCGCTGAACAATGCCTGGCTAATAGGTACTCAGAAGTGTTTGCTGAATGAATGCATAAGTGAAGGAGTCTAATGGATTCTAACACTTGGGCATATTTGCTTCAGAGCAGATTCATATTCTCTCTCTGCTTCTCTGCCCCGGCCCCGGCCCATCTCTCTCCATTATCAGGAATGACTACCGTATGCATGCATATTTTATAGTCTTACTGCAAATGCACAAATAAACAGGATAGAGTTTTGCTTCATGTGTGTCTTTAACATTGTGTGGAAATACAGCTAACAAAGTTTAGCACCTTAACCATATTTAGGTGTATGGTTCAGTGTGTTAAGAACATGCATGTGCCCTAGCCAGTTTGGCTCAATGGATAGAGTGTCAGGCTTTGGCCCAAAGGGTCTTGGGTTCAGTTCTGGTTAAGGGCATGTACCTCGGTTGCAGGCCCCTCCCGGCCTGGGCCCTGGTTGAGGCTTGTGTAGGAGGCAACCAATCGATGTATTTCTCTCACAACAGTGTTTCTCTCTGTCTTTCCTTCTGTCTTCCACTCTCCCTAAAAATCAATGGAAAAATATCCGGGGTGAGGATCAACAAAAACAAGAAGAAGTGGAATCATATACTGTTTGTCTTTTGTGACTGGCTTAGTTCACTTAGCATAATGTCCTCAGGATTCATTCATGAAAGGATCTCCTTCCTTTTTGTGGCTCAGTAATATTCCTCGGTATGGATGGACCCCTCCTGTTTATCCGTTATGTCTGTCGGTGGACTCTTGGCTGCGTCCACCTTTGGCCGCGGTGAGTAACGTGACTGTGAACATTGTGTGCATGCACCCCTGGGAGACCCTGGTGCAGTTCCTCTGGGCACAAAAGAGGGGTTGTTGGAGCGTGCGGTAACTGGGTGTATTTTTTGAGGTGCCGCCATGCTGTTTTCCATAGAGGCTGGGCCATTTTGCCTTCCCACCAACAGAGCACAAGGGTCCAGATTCTTTCCCTTCACCAACGCTTGTATGTTTGTTTGTTTTATTTTATTTTATTTTATTTTATTATTATTATTTTTTACTTTATACTTTATTGATATTTCATGAAGAGGAGGAAGGGAGAGAGATAGCTAGAAACGCCAATGAGAGAGAAACATCGACCAGCTGCCTCTTGCACACCCCCCACCAGGAATGTGCCCGCAACCAATGTACAATACATGCCCTTGACCGGAATCGAACCTGGGACCTTTCAGTCCGCAGACCGACGCTCTACCACTGAGCCAAACCGGCTTCGGCTTATTTGTTTGTTTTAGAGTAGCCATCCTAATGGGCCTGAGGTGGCGTTTTGTGTGTTTTTAAAACTTAGATGGATTGTACTATGTATAAGCAATGTGGCCTGTGAACTCTTTTTTTTTTTTTTTTTTTTACTGTTTAGCCTTTGGATCTTAGTTCATTAATTTTACTTTATATTTTTCTGTTAAAGTCAGACGTGTACCTAGTTTTGAAAAACAAACAGCAGTTGCCTGCACTCTGAGCTTCTCCCATGAATCCACTCGGCAGGCCCTGGCTGTTCCTCCCAGGGCCCCTATCCGCGCTGCTGACTGTCAGTGCTGCTGTTCCGGATTCTTCCGGATGAGGCCCGGTCCCGGCTCCCCCGTGGGAAGAAAGGACTGAGCTCTCTTAGCATTCTGGGAAGGCCACTCTCAGCCTCTTGTTTTCTTACGCTCGGACCTCCAAGCCCAGGAAACATGCTTTTGAAGCGTCAGGATGAATTTTCTCATCCTGAAAGGGGAGGTTCTCTCTCGGGCCAGGTTTGTGGGTGTGCGTGGGTTCTGGGGTGTTGTTGAGAGTGTCCAGGATCCCTGCTGCTAGGACTGCGTGCCTGCCAGCCCCAGGAAGCAAGGCCGCCAGCACCGAGGCTCCGCCATCTGCCTCAGGGTCCCCACTGCCCCGGGGTGGGGCTCCTCTTATCCCCGCTTCCTGGAGGAGGAGCCCACGGCCCTTGGCCCTTGGCCTGCGTGCCGGCGGCAGGAGTTCTCCCTGCTTCCTGAGTTCAGGCCTCGGAGCCACTGCGTGGTCGGTGAGGCCAGGCCCTGGGCTGCACGCCTGCCCTTTCTCCTGGCTGCGTGGCGGCGGGTGGAGTTTCCTGGGCGAAACACAGGCCCTCAGTGTACATGGTGGCGCTGGCTCTTGGGACGAACAGTTTGTATGGAGGGCTCTGTAGCGTATTTTAGAAGTCAGCAAGTGCACAGGGGCTTTCTGCCACGGCCTCAGTTCCCCACGGAAAGCCAGGGTGGGGAGGGGGACCGTGCTTTCTCCCCCGAGGGCAGATGTGTAAGCACAGGCGTGGTAGGCTCTCGTTTGGCTCTTTGTTTTAAAAGAGGATGGTGAAGAGAGGCTGGCCTGGTGTCCCATGCAGGGCCGAGCGAGTCCCGTCACCCAGGAGAGGTGCCAGAGACGCAGGCGAGACTGCGCAGAACTGGGAATGAGCAGCAGAACGCGGGGCGTATTGTTTTCTTGTGGGCTTCCTGAACCCCAGAGAAGTTTTTGGGGAAAGCTTCCCCTCAACTCACCAGCCCAAGCCTTTACCTTTATCCAGGAGAAGTTTAACCTCCAGGTCTGGTTTGATGGTGAACTGAAGGGAATCTAGTTCATTTCTTTTTCTCTCTCTAAAATATATTTTTACTAGTGACCCGGTGCAAGGATTCATGCACATTGAAAGGAAATTAATTAGAAGGTAGCTGGCAGGGCGGGTCTGGGCGAAATGGCTTGGATACGCCCAGGAGCCAACCTCCTGTGGTCCTTCTCCACTGTCTGCGGAGTGAGAGGGGTCCCTCCGGCAGGTGGGGTCCCTCGGCCTGGCCTGCAGAGATCGGACCGAAACCAGCTCTCTGACATCCCCCGAGGGGTCCCGGAGTGCGAGAGGGAACTCTGCAAAGTTGCTGTCGTACAGAGCGTGAAACACAAATGCAAATGTGCAGTAAACTAGATTCAGCCAACAGTGTGCCAGCAACAGCATAACCCATGGCCAAACGTGGAATCGCGGCCCTGTGAGGAATCAAGCTCCCTCCCCTCTAGTTTCGTGGTGTGTTACCCAAGAACCACCACTGCCAAGTCACTGCAGCTTGGCAGCTCCTACATTGAGCGTCTTCCCCCTTGTGGTCTGTGTGCATCATAGCGACCAGTTGGAAGGTAGGAGGGACACTTAGCATATTAGCCTTATATATATATACTAGAGGCCTGGTGCATGAAATTTGTGTATGCAAGGGTGGGGGGTTGGGGGTGGGTGGGAATAGGAGGTCCCTCAGCTCGGCCTGCCCCCTTTCCAATCTGGGACCCATCAGGGGATGTTTAACTGCTGGTTTGGGCCCGATCCGGCAGTCAGACATCCCTCTCCCAATCCAGGACTGCTGGCTCCTAACTGCTCACCTGCCTGATTGCCCCTAACTGCCCTCCCCTGCTGGCCTGGTCGCCCCTAACCACTGCTGCCTCAGCCCCTGCCACCAAGGCTTTTGTGTGGAAGGACATCCAGATGGATGTCTGGAAGACGTCTGGTCTAATTAGCATATTACCCTTTTATTAGTAAAGAGATATATAGATTGATTTCAGAGAGGAAGGGAGAGGAAAATAGAAACATCAATGATGAGGGAGAATCATTAATCTGCTGCCTACTGCATGCTCCCTACTGGGTATTGAGCCCGAAACCCTGGCAAATGCCCTTGACCAGAATTGAACTCGGGACCCTTTCGTCTGCAGGCCCACACTCTGTCCACAGAGCCAAACCAGCTGGGGCAGGCCGGGCCCATTTCTGATGTCTGCGCTGTGCTTGCCCGCAGGTGTGGAACGCGGTGGACTCGGGGAGGTGCCTGCAGACCTACTCTCTGCACAGTGAGGCGGTGCGGGCTGCCCGGTGGTCTCCCTGCGGCCAGCGCATCCTCAGCGGAGGCTTCGACTGCGCTCTGCACCTCACAGACCTGGAAACAGGTGCGTTTCTCTGTCGTGACCCACGGCCCCCTCTGGCATTGGAGCCAGCTTTCCCCTGGCAGCTCCTCCACGGGTCTGCGGCTGGTGTGGGGGCCGTGGGAGGAGGGCCCGGGACTGGAACCAGGCCTCTCCTCGGAGGGTTGGGCCGGGCCTGTGCCAGCCTGTCTGGAGGACAGAGCTCCAAGGTTGTCTCAGCCCCAAGCTGTGGGCTGGATAAAGAGGTGGCTTTTTAATCAACTTCTGACATGTAATTTGTCCTGAAATAGATTCAGCTTTATCACCGTGTCCTTTGGTCGGAATCAGTTTAGAATTCCTGTCAATTCATTATCGTTGAAAGCTGTAAGGAGTGATTCCAGCTCTAGGGCGAGTCTGCGTACGAGTTCTGCTTTAATGCCCACGCTGAAAAGGCATTTGGGCGAGAGGGAGCCGGGCCGGGCAAATCCGAAGGGGGCTCTTGACAAGCAGGGCGAGAAGGAGACAGAAGTCAGCGAGGGAACTTCGTCACCAGCCCTGCTGCGCAGCCGGCACTGGTAGCCCCCAACCCAGCCGCCGCCCGGCCTCCTGCAGTGGCTTTCAGGTGAGGTCACGCCAGAGAGTGCGGAGCTGGGCTCGGACCTCTGCCCCGGCCCCCAGGGTGCTGCCTTCTCCTCCCTGGGCTCCTGGGTCACTCCTCCGCTGGGCACCACTGCCAGAGCCAGGAAAGGCCTTGGGGGTCCCTTGAGCTCTCGGGCAGCCCCGCCCCCTGCCTGGCCCCGCAGTGGCGGCGCTGGGGTCTGTGCCTGTCCTGGGTCCCGACAGGTGGTGGTAGTGACTTTGGGGTTGGACACCCAGCTTCTCCCCCGGAGCTTGGAGGAGGCGCAGGGAGGATCGGCAATGGAGGTTAGGGTTAATTGTGGGGTTTGGCACCCCCCTCGAGTGTCCTCGTGCCCTGGACTGCAGGGGGGCAGCCTTGCAGTGCCTCTGGCTGAGCCCCCATGCGCTCAGGGAGGGTGGTCACGTGACTGATGGTTGTGTCAGCAGCTGGGCCTGTGCCCATGACATGCTGCTCTGCCCCTCGGCTGCTGCCCGTGATTATTTCCCCATTTCACAGGCGAGGGAGCAGGCTAAAGGGATGAGGAGTTTGCTCAGGGCCTCCTGCTGATGGGTGTCACATGGGCACTTGAGCCCTGACTGTGCAACTGCAGAGCCCGTCCCCTTTCTGCAGGGCCACATGGACAGCTTGCTCTTCTCAAAGAAGTGTCTCCCTGGCCATCTGTGGTCTCACTAGGAGCCACGGGGCTGAGGAGGGAGCCAGGGCTCAGGGGGTTTGGTGCCACTTGGTGACGGTGCCCATTGGGTCAGTGATGACAGCAGCAGGTACTGTCACCGAGTACCCACCGTGTGCCAGAACTTACACGTGGCCTCATTTAGGCCCCACTCACCCTTAGAGGCTGGTGCCACCAGAATCCATTTTTCACACCCTGATCCAGAGGCAGGAGGCAGGAGGTAGAGCCAGGTTGCATGCAGGCCTGCCAGGCTCTGAGCCTTCCACCTGACCTTGCCCTCTGTGGCCAGTGTGTTCAATAAGCCATGCTCAGTATCGGAGACAGAGGGTTAAACAAGACCCAGGACCATCCTGGACAAGCTCCTGGCTGCTGGGAGACACAGCAGTGCAGAGAGAACCGCAGGCCACAGCGAGGCAGTGAGACACAGGAGCTATGAGAATGTCTAGCCTGGAAGATCAAGGAAGACTACCTGGAGGAAGAGGAACCTGAGCTGAGGCAGGAATCAGGGGCAGAGAATCGGTGCGGGATTATGGTTGAGTGGGAAGAAAGTGGGTTCTCAGCAGACAGAACAGGAAGGACAGAGTGGTCACAGGAGCATGAACTGTCTGGTGTGTGTGGAAATGTGGGGTGTAGGAGCTGGGGTCTGAATCTGGGTGTCATGAAGTTCAGGTCGGTGGGATGCACATTCCTCAGGCCCTGCTCCCACTGCAGGGCCACCGAGGCCCATGGGCGCCACCGCCCACCCGTCCCGTCTGTGGAATGAGGTGATGCTTTTCATAGCCTGGTGATGCCGGGTTAATCTAATACAAGTTTATTTGATAACATTATTGGATTCCTAGTGGCCCTTTGTCAAGCTCTATCTTCTCAATCAACAGATGTTAAACAGATAAACAGACACTGGTGTGTGTGTGTGTGTGTGTGTGTGTGTGTGTGTGTGTGTTGGGGCGGGGGGTGGTTCTGAAATTATAGACTTACAGTCCTCCTGCCTGATAAGTCAGGGGCTGCCACAGCAGGTGGCAGTAGGAGGCTGCTGCTGAGGCTGGACCACTCCAGGCAGGTTTCCTGGTAGCGGCAGCTGGTTGGGTGTGTCTGGGGCCCGAGGAGGGGAGGCAGCTGACTGGCCCTTGACGGTAGAGCTCTGGCTGGAGGGAAGCTGACTGGCCCCGCCCTGTGTGCCCCGTAGCTGTGGTGTGCCCAGTGGCACAGGGCGGGCATGGCCCTGCCCCTCAGAGTGTTGCCATCCAGTCTGGGAGGTAGTGGGGACTTTTCCTCTCCTGGGAATGGCACGAACCACCTGGTTCACCTGTTTAAGGACCACTTTCCTTCATTCGGCGCTTATTGAGCACCTACTGTGTACAAGACCTGGTGCTGGGCTACAGTGGTGAGCATGTTGGATGTCCTTTGTCCCTTGGGGGTAGAGGGAGAGGGATGAGGGGTTTGGACTTCACCCTTAAGGAAATCCTTCAGCTCGTAGACGGGGCCTCTCTGGCTGAGGGGGTTGTTGGTTTTCATGTCTGTCTCCCTGGCTTGAGCTCTTGGGGCTGAGGCCTATCCTGGTGGTCTCTCTGATCCACCACGGAGCCAGGGCTGGTGGACGAGACAGTGCCGAGCCTGGCCCTTGCTGGGCAGTCAAACACCAGGGGCCGTCAGGGTGGGGTGGGCGCTCCGCCCTGTTTGCACCCATCCCCTGACTTGGGTTGTGCTGTGCTCTCTCCAGCAGTCACGTAGGCGCCTGCTGCCCCTCGGACGCTCCGCCTGGTCCCATGTCCCGCCCTTTCTCGTCACCGACTGCTCTCCCGCCTCACTTGCTCGCCCTTGGTGATTTGGCTTTTTCATTTCAATCTAATTAGAACTCCCTGCCAGGAGAAGGCAACACAGGGCGTCCTCACCGCGGCGCTCCGGGAATTAGTCACTCGGTGCCCATTGTCGTTAATGGGAATTTGGCGCCAAGGCCATTTATCCTGGTGTCCTCAATCAATACCGTTAAAAATCTGTGGATTCTAAAACGTCAATACCCGGCCTGAAATATGGCGGTCCAGCCACATTTTATCTCGTTAATTTATAGTTCTGACGGACCACTGGCTTATAGAGCAACCATGAATCAACACTTAAATAAAATCCGCTCACAGATTAATTCTTTTTGATGCTCTCGTTTCAGTCTGTAATCTTCCTAACAAAACGTCCTCTGGTGCATTAGGCTGAGGCGGCTTCAGGGAACGCCGGCCAGTTCCACCGGGACCCGCACGTCGCCTGCTTTATGAGTCAGCGTCCTGCACGCCCCATCAGCCCGTCTCCTCCCAGCCCCTGCCAGGCTCGCTCAGGACCAAGCCGCGTGGCTTCCTCTAGCACAGACCAGCCCCCGAGTCGCCCCAGCCTGGCTGTAGTGGCCTCTGAGGTGAAGGAGACAGTTCTCTCCCCGGAACCCATGCCCTGGCTAGGCAGGCCCCTGCTCTTCCTGTGCCACCCTTCCCAGCGCTGTGGCACACGTGTGCCAGAGCACGGGTGGGGTGCAGATGCGGCTGAGTGTCCTCGGCTTGTTTCTGCATCTGGGGCAGGGGCTGACAGCCTGGCTGGTGGGCTGTTGAGGGAGAGCTGAGGTGAGGCGTGCACGGCTTTCTGCAGAATGCCCAGCGCATGGTGGGCACAAGGCAAAGGGTGCCCCTTCCCTCCCTCCGTCACTGCCCCATGAGGCCTTTCGGGCGGTAGCAGACAGTGACTTGTTCCTGCCGGTTCCATGTGTGGACGGGGCAGGCTGGGAGGAAGTGCTGGCGTCTCTCTTGCTTTTCCATGACTGCATGACCCTGTGGTGGGATAGCAGCTTCCTTCTCGTGATGGGACGGCATGTGCCCTTCGCATGGGGGTGGGGGTTTCCTCTGCACTGGACCCCACCGCGAGCAACGTTGCTGTCCTCAGCCCTTGGCAGGCCCCTGCTCCCCTGGGGGGCCCTGTCTTTTGGTGAGGGGAGGGCTGTCATGGCGCATGGAAACGAGTGGCCCACTGGTCTGGACCCATAAATGACCATTTCTCTTGGTTTTCTAGAAGTGTCTTCCAGTGCCCCCCCTACCCTAGCTCTTGCATCATGATGGGGCCTCACCACAGAAACGCTACAAGGACACGGGAGGGCAGATGGCTGAGTGCTCACCTGGGCCAGGCCCGCCGACGTGGGTAAATGGATGTCAGACCCTTTGCTTTTTCCGCATTTTGTCTCTGCGCCTGGGAGGGGAGTGTTTTTGCCCCCGTCTCACTGACCCAGACTCTGAGGGGTAGAGTGTTTGGTGAGGTGCTCGGGGCCATGCCCCCAGCGGGCACAGTGGGGCTCCTGCTCCAGCTGTGTGACTGTGGAGGCCTTGCCTGCTGATCCTGGGGAGCCGTGTGCCCTCGCCACATCTGTGCTCCTGCTCTGGACAAACTGTTTGCTCACGCCGATTTGGGGAGCCCCCTTGGTGCCCACCCGGGCAGCTGGCTCGCCACCTGCAGAGGGGACCTCGGGGCTTCTGGGGGGAAGGCGTGTCCAGAGGGATCGTGGCTGATCCCTCTGATTGAGTGAGTGGCAGCCGCCGCTGCAGCAGGAGAAATGTTAGCCCTGGCGGTTGTGGACCACTTGGCGCAGGAAGGATGAGCCGCGTCCAAGCTGGAGCCTGGCAAAGAGCACCAGGCCTCCCGGGGCTTCGGGGAAGGGGCTGCGGAAAGGGCACCTCATCGGAGCCTTCGGAGGCGGCCGCCCCAGGCTGTGAGGAGGGGCCTGGGCTCCTCCATTCTCAGGCTTTGGAGCACCATGATGGCGTGTCCCTCAGCACATCTCAGAAGGGTTCGGGGAGGCGTCCTTAGGGGCTTCTGCCTTCCCTCCACCCCCTGCATCTGGGACCCCACTTCTAAGCTCATCGCTTCACTGAAGCCCCCCCCAGCCTCTCGTACACGTGTCTGTTCTCCAAGGCTGCACGCTCCTCAGCCCCAGCCCCTTTCCCTCACACATTCACTCCCTGACCCTTGTTTTTCACTCTCTCCAAACAGCGAGAGGCTTTTGGTTACGGGTACTAAGTCAGATGTAATTAAACTCCAGTGCAACACCTGCCGCCCGCACCTCACACTTGGAGAGTGCCCAGAGGTCTCACCACATCTCACCAGCCCCGTCTTGTTAGCTTCTAGCTCTGCGCATGCCAACTTCTGGGTCAGGGAGGCTGGCTTTCCGTCCACAGCCCTGTCTCATTCGCTACCACATCACCACAATTGCACAGTGGAGATGTTTGTCTCTCTGTGTGTGATGGCGACTGGGTGCTGTTTGGCAGCCCTCGTAGGTAAGATGACCTCTATTGATGAATCCTGAATCCTGGACGTGGTCATGGCGTATTTGCTCGCCAGGGGGGATTTCTGAGTCCCAGGAAATCAACTTGGGGAAAACCTTTGGGACATACCTTGTTTGCAAGTTGAAAAGTCTTCTTTAAAAGATACTTGGGAAATTCGGTCTTGTTCAGATAATTAAGACCAGTGGCTCAACTTGATAGAGCGAAATCACGGCCACAATCACTCTCTCTTCTGTTACTGGGGTTGTCGCTGCCGCTGCCACTGCCTGTGGGGCCTCTCAGCTGCCCGGGGCTTGCTCTTCCCTGCATTACTCTCACAGCAGCCTCGTGAGGCAAGTTTTATCATCCCGATTTTACAAGGAGGAGCCCGGGGGTCTGAGATGGTTGCTGGCTGATCCAGAGGGAAGATTCAGGCCCATGGGACTCTCGCCCACACCCTTCCCAGTCTGCCCCGCGTACCAAGATGGCCCCTGTTTTTTGATTCCGAGAGTCTGATTTGAAAGTTAGTAATCTCCTTTTCTCGTTAGCTTTGAGTCAGGATGGTTAAATTTACAGCTGGCTGAATACTTCCCAGAGGATGAGTGTAAGGATATTGATTTTAGCGAAATGAGTCATATGCCGCCTGGCTGGGAGCACAGGCTCAATCTCCAGGAGCTGACAACATCAGCTTTCCCTTGTCATCGTCTTCCCTATGTGGTCCCGAGTCTCCGGATGTGCACAAAGAGCTAAGCAGAAGGTAGGGTCACGAACAGCTCGCAGGCAGGCACGGCGGGGTGCAGAGAGCTGGGCCCCTTTGGCAGGTCCGGCCTCCATCCAGCACGGCCGACTCCCGTGGCCCTGGATGAAGCTGCACCTCCCTGAGCTTCCAACTCCGAGCTGGGAAGTGGGTTAAGGACTTCTGCCACATAGGGTTGTGGCAGGACAGGTGCGAGCCCCAGGCGGGCCGGAGATAACGTGCCGTCTCCTTGAGAAGGAGGCACGGACCATTCTTGGATTTCATCTGAACTGGGCTGAGAGGAAGAGGAGGACCCTCACCCTCCCAAACTTGGAGCCCTGTTTGCTGGTAGGGTGGCCCAGGGCAGGCGTAGGGTGGACAGGGAGTATTGGCCCAGCCGCATGTGGTGCTTGCCTCTGGGGATCTCACTCTTTGCACCTGAGAAAGGAAGAGGGACAACTCCAAGGAGTTAGCTGGCCAGCGTTACCAGCCGCCTTCTCAAAGCAATATTAGCGATGGAAGCATTAGCAGTAATAACAGTGTCAAGAGAACAGATCGAGTTTCTGCATTCTGTTTTAAACATGTTTTTGCTGGCGATTTATAGTTTATTTGTGTCCTTATTGATTGAAGGAGGAAACGAAGTGATTTTTTCCTACCTCCAAGAGGATCAACAGTTCTTATACTGGTTGATTTCATTATAACAAGATCAATACAGTCTGTGTTAGTGGATTACATATTTTAAAGCTCAATTTCCTATAAGCAGCACCCAGTGAATAATAGAATTTTCTTAAACATGTAAACAGGCGAGATAGTCTCAAGGTTAAAGGTTACATAGCAACTAACTGTGTGCTTCACGGAGCGTCGACAGGAGAGGCCCGATAAACAACCTGCTCCGTTTATGAAAGGTACGGGAGGCACAGCTCCGGCACGCAAGGCCGCTCACCGCCGGCGAGGCTGCGGTGCCTGTTCAAGACCGTTTCCGATAAACGGTTTCCAGCCTTTATCCACATCTCCTTAGCGAGACACACAGGCCAGCCCCCAGCATTATGTTCTCATGGCCTCGCAACAAAAACTCGCAAGTCACCCACCTCTCAAGGTTTCTGCTGCTCAGAGCCTACCTCCCTCGGCTTCAGCTTTTAGTGTAACCAAGGATGAATTCAGTCATTCCGGTTCAATTTTTTTCAAGCTACAATAGCTCCCTTTTGTAGTTTGCCGTCTGCCTCGCCTTGTGGAATGCTTTGTGTACCTGCTGCATGTGCCCTCGACAGCCTTGTGTTCCTGAGGGCGTGAGTGTGTGTGACCCCGTGGCGTGGGGGCATGCCCAGGGCCCCTCCACTGGAAGTGGTAGAGCTGGGGTGAGACCGAGTCCCTGGGATGCTTAGCTCCTCTGCTGACCACCTCCCGCTGCCGGGAACAGGCCGACGAGGCAGCTGGAAGCCTGGTTTCCGAGCCTCGTCTTGTCCGAGGCCGCCTCACCAAACAGATTCCCGCTTCATCTTTCCCATTGGGTATGTGGAAGCGTCTTTAACAATTGAAAAACCTTTTAGTTTTGATTTTTTTTTTTTTTTTTTTTTTTACAAAGAAATGTAGTAAAGGCTTAGTTGTTATACGGTAAGTGGAAGTCGGGAAAATATATAAACTCTAGCTTGTTTTCTAACTGGAAAATGTTAGTTCTTAAAAGTCATGGACGTTCTCAGTCCCTTTAGAGGTTTGAGGAAGAATAACAGACTCAGAAGTACTTTTTTTTTTTTTAACCACAAAAAGCTCAATCATCATCTTTTAGCAACTCAGCTCTCACTTTCCCTCCCGTCTCCTCCCCATTGTTGGCAAGACTGTGTCACTGCACTTTTTGAAAACCTAGGCGGGTTCACTGCCATTTGGAAACAAGCATATGTTCCGTGCTGCGCTCCAAGGAAGAGGCAGACACTTTTCTCCAGGCAGACGAGCTTGTTTTTCCTTCTGGACTCGGGATTGGCAGTGGATCCCAATCCAGCAAGAAGCCGGCAGTAGGCACTGTCGTCTGCACCAGGAGAAAGACTCAGCCTGTAGGGCTTCTTGGTGGGGTTCAGGCTGCCCTGCATCTGAGAGCTCCTGTTCCACCCAGGGGCCTGCCCGCAGTCCCAGTGGGGTCCCCCGGCCACTTGGTTGGAGCCAGTTCTTCAGGCCTGTGCTGCACCTGAGAGGCCCAACCCGGATGCTCAGTGGTGCAGCCCCCAGTCCCGGATGGATGGGGGAGTGGAGATCGTAGGGAGGTGCCCATTTGCTCCTCTTCCCCAGGATGGGGACTTGCTAACTGAGGACATCATGGTTGGGTCCTGACTACCCTCTTGGGTTCCAGACGGGCTTCGGGAAAGGAAAAGGATCAGCTCGAAGAAGACCAGGTTTCCAACCAGGTCAGTTGCTGCTTCCCTGTTGACCTAAAGACAGGGACGGAGCACTCGGCCACCCCAAGTCTGCTCATCTCCCCGTGTCTTTCCAGAATCTTTCAATGTTAGAAAGCAGGGCTACAAAAACATCAGTGCCATTTAAAATCACTCCCTGCTGGCGAGTCCCTTCCCAGCCTTTGCCCACGTCAGTCCTACGTAGTCCTCTTGTAATTCAGAAACAGGTGCCGGGCATTGTCCATCGCCCACAGAGCGCTGTTTCTGATTCCAGTGTCTCCAGTGTCACTCATGCCAGGCAGAGCGCTGTGTCCGCCTCGGCCGCCCCTCGGGCGGGGCAGCTGGGCTGCTGTTTGCGGTCCCTCCCCGTTACAGGTGGCGGGACGCGACGTGGCCAGCTCCCGACGACACTGCTGACCCAGGAGGGCCATGAGCACCTTTGCGTGTTGCATTTTGTTGCAGAATAGTCAAGGGGCTCGTTAGGCTTAAGGAGGTACAGTCTTCATTTGTAAAAGGTCAAGTGTTCCCCAAATTTTCTCTGATGACAAGCGGCTGCCAATTGTCAGCCTCTGGAAGAAATTAGGAAAAAGTCAACACACTTAGTCATTCATTAGCAAAGTACGAGGGGAACTGCTTTCGAGAAAGTTTGTTCTGCAAAAATAACGTTAGGAAAACAGATGTTTTTGATTGTTTCCATCCTTCTGTCATTTTCATTGCCAAACTTGATGTGAAGTGTCACCTATTAAAAACTCTAATATCTGCACCCTTAACTCAGGAACAGCATTTTTCTAATCAGCTTTAACATATTTGCAATGGAAATTTCAGTGAATTTTGAATGGGGTTGTTAAGTTGCAGGAGCCAGCGTTTGACACCGGTGGTGGGGGTTTTTCGAGCTAAATGTTCGCATTTCTGCTCTCAGTGCTGGGTGGCAGCGGGCCGGGCCGAGGGTGAGCACTCTCCGGTCCCCGCACCTCCGGAAGGGGCTCTGTGGCTCTGACAGACGTCAGGGAATAAGCAGAAGCTGTAACCAGGCTACTTTTAAATCACTGACTGACAAAAAAGTTCCCTGCATTTGAAAAAAAAACACGGAAGTCTAGTCAATCCTGTCATTCTTACTGAAAACATTAGGACTTATTAATGATTTCAAAGCAGTTTGTTGATCCTCTTAGTAAAAGGCATGTTGATATATTTTAAAATACTGGTTATTTTCTCCTTGTCTCATCCTTTAACATATTCTATTTTTGGTATTTGTTGTAATGTTCAGAGCACATTGGAATGTAGCACATTGCATCACTAATGAATAACCATGCAGAGGTTGGCCGTGGGAGCTCCTGGCTTCTCATCCACGGGGCATGCTGTCACACGGTCCCGAGACCCATCTAGGTCAGGGTACCGGTCAGTGGCTCTCGTGTCCTTTCCTGGTGATTTGATGGAACATTCCACTAGGTGTATGGGGTCCTGAACACACAGCAGGAAGTGCTTTCTGGAAGAGGAAGTGACACAGGAGAGGTTGGTGTTCTTGGCCACCAGCTTCTTGTACCCCTAACTGCCCGCTGCCTCAGGCCAGTGGGGGACTTTCCATGGGCCTGTGGCAGTGAGGCGTGACCCCTGTGGGCTGGGGCGGCCCTTGTCGGCTTCTCTGCAGGAAGCCACCTGGTTGGCGTGATGTGCAGTGGGCGCCATACCTGGTGTGGTGTCCTGGGCCTGGGGACATGCACAGAGGCAGCCCTCAGACGCTCCCACGCCAGCCCGGTTCCTCACTGCTCTTTTGGGGGGTTGAATTGGACACATGAGAACTACAGCCATTGCTGTGGTGCGAGGTGCCACTGTGAAGACGGAGGAGCGCTGGCCTGGAGCCCCCCAGACCAGCTCGGGGCACACGGACACTTGCACAAGGCATTAAGTGCTTGACCACCGTCTGATGGCAGATACATAAGGACCAGGACAGACTTGAGTCCTGTAGAACCAGTGGCACTCTGAGGGTCCACATCCCCTGCACATCGGGAGTGTGGGCCAGTGCAGTGTCACACTCTCCTTTGTCACCAGAGTCTCCTGCTACCCCCACTCCAGGCTCGGTACCAACCCCTTCGTGGTGGGGGATTGTAAAGTTGTGATTGGAAGAGGGCCGGTCCTACAGAGAATCACTCTGGAGCCCCCTGGTTTCCCTCGGACCTGCAGACCCAGGCGAAGACTCCGCTGTGTGAGCTGTGCAGCGTGGCCGTGCCGCTCAGCCTCCCCAGGGTGGGGTGTTTCTGTGTGAAGTGGGTCAGAGCACACAGAAGGCGGCATTCACGGATCCAGCCGCTAGTGTGGCCTCGGGGAGGGGGTCCCGCTACTCAGGGCCTGGTGGCAGAGAGTGAGGCCAGAGTTGCTGTTGCTGTTGTGTTCCCAGAAAGTCTGCCCTGGCCGCCTCGGGCCCAGGTGGGCAGTGCTGGCCTGTCGCTCCATCCCAAGTGGTGACTTTATCTTAAAGATACTTATCTTATGATCTGAGTATTTTTTCTCTTCTCTTTTTTTGTGTAGGAACCCAGGTATTCAGTGGGCAGAGTAACTTCAGAGTCACTACCTTGAAATTTCACCCGAAAGACCACAACCTTTTTGTGTGCGGGGGCTTCAGCCCTGAGGTCAAAGCCTGGGATGTGAGGGCCGGAAAGGTAAGTCCGTGTTCTTTTCCTGGCCCTTCCTCGGAGAGCCCGCCGTGACGATGTTAACGGCTGGGGGCAGGTCCACGCCTCCATCTAGGATGCTTCACGTGGACTAAGTACCACTGATTTTTAATCACTGCTAAGCCTAATTTTAAATGTTTTGAAGAACAATTTTGAGTTGTTGGACTATTAAAACATCATTAGTGCAATGTACAGCCTAGTACCAACAATATTTATTGAACAGCTACTATGTGCAAATGCTTCCAGGTAATGTAAAATGAATGAGCCTCAAGGGAATTATGTATGGATATGGATAACTGATGCGGATAAGTGTGTGTGTGTGTGTGTGTGTGTGTGAGAGAGAGAGAGAGAGAGAGAGAGAGAGAGAGAGAGAGAGAGAATGGGGCGAGAGAGGGAGGAAGGCAGGGAGGGGCCAGCATTCAAGAGGCAGGGAGTGCTTTCAGCTTGCTGTGAGGAAGGCTATTTCGAGGAGACTGTGTTCCTTTTGGAGCTTAAAGGCTGCTCACCGTCAGCCCCACAGGGAAGTGATCTCCACTTCCACCTGCACACAGCCTGCTGCTCCTGGCGCCTTCACCAGCCTAATACATGACAACCCTATCCCTTCTAGTCCCTCCGGCCAGAACCATCAGAACCACCCAGGCTCTGCTCTTTCTGTTCCCCTAAACCCAACCTGCCAGGAGATCTGGTCAATGAGTCTGGATTAAGCTGCTATTGCCTCCCACTGGCATCATTGTAGAGGCTTCCCTCCACGCCCCATGCAGTTTGTCCTCAATAACTGGAGGCCGGAGCGGTCTGTTACAGAGTATGTCCATCTGGTCAGAGCCCTCAGGCTCAGGTGTTACTCACAGTGAAAGCCATGTCCCTGCTGTGGCTCACTAGGCCTGCATGATCTTCTTCATCCCCACTGGCCTCCTTGCCTTTCCTAGAACACACCAGCACATTTCTGCCTCAGGGCCTTGGCACTTGCTGCTCCTTTTGCCTGGAATGTTTTCCTCCCAGTGTTCTACTGGAAGCTCATGCCCTCCCTCCTGCGGGGTTCTACTCAAATGCCACCTCTCCAGGGAGGCCATCCTTGACCACCATGCCAGCTGCTCCCTGGCATTCAGTAGTCTCCTTTGTACTTACCATAACCTGGTTTTACATGTTCATTTATTTGCCTGTCTCCTTCCATCTATATCTATAATATCTATAATAATAAAAGTGTAATATGCTAATTAGACTGGACAGCCGAATGACCTTCCGGATGTCATTCTGGATATCCTTCCAGATGAAACCGTAGCAGTGGGGGCTGAGTCAGAGACAGTTAGGGGCGATCAGGTGGGCAGGCAAGCAGGGGCGATCAGGCAGGCAGGCAAGTGGTTAGGGTTGATGAGGCAGGCAGGCAGAGTGATTAGGGGTGGTTAGGCAGGCAGGCAGGCAGGCCAGCAGTTAGGAGCCAGCGGTCCTGGATTGCAAGAGGGATGTCCAACTGCCAGTTTAGGCCTGATCCCGGATTCAGGCCTAAACTGGCAGTCGGACATCCCTCAAGGGATCCCAGATTGTGAGAGGTTGCAGGCCAGGCTGAGGGACCCCTCTCCACCCTGTGCATGAATTTTGTGCACTGGGCCTCTAGTCTCTCTATGTAAAAGCCTAAGCTACCATTTGATTGTTGACCAGTAGCTATAATGTGCACTGACTACCAGGGGGTAGATGCTCCAACTGGTAGGTTAGCTTGCTGCTGGGGTCTGGCTGATCGGGACTGTGTGAGATGGGCTGGACATGGAGCCTTCCTGAGGTCCCTCCCCATCCAGCCAACTTCCCTTGGTCCTTCCCTGGCCCCGATTGTGCACTGGTGGGGTCCCAGATTGCGAGAGGGCGCAGGCCAGGCCGAGGGACCCCACCGGTACACCAATCTGTGCATTGGGCCTCTAGTATATATATAAAAGGCTAAGTGTCCATCTGACTGGTAGCTATGATGCATACTGATCACCAGGGGGCAGACGCTCAATGCCATGATGTGGACTGGCCATTTAAAATAAATGGCACCATGGACCTAGTGCTGACAAATCAACACTCGACTTATCCCAAGTGGGACACAGGCCCCGCCATTACCCTGGAGTGACACCCCACCAAATCACATCCGATGCTGCCAAGACCCCATGGTGCAAAATGCAGCCCACAGTTCAGCGCAGCCTGGAAATGATCGTTGTGGGTGCTGGGTAATATCGTCACATAGCAACATCCAGCTTCCTCTCCCTAGCTACTACCCTCCTTGGAGTTTCTTCTGCCCAGGAACATGACTTGCTTTACAGCCAGGTGTAAACATTTTACACTTTAACAAAATGTTTGTGATGTGCCTCATCTCATTTGATCCTCACAGAAAGTCCTGGAGTAGGTGGATAGGAGACTTGGTAGAATCCTATTTTCTTTTCATTAGCTGGAAAATGGAGATTTAGAAAGTTTAGAAACTTGACCCAACTGAAAAGAAGTAAGAAATGGTGGAACTTGAAAATGACTTCAGGTTTTCTCACTATGCAGAATATAATCAAACACTGTTGCAGTTAAATATTTTATCCTTTGTTCTCCCTATGTGATCTACAATAATAATCTACTTCATGTTGATATTTACTGCGGGGTGGCTGACAATTACCTGAAAGAGAAGTTGGGGCGCTTCACTGGGCTGGAAAAAAGTTTAGCTACATCAGAAAGCAGGTCTAATTAAGCTAGTTTATTCTATATATATATATAAAAGGCTAAGTTGACTCTCGCATGTATGATACAATAAAGCTTTCACTGGCACAATCGCACGCGTGTGTTTCAATCTTTCATTGTCTATCATGAGTTTGGTTAACACTTCTATTATAGAGAAAGGGTGAATAGTGATATTAAAATATTTCTTCTAATTAATTTCCTTTCAATGTGCATGAATCCGTTCACTGGGACACCAGTTAGAACATAAAATTCTCCAAGGCTGGGAGTTCTGTCTGTTTTGTTTGTTGCTGACTTCTAGTTTCTAGAACAGGGCCTGGCATATACTAGGTATGCAACAAATCTTGGTTGCCTGATTGAGTGAATGAGGGAGGAAGGCAGTCATGCCGAGCATACAGTACAGGAGGTGGTAATATGAAACGTGGGCTGGGACTAGTGACGAGCTTACCTTGACTGGGCATGAGCTCCGGACAGTGGGACAGGCCTAGGAAGAGGCTGGCAGTGCTATGGGTCTCGGTTTGAATTAGCAGAGGGGAGCTGTGGGAAACTTGTGAGGAGGGTGCTGGGATCAGGGATGAGGAGGATTCATGGAGGGATGAGGAAGAGCAGGGACTGACTGGGGGGTTTGACACAGTCAGGAGGGTTTGTATTCAGGGTCTGAGAAGTACTGCCCTGGTCTGAAGAAGGCACAGTCCCTAGGGTTGAACTTGACTTTGAAAGAAGAAAGTGCAGAATGTCAGTGTCCCAGCCTGAAGGGCTCCAGCCTGCTTCACCTACACCCGAAGGTCCCACCTGAAGGCTGCCCGGACAGGTGCAGCCCCAAGCAGGCGTGTGTTAGCAGAGGCCCATGCAGGTGGCCGGGGTGGAGGGCGGTGAGATAGCGCCCCCAGGGCCAGGCACCTGAAGGCATCTTGCTTAAAGGACTTCACAGCGGAGAGTTAGCGCACAGACAGATGTACTCTTTCTTTCTTTTTTTCTTTTTTCTTTTTTTATTGTTGACAGTATTTTTAAAAATATATATTTTATTGATTTTTCACAGAGAGCAAGGGAGAGGGATAGAGCTAGAAACATCGATGAGAGAGAAACATCGACCAGCTGCCTCTTGCACACTCCCTACTGGGGATGTGCCCGCAACCAAGGTACATGCCCTTGACTGGAATCGAACCTGGGACCTTTCAGTTCGCAGGCCGACGCTCTATCCACTGAGCCAAACCGGTTTCGGCTATTGTTGACAGTATTACAAAGGCCCCCCCCCGTTCCCCCCATTGCCCTTCTCCCCCAATTCCTGCCTCACCCAGGCCTTCATTGCAGTATTGTATGTGTCCACAGGGCTATGCATGTGTGCAGGTAAGTTCTTTAAGCTAATCTCTCTCCCCTACCCCCCTTGTCTCTGAGATCTGTCAGTCTCTTCCATGCATCCATGTCTCTGCATCTGTTTTGTTCATCAGCTTATTTTGTTCATTAGATTCCACATATACATGAGATTATGTTATATTTGCCCTTCTCTGACTGGCTTATTTCACTTAGCTTAATACCCTCCAGGTCAATCCATGCTGCTGCAAAGGGTAAGAGATTCTGCTTTTTTACTGCTGCATAGAATTCCACGATATAAATGTACCACAGCATTTTTATTCACTCACCTGTTGATGGGGACTTTGGCTGTTTCCAGATCTTAAATGTTGTAAATTGTGCTGCTATGAACGTAGTGGTGCATTTAGTCTTTCTAATTGAGTTTTGGGACTCTTAGGATATATCCCCAGAAGTGGGATTGCTGGGACAAACTGGTTCCTTATTTAATTTTTTGGGCAACTCCATACTGTTTTCCACAGCGACTGCCCCAGCCTGCAGTCCCACCAGCAGCAGATGTACTCTTTCAGATAAAAAAAGTCATGCAGGCGCCCCTGTGCCTGCTCAGCAGCTTCCTCCTGAGGCGGGAGCGCTTAGCCCACCGCTGACTGGGCGCCGGAGGCAGCCCCGCTGCTCAGGCTACCCAGGAGGTAGGAACCACCAGCAACCGAAGAAATAAGGTTGATAGAAAATAGTTTCTAAAAAACAAATGTGTTGTTGTTTTTTTATCACACTTTTTTAAAAATATATATATTTTATTGAGTTTTTACAGAGAGGAAGAGAGAGGGATAGAGAGTTAGAAACATCGATGAGAGAGAATCATCGATCAGCTGCCTCTTGCACACCCCCTAACTGGGGATGTGCCCACAACCAAGGTACATGCCCTTGACCAGAATCGAACCTGGGACCTTTCAGTCCGCAGACCGAGGCTCTATCCACTGAGCCAAACCGGTTTTGGCACACTTTTTTTTTTTTAAACAAAGAAACTTTACAAAAATATTTGGGAAAGAGAGAAAAATTACCCATAAAGAAATGGACAGCCCTTGCTGGTTTGGCTCAGTGGATTCAGTGTCAGCTTGTGGATCAAAGGGTGCAGGGTTCAATTCCGGTCAAGGGCACGGTCCTTGGATGCAAGCTCCTCCCTGGCCCGGGGCCTGGGCGGAACTCATATAGGAGGCAACCAATTGATGTGCTTCTCTCATATCAATGTTTCTCTTTGTCTTTCCCTCTCTCTTTACTCTCCCTGAAAATCAATGGAAAAATATTCTTGGGTGCCGGTTAACAAAGAAAAAAAATAAAGAAGTGGACACAGTGGAATTTTAGAAAAATACTACACTTATATTTGGGATATAAATACGTGATGAGTGAAAGAAAGCACTGGAAAGAGCTGTGGGGTTGGAATCTCTTGGCCACATGATCTCCGGATTCTCCAGCCCCTGCCAAGGGCCTTGTCCCTTGAAGGTGTGTCTAGCCTTAAAAACCGAACACATAAGAAATTGCTTACCAAGGACGCCACCTGATTGAAGAGTTTGTTAAAAATATCGGATTTTCTCCTGGGGCTGAGGCCAGCCGACACGGTCTGAAAATGCTCGGGAAGAAGCAATTCGAAGCATAGGTTGCTGTGACTGACTGGTACTGGCATGTTTCAAGTCTCCCAGGCTAATGATAAGGGTAGAGGGATGGCAGTGTTTGTGTCTGCTCCCTTCTCACCAGCAATCCTGCCTCTGCCCCCTGCCGGGTCACTGGACCCTGCTCCATTTGCACCAGCCAGGCGTCAGGATCAGCTTTTTCCTGCTTCAGCTGTTCCCTCTGACAGGTTAGGGAGGAGGAGAGGGGACAAGTACTGGCTCCTCCCACCTGGGTGACTCCTCCCACCTGGGTGGCTCCCTGCCCAGCGTGCTGGGCGCTGTCCCAGGTGCTGAACACATGGCCCTCCTTGGCCAGTGCAGGAACCTGGAGGACCCAGGCAGCCATTGGGCTTTTTCTGATTGCTGTCAGCAACAACTGGGACCTAATTGAAGGTGGGAGCAGGAGGGATACAGACCTCAACTTAAAACCAAGTCATGCTTCCCCTTTAAAATGCAATAGAAAGCCCGGTTTTGTTGTAAAAGTAATAACGTGATTATATAGGGGTGAAAGGGGTGGGAAAGGAGGGAAATGAGGGAAGGATTGGTGGTACTAGCTATAGTAAACTTAGTAATTTTTTTATATTTTCCTTTCTCCCTGTGTGTGGTTTTTTGAGGAAACATTGTTTGGTCTTATTTTTATACACAATTTTATATGTTGTTTTTCTCAGAGCATTGTAAGGTTTTTCCTTGTTATCACAAATGCCTGCAGGATTTTCAGTAAGTCCCTTTGACCCAGCATGCTGACTGGCTCCTTGCCTCATCCCTGGCTCAGAGCAGTGTCTGACATAGCAAGCCCCCGATGAATATGGATCGAATGAGTCAATTTCACATGGTTTAGCTTACTAAACAGTTTCCCTAAGTTGAACGTTTAAGATACCCTCCTTTCCCATTTAAAAGTAATTGATGTATGCTGAAACCGGTTTGGCTCAGTGGATAGAGCGTCGGCCTGCAGACTGAAGGGTCCCAGGTTCGATTCCGGTCAAGGGCATGTACCTTGGTTGCGGGCACATCCCCAGTAGGGAGTGTGCAAGAGGCAGCTGATCGATATTTCTCTCTCATCGATGTTTCTAGCTCTCTATCCCTCTCTCTTCCTCTCTGTGAAAAATCAATAAAATACATATTTTTAAAAATAAATAAAAGTAATGATGTAAAGAGGAAGGTCAGAGGTCAGCAAACATCAGCCTGGGGCTAAATCTGGCCCACCACCTGTTTTTATAGATAAAGTTTTATTGGAACATAGTCACACTCGTTCATTTATGTATTGCCTGTGGCTGCTTTTACGCTACAGAGACCACATGGCTCACAAAGCCAAAAGCATTTATAACCTGTTTGACCCCTGTTATGCATAGATCTGGCTGTGACATCTGTCACCCTGTTGATTGTTGGGACTAATTGCCCTGATCTGGTTGTCAGGGTGGGGGGTCTCTGTGTCTTTCCCACCCCCCTTCTGTTATGGGCATCCTTGCAGGAACTATGTGCTCAGGGAGTGTCTATTCCAGAGAACTGTTCTCCACCTCCAGACAACCATCCCAGTCCACATTATTGTACATTCCTCTATAATAAGTCTACTTGCATATATAGGGGTTTCCATATTGGGGACTTACTTCCTTAAGCTTGGGTCCCAGAACTCACTTGCTGGGTTAAAGCGACCAGCATGTTGAAGGTTAGGGGTAGGTTTTGGGCCAGAGTGGCGGCATCCTGGGTAGATGTGCCCACTCCTGGAGCGTGACCGCTGGGCTGGGGTTTGAGAGAACCAAGTCTGAAGAGGAGGAGCTGGAACGCATAACCTTGAAGCTACTTGCAATCCTACAATTTTATGATTCCTTAAGCTTAGCCGAGGGATGAGTGTTGGGATTCTGGACTCCTCTGGTCCAGCCCAATTCATTATGGCAAATGGGCTTCTTGGCTCCCCTTCTTCTCATCATGGCCAATCTCTCTCTGCCTAATCACATTCCTCATTACTGCCAAGTGCCAGGCTCCCCCTCCGGCAGATTGGCAGGATGTGCTCCGCCCTAGCCAGCTGACCATGCTCACCCAGAGCTAGCTCAGTGCCAACCATACAGAAGTTCCTGACTCTTCTTCCTTGAACTTGAATGTTGACTGGAATCCAAGATGTCGGCGCCTGACCTTCATGTCACTGTGGGGGTCCCTCTCTCCAGCAACCTTCCAGTGTTACTGGCATGGGCTACAGGACATCTGGCTCACATTCTCCCCATACCACTCGCTCAATTTGGGGGATTGTGGGCAAATCCCTTAGGCCAGTGGTCGGCAAACTCATTAGTCAACAGAGCCAAATATCAACAGTACAACGATTAAAATTTCTTTTGAGAGCCAAAGTTTTAAAAATTAAACTTCTTCTAATGCCACTTCTTAAAAATAGACTCACCCAAGCTGTGCTATTTTGTGGAAGAGCCACACTCTCGAGCCGCAGTGTGCCGACCACGGCCTTAGGCTAAAACCTGGCTCAGTCACAGCTTCCCCGCTGGTATAGTAGAGAGGTGGTGAGGTTGTCTCTACTACGGGGTTTCTTAGACTTGCACCTGGGGCTCTTATTAGGACACAGGTTCTGTTTCGGCAGATCTGGCATAGAGGTGGTGTCTCCGTCAGCTCGGGTTGCTGTAACCAAATTCCACAGACTCGGGGGGCTTCAACACAGAACTTTATTTCTGGAGGCTGAAAATTCAAGAGCAAGGTGCCAGCATGGTCAGGTAAGGGCTCTCTTGCTGGCTTGTGGACGGCCACCTTCCTGCTGTATCCTCATATGGTGGAGAGAGAGCTCTGGCCTCTTCATCCTCTTACAATGCAACAGGGCCATCATGGGCCTCCACCCTCCAGCCTCATGTAACCTAATCCCATTGGGGGTTATGGCTTCCACATATGGATTTGGAGGGGGGCACAAACACCCAGTCCAGGATTTCTGTCTAGCTCCCAGGAGATGCAGAGGCAGACAGCCCATGGACCACACTTAGAAGCTGGGGCCCAGAGGGCCTCTGAACATAAAGGCTCCCTGCTCCTACCCTGTGAGTGACCTTGGCCTTTGTCCTGGCTGACCTGCAGCACCTGGGACCTCCCTCCGTGACAGCTACTGAACTTCTTACTTTACCATGAGCTCCTGCATCCAGCGGGTGTTCATGTACAGCCACCCGGGTAGGGGCTGGGTCAAGTCGTGTCTGTGTCCAGCAGCTCCACAGGGCCTGGACCAGAGCAGGTGCTCAGGGGGTAATCTTGGGTGAACGGATGTGGTCAGCTGCCCTACCCACTGTGTTGGAGCCTCGCAGGTGCACCCACCTGCCCACAGGTCAGGGGCAGTGGCTACCCTGGGATCTAAAGCTTGCTGCGGTCCAGCTGCAACTGGTCATTCCAGAAGTGTGGACAGAGGCAGAGGACTCGGGAGAGCCTGCATTGGGTGAGGTATGGTGTGGTGGCCTCAAACACTGCACTTCTCGGCCAAGTCTGAGCTCTCGTGCTCCCCATGTTTATAGATGACAGAGCTGCTAGCCTCATGCATCTCCAGCCGCACAGGACCCCGGCTGTGTGCCCAGCTGGAGCTGCCAGGATGCAGAAGTGTAGGATGTGGGCCCAGCTCTCCAGGCCACCGGTACTGTGGGAAATGCTGTCACTTTAAGATGACTGTGGAGTTGGAGCCAAGTTAGGATAGACGCTTAAAAAAAAATTCTCCCTTTATTAGGAATCTGAATGGTAGAAAACTACAGAGGCTTAAAATCGACCCTCTTTGCAAGACTAAGTTATGGAACCCAAACTCAGCACAGTTGAGCAGGGCCGAGCCCTAGAAAGTCTATGGCACGTGGCCCCGGGCTGGGGCTTGGCCTCTGCCCTAGTCCTTCCTCCCGTCCATCCGTCCCATCTGTAGGCACTGGCCAACGGGAATAGCAGTAGGTGTGCTCCGCAAGGTGGGCCTCCAGGGCACCGGCCCATCGCTCGGGAGAAATCCTCACGAGAAATTCAACTGACAAGCCAGCTCACTTTCGGTCCGTGCTGGTTGGACACAAATCATCGATAGTTCATGCTTGTTCAACATCTTTACCTCCCACTCTCCTCCCTCTCCATCGTGACTTCCAGATCTTGAGTTAGTTTCTTGACCTCCTTTGGATCATGTCCCAGACCCCCTGCAGGTGTGTCTCAATGTGCAGGTTGACAGTGGGGGCCACTGGCTCGCCCTCTCAGCTCCATGTCACAGCCCCTCATGTGGTTTCCCAGCAGAATGTAAATGCCCTGAGGTCAGGGGTTTGCCTCGTTTGCCGCTGGATCCCCAGTGCCTGCCAAAGGGCGGGGAGGGCTCTTGCATCAATGACGATCAGCCATAATCAAGACCGTTTCTAAATCCCCAGCAATGGGCTCACCCAGGTGAAGCAGAACCCGAGCCGCCGTTTATCCCTATGTCATCTCATGCTCCTGCTGTGGGCATCCTTCCGTGGGCGGCAGTGATGGGAGCTGGTAAAGCCACCCGAGGTGGCCGGCCTGGACTGCTGGCCTTAGCTCAGAGGTCAGGCCCCCCTGGGGGCATTAGAGGCACCTCTCAGGGGATTTTGATGTACAAACAGACTTGTGAGCCACAGCCCTGGGTCTCGGTTTGGGTGCCTTGGTGCGAGTTGCGAGTAGCGTTTTGGAGGGTTTCTCTCCGTGGGGTGAGGGCACCCTTACATTTGCATTCCCGAGATGCTGGCTGTGTCTGGGAGACTCGGAGCCTTCGCTTCACGACTCTCAGCACCATCAGTTTTCATGGCATTGTAGGCAGGTTGCTTATTTGCCCTAATGAGATTTTGATTACTTTCCATTTGTCTCTTTCATCGGTTTTATATTAAAAAGCCTTTTTATTTGGACTCTGTACTTTCTGCAGTCCTAAGTTTTGCCTCAAACCAAACTTTTTATGCAAATGCGGTGGGAGACTGACGGGCAGAGAGGCGGGGGAAGGGCACCAGAGAGCCTCGTGCAGAACGCCTTGTGGCTCTGGGCTGTGCCTTCTATGGGCTGCTGTTGCCTGCAGGCCCATGGCACTAGGGTTGGGTGCTTAAAACAGACCGAAGTGGCATGTACTGGGCACTTGGCCCCTGTCAGGCTCTGCTCTGCGCTCATTGGCTGCACAGCGATCCTGGGAGGGTCTCCGGGCCCTGCCATCACCCCATTCCACTGGCAGGGCGCCCAAGGTTGAGAGAGGTCCTGACAGCCAACACATGGCTGGTTGGTAGTGGGGTGAGACCTGAGGCAAGAGGCTTGACTCCCACGCCCTGAGGGAGACCTGCACTGGGCAGCGCTCAGGTTTCGGCATTCATCCAGCCCCGCAGTGCAGCTCGGGGCCCGTGTCTGGAGCCCAGCTGCGAGTGGGATACCCAGGCCCTGCAGCTGCAGGCCTGGAACTGTAACCCCAACACCCGTGTAAGGGCACCCCTGTCCCCTCGGGGGCCAGGAAACCGACCCTGAAAGGTCCAGCGCTCGGCACATCTCTTTGTCCAAATGCTCCCTCTCCACCTACTGATGTCACAGACATTCTCTGAGCCACCCCCAGACGCCAGGCATTGTCCCAGGGCACAGGTGACAAAACCCAGGTAGGCAGCCTTGCCCTGCGGGAGCTCACGGTCAGTAAGGGGCTGCAGGAGCCCCCCCCCGAGACACACATTCCTTTGGTGTCTGATGCACCTGTCAGTCTCTGGCTGCCCTCACAGGCGGCTGGCCAGTCTGCGTGTATCTCCTGGGCCATCCAAACCTGTGGGCAGAGCTGGGAGGTGATTCTCCGAGTCCGGATCCTGATGGTGGCCGCCCAGCCCAGCCCTCCTCTTCACCCCCCATTGCAGCACTTTCTGGGGGCCACCAGCAGCTCCCCTTTAAGACCTGCTGCGGGGGCTCAGCTCGGTGTGGACGACGGGAGACCCACGGCACTCAGGGCCACATCCCAGGTCTATGTTAACACCCCACTTGATAACTTCTGTTCTTCAAAATTGCAGTAATGCGTACCAGAAAATATAAAGCAGACGAGAATGACTACATAAATGCAGAATTGACATAAATGCTAGTTTGAGTCCTTTCTCATACCTTTTGCCTTGAAAAATAAGCTGTTACATCAAAACCTCCCCTTGAGATTTGGAAGAAATTTCATATCATTATTGAAATTGACTTACCTTTTTACCTCAAAACTTTCTTAGTTTGCCATAGCTAATAGCATTCAAAAAATCACGGGTTTGATGCCCTCGTTATCTTTTGTCTCGAATACTTACTGAATCTTTTTGATGACAGCTTTGTTGAGAGGTAATGCACATAGCGTACAATGCACTTACGGAAAATGTTCAGTTCCTCAGTTTTTAGCGTGTTTAGTTATGCGGCCATTATCGCAGTCAATCCAGAGCATGTTCATCACCTCAGGGAGAAACCTCGTGCCCTTTAGAGGGCTCCCCACCCCCACCCCCCACTAATCTACTCCCTGTCTCTGTGGATTTGCCCGTCCTGACATTTTCTAGAAACCGTGTTTTCACTGTATAGCTTGTGTCAGGACTTTATTCCCTCTCATACCTGAGTGACTTTCCTTTGTGTGGCTAGACCACATTTTATTTATCCACTCACTGCTTGATGGACATTTGTGTTTAAATTTTTGGCTGCTATAAATCATGCTGCTACCAACGCTTGTGTACAGGCTTTCGTGTGGACATGTTTTCATTTCTCTCGGGCTCAGCCTCCGAGGGAACGGGCTGGACCATATGGTAGCTCAATGGGCAGCCCGGAGGAGCCGCCAGACGGTGGCTGCGCCGTTTACATGCCCACCAGCGGCGCCCGAGGGTTCCAATTGCTGTGTCCTCGCCAGCACGTGTCCTCGGTCTTCCGGCTAATCCCGTCCCTGCGGGCGGGAGATGGCGGCTCCGTGGTCTGAAGTGGGTTTGAAGTGATCTCCACGAGGGTTCACACAGGACTCTGCGGACCGTATTTCTTCACAAATGAGCGTTGGTGATTGGTGCCCCTTCAAGGACCGGTTCATATCATCTAAGTTATCAAATTTATATACATACACTGCTCCTCGTGTTCCTTTATTACCCTCTTGGTGATTTTAGGTTCTCTCTCTTTTATTCCTGGTAATGGTACTTGTGTCTTCTTTTATTTTTTTTTCTCACTGTGGCCAGAGATTTAGCAATCTTATTGGTCATGTCAAGGAAACATTGATTTTTCTCCATTGCTCTTCTGTTGTTTTTTCCCCCCCTAACTTCTTCAGGTGGCAAGTTAAGAGCGTTGGTTTGAAATCTTTTTTAATGTCAGCATTTTATTTCAATGCACTTTCCTCCAAGCTCGCATCCCACACATTTTGATGTGTTGTATTTAAATTTTCATTCAGCCCAAAAATATTTTCTAATTTTCTTTTTTATTTCTTCGTTGATGTAGGGGTTATTTAGAAGTAGATTGTTCCGTTCTTAAACATGAAATGATTTACCAAATACCTTCCTGTTATTAATTTCTGGTTTAATTGTGATGGTCAGTCAGGGCACATGCCCAGGATGCGGGCTTGATCCCCAGTAGGGGGCATGCAGGAGGCAGCCAGTTGATGATTCTCTCTTGTCATTGATGTTTCTATTTCTCCCTCTCCGAGCCTCTCTCTGAAATAAGGAAACACAAAGCATATTCATCGTGCTGTGGTCAGACCAGTTCCCTGGGAGGGCTGTGTATTTCGCTGGTGTTGGGTGGAGCGCGTCACAGGTGACAGTGGGCCATGTCAGTTGATGATGTTGTTCAGTTCGTTCCTGTACATCTTGCTCATTTCTTGTCGACTTGTTCTTTCAATTATTGGCAGAGGAGTGGTGAAGCCTGCAGCAGTAATTGCGGAATGGTGTGTTTCTCTGTTCATTCTGTCATTTTTTGCTTTATGGATTTTGAAGCTGCCACCAGAGCTCCACGGGGGGCCTGCTCTGAGGTCAAAGCTGTTAGAGAAAAGGAGGAAAAAAAGACAGAAAACAAAATTGAAAATAAAATAGCAGCTCATCGCTGGGCCGCTC
The DNA here is from genome assembly GCF_964339955.1 of Pipistrellus hanaki. NCBI lineage: Eukaryota > Metazoa > Chordata > Mammalia > Chiroptera > Vespertilionidae > Pipistrellus > Pipistrellus hanaki. The sequence continues at coordinate 6,219,575 of NC_140503.1, forward strand.
ACTTCTCCCAGTGCTGACCTCTCCTCCCAGTCAATAAGCTTTGTCGGCTGTGCGAGTTCCCGGGGAATTGCTTTTTGTCTTGTCCCGAGTTTTGGTTGTAATCAGCGGGGAGAGGGGCCGGAGGGGCCCAGGCGGGTTTGGAACATATTTTCTCTTGGCCGTGACTTTCCCCTCTCCCTCTTCCTGGCCCGGTGGCGCCTGTCCTGCAGGCCTCCACTGCTGCCTCCTCTGCAGAGCTTCCCTGAATCCCACTGGCGTGGGGTCCCCGTGCCCCCCGTAGGCTTGGTGTTAGCTGCCTGGCAAGTGTGAGCTTCCACTCCAGTAGGGGCTGGGAACACGATGGGCTTGCCCAGCCTGGCGCCCCAGACTGGCATGGCCGTCGCGGGGTCCGTGGCTCAGTGGTGCTTCTTGACTTGGTGATCGCACCCGCCTCTGAGGAGGTCTTATGGCTCTAGAATAGGGGTGCAGTCCACATTCACGCCCCCACACGGATCCCCAGTTACAGGGGAGCTGGCGGCTGTGCTGATTGAAGCACGGGGCTGTGTGTGCACCCTGTGGGCGGGCAGCCGCTCCCGCAGCCACAGCCTTTTCTTCCTCCTCTGAAGCGAGAGTGCCTGGTGCTCGTTAGCAGGGCCGGCAGGCGCGCAGGGAGGTGACGGATGTGTGAGGAGAAGCCGCCGTGCGTCCTGTAATGAGGCGGTGCCGAGGGCCCCTCACGCGGCATTCAGAGAGGACACGAGGGTGACATCTCCCATCGCCCTCCGAGGCTCTTCCTACAACAGGCACATCTCTCCGTGTTTAATTATAATCATTCACTTAAACGTGTTCTTTAAAAAGTTCTGGCGCTCTGGCTCGCCCCATTCATTTATTCATCAAACGATTGCCGAGCGGGCACCTGCCACGTGTGACATCATTCTGGTTTGCAGGATTCAAAGCAACTCCAGGACAGGCCTCGTTCTGACCAAGCCAGAAGCCGTGGTGGCGGCTTTCAGATAGCCCTCCCCTCGGGGCCCCCACACCCGTGGCCTGCACGGGGCCAGCACGCGGGGCTGTGCAGGTGCCCGTGGCACACAGCCCCAGCCTCGGGTTGCCTGGGGCTGCTCTGCTGCTGACATGGGGGTCTCCACTGGAAGAGTGTGTGGCTAATATGAACCAGGGTGCCCCCTCCCCGTCTGCCCGCTGCTCTGCTGATGAATGTCACTCCTTCTCCATCTCCACAGACTCCCCCAGGGCTGCCTCTCACCGTCCCCTGAGGCGCCATGCTGCCCCGGGGCCCGCCCCAAGCCCTCCCTGTAGCCACTGCCTCCCAGGACAGGGGCGGGGTTAGACAGGAGGAGGTCGTCACACCAGTGCAGGCACCTCTCTGCCATGAGAGGGTGTTACTCTGAAGAATAAAAAAGTAGCTAAGTTACTAGCCAAAGGAGATGGAGGGGGAGGAGTTTGCACAGGGGCGGCCAGAGACCTATGAGGAGAGCTGGTCCAGGGCTGGGAGGGTGGTCCCTGGTGGACTTGGATGTCAAAGACCTGGACACATGGTGCTCGTTCTCCAGACCCCCATTCTGACCCCAAAGTGCCCTGTGCAGGCCCCAGGGGAAGGAACGTGGAGGCTCCCCTGAGGAGGCTAACCCATCGGTTTCAACCCAGTTGTTCCCGCCACAGACAGTGGGTGTCCTAGTGCCGTGTTACAGCATCGGTTTCCTATGTTGTTAAAAAGTTTTGGGTGATATCATTTTCTTAAATCCTCACCCAAGGATTTGTTTTTGTTGATTTTAGAGAGAGAAAGGAAGAGAGAGAAAGAGAAAAAACAGCCATGTGAGAAACATTGACTGGTTGCCTCCTGTACGCACCATGACTAGGGATCGAACCCACAGCCTTTTGGTTTACAGGATGACGCTCCAACCTGCTGAGCCACCGGCCAGGGCATCAGTGCTCTCACCCTTTCCTGCTGCTGCCCGGGCCTGGCCAGGAGGAGCTATGGAGCGGGGGTGCAGCCCCCACCCAGAGCGTCCTGGGTCCAGCCGCTGAGCCCTGGGCGGATGCCACAACCACTGCTTGCCCTCACCTTCTGATCCCGATCCACTGGCTGAGCGCCCTCTCTCCTGTGTGGCGCTCGCGGGAGTGATCGCAGGAGGGGCCTCGGTGTCGTAGTGGTCCCCTCCCTTTCCCCTCAGTCCTGCTGCGCCTCTGGGTGGTTCTGAGTTTGCTGGGCCCCAGGAGGAGGCCCTGCCCGCTCTCCTCTTCTGCCCCGGGCCTGGCCGCCTGGGAGACAGCCCAGCTCCTCTCCGCCCTTCTCCCGGTGGCCGGAGGCGGTGAGACCCGCCCCGGCTCAGGAGGGTGGGAAGCAGGGGCAGGGTGATGGACAGAGGGAGGTGTGCGGGGCACCGGGCATTCCGTGGCCCAGGCCCTGGGACAGTGCGCCGGGAAGCGGCCTTTGTGGGTCCCTGTGCATCGTTAGCGAGAGAGCCCTCCCCTCAGTGCTGGCTCCTGTGTGGGCGGCGGGGATCCCCACCTTCATCTCTCTTGTCCAGAGTAGCCCGAGCTCTCTGGCGGGCCAGGCCAGGGGAAGGTGCCCAGATGCCCTGCCCAGCGCCAGCTGGGGCTGCAGAGCCGGGCGCCCGTGGGGGCGGGGGGGCGGCGGCTGCATTGTTGGAACCCGGTTTTATTCAGGCTCCATTATAAAGTGAGGAAAACAAATTTTTCACTTGAGAGGATCAGCACCGTAGATACGCGTGTAATTGACTGTTTCTGCTTTCCTTCCCCTCCCTCGCGTTCTGCATCTGTAATTTAAAATTTCACAGTTTTTAGCGTGATGGCTTCTCTGTGGGCATGTTCAAATTCGTTTCGGATTCAGCAAGCACTAATTGAGCAGCTACTCTCCGCCTCTGGCTGTGCGGGAGGGAGGGCCAGGCTGCCCTGACACTGGCGTGGACTGGGTGTCCCGCTGCCTCTGCCTCCGGCCAGCTCTGTGATCCCGGGCGGGCCACCCCACCTCACTGAGCCTCCACGTCCTCCTCTGCACATGGGCGGGCAGTCCTGACCTCCAGTTTGTGAGGATGCCGTGAGGTCACGTGTGAAGCACCCAGCCAGGTGCATGGCACAGTGGGTGTTTGGTAAATGCTACCCGCCGCCTTATTCGCAGATGATGATCCCCACAGGGTCAGACCTCCACGAGCTTGTTCGTGGTAGTTGGCAGCCATGAGCTACCTTCAGTTCTGCTGGAAGCTCAGGGGAGCCTGGTTGAGGTGGCCCAGTGGCTAAGTGTCCACCCGTGAACCAAGAGGTCACCAGATCAATTCCCAGTCAGGACACGTGCCTGGGTTGGGAGTTTGATCCCAAGTAGGGGGTGGGCAGGAGGCAGCCAATCAGTGATTTTCTCTCACCTTTGATGTTTCTATCTCTCCCTCTCTATTCCTCTCTCAAATAAACAAATTAAAAAACTAGAACCTTTAAAAATAATAAAATATTAAAAAACACACAAAGCTGAGTGGAGACTGTACCTCTCCGCCAGCCAGGCAGTGCGCCTGACCAAACCCCGGTCTGCTTTCTGCTGAGGAGGTTCTCCAGCTCGTGGGTGGCTTGGTCCTCAGGTGGTCAGAGGCTTGGATATACATCCCCGCACCTTTGATTTATTTTCAAAAGACAGAAATGAAGTAACTTCTGCCTCATAGGTATGGATGCTCAAAATGTGGGGGAAGAACGCAGAGTGGGACTTAAGGAAAGCTACATGGGGACCCTAACCCAAACCCCTAACCCTAACCCTAACTCCTAACCCTAACCCTAAACACTAACCCTAACTTTAACCTTAACCCTAACCCCTAACCTTAACCCTAACCCCTAACCCTAACCCTAACCCTAACCCAAACCCCTAACCTTAATCCTAACCCCTAACCCTAACCCTAACCCTAACCCAAACCCCTAACCTTAACCCTAACCCTAACCCTAACCCTAAACACTAACCCTAACCCCTAACCTTAACCCTAACCCCTAACCCCTAACTCTAACCCTAACCCCTAATCCTAACCTTAACCCTAACCCCTAACCTTAACCCTAACTTCTAACCCCTAACTATAACCCCAACCCCTAACCCTAACTTCTAACCTTACCCTAACCCCTAACTCTAACCCTAACCCCTAATCCTAACCTTAACCCTAACCCCTAACCTTAACCCTAACTTCTAACCCCTAACTGTAACCCCAACCCCTAACCCTAACTTCTAACCTTACCCTAACCCCTAACTCTAACCCTAACCCCTAATCCTAACCTTAACCCTAACCACTAACCTTAACCATAACCCTAACCTTAACCCCTACCCTTAACCTTAACCCTGAACTCTAACCCTAACCCAAACCCCTAACTCTAACCCTAACCCTAACCCTAACCTTAACCCCTAACCCCTAACCCTAACCCCTCACTCTAACCCTAACCCCTAACTCTAACCCAAACCCTAACCCCTAACCCTAACCTTAACCTTAACCCTAACCCCTACTCCCAGGAGCTCCAGGAACTGGGGTTCTGTAGTTCCTGAAAACTGGCCAGTAAATCCCTTCCCAGAAAGGAAGGTGGCAACGCAGGATCCGCCCAGGAGTGGCTGGTGGGGTGGGGAGAGGCCTCCTGGGTTCTGGGAGCTCCTGGGGAGTGAGGCAATGCTGGCTCTTTCTCTCCAGCTGTCCCCTCCATGACCCCACCCCTGGTCAGCTCTGGGCTGCCTGTGGAGACCGCACAGGAAGGCTGTCTGTGGGGCATGTTCTGCTTCTGCCTCAGGCACAACCCTAGGAGGCCCTCTGCAGTGGCCCTGCCCTCCCACACGGCTCTGGCCGTCCGAGGAGCTTCACAGACCTGCTCTCTGCTTCTCCACCCCACACTCAGTGCCCCATTCTCTGGGCCTCAGTCTTCCCATCTGTCAGGAAGGGGCTGCACTCTGTGATGCGGTCTGTATGGAGCAGACCCCATTGTAGCTGGGACGGGCTGAGCTGAGACCTCATGCTGGGAGTGGTGGAATCCCTCTCCTGGGGTCCCCAGTGGCTTGGAGCTGCTGGTTGAGACTGATTTATCAGGACGTCCTATAAACACTATTGAATACCTCCTGGGTAGTGAGTGGCCATGGGGTGGAGGAGAATGAGGCCCATCCTGCCCTGAGGCCTGAGGTCACATTTACCTGGAGGAAACAGTATTGGCCGGTGTGATGGGAGCTTTCATAGAGGTGGGGGTGAAAGGACCACAGGGGAAGGAGCCAATTAGTCTGCTCGGCACTTTGGGGACTTGGCAGAGGGTTTTGAAGGATGCATAGGAGTTTTCTAGGCAGCAAGTTAGGGGAGGGATAAGGAATGCAGAAAGGCACAGGCATGAAGGGTTCGACAGGTGAGGGAATGGTGAAGGGTCTGTGTGGCTGGAGTGCACGTGTGTGTGTGTGTGTGTGTAGAGGAGGGTCAGGAAATAAGGTTAGCCTGGCTATGCCTGTAGGGCCTCCTCCCTGGCCATTTTTAGGTTGTGGTCCAGAGCTTTAGCCACAAGGAGCCGTCCCAGGCCTGGAGACAGACACCATGCTCCTGAAGATGGTGGCTTTGAGGAAGGCTTGGAGCCAAGGCGGGGCCTCCGAGCGCCCCTCCAGCTCATCAGTCACACCTCGGAGTAAGAGGGACGGGATCCGCCCCCAGCATATGGTTATTAAAGCGCGCCATCTTTAAGCCTCATTAAGGAGTGTTAAATGCTAATGAATTTAGAGAGGGGCGTCTTGGGGCCTGTTTCCTTGGCAACGTTTGAGAGCAGGTGCCTTATAATGAGCTGCACCTATTTTAAAAGTGAGCCACAAGGCCCGCTTTGATAGGCTGGATCTCAGATGCTGATGGGTGAGTGTGAACAAAGCCGGTGGAGGCCAGTGGAGATGCTTTGTGCTCTCAGAAATATCATTCTCTGGTGGTTTCTATAGAAACCGCTGGCACCTAGGGAGGAGGGCTGCTGAGTTCCAGTCTCATTTACACGGCACAGCCCCGGCCTCTGACGGCCACTGGAGGTGCCTTGGCAGGGCGGGCCGGTTTCCACCGGAAACGGGACAGGTGTGTGTTTCGGCAGCTGTGATTCCGTTCAGTTCTGTCTGCTCCGTCCCTATGGCTCCATTTCACTGGTCCCCACTCAGCTGCTGCTCCCGGGCCCGGCTGAGGCGGGAACTCACAACTGTGCAGCTCTTCCTCCCACAGATCACTCCAAAGAAACTTTTGTTATTGCAAAACTTAAATATGTCCCCAAGTCGAGAGACTACTTGATGAACCTCCTTGTAACCAGCGCCCGTTTCAACAATTATAAACTGATGGCTAAGCTCCTTTGATCCGTGATTCTACCTGTTTTCCCAGCACACCCTCCCTTCTCCCCTCCCTGCTGGACCGTGGTGAAGCAGATCCCAGGCTTAGTCCATTAGTTCACTTGTCCATACTTTTGTTCCTTTAAAAGATCAGCACTTAAAAAGTATTATAATACCATTGTCACTTCTAACAATTTAACAGTAATTCCTAATATCCTCAGATATCCAATCCATATTCTGATTTCCCCGATACCTCGTAATTTTAAACTTGTTAAAGAGAATTGACTTTTTCCACATCAGGATCCAAACATGTGGTTAATAAGTCTCTGAAGTCTTGTTTATTCCGTAGGTTTCTCTCCTTATTTGTTTTCCTTGTAACTTATTTATTGGGGGATACGTCGATGGTTTGCCCTTTGCTTCCCCTGTGGTGTCATTGAACACATCCTCCGGGCCCGGCACGTCTTATAAACGGGAAGTTATGTGCATGCAGATCGCTGGGGGCTTGGTGCTCCGGCTCCAATTCCGACTCAATGAGTCTGGAGAAGACGCAGTGCCAATAAGCTCCCAGGTAATGCCAGCGGACTAGTCCGGGGGCGGGGCACTTTCTCTTTCTCTTTTCCTTCCCTTTCCGTTCACTTATTTCCTTTATTTTATTTAAAATATATATATATATATATATTATTGATTTTTTACAGAGAGGAAAGGAGAGGGACAGAGAGTTAGAAATGCCGATGAGAGAGAATCATCGATCAGCTGCCTCCTGCACACCTCCCTCTGGGGATGTGCCCACAACCCAGGTACATGCCCTTGACTGGAATTGAACCTGGGCCCTTTCAGTTCGCAGGCTGACGCTCTACCCACTGAGCCAAACTGGTTTCGGCTTATTTCCTTTATTTTTGTAGCAAGAATCGAGATAAGAGGCTTGATAAAATTGAACCATTTTTCTCCCCCAAGAATATCTGACCAGATTCAAGCTCAATTTTTTGGCAAGAAGGGTTCATAAGTCATGGTGCAGACTTCCATCAGGGAGGCACCTGATGTCTGGTTGAATCCCTCTTAATGACATTGGGATTGACCAGGCGGCTCAGGTGTTGTCCCTTACAAAGTCCTTGTCAGCTTGTCCCCGAATGGTCTTGGTAGTTGAATGGTCATGGCCTAGATCTAGGAATCCATCAGAGGTTGCAGAACGACTGCCCTTTTCTCTAAAGAAAGCTTTGCTTTTATATTAGTGACCCAGCCCAGCTGGTGTGGTTGAGCATCGACCTATGGACCAGGAGGTCACGGTTTGATTTCCGGTCAGGGCATATGCCCAGGTACCCAGCGTGGGGAGTGCAGGAGGCAGCCAGTCAATGATTCTCTCTCATCATTGATGTTTCTCTCTCTCTCTCTCTCTCTCTCTCTCTCTCTCTCTCTCTCTCTCTCTCTCCCCCTCTCCTTTACTCTCTAAAAGCAATAATAATATATTTTTAAAAAATAAAATAAAATAAGTCACCTGGAGGGCAGGAAAGCAGGAGAAAGCCTGGAGTCTTTCCTTTATCTACAAGCTCACAGAGGAGAAAGTTGTTGCCCAGCATTCTCCAAAGGAGTCCAATCAGATTTTTTTCCCTTTTGTTTTCTGTGCGAACATTATGAACTCATGATTTATTACATATTTGATGTTTCAATCAGTTGTGGCTATTATTATTATTCCAGAGTTCAAATGGCCCTGTGTTTGGTAAGGGAGCCTCTTTAAGTAGACTCCTGAGTCTTTTTCTAAAAGAGAAAACATTACTGAGATATGACTTTTTTACCGTTAGAGCGTACCGTTCAGTCAGTTCTGACACATGTATACAAACACAGAGCCACCACCACACTCCAGGCACAGGACCTTCGCAGCACTCGAAAGTTGCCTCCTGCCCCTTTGCTGTAGGTCCCCTCCTCTCCTTCGGTCCCTCGGCAACCACTGATCCATCCGTCACTGAAGAGCAGTTTGCGCTGTCCTGGCCTTTCACAGAAATGGAACCAGACAGCAGGTACTCTGGGGGTCTGGCTTATTTCAGTTAACGTAGTGCCTTTGGGTCCATCTGCACCGTTGAACATCAGTACTCCTTTTTGTTGCTCAGTAGTATTCCATTGCATGGATATATCACAGTTTGTTTACCTATTTACCTGTTGATGGACATTTTGATTGTTTCTAGTGTCTGGCCATTGTAAATTAAACTGCTGTGAACACTCATGAACAAATCTTTATGGGGATATCTATTTTTCTCTCAACCCTGGGAGAGTAAATGCTAAGTGCTATAGTATGTGTATGTTTAAATTTGTAAAACATTGCCAAACTGTCTCCTAAGTGCTGGTACCATTTCGCATTCCTTCGGTGCTCCACATTCTTACCAACATTGGTATTACCGTGTTTCCTCGAAAATAAGACATCCTCCGAAAATAAGACCTAACACATGCAAAAATAAGACATCCCCTGAAAATAAGATGTAGCGCATCTTTGGGAGCAAAAATTAATACAAGACACTGTCTTATTTTCGGGGAAACAGGGTACCAATTTTTTCCATGTTAGCCATTGAAGTATGTGGTGGTATTGGATTATGGCTTTAATTTCATTTCCCTGATGACTAATAATGCTGAGTATATTTTCATGGGTTTATCAACCATTTTAATATCTTCTTTTGCCTGTTTAAGATGATGATGATGATGATGATGATGATGATGAAGATGAAGTTCTAGTATTGTATATTCTGGGACTGTTTCCTCTCATTCCCTGGTGGGTTTTTTGGTTTTGTTTTATTATTTTATCTAAGGAATCCTTGTCTACTCTGAGGCTGCAGATCTTCTCCTAGAAGTTCCCTAGTTTCCATTTTTACTTTTATGGTTATGATACTTTTAAATTAATTTTTGTATATGGTATGAGATAAATGTTTGTTTATTAATTTTTGTGATGTGGAATGCCCAGTTGTTGAAAAGATGTTCCTTTTCTCATGAGATTGCTTTGACACTTGGGTGGAAAATCAATTGGCCATGTATGTGTGGCTCTCTTTCTGGTTTCTCAGGTCTGGTCTATCAAGTGATATATTTAGCCTTTTACCAATACCACACTTTCTTGGTCACTGTAGCTTTATAGTAGTTCCTGAAAATTGGATAGGACAAGCCTTCCAACTGTCATTTTCTTTTTCAAAATTGTTCTGGCTATTGTAGGTTCTTTATATGCACATTTTATAATCACCTTGTCAATTTCTACCAAAAAATAATAATAATCCCACTTCTGATATTTTGATTAGGATTGTGTCCAATACATAGATCAACTTCTGGAGAATTGACATCTTAGCAATATTGGATCTTCTTATCCACGAGTCTAGTATCCTGTTTAGTTAGGTCTTCCTTAGTTTTCCTTCAGCAGTGCGTTTTAGTTTCCAGTGTTCAGATGGTGCACATATTGTGTTAAATTTATTCCTCAGTATTTCATGGTTTGGATACTATTGTGAGTGGAGTTTGGTTGTTGCTGGTATATGGAAATGCTATTAACTTTCTTATATACAGTTGGTCCTCTGTATCAGGATTCAACCAACTGCAGATCGGAAACAGTATTTTTCACCTGCTGTCGGCAATCTGCGATGCAGGAGATACACTGTATGCATTGTCCTCTGCCACTTTATGAAAGGGACTTGAGCACTTGTGGGTTTTGGGGTCGTGGAGGTCGGGGTGGGGGAGCTGGAACCAATCCTCTGTAGATACCAAGGGCAACTTTATTGTCCTTGTATCCTGTGATCTAATTAAATCCATGTCTTAATCCTAGTAGCTTCTTTATAGACAAGAGGCCTGGTGTACAGAATTTGTGCATGAGTGGGGTCCCTAGGCCTGGTCGGCGATCAGGGCCAATCAGGTTCCCCACCTCCCTGCCTCCTCCTTCCCTCGCCACTGCATCCGCTGCCACCCGCCCTCGATTCCCCATTCCAGCCTGGGGCCTGGTCCCCGATTAGGCCATTGGGACTTGCCAGCCAGGGAGAGAGACCAGGAGAGGGGCCAACCGCCACCACAGTGGGTGGGGAGAGGGCCGATCCAGGCCTGCCAGATGTGGGGGAGGGACCCAGGAGGTTGGCTGCTGGTCCCAAGGAGGGAGCTGGCCCTCGGCCCCCTTGGGAAAAGGGCTGCATCTGCCACCACCCACTCCTGGTTCCCTGTTGCAGCCCCGGAGACCCGACCTTGATTGGGCGATTGGGTTCTGTTGGTTAAGGGAAGGAACTGGGAGGGTAGCCAGCAGGCCCCATTAGCGATCAGGGCCAGTGGGCTTGGGGCAGTTCCTGCGTTGAGCTTTATTGTCCTTTATTGTCCCCCAGTGGTCAGTGCGTGTCATAGCAACTGGTTGTTCCAGTCATTCCATCCTAATGGTCGTGTAGGTTTTTATATATATAGATGACTCAGGAATTTCTATGCACATGATCATGTTGTCTGTGAATAATACAGTTTTACAGCTTCCTTTCCAATGTGTATGCATTTATTTCTTTTTCTTGCTGTATTGCAATGGCTAACATGTCCAGTACAATGTTGAGTAAAAGTGGTGAGAGTGGCCCTAGCTGGTTTGGCTCAGTGGATAGAGTGCTGGTCTGTTGACCAAAGGGTCCAATGTTTTATTCCAGTCAAGGGCACATACCTCGATTGCAGGCTCCTCCCCAGATGGGACTCTGTTCAGGGTTCGTACTGGAGGCAACTAACCAATGTGTTTCTCTTGCATCAATGTTTCTCTCTGTCTTTTCTTCTTTCTTCCACTCTCCCTAAAAATCAGTGGAAAAATATTCGTGGGCAAGGATTAACAAAAAATAAAAATAAAAGAGGTGAGAATGAACATCCTTGTCTTGTCTGTGATCTTATGGGGAAAACATTCAGTCTTTTATCATTAAGAATGATGATTCCTCTGGCAAATGTTGCTCAGTGGTTAGATTGTCGAACCTTGTACCAAAGTGTTGAGGGTTAGATTCCTGGACAAGGTCATGTACCTGAATTGCAGGTTTGATCTCTGGCCCCTGTTGGGGGCATGTGCGGGAGGCAACCAATTGATGTCTCTCACACATCGTTGTTTGTTTTTCTCTTTCTCCTCTCCTCCCTTCCTCCCTTCCACAATTTCTAAAAACCAATGGAAAAAATATCCTTGGGTGAGAATTAACCAAAAAAAAAGAAAGAAAGAAGGAAAGAAAGAAAGAAAGAAAGAAAGAAAGAAAGAAAGAAGGAAAGGAAGGAAGGAAGGAAGGAAGGAAGGAAGGAAGGAAGGAAGGAAGGAAGGAAGAAAAGAAAAGAAAAGAATGATGTTAGATATGGAGTTTTCATAGCTTTCCTAAATCAATTTAAGGCTGTTGTCTTCTATTTTTAGTTTTCTGGAAACTTTACTCATATATTGGTATTGAATTTTGTCAAATGATTATTATCACATCTACTTTTTCTTTGCTATATTCAGTTAATATGGTGAATTGCATTGATTTTTTTTTTTTAATGTTAAATCAACCATGCATTTCTGGGAAAGACCCTCCTTGGCCATGATGTATTACCAATTCTAATTGCTAATAATTTGTTATGTATTTTGCATCTCTGTTCATGAGGATTATTGGTTTATACTTTTTCTTGTGTTGTCTTGGTATGGTTTTGATATGAGATTAATATTGGCCTAAAAAAAATGAATTGAGAAATGTTCTCTCCTCAGATACTTTCTGAATATTTGGGTAGGATTAGTGTATTTCTTCCTTAAAGTTTAATAGAATTCACCAGTGGAGGCATCTAGACTCAGGGATGTTTTGTTGTTGTTTTAAGGTTTTTAATTATAATTTTTTTTTTTTTTGCATTTTGCAATTGCTACTTTATTTTATTATTATTTTTTATTGTTTAAAGTATTACATATAGTAGTACATATATCTCATTTTCCCCCCATTGACCTTCCCCCAGCCTCCCCTCACCCCTGTCACATGCCCTCATCCCCACCCCTCACCCTCACAGTGTCTTGTGTCCATTAGTTGTGTTTATATGCATGCGTACAAGTCCTTTGGTTGATCTCTTTCCCCCCTCCCCAACACTCCACAGTCTTCCCGCAGTAAATTGACAGTCTTTTCGGTGCTTTACTGCTTCTGTATCTTTTTGTTCCTCGGGTTATAATATTGTTCATTTTCCCTAAATGAGTGAGATCATGTGGTATTTTTCTTCCATTGCCTGGCTTATTTCACTTAACATACTGCTCTCCAGGTCCACCCATGCTGCTACAAATGGTAAGAGTTCCTTCTTTTTTACAGCAGCTTAGTATTCCTTTGTGAAGATGTACCATAGTTTTCTAATCCACTCATCTGCTGATGGGCACTTAGGTTGTTTCCAAACTTAGCTATAGTGAATTGTGCTGCTATGAACATAGGGGTGCGTATGTCCTTTCTGATTGGTATTTCTGTTGTTTGTTTTTTTTTTTTTATATATATATATTCCTAGAAGTGGGATTACTGGGTCGAATGGGAGATTTCCTTTTTAATTTTTTGAGGAAACTCCGTACTGTTCTCCACAGTGGCTGCATCCGGTCTGTATTCCCACCAGCAGTGCACAAGGGTTCCTTTTCCTCCGCATCCTCGCTAGTACTTATCGTTTGTTGATTTGTTGATGATAGCCATTCTGACAGGTGTGAGATTGTACCTCACTGTCATTTTAAAAATATATATATTTTATTGATTTTTCACAGAGAGGAAGGAAGAGGGATAGAGAGCTAGAAACGTCGATGAGAGAGAAACATCGACCAGCTGCCTCCTGCTGGGGATGTACCCGCAACCAATGTACATGCCCTTGACCAGAATTGAACCTGGGACCTTTCAGTCCGCAGACCAACGCTCTCTCCACCTTTCAGTCCGCAGACCAACTCTCTCTCCACTGAACCAAACCGGTTTCGGCCTGCATTGTCATTTTGATTTGCATCTCTTGGATAATTAGTGACTTTGAGTATGTTTTCATATGTCTCTTGGCCTCCCTTCTGTCTTCTTTCGAAAAGATTCTATTTAGGTCCGTTGTCCACTTTTTTATTGGATCATTTATCTTCCTTTTATTAAGTTGTATAAGTTCCCAGTAGATGTTGGAGATTAAACCTTTATCAGTGATAATATTTGCAAATACCCTGTTTCCCCAAAAATAAGACAGTGTCTTATATTAATTTTTGCTCCCAAAAATGCACTAGGTCTTATTTTCAGGGGATGTCTTATTTTTCCATGAAGAAGAATACGGTACACACTTGTTGTTAAATGAAAATAAAGGAAATTTATTACCTGTATACAGTATGGTAGTATGGTAGTTGTCAACACAAACCAGACAAACTGTGAATCCTAGAGTATCAAGAATTTACTCATTTATTCAATGACAATCATGTCATCATCTTCTGGAACATCATCATAACAATTCAATTCCTGAATTTCCTGGTGAATTTCTTATGACTCCATTTCTTTCAGAATCAGTGGACCAAATCTCTCATGTTTAGCAACAGCACTGTCTTTAAATGAGTACTTCTTGTCAAGGTAGCCTGCTCGCAGTGCATTTGCAATGCAACTGTCAGTGATTTTCTCCTATAAATTCTTCACCCAAATCACAACTTCTTGCAGTTTAGGTTTCACAAAGTTTCCACGCTGATTTCTCTCCATTCTATTTTCAATGTAGTCATTAATTTCCATGCGCAAATTGTCTTTGAATGGCTTGTTTATTGCAATATCAAGAGTGTGGAGATAGGCCGTCATTCCTGCGGGAATCATTATCTGATCTATTTTTCTTTCGTGAAGAAATGTCTTCATGTCTTTAGCATGGTGAGACCTCTTTGGCTCCCTCGCATAACAAGCGGCAGCATTAAATTGACCCACTTCCTTATAACTGCTTGTGTGGCCCAGGCTTTTTCAGTTTCAAGAATAAACACGCCCCAAACACGGTCAATCTTTCCTTCTTTTCCTTAGAAATGATTAAAGGTGGGATTTTAGTGCCATCCAGACTAATTGCCAAAATACAGGAAACATGTGCACTTTCGTAAGCAGTGGAAGGAATGTACACTGCTGTTCAATTTGTTGTTTGAGATGATTGGCTGCAGTTTCATCCATAGCAATCATGTTGGAAAGATTGTATTTGGAGAAGTCAGCATCATCAATAAAGGACTTGAATGCAAGTGCTCGCTTAATAACTTGAGTATCTTCCAACCTAAACAATGTTATAGATCTTCTTAAAGACAGTTCACTTCGCTGAAGGAAATTATCCAGCCAGTGTTGTAATGCTTTGAAGTCTTCGAGGGCTATGTCAAACTGTGGTGCCATTGCAAGGGCAAATTCTTGAATCTGAGCCTTATTCACAACCAAAGCCTCTGTCCTCCTGTCAACAACCCATTCACAGATCAGGTCTTCCAGCTCGGAAAATAATGGTTGCTGACCTGATCCACACTTGCACTTTTTAGCATTTCCTTTGTCCACTTGTTCAAATGAGGTTACCATACTCTGCTCACCATTCTCGGACCAATTGGATACTCAACATCTTCTCTTTGCAGAAAGCAGTAAGATTTTGGCCCCAAGAGTCTTCCACGATTCCTTTCTTGTACTTCATGTAGTAGCTTTTTTTTTTTTGCGCTCATTTCTAGGGATAAAAAAAAGGAATTGGGGTATCAAGGTGGGGGGAGGGGGTCACTTAAAATGACACAGGGGGAATCAAAATGGCACAGGAGAATCAGGGTTTTTTGTTTTTTTTTTTTTTTTTTTTTTTTTTTTTTTTTTTTTTTTTACCATTTTAGTAACCCTTTTGATCCTCCTGTGTAATTTTGATTGCCCCCTCTGATCCTACTGTGTCATTTTAAGTGATCCTTCTCCCCCCACCCCTGTGCCACTGAACACCTTCACCAGACATCCCCCCTACCCCTTTATCAGACATTTACCCCCTGGGGCCTGCCTGGGGACTGGATCTGGGCTGGAGCAGGGTCTGCCACTGACTGAGAACCTTCAGTCATCATGAGGGCGGCCGTGAGTATCAGGTAGTGTCACCAGAGACAGACCAGCACTCACCACCTTTGCCACATCCCATCCGCTCTAATCCTCCTGTTCTACACGCATCTGCGAAAGTCTCCTCCTCTCTCCCGCCCTGCGCTCACCGCTCACTCCGACCCCTGCTTCACCTCCACACAGCAGTGACATCAGGACTACACGTAACGTCACTGGTTGCTAGACACCAGTCGGGGTGGCCCTAGTGACCAGTTTACGGTAAATTAATTTTCATTCTGAGACAGAGCCTAGGGGGGCCTTATTTTCAGGAGATGCCTTATATTTCACTCAGAAGGAAACCTGTAAGTAGGTCTTATTTTCAGAGGATGTTTTCTTTTTGGGGAAACATGTTATGTTCTCCCATACAGTGGGCTTTCTTGTTTTGTTGATGGTTTCTTTCTTTTAAAAAAATATATTTTATTGATATTTTTACAGAGAGGAAGAGAGAGGGATAAAAAGTTAGAAACTCATTTCCTCTTGGTTCTTACACATATTGTTGAATTTGTCTTCCATTCTTTTCAGTGAACTTATGACCATTTCTCTGAATTCTTTCTCTGACAGGTTGCTTGTCCCCATTTTGTTTACTTCCTTTTCTGGTGATCCTGCTTTTCTTTAATATGCGGGATGTTTCTTTGTCTTCCCATGATCTCTCTTCTTCGGGTGTCTGGTTATGTAGTTCTCTCTCTCCTTTCCACGGTGGAGTGTAGAGCTCCTCTGAATCCGTGTGCTTGTGCCACTTGGGGACTGGTGTTCTCGGGTTCACAGCTGTTCAGTGGGTGCCATGGTTTGTTCAGTGGGTGCCATGGTCGTAGATTCTCTGGGCTTTTCAGGCTCCCAATCGCATCCACTTTTCCTTCAAGATGGCGCAGTCTCCACATCTGAGCCGGTCTCTCCAGGAGGGAACCCAGGAGCAGTGGGGGCTGCCCAGTCAGGGGAGCCCTGTCTGACAGTCCCCCACAGTCTCCGGGAGTATAGCTGCCCCTCACCTCACCAACAAATACTCCGCGTGCAACCACACACTCTCTCTTTTTTTTCTCACTCACACACTATCTTGCAGTCTCTGCCTTCCCGTCGGCAGCCATCTTCCTTCCCAATCATATATATATATATATATATATATATATATTTTTTTTTTTTTTTTTTTTTTTTAAGAATTTAAAAAAAATATATGTATATTTTATTGATTTTCCACAGAGAGGAAGGGAGAGAGATAGAGAGCTAGAAACGTCGATGAGAGAGAAACATCGACCAGCTGCCTCTTGCACACCCCCTACCTGGGATGTGCCCGCAACCAACGTACATGCCCCTGACCGGAATCAAACCTGGGACCTTTCAGTCCGCAGACCGACGCTCTACCACTGAGCCAAACGGGTTTCGGCTCCCAATTATAATTTTTAAAAATAAGTGTACATAGGTCTATTAGATATTCTATTTATTCATTGTTGTAACTTTTTTATTTCTATGAATTTGTCCACTTCATAAAAATTGTGAAATGATTGTCCTAAAATTGTTGTCAATATCATTTCATTAGTTTTTTAATGGCTAATTCTTTCATTCCTTCCTGTTGATCTGAATATCAGCTTGGTATCACTTTAGTCTAAAGACCTTCCTTTAACATTTCTTGTAGTTCAGAATTCTTGTAGTGGTGAATTCTTAGTTTTTGTTTATTAAAAAAAAAAAAGTCTGTGTGCAGAAAAACAGACACACAGACCAATGGAACAGAATTGAGATCCTAGAAATAAACCACATGTATACGGGCAAGTAATTTTTGACAAAAGAGCCAAAAACATACAATGGAGAAAAGGAAGCCTCTTTAAAAATGGTGCTGGGAAAACTGGAAAGCCACATGCAAAATAATGAAATGAGACTACCGTTTGTCTCCATATACAAACGTTAACTCAAAATGGGTCAGAGACATAAATGTAAGAGTGGAAACAATAAATTACACAGAAGAAAATATAGGCACTAAACTTAGGGACCTTGGTCTTAGAGAAGATTTTATGAATTTGACCCCAATGTCAAGGGAAGTAAAGGGAAACAACAGCTCTGTCAGGGGTTAATATCCAAAATATATAAAGAACTCATAAAACTCAACACCAAACAAAAAATACACAATCTGATTAAAAATGGACTAAGGGTGTGAACAGACATTTGCTCCCAAGAAGACATACAAATGGCCAACAGATATATGTATGGTTCAGCCTCACCAGCAATTAGAGAAATGCAAGTCAAAACTACAATAAGATACCACCTCACCTATTAGAATGGCTATTATCAACAAGACAAGTAATAACAAGTGTCAGAGAGGTTATGGAAGAAAAGGAACCCTCATTCACTGTCATAGGGCACAGCCACTGTGGAAAACAGTATGGAGTTTCTCAAGCAATTAAGAATACAAGTTACTTTTCTAGGTATCTTCCACAAAAACTTGAAAACATTTATTGGCAAAGTTATCTGCATCCCTAAGCTCATTACAGCATTATTCTTGGTGGCCAAGACATGGAAACCTCCAAAGTGTCCTTTGGTAGATGACTGGATAAAGAAGATGTGGTACCTACATACAGTGGAATACTCCTTGTTCATAAGAAAAGATGAAATACTGCCATTTGTGACAATATGGATGGATCTTGAGACTATCGTGCGAAGTGAAATAAGTCGACAGAGAAAGTTAAGACCCATATGATTTCACTCATATGTGGGCTATAAAACTGAAAGCAACAAATAAACAAACAAGGAAAACAAATGAACGAAAATTCATAGACTTAGACAACAGCCTGGTGGTTTACCAGAGGGAAGGGGGGTGGGGAATGGTAAAGGGTAAAGGGGGTCAAGTATATGGTGAAGGAAGATCTAACTTCGGTTGATGGGCACAAAATAAAATATATAGTTGATACATCACCGAAGTATACACTTGAAATCTACATACTGTTATTAACCCAATTAAATTTAATTTAAAAAATAAGTAACTGGTAGAGTCTGAAAAAATGTCTTTATCTTGCCCTCGTTTTTTCCACTTTACATTTATGGAAGTAACATTGACATGCAATCAACTGCACATCAGATTGTTTGTTTTGAGATTTTTTTATATAGTTTGGATATAAGATGTTTGTCACATATGTGATTTGCAAATACTTCCTCTCAGTCTATGAGTTGTTTTTTCATTCTCATAACAGGTTGTTTTTGAAGAGCAGATTTTTAAACTTTTGATAAATTCCAATTTATCAACTTTTTCTTTTCCGAATCATGCTGCTGGTGACATATCAAAGTAAATTTTGCCTAACCTAAAGCCACAAAGATTTACTCTTGTTTACTTCTAGAAATTGTATACGTTGTGGCTTTATATTAGTCTATGGACCATTTTATGTTAATTTTTATGTATGTATGGATGTAAGTTCATGGTTTTGCATATGGATCTTCAGTATTCCTGCCGCACCTGTTGAAAACAGATCTGTGCCTTTATGCCTCTGGGAATAAATATGTGTAGGTCTGTTTTGTGCTCGCTCTTCTGTTCCAATGCTTTCATTGTCTATCTTATCACCAATACCCCATTGTTTTTATTATTGTAATCTTATGATGAGTCATGAAATTGGGTAATGTAAGTCTTCCAATTTTTTTCAAAACTATTTTGACTGTCCTAGTTCTTTGCATTTTAATTTTAAATTTAGAATCACTTTTATATTTGTACCCCAAAATGCCTGCTTGAACTCTGAATGATATTGCCTTTACTCTACAGATCAATTGAGAGAGAATGGAATTCTTAACAATTTTGAGGCTTCCAATCCATGAACATAGTATACTTCTTCATATATCTGTCTCCTTTCACCAGTGTTTTTGTTCATTGTACAGCTCCTTTACATTTTTTTGGTAAGGTTTACACATAAGTATTTATATTTTTATGTTATTGGAAAACATATTCAACAATGGCAGAATACATATTCATTTCAAGAGGTTTATCAATTTTGTTGATCTTTTCAAAGTACCAAATTTTTTGTTTCATCAATTTTTCTATATTTCTTTTTAAAAAATATATATTTTATTGATTTTGTACAGAGAGGAAGGGAGAGAGATAGAGAGTTAGAAACATCGATGAGAGAGAGAGTCATCGATCAGCTGCCTCTTGCACACCCCCACTGGGGATGTGCCCGCAACCAAGGCACATGCCCCTGACCGGAATCGAACCCGGGACCCTTCAGTCCCCAAGCCGACGCTCTATCCATTGAGCCAAACCGGTTTCGGCTTCTCTATTTCTTTTTTAAAAATTTTTTATTTATTTTCGAATCTTAGTTATTTACCCTGCTTAAACCTTGGGTTTAATTTTCTCTTCTTTAGTAGTTTCTTAAAGTAGAAGTTTAAGTGATTGTTTTGAAATGTATATTCTTTTCCATTATAGATGTCTAGTGCTGTTAATTTCCCTCTGGGTTTTGGAGCTGCATTACATAACTGTCAATGTATTGTTTTTTCATTTTTCTTCAGTTAATACTTTCTAATTACCCTTTTCATTTCTTTGTGATCCATGGATTATTTGGGAATGCTCGTTAGGCTCCACATACTTGGGAATTTTCCAAATATCTGTTAGTGATTTCTAACTTAACTCCATTAGGGTCACAAAACACACAGTGCCTGTTTAAATCCTTTTAAATTCATTGAGATTTGTTTGATGTCCTACAATCTGATCCATTTTGGTAAATGTCCTATGAACACTTGAAAAGAGTGTGTATTCTGTTGTTTGTTGGGTATAATGATCTATAAATGTCAATTACATTAAGTTGATTGATAGCATTATTCAACACTTCTATATCTTCTCTGATATTTCTATTTGTTCTATTAGTTAAAAATGTCTGGTTGAAATTTGTGACAATGAGAATAGATTTGTCTTACTTATTTTTAAGGTTCTATTAGTTTTCTTTATTTATTTTGAAGGTCTGCTATTAGGTACATAAACAATTTAGGATTTTTATGTTCTCCTGATGAATTGACTCTTTTATAATTGAAAAACCCCAATTTATCCCTGATAATATTCTTTTCTCAGAAATCTACTTTGCCTGTTATTACCATAGGAATTCCTGGATTATTTTGATATTGTTAGCATGGTGTATCTTTTTCCATCTTTTTATTTTAACTTATTTGTGTCTTTATAAAACATGTTACTTATAGGCAGCATTTAATTGGATATTAATTGTGTATTTTAATTTTATATAGCAGTCTTTTCCTGTGAAGTGGTTTAGTTTTCCTGTTTTAATTTAGTATAATTATTTTTCAATATTATTACTCATATAAACTATATTTTTATTGATTTCAGAGAGGAAAAGAGGGGGAGAGATAGGTAGAAATATCAATGATGAGAGAGAATCATTGATCAGCTGCCTTCTGCATGCCCCACATTGGGCATTGAGTCTACAACCTGGTATGTGCCCTGACTGAGAATCAAACAGTGACCTCCTAGTTCATAGGTCGACACTCAACTACTGAGCCAGTCTAGCCAGGCTAGTGTAATTATTGAGATAGTTAGGTTTAAATCTATCATCTTGCTGGTTTTTATTTGTTCCATCTGTTCTTTTTGACATTTTTTTTCTGTCCTCTCTTTCTCTTGGATTAATTCAGCAGTTTTTATGATTTCATCTTATCTCCTTTGTTACTTTATTATCTGAAGCATTTTATCGTGCTTTATTTTTTGTGGTTGCTTTAGAGTTTATAGTATACTTCTTTACCTTTAACAGTCTGCTTTCAAATCATATTGCATCTCTTATTATATTGTATAAGAACTTTACAACTTTTTTCCTCAGGGTCTTTGCACTGTTGCTGGCACACATTTTTCTTCTACATATACTAGAATCCCCACAATACTCCCCCCCCCCCCCCGGAAACGGCAAATTATTTAAAGAATACTTAATGATAAATAAGTATTTCGTATTTCCTTATATATTTACTATGGTACTAGAGGTCTGGTGCACGAATTTGTGCACCTGTGGGGTCCCTCAGCCTGGCCTGAGGGATCAGGCCAAAATCAGCTCTCTGACATCCCCCGAGGGGTCCTGGATTGCAAGAGGGCACAGGCCAGGCTGAGGGACCCCACTGATGTATGATCAGGGCTGGAGAGGGATGTGGGAGGTTGGCCAACTAGGGAGGGCCCATGGGAGGACTCCAGGTTGTGTCCAGCCCGTCTCACTCAGTTCCGGTTGGCCAGATCCCAGCAGCAAGCTAACCTGGTTAGAGTGTCTGTCCCCTGGTGGTCAGTGCACATCATAGAAACTGGCTGACTGGTCGACTATTTGCCCCCTGGTGGTCAGTGCATGTCATAGTGAGCGGTTGAGTGACCTTAGCATATCACTAGCATATTATGCTTAGATTGGTTGAATGGACAACTGGACACTTAGCATATTAGGCTTTTATTATACAGGATTTTTAAATATATATATATTTTATTGATTTTTTACAGAGAGGAAGAGAGAGGGATAGAGAGCTAGAAGCATCGATGAGAGAGAGACATCAATCAGCTGCCTCTTGCACACCCCCTACTGGGGAGGTGTCTGAAACCAAGGTACATGCCCTTGACCGGAATCGAACCCAGGACCTTTCAGTCTGCAGGCCGATGCTCTATCCACTGAGCCAAACCGGTGTCGGCTATATAGGATTTCTGTTCCTTTTCATTCTTTTGTGTAGATTTGGGTTTGGTATAATTTTATTTCTACCTTAAAGGCTTAAAATTTTTGTTTTCAACAGGCATGTATATTTCAAAGAACTTAATTGGAGAAAAATGGTCTTTTATTCTTACTTATCCAATTAGATACCATATACCTTGCTTTTTCTTCACTCCTGAATTGCCAAGCTTTCCTCTGTTATTATTACTCTTCAACCTTAAGAACTTCCTTTAGCATCTGTTGTTGACAAATTTACTTAGTTTTTTTTTCCATTGTCAAAATTGGTATTTTGCCTTTATTCCTAGAAGGTACTTTCGCTGTCTATAAAATTCTGGGTTGGGCATTCCTTTCTTTCACCATTTTCACCAAAATGTCTTCCACTATTTTTTTATTTTATTTATTTATTTTTTTTACTTCTATAGTTTCTGATGAGAAATCCATAGCATTTCAAATTATTTTTATGTAATGCTTCATTTCCCACTTCTACCCCCCACCCACAAGGTGGTTTTAATATTTTTTTTCTTTGAGGTTTTTAGAAGTTTGAATGTGTCAGGGCTTGGTGTTTTCTTTGATTTTATTGTTTGTTTTTGTTTTTGTTTTTTGTAGCTTGCTGAGCCTCTTGACTCTAAATTTATGTCTTTCACCAAATGTGGGCACTTTGGTCAGTATTTCTTCAATTATATACATATAAATTGACATACACACAGACATATACATGCTCTGCTCCACTGACAAAAATACTTAATCTTCTGATATTATCCCACAGGTCCCTAAGACTTTGTTCGTTTTTGTTTCTATCTACAAGTTCACTGAGTTTTTTATTTCCCATTTTGTCATTGGGCTTATCCCATGATTAAAAAAAAAAAGTTCCAAAATTTCTATTTAAAAATAAAATTTCTGGCCCTAGCCGATTTGGCTCAGTGAATAGAGCTTCGCCCTGCGGACTAAAGGGTCCTGGGTTCAATTCCAGTCCGGGGCATATACCCTGGTTGCGAGTTCGATCCCCAGTGCGGGGCTTGCAAGATGCAGCTGATTAATGATTCTCTCTCATCATTGATGCTTCTCTCACTCTTTTCTCCTCCTTTCCTCTCCGAAAACTATAAAAATATATTTAAAAAATCTCTCTATATTTAATAGAGAAATATGCTAATTAGCCAGGATGCTGTAATGGGTCCACCAGACAGGAGGAGATTGCGTGAGCAGTGTCGGGGGCAGGGCGGCAGGGGCCTCTGTGTGCCTGCGCTGGGGAGGGCCTGATCAGCAGTGGCCGCGGCTGCTTCAAGGGCCAGAGAGGGACACAGGGCCAGACTGGTGACTTGAGGGTGGGCGGCTCCGTGCGATTTCGAATCACATGCTGGGCTCCTAGTGTGTTTGTGTGAGTGTGTGTGTGTGTGTGTGTGTGTGTGTGTGTGTGTGTGTAAAATTTCTGTTTCTCTGTTGAGGTCGTCTATCCATTTATTTCAAGAACGTTTATCTTTATCTCATTGAGGATTATTATAATAGCTGTTTAAATGTGTCTAATCATTCCAAGATCTGGATCATTTCGGGTTGGCAACGTTTTATTTTTTTCTCATGGTTACTGTTTACATTTTTCTGGTTCTTTATATGTCAAATCAATTTAAGAACACATCCTGCAGATTTTTAGCTTTATATTGTCAGATCCCGGGTCCCGGTGGAACCCTGTGGAGAACAGTGATTTGTTTGTCTCAGTGGGCAGCCAACCCAGTTAGATTCAGTGAGCAAGTTTTTCTCTCCTTTTGTGGGCAGTGGTTGCACTTCGGTGTTCAAAACCTTTGTGACAGTGAGAGTGAAGGGTTGGTTTCAGACCTAGGCAGTGGTCACACGGTGCTCCACTACTGACTGAGCTGTGTTTGACTGTCACACACCTGTAGGTTAGGGGGTGCATATCAGCTCATACACAGAATGAGAGGGTTCCCTTCTCAGCTCTCCCCTCTTCGGAGTTTCTCCCTCTCTGTCTCCCCAGGGCCTGGTTCTGTGGCCCAGAGAGATGGAGTTCTCTCCAGGGTCAACCTTCTGCTGTGTCACATGGGGACCACATGGATCCCTCTCACGGCAAACTGGCTAACTTTGGAGAAAATAGTGGAAAAAAACCACGTGGGTTTCCCTCTTTTTTAAAAAAATACATTTTATTGATTTTTTACAGATAGGAAGGGAGAGGGATAGTCAGAAACATCGTTGAGAGAGAAACATGGATCAGCTGCTCCTGCACCTCCCCCCCCCCCCCCCCCCGGAGGTGTGCCCGCAACCAAGGCACATGCCCCTGACTTTTTCAAACCTGAGACCCTTCAGTCCGCAGGCTGACGCTCTATCCACTGAGCCACACCGGTTTTGGCGTGGCTTTCCCAATAAGGTCACTTTCCCCCAGTTCTTTCGTTCAGACTCTCTCCTCTGGGTTTCAGGTACTTGTACTGCATGCCAGAGCAGCGCGGCTCTGTTCCGGGCAGGGCTGGAAGGACGAGACGGAGATAGTTTTACGACTTCCAGTGCTCTCTGGCTTACAGAGACACCCGCCTCCCCTTTTCTCTTTTGTCTCTTTGGCCAGAATGGTGGGTTTATTTCGTTTTTTTTGCTGTCTGTGCCCACGATGATAATCCCTAAAACCAGTCAGTCTGTGAGTGTCGGCAATGAAAAGATGCCCTCCCGAATAGTAGAAGTGAAAACCCCAGTCTGAACATCCCACAGACTTGAAGCCTCCCTTGCCACATTGGTTTCTCTTCACATTCACATAGGGACTTCCTGCCCTAACCCACCTGCTGTTACTTTTCAGTCTTCAGGTAATCGCATCGTGAATTTGGTTTACTTGTAATTTGTGATAGAGGGTGAGAGGCCATTGGTGAGTTTATCCCATTTGGGATTCAAACTAGATTGTGTTTCATTTAAAAAAGTCAACCTTTCCCCCTCTCTGCTCTGGAAAAATTTCAGTTGCTATGCTCTTCAAGTTCACTAATGTTTCCTCCTGCACTGTCTCATCCGATGTTAATCCCACTCAACGTATGTTTCATCTCAGCACTGTGTGTGTCCTGTGTAGAAGTTCGTTGGGGTTCTGGTACATCCTCCATGTCTCACTTAGCTTGGCCGGTCTCTCCTCTCCCTTCGTAAACATTTGCTAACTGGTCTGTCATCTGTTATTTGCGGATTCAGCTGCTGAGAGACAGAAATCGAGGCTGTGGTTGGTCGTGTTCCTAGGCTTCTTCCACGGACACAGCTCGGAAATGGTTTTGTTGTTAAGAAAATAATCAGCCCTGACTGGTTTGCTCAGTGGATAGAGCGTCGGCCTGCAGACGGAAGGGTCCCAGGTTCGATTCCGGTCAAGGGCATGTACCTTGGTTGCGGGCACATCTCCAGTAGGAGGTGTGCAGGAGGCAGCTGATCCATGTTTCTCTCTCATCGATGTTTCTAACTCTCTTCCTCTTTTTTCCTCTCTGTGAAAAATCAATAAAATATATTAAAAAAGAAAAGAAAAGAAAACAGGCACCATTGGTAGCACTGTTTTTTTCCAGTTCAATCTTGGGATTTCAGAACTTTTCCTTGGCTTCTTTGCTTTTATATATTTTTGATTTCTTTGTCAGTGAACATTTTTATTTCTGTCTTAACACATTTTTCTTTGGTATATTGACACTGGCAATTTCATGACTGAAAACAGTTTAAGATTGCTCTCAGTTGATTTTGTCCACAGTGCATATCTAATTAGGGTTTACCATCAAATTACTGTTCATGATGTATATTCAGCGAAGGACCTGCCATTAAATTACTGTGCTTTCACATCTCCCAAAATAAATCCTACTTATGTGGTTAAGCTACTAGCTCAATTCTCGGTTTGTTTCATTTGCTTAATTTTCCTTCACATTTTAGAGACTGCTTTTTAAGTTAATCTTGTTGTATAATGTTATAAAATATGTACATGTTCTAGAGAAGGGATTGCAAAACTACAATTCCTGGGTCCAATCTGGTTTACATTTTTAAACGGCTGTCACACACACACACACACACACACACACACACCCCAGTGACTGTAGGGGGCCCATAAACCCTAAAATATTTACCATTTGGCCCTTTACAGAAATTTTCTAACTTCTACTCCCAACCCTGTCTCCTCCCTCCCATTCTCTTCCTTACTCTAGCGGCTGACTTACTCCTTTCCTCACTTAGCTTCCGATTTACCTCCCTCCTGTTTTCAATGCAAGCAAACACATCCACATATCCATAGCATCTCTTCACATTCCTTCCCACCTGTTTTCCTCCCACGCGGCTCCTTCCCTGAGCAGCGGATCTGGAGGCCACCCCTCCGCAGACAGGGAGTAAGCCTCATTCTTCTCCCAGCTGCGGCCATTCCGGAGTGGGCTGTGCTGGGCTTCCTTAACCGGCTCCTGCCTGGCGTTTATTCAGCCCCTCTAAGTTTTTATTCCGAAAGTCGTGCTGTTTTCAGGGGCCTCGCTGGTGTCTTGGGGCGTTTTGCCAGTGTCGCTTTGGGACTGGTCCCTCCCGGGACTGCAGGTCAGACAGACAGCAAGGACCGGTCACGTGGGACTGTCCTGGCCCCAGTCCTCCCCACAAGGACCGGGCCGCTCACATTCCTCTCACCGATGCCCCACGACCAGCCGAGGGAGAATGTGCCAGGCTTTTGGCGTTTGCCAATGTGATAGGCAAGGAATGATACCTTCGTGTCATTTAAAGGGGCATTTCATTAAAATGAGCAAGGGCGAAGGACCGATTGCATTTCCTTTTATGGACCTTTCTGTTCATGTTTCTTGCTCACTTTTGTGTGGAACTCTTTTTAAAATATATATATATATATTATAATTTTTACAGAGAGGAAGGGAGAGGGATAGAAAGTTAGAAACATCAATGAGAGAGAAACATTGATCAGCTGCCTCCTACACACTCCCCACTGGGGATATGCCCGCAACCAAGGTAGATGCCCTTGACCGGAATCAAACCTGGGACCCTTCAGTCCACAGGCTGATGCTCTATCCACTGAGCCAAACCGGTTTCGGCTTGTGTGGAACTCTTGGTCACTTTTATCTGTTTTTAGAAACGGTTTGTATTTAGGGATAATGACCTTTGCTTCTAATATAAGTTGCAAATATTTCTCCCATTTGTCTTTTTTACTCTACTTATTATTTCCTCATTTTTATGCAACGCCACGATGATGATGATGATGATGATGATGATGGTTTTCATGTAGGTTTATTTACCCATCTTTCATCTGATTGCTCTGGCCCTGGAGTCATAGCCAGGAAGGGTGCTCCAGTCCTAGACTGTGGGAAATCCAAGAATCTTTCCTTCTCCTGGTTTTATAGTACCTTTTAAAATTTCTGATCCTTTTCAAGTTTACTGACAGCGCTCTCCGTGCACACTGTTCTGTTTGGCCACTTTCCCTGCGGGAATTTAAGCCACAGAAAGGGGCCCTCACCCATGCCTCCAGTTTGCCAGTGTTGCTTCGAGACCGGTCCCTTCAGAGGGGCTGCAGGGCAGGACGTGTGGAGGACAAATCACGTGCCTGCCCCCGTCTGTGTACCCGCTCACCCGTGTGCATGTTCACTCAGCACTCCCGCCGGTGCGGAGACCCCTCACATCGCAGCGTTTGAAGGAGTCCGGCACGTGCATTTTCCGGGAGAGGGAATGGAGATCCAGGGGAAGGGATTTGCCAGGGGCTCTCGGCTCCATCCTGGGGACTCGCTCTTGCCTGCCGGGGCGAGAGAAGGTCCATGAGCGTCTGCCACGTGGTGGCCACCGAGCCAGCCGACCTACCACCTCTGTTGACTCCCAAGCCAGAGGTCCGTCATTGTCCCCGCCTTCCAGTGTGGCGTCGGAAGCACGGAGAGGCAGTGTCTGCCCCAGGCCCTGCAGCCAGAAGAGGCCGCCAGGCCCCTGTACCCAGTACCCATCTCCCCCGGGCAGGGAGGCCCGCTCGCCTGGCCAGTGCCGCGGTATGGAGCGCAGTCGCCCTGCCCTGCCCTCCTGCCCACCGTGGTCTCAGAGCTCCTGTGGCCGCGTGTCCCAGCCATAGGCGCTCCCTGTGCCGAACGTCCCCCGGCGCTGCCGGAGCTGGTGGCAGCGGCTCCGTGGGTGTTGCCTCAGTCCCAGTGCCAGCGTGTGCTGGCAGCCAGAGGCTGCGCTCACTCACTGCTTCGCAAGTTGCTCTTCTGTTCATTCACCCGTTTATGTATCCACTCTTCCCTTGTGCAGCTCCTCATTCATACACCGCCCTGCCTGCAGCGTGCTGCCCCAGTGCGGGCCAGGGCCACCCAGGCATGGGGCAGATGTCCGGCCCGGGAGCTCAGGGCCTGGCGCGGGGAGCCCAGAGCAGTGTCTCCCCTCGCCTCACCTTCAGGTCTGGGTGCAGTGAGGTCAGCTGGTGCCCGCAGTGCCAGGCCCCGAGAGGGGAGGGCTCCCCAGGGCACACGTAAGTCGGCTGCCCGGCCAGGACCACGCCTCGCCTGCATCCCGACCTTACTCCCTTTGAAGAACCAGGGACCCAGGGGAGGGGAAGCGTGCCCTCGGGCGGACCCCGGAGCCCGGGCCTCAGGAGTGCGGTGGACACCAGCGGGCAGGTCTCCAGGACCTCAGGTGGCTTCAGCAGCACCACTGTGCCACGACCACGCCTCCCGCTCGCCCCGGCGCCCTAGACCTTGGCCCGGAGGTGCTTCCCTGCGAGGCGGGCTGCCAGGCGCCCGGGGAGGCTCCTCTGGATCCAGCCAGTTAGGCCCGGGGACGGCGCGCCAGCTGTCGGTGTAATTAAAGTTGCCATAAAACCCACCAGCTAGACGGCGAATGGCTCCCGGCGGGCCGGGCACGGGCAGGCGCGGGGCCTGTAAGTCATTCCCGTGCGGCGGCAGCGGCCGGGCCTGCCCGGGACACGCCTTGTTTCCCCCGCTCGGGTTTACGGCGCCCTAATGACCCGGGCCGTTCCCATCATTCCCGGGAAACGACCAGAGCGGCGGGCTCGCTCTCCTGGGAAAGCTGGGCCGGGGCGGCGGGCGGTGTGCTGGTGGGCACTGGACTGCTCTGTGGCCGACCTGCCAAGGCCCGGCTCCTGCTTCTCTCTGGGCCATGCCACCCGGGCACAGCCGCCGCCCGCTGGGCGGGCAGGAGGCGGCCTGTGTGACCCCGGCTGTGGCTGCCATTTAACAGGCACTGGGCGAGTGGCAGGGCCTTCTCCCCCATCCTCTCCTGGGTCAGTGTGTGTCTCCCCATCCTCTCCTGGGTCAGTGTGTGTCTCCCCCATCCTCTCCTGGGTCAGTGTGTCTCCCCATCCTCTCCTGGGTCAGTGTGTGTCTCCCCATCCTCTCCCGGGTCAGTGTGTCTCCCCATCCTCTCCTGGGTCAGTGTGTCTCCCCATCCTCTCCTGGGTCAGTGTGTGTCCCCATCCTCTCCTGGGTCAGTGTGTCTCCCCATCCTCTCCTGGGTCAGTGTGTGTCTCCATCCTCTCCTGGGTCAGTGTGTGTCTCCATCCTCTCCTGGGTCAGTGTGTCTCCCCATCCTCTCCTGGGTCAGTGTGTCCCCATCCTCTCCTGGGTCAGTGTGTGTCCCCATCCTCTCCTGGGTCAGTGTGTGTCCCCATCCTCTCCTGGGTCAGTGTGTGTCCCCATCCTCTCCTGGGTCAGTGTGTCTCCCCATCCTCTCCTGGGTCAGTGTGTGTCTCCCCATCCTCTCCTGGGTCAGTGTGTCCCCATCCTCTCCTGGGTCAGTGTGTGTCTCCATCCTCTCCTGGGTCAGTGTGTGTCTCCCCATCCTCTCCTGGGTCAGTGTGTGTCTCCATCCTCTCCTGGGTCAGTGTGTGTCTCCCCATCCTCTCCTGGGTCAGTGTGTCTCCATCCTCTCCTGGGTCAGTGTGTGTCCCCATCCTCTCCTGGGTCAGTGTGTCCCCATCCTCTCCCGGGTCAGTGTGTGTCCCCATCCTCTCCTGGGTCAGTGTGTGTCTCCCCATCCTCTCCTGGGTCAGTGTGTCTCCCCATCCTCTCCTGGGTCAGTGTGTCTCCCCATCCTCTCCTGGGTCAGTGTGTGTCTCCATCCTCTCCTGGGTCAGTGTGTCTCTCCATCCTCTCCTGGGTCAGTGTGTCTCCCCATCCTCTCCTGGGTCAGTGTGTGTCCCCATCCTCTCCTGGGTCAGTGTGTGTCCCCATCCTCTCCTGGGTCAGTGTGTGTCCCCATCCTCTCCTGGGTCAGTGTGTGTCTCCCCATCCTCTCCTGGGTCAGTGTGTGTCCCCATCCTCTCCTGGGTCAGTGTGTGTCCATGGGGGCGCCCTGGGCACGGAGGGACTGCCGTGGTGCGTGCCCCCAGCTGGGGAAGGAGAAGTGTCTCCGTGCACGAGCCGTGTCCAGGGACAGCAGTCCAGCCACACGTGGCCTCTCCCAGGAGTGCTGCCCGCCCTCTCCACTCCCCAGCCCGGGAAAGAGGCTTCAGGAAAGGGGGCGGAAGGTGGTCAGGCCCCAGGTGGCCCGGCGAGGGAGTCAGGGGGTGTCTGGGGGTGGGGGGTGGAGAGTCAGGAATGGCTGGGGGATGGGAGGAGAGGATGGATTTGGACCCAGTCGAGTTACTTCAGAGCCAAGGGGAGGGGGCCTTCCCATCACTCCTTCCTTCCCCCTCCTTCCTTCGGAGCAGATTCTAAGCACGCCTGGGGTGGCACTGCCCGAGAGTGGAAGGATGTGCAGGCTCATGACAGACGCTGGGGACATACATCCATCCCAGGCCCTGGGCCGCTGGCCCCGCCCCAGCCCCAGACTGGGCAGGCGCGGGCCTCTGCGCCTCCTGGCTGTCCCGGCCTTCCCCAACCCCACACTCCGGAGACTCAGGACCCGGAGAGGCACGTGGGCCTGTGCGTCCTGGGGTGGGAGGGAAGGAGAGAGGGAGGAAAGGAGGGAGAGCAGCAGCTGTCCCCAGCCCTGCGTTCAGAGTCTGGCAGGGATGCCCTCTCTTCTGCCCCCTCGGCTTCAGGGGCCCACCCAGAACTTGCCCTGAGTGGGGCTGCTTCTGAAGAGGCTGAGAGAAGAGCAGCCATCGGTCGCCCACCCTCCCAGGAATGTGTCCCAGCACTTACTGAGGCAGGAACTGGCGGCGGGAGCCGGTGTGGGCCCCCGGGAAGCAGCTGGTCTGGGAGAAGCTCCACCGCTCCTGGCTGTGTGATCTTGGCAGATCCCTGCATCTCCCTTAGCCTCAGTGCTCCTCATCTGCAGAATGGGTCTCCAAGCACACCCCCCCCCCAGTCTAAATTGGATTGATGTTGCATTTAATGGGAATTTGACATACATACATTGGAAAGAGGATGATAGAAAAGTCTGCAACATTTGAAAGGCTGTGAACTCCAGTTTTTAAAAAGTGTGTCAAGATGGCTCAACGTGCCAAAAGCAGTTTGGCTCAGTGGATAGAGCGTTGGCCTGCGGACTCAAGGGTCCCAGGTTCGATTCCGGTCAAGGGCATGTACCTTGGTTGCGGGCACATCCCCAGTAGGAGGTATGCAAGAGGCAGCTGATCGATGTCTCTCTCTCATCGATGTTTCTAACTCTCTATCCCTCTCTCCTTCCTCTCTGTAAAAAAATCAATAAAATATATTTTAAAAGATTGGTCAACGTCGGGCTGGGGTATGTGTGAACTGTTCATGCTGTGGCCGCATGGTGGCGCCCTGGGAGCTGATAAGTGGGCGGGCAGGGCAGCAGGCCAGAGGCACAGTGCCCTGACTGCAATTTGAAGGAGAGCCTTTTGTGCATTTGTTCAGTGGAGGCTCTTGTTAGTCTCCGCCTCGCACCTGTCGCTGCCAAACCAGTTGTCTTAGAACAGCAGGTGATGGTGATAAAGTGCCCTGGAGAAAGCAGAACAACTGCTGGACACTTAATCACATTAGTTTACGAGGCAGGAGGCTTTGGAATATGGGCGATGATACTAAGATATAAAAAATGTCTTTACATCATAGCTATAAAAAGGATCATACTACTAGAATATTATGAAAGACTACACGCTACCAAATTCATTAACTAGAAGAAATAGATTTGTTCTAAAAACATATAACTTTCCTAGACTAACACATGAAGAATTGGAGAATCTAAGTAGACTGATCAGCAGTGAGGAAATTGAAACAACCATCAAAAACCTCCCAAGAAATAAAAATCCATGACCAGATGGCTTCACCCGTGAACTCTACCAAATTTCAAAGAAGATTTAAAACATATGCTTCTCAGACTCTTACAAAAAAATTTGAAGAAGAGGCACTACTTCCGAACAAATTCTATGAGGCCAATATATCCCTGATACCAAAACCTGGCAAACATAACACACAAAAGAGAAAACTATGGACCAATATCTCTGATGAATACAAATGCAAAAATCCTAAACAAAATACTAGCAGATCAAATACAACAGTGTATGCAAAAATACACATCATGATCAAGTGGGGGTTATTCCATGGGCACAGGATGGTTCAACATACGAAAATCAATCCATGCAATAGGCCACATAAACAAAAGAAAGGATAAAAATCACGTGATCTTATCAGTAGATACAGAAAAAGCATTTGATAAGATACAACATCCATTTGTGATTAAAACACTCAATAAAATAGGAATAGGAGGAAAATACCTCAGCATAATAAAGGCCATATATGATCAACCCTCAGGTAATAAGTACTCAGTGATGAAAAACTGAACATTTTTTCTCTAAGATCAGAAATAAAACAAGGGTGTCCACTCATCACTCTTACTCAACATCATGCTGGAGGTCCTAGACAGAGCAATGAGGCACGAGAAAGAAATAGAAGGCATCCACATAGGGGTGTAAGATGTCAAACTGTCACTTTTTGAAGGTGACATCGTTTTCTATGTAGAAAACCCTAAAAACCCCACCAGGAAACTATTAGGAACAATAAACAAATATAGTCAAGTTGTAAGATACAAAATCAATTTTTGCAAAGATCCATTGCCTTCCTGTATACTAAGAACAAAATTTAAGAAAAAAAATTCCTTTTGAAATTGCAACCAAAAGAATAAAATACCTAGGAATAAACTTAACAAAGAATGTGAAAGACCTATATACTGAAAATTACAAAGCATTTTTAAAATAAATTGAAAAAGACACAACAAAATGGAAAAATATCCTGTGTTCATGGATTTGGAAGAATCGACATATAGTTAAAATAGCCATATTACGCAAAGCAATATATAGATTTAAAGCAATCCCCACCAAAATACCAATGTCATTTTTCAAAGAAATAGAATGCGAAATCATCAGATTTGTATGGAACCACAGAAGATCCTGAATAGCCAAAGTAATCCTGAGAAAAAAGAACAACTGGAGGTATCAAGCTACCTGCCTTAAATTTATACCACAGAGCCAGGATGATCAGCACAGCGTGGATTGGCAAAGAAACAGACACACAGATCAGTGGAATGGAATAGAGAGCCCAGCTTTAAAACCAAATGTCCTACCCTGTTTCCCCGAAAATAAGACAGTGTCTTATATTAATTTTTTCTCCCAAAGTTGCGCTAGGTCTTATTTTCAGGGGATGTCTAATCTTTCCATGCGCTAGGTCTTATTTTCGGAGGATGTCTTATTTTCGGGGAAACACGGTAGTACATGGACATAATTTTCATATATATATTATTGACTTCATATATGTAGAGGGAGAGAGAGATAGAAACATCAATGATGAGAGAGAATCATTGATCGGCTGCATCCTACATGCCCCATGACCCGGCCATGTGCCCTGACCAGGAATTGAACCATGACCTCCTGGTTCATAGGTCGTCACTCAGCCACTGAGTCACACCAGCTGGGCTGGACAGATAATTTTCGACAAAGGAGCCAGAACACACAATGGAGTAAAGACAGTCTCTTCAATAAATGGTGCTGAGAAAACAGGAAAGCCACATGCAAAGGAATGAAACTGGATTGCAACTTGTCCCCGTGTACAGAAATTAATTCGAAATGGACCACAGACCCAAAGAGAAGACCCAAAACAATAAGTTACATAGAAGAAATACAGATACCAAACTTATGGACCTGGGTCGTAGAGAACATTTTATGAACTTGACCCCAAAGGCAAAGGAAGTAAAGGCAAAAATAAATGAATGGGGCTGAAACCAAAAAGCTTCTGCCCAGCAGAAGGAACTGACAACAAAACAAAGAGGCAGCCAAGCAGATGGGAGATGATATTTGCAAACAGTGGCTCCGACAGAGGTCTAATTTCCAAAATATAAAAAGAACTTGTAAAACTCAACACCACATAAATAAAAAACCCAATCAAAGGGTAGGCAGAGAGCCTGAAAACTCTCCTCTCTCACTAAGATGTATGAAGAGCCAATAGATATATTGAAAATATGTTCAACCTCGCTGGCAATCAGGGAAGTGCAAATCAACATTACAGTGAAACACCACCTCACACCTGTTAGAGGGTCCCTAGTCAACCAGACAAGCCAGACAAGTGTTGGGGGAGATGTGGGGAGAAAGGGAACCCTTATCCACTGCTGGTGGGAATGTAGATGATACAACCACTACGGAAAGCAGTCTGGCGATTCCTCAAACAATTTACAATAGAGCTTCCATACGACCCAACAATCCCTCTCCTGGGTATATACCCCAACACCTCAAAAACATGTATTCACAAAGATATATGCAC
This sequence comes from Pipistrellus hanaki, assembly GCF_964339955.1. Classification (NCBI taxonomy): domain Eukaryota; kingdom Metazoa; phylum Chordata; class Mammalia; order Chiroptera; family Vespertilionidae; genus Pipistrellus; species Pipistrellus hanaki. The sequence goes on from NC_140503.1 coordinate 6,254,136, forward strand.
CCCGATATTCATTGAAGCATTATTTATGGTGGCCAAGACATGGAAACAGCCGAAACTGGTTTGGCTCAGTGTTAGAGCGTCGGTCTGCGGACTGAAAGGTCCCAGGTTCGATTCTGGTCAAGGGCATGTACCTGGGTTGCGGGCACATCCTCAGTGGGGGGTGTGCAAGAGGCAGCTGGTCGATGTTTCTCTCTCATCGATGTTTCTAGCTCTCTATTTCTCTCCCTTCCTCTCTGTAAAAAATCAATAAAATTAAAAAAAAAAAATGGAAATAACCAAAGTGCTCTGCAATGAGGGCTGGATAAAGAAGCTGAGACACATGCACACAATAGAATACTACTCAGGCCGAAACCGGTTTGGCTCAGTGGTAGGGCGTCGGTCTGCGGACTGAAGGGTCCCAGGTTCGATTCCGGTCAAGGGCATGTACATCGGTTGCGGGCACATCCCCGATAGGGGGTGTGCAGGAGGCAGCTGGTCGATGTTTCTCTCTCATCGACGTTTCTGGCTCTCTATCTCTCTCCCTTCCTCTCTGTAAGAAATCAATAAAATATATTTTAAAAAAAGAAAAGAATACTACATAGCTGTAAGAAAGGTCCACCCAGCAACATGGGTGGACCTTGAAAACATTAGCTAAGTGAAAGAAGTCAGCCAGCAAAGGCCAAGAACCATATGAGTTCACTCCTATGTGGGATATAAAACTGAAACTCATGGACACACACAGCAGAGTGGTGGTTGCCAGAGGGAAGAGGGTTGGGGGAAAAGGGAGGCCTAATATATCGTGACGGGAGAAGATGTGACTTTGGATGGTGGGCACACGGTGCAATATACAGACCTTGTAACATAAAAACCCGCACCTAACACCTGTATGTTCATGCCGATCAATGCCAACCCAATAAATCCTATATAATAAAACCCTAATTGCAAATCAACTGAACGGCGGAACAACCAGTCACTATGATGTACAGTGACCACCAGGGGGCAGACGCTCAATGCAGGAGCTGCTCCCTGGTGATCAGTGAGCTCCCACAGGGGAGTGCTGTTCAGCCAGAAGCCAGGCTCACGGCTGGTGAGCGCAGTGGCGGTGCTGGGACCCTCTCCCGCCTCCACTGCAGGCAGGCAGTAAGGAACGAGGGGTCCCGGACTGCGAGAGGGCGCAGGCTGGGCTGAGGGACCCCTCCCCACCTCAGTGCACAATTTTTGTGCACCGGGCCTCTAGTTTAATAAAAATAAATAAATAAATAAATAAAGGGAAACAAGGTTTTAAATAAGTAAGTAAACAAGTAAGTAAGTAAATAAAACAGACTGCTGATAGCTCTGCTACCCTCTGGTACCTACAATTTGTTATGGGAATAAAAAGCCAAACCTTGCCCCCCTCCCCCCATATCTAAAGCTAACCTGCTCACCGTGGTTCTGGCTCTGTGGTCTCCGAGAACTTTCCCTCCCAGCAACACAGCTACTCCGGGGCAATAGGCTGGGACGTTGTGAGCTTGAATTATGTGCCATCTTCAGAAGCAAGAATGGCTCCAGGTTGATGGACATCCCTGAGGCCCCTTGGGTGCCCTTGGCCAGGCGCAGGCCCTGCCCTCAGCCTGCCTTGGTGGCTCTCTAGGGGACCAGTCTGACGGAGACCCTCACCTCCCGGGCCCCGCACCAGCGGGTGTGGGGTGAGTGTGGGAGGGGGACTCTCCACGAGGAGGTGTAGCAGGCAAGGCGGTGGGAGGTGTGGGTAGGTCCTGAGCAGACAGACGTTTTCCTGGTGGAACCCGAGGGCCCCAGGTCCCCCTGCAGCAGCCCCCAGCGCCTTGTCCATGCTCTGCCCTCCCGGACGCCCTGTGTGCTGCCTCCCCGCTGAGGCTGCCCGGCGCTCCTGGGCCGCCAGCATGACGGCGCCCGCTCTTGCAGGTGGTGAGGAGCTACAAGGCGACCGTCCAGCAGACCCTGGACATCCTCTTCCTCCGCGAGGGCTCGGAGTTTCTGAGCAGCACGGATGCCTCGAGCCGGGACTCTGCTGACCGTACCATCATCGCCTGGGATTTCCGGAGCTCCGCCAAAATCTCCAACCAGATTTTCCACGTGAGAAGCCCTATTTGGCATTGCTTTCTGTCTCCGCCCCGTTTGGCCTTAGGTCCCAGGCCACTTCCTGTGGGGGATGGTTCAGGAGGCAGGGTCTCTGCAGACAGATTGGCTGCCTGGGATTCCTAGGGCAGGGGAAGGAGTGTAAGTCCACAGGCTCCATTTTACATCATAACTGTATCTCCCTAACTGTCCTCCCACTCGGCCCCGCCCTGCACCGCCCCCCCACAGGGTGAGGGGGCGGAGGGGCGGCCAGTACAGAGGGACTGGCAGACGACTGAGCAGCTCGAGACACCCCTCCCCTTTCTCTGCCACCCAGCCAGCCCCTGGGACTCTGCCCTCCTTTGCTGGGTGGCTTTGGCAGGAGTTGTGACTCAGGAGTTAGACCACCTGAATTATGGCCCTGGGTTCAACACTTACAAACTGGGGGCGCTGGGCCCATTACTTAGCCTTTTTGATTTTTATTGTCTTCTCAGAAAATTGAGGGTGAGAATATTACTTGCCTCATAGAGTGGTTTTGAGAATTTAAAGAACACTTATTAAGGGTCTAGAATAGTGCCAGGTACAGGGATTGCTTCATAAATGCATTACTTATATTATCACCATCATTACCACTATCATCATCGCCGCCGCCACCACCACCACCACCACCACCATTGCCACCGCCACCATCATCACCACCACCACCATCATCATCACCACCACCATCATCATCATCACCATCATCACAACCACCACCATCACCACCACCACCACCACCACCTTCATCACCATTGCCACCACCATCATTACTAATCACCATTATCACTGTGATTACCACCACCATCATAATAACTATCACCATCATCGCCATACCATCATCACCTTAATCATTGCTATCACTATCATCATAACTATCACCATTGTTACCATCATCATCACCATATCATTATTATCATCGTATCATCATCACTACCACCACCACCACATGATCATCATCATTTTAACTGTCACTATCATCACCACCACTGTAATCATCACTATCATCATCACCACAACCATCGTTTAAGATTTCAAACAAGCCATGGCTGATCTCTTTGGTGCTCCCACCCTGAATTTAAAAATAGGTGTCAGGTGTACATGCACACCTGCTCCCTCTCCTTGCTTTCCCCTTGTTTTCCGATGGTTCTGCGTGACCTTGAGCAAGCCTGCCTCTAGATCTCACTTTAGGGCCCAGTGTAACCTCCTAGGAAAAGCAGGGGGATGGGGGGGCACCTCTGAGCACCGGGGCTGCCTGCCTCCATCAGCCCCAGGGGAGAGCAGGGGAAGGAGTGAGGGGGCGGAGCGCTGCTGGCTGAGCTGTCCCAGACGCACACCTCCTTGCCGGCAGCATCACCGGGGAGCTCAGCATGGGGCCGCCCGGCATCCATGCCTCTGATGGCACACGAGGCTGCTCCTGCTTTGCCTCTGAATTTGGGCAACTCTTAAAATGTGAGTGGACAGGCGCCGCTGAGAAGGGAGCTCCCAAGGGTGCTTCTGTGGGACTGAGCCTCTCAAGCAGTGAGCTCTCCCTGCGGGTTTGAACACTTCTCATTTATCTTCTCGCTTCATCATTCACCTCTTCACTGACAGTGCATTTGGACCGCCTGTGGAATGGGGGTGGGGGGGATGGACATGCACATTCGTTCTCTCTTCCCGTGGAGCGTGTTACCACAGATCGGAGGCTCATGCCATCAGCGGTGTGTTCCCACCCATTTCTGAGGATGGCAGTTAGACTCCGTATCACTGGGCTGAAATGGGGTGTTGGCAGGGCAGATCTGTCCCTTGCTGCCTCGTGTCTGGCGGCTGCTGGTGATACTGGGCATCCTCCGAGCTGTGCACCAGCATCTTCAGGTCGCTCTCCGATCCATGCTCACATCACCATGTGCGTCCCACCTCCCGTGCCTCCCTCAGAGGGATAACGTGGCTGAACTTAGGCAATAATACAGGGTAACTCCCCACATCGAGATGCTTAAATCAGTGACTTCTGCAAAGACACGCAAGGTGTCATTCACGGGCCCTAGGAATTAGGATGTGAATATATTTTGGGGGGCCCTTTAAGATCCACCACAAGGGCCGTGGGCCAAGGAGGGCAAGTGGCTCCTGGGAGCTGGAAGCGCAGAAAGTACGTCCCCCGGGAGCCTCCGGAGCCAGCACAGCTCTGCTGACACCGTGATTAGCCCAGCGAGGCCCTGCTCAGACTTCTGACCTCCAGATCTGCAGGGTCCGAAGTCTGTGTGTTTCAAGCCACTGAGTTTGAGGCAGTTGTTACAGCAGCAGCAGGAAACTCACACTGACCTGTGAGCAGAGAGCAGGGCGGCGTGTCTGCAGAGGCGGCAGGCACAGCCCGAGCATCCTTGACCCTCTGTGTGGCCCCGTTTCTCAGGAGCGGTACACCTGCCCCAGCCTGGCCTTGCACCCGCGGGAGCCCGTGTTCCTGGCCCAGACCAATGGCAACTACCTGGCCCTCTTCTCCGCTGTGTGGCCCTACCGGATGAGCAGAAGGCGGCGCTACGAAGGGCACAAGGTACCGCTTACCTGCCCCCTCCCCCCATCCCCACCCTACCCCTTCCCCCACCCCCACCCCCAACTCCACCCTCAGAAGGCTGAGCACTGGCCCCAGAGCCCCCCGCCACGCGATGCCAGCCATCAGCAATGGATTGGGTCGGAGTGCACAGACCTCTGCCAGCAGATGCTGTGTGGCCTGGTGTCTACGCCAGGCTGGGCCTATCGCTCTGCCCCGGGCCCCCGCTGCAGGGGAAAGGTTTCCTCTGACTCCGCTCACGTGGGATGGGGCGGGACAGAGTCTCTAGCTCCGCCCCCTTTCATCACTGAGACCTGCTTCCTGTGGGGGCGGGGCCGGGGCTGGGTGATGGCAGCAGTGCCAGCCTCCTGGGCACCACTGAGGTAACCTGCACACGGTCACCCCAGAGCCGGCTGCGGGGAGCTCGGCTCTGCCGCTCTGGCGCGGGTGGGGGACTGCCATTGCGCAGGCGAGCTGGGGGCTCACCGTGTCGCCCTTGCAGGTGGAAGGCTATGCGGTGGGCTGCGAGTGCTCCCCCGACGGAGACCTGCTGGTGACGGGCAGCGCGGACGGCCGGGTCCTGCTCTACTGCTTCCGCACGGCCAGCCGGGCACGCACGCTCCACGGGCACACGCAGGCCTGCGTGGGCACCACCTTCCACCCTGTGCTGCCTTCCGTCCTCGCCACCTGCTCCTGGGAGGGTGACATCAAGATCTGGCACTGAGCCTTCCGGCCCTGCGCCCCTGGACAGACATGGGCGCCCCCGCTCCCCGGGGCTGGGTGGGACTAAATGCCCAGGCTGGCGCTCCACCCGGGGTCCCCGGCGCCTCTGAAATGGGGCCCAGAGCCTCTGTCTGGGCTGTGAGGCCGCCCAGTAAACACCGCGTCTCGCTGTTCTGTAGGTGACTTCAGCGGTGAATGTGTGTTGGCAGTTCCTCTCGCCGCCCCACTCGCGCCCGCTGGAGCTCGAAATGAGAATGCTGGGATCTGGGGAGGGCGCGGCCCCGCTCTGCGGGTCCCGACGAGGGGTCCGGGGAAGGGGGCCCGGACCCCAGGTTTGTCCTCGGCAGAGCATGGCAGCCCACCCGTCCCTCAGGGCCTAGCCTGGCCCGGTCCGCTCAGGCCCCGGCCCCTCCCTCCCCCACGGAGCACGCCAGCTGGTCCCTGGGCCTGCCCCCGCCCTGTCAGGTGCGCACGCTGCCTACGCCGGTGCCCCTGCCGGGTGACGGAGTGATGTGGAGAAGGCAGGGCCCTGAGGAACTTCGAAGAAAATCCATTGCTGGGACCTGCAGGGCCGCTGAGCACTAACCCCACTGGGACTGTTACTGGGGCTGCCCGCAAGGCCAAGGGTCCACCGAAGGGTCCGGGGCCTGCAGATGCCATGGCTCAGGGCGGAGGGGTCCTTGGAAGGCTTCCTGGAGGAGGCAGGTGGAGAGCTGGTGAGGAGGGCGTCCCTAGCAGGGGAGTCTGGGGAAACACCGAGGGCCCAAGGAGAAGGCCATGGGCGGGTGGGGGAGCTGCAGGAATCGTGGGTAACCGCCTCTCTTCCTGAGCCTGGCTCCGGGCCTAGTCTGCTGTCAGGGACTGTCCTCCAGCTCGTTTCCTTTTCAGGCTGGGCCCCTTGGGGGTCCGCATGGGCGGGAGACCCCGGGGCTCCCAGGAGCCACAGTGCCGTTCTCCGCGCTGCTTGTGGGCTTGGTCACCTCTGCCCCAGCCCAGCTGTCTGCGAGCCCTCCCTCCCCTCGGTGGGTGACTTACGGGAAGAATGGCAGGTGGACTCTGCCTCTCTGTTCCCTTCTCTGAACGCTTTCTTCCGAAGAGCATTCTTAGAGGCTCACTCTGGCCCTCTGCCAGGTGGCGGGGAGTTTGCCATTCACAATGTGAGAATGAGAAGCTAACTTTGGAAAGTGTGGAGCAGGGATGAAGAAGCGTGGGCTGGGCCTGCCTCGCCTTCCTGGGCTGCGTGCTCCCCTTGACTCGCTCAGACATCTGCACGGCTGGCCCGCGGCTGTCGTGGGGAAGAACCCCTCATCTGGAGGTGCCGGCGTGGCTCTGAGTGCTGGGGCCCGGCCGTGGCCCTGAGTGCTGAGAGCCCGGCCGTGGCTCTGAGTGCTGGGGCGTGGCCGTGGCTCTGAGTGCTGCGGGCCCGGCCGTGGCTGAGTGCTGCGGGCCCGGCCGTGGCTCTGAGTGCTGAGAGCTCGGTCGTGGCTCCGAGTGGTAGAGCCCAGCAGTGGCTCTGAGTGCTGCAGGCGTGGCTGTGGCTGAGTGCTGGAGCCCGGCCGTGGCTCTGAGTGCTGTGGGCCCAGCCGTGGCTCTGAGTGCTGAGAGCCCAGCCGTGGCTCTGAGTGCTGGAGCCCGGCCGTGGCTCTGAGTGCTGCGGGCCCGGCCATGGCTCTGAGTGCTGAGAGCTCGGTTGTGGCTCCGAGTGGTAGAGCCCAGCAGTGGCTCTGAGTGCTGCGGGCCCGGCCGTGGCCCTGAGTGCTGAGAGCCCGGCCGTGGCTCTGAGTGCTGGGGCCCGGCCGTGGCTCTGAGTGCTGGGGCCCGGCCGTGGCTCTGAGTGCTGCGTGGCTCTGAGTGCTGAGAGCCCGGCCGTGGCTCTGAGTGCTGCGGGCCCGGCCGTGGCCCGGCACATGGAGCTCATGCTCGCAGGTCCTGTAAGATGGCCATGATCACTCTGTCCAGTTGAGGAAACCACTGCCCGGAGGGCAGAAGGATGCGCCCAGGGCCATGCCTGTGCCTTTCCCCTCCCTCAGATCCCCTGTCCCAGCTGGGGCTCCGCATGGGACCGGCACCCGTGTAGGGGCCCCTGGGAAGCTCGCCAGTCCCTGTCCTAGGCTCCAGAGGGGGAACTGAACCAGAGGGATCTGAGACTTGCCCAGACAGAGACACATGGCCAGCTGGTGGCACAGCCCACTCTGCACTCCCCGTGGGATTGAGGAGGAACATACGTGGCAGGTGGGTAGATGGTGGGTACACAGACAGGGTTTCTCTGGTGCGGCAGGATTCCGGGTGCAGGGAGAAGGCGTTGGTAGAAGAGGGCACCCCACACCAGGACAGCTGCCTTTGGAGGGCACCGATGGGAGCCTCGGGCTCTGAGACGATGTGGGGCCAGAACCCTGAATCTTAGAGGGGCTCCGGGCCAAGGCTTGTAGCCCTCAGGGTTCTCGGCCTTGCTGTTGTGTCATGGCTGACCAGGGGGTGGGGCTGGTGAGGCTCAGGCTCCCCATGGGAAAGCATCTGAGAGAGAACCCACTGGGTGCGGGAGCCGCTCTCTTCTCCTCCACCTTTCCAGGTGCCCCCCATCTCCCAGTCCATTGAGGGTTGCTTCCGCCGTCTGCCCATGGAAAAACGGCCCCCGCACCTCCCCACAGCCCCTCTGACTCTGGAGGCTGCTTCCTGGGGGAGGGAAGTTGGGCTCCTCTGGGCTCCTCTGCAGAGGGGGGTCAAGGGCAGAGATGCTAGAAGCCACCACCAAAGCCCCTCCCGCTTGGGGTTGCCTGGCAAGAGCGAAACCACCCTGGACAGATGGAGCCGGGCAGGCCAGGGAACCTGAAGGCCTGCCCTGGGCCAGATGGTCCCCAGTGGCAAGTGGCTGGCCCTGGAAGGAGGGAACATGAAGCCCCTGGGAGGGCCCCCATGCCAGGTCGCGAAGAACCTATAAGAGCATCCTCAGGGCGTCAGCGATAACCAGGCCTCCGGAGGAAGGAAGCAGCTGGGGCAGGGACCAAGGGAAACAGGTCCCCGCAGACCCCACAGGATAGACGTGCCAGGCGGACGGGGACCCGCTGTGCCCGCTGTGTTTGGGAACTGTCTCCAGGGAGTAGGGAACTTAGAGAGTCACATCAGGTGTTTGCCAAACCACCAGAGAGAGCGGTAGGAGAGGAAAACACTCATAGCCAAAGCAAAAAGCTCCGTGACTGTGTGTGGTGGCTGAGCACAAGGGGAGAGGATTAGTGAAGACGGTGCATACAGAGCATGAGGGCAGCCGAAGGGGGGCAGATGGAGGATGCAGTGAGGAGGAGGGGAGGGAGAGGGGCAGGGAAATACTAGCCTACCTTATAAAAGAGTGATATGCAAATTGACCGTCACTCCAACACACAGGATGGCCACCCCCATGTGATCAAAGATGGCTACCCCCATGTGGACACAAGATGGCCACCACAAGATGGCCTGCAGGGGAGGGCAGTTAAGGGTGACTGGGCTGGCAGAGGAGGGCAGTTGGGGCGACCAGGAAGGCAGGGGAGGCAGCTGGCAGGGACCAGACCTGTAGGGAAGGGCAGTTGGGGGCAACCAGGCCTGAAGGGGAGGACAGTTTGGGGCAACCAGGCCTGAAGGGGAGGACAGTTAGGAGTGACTGGGCTTGTAGGGGAGGGCAGTTGGGGGCAATTGGACCAGCAGTAGAGCAGTTAGGCATTAATCAGGCTGGCAGAGGAGTGGTTAGGAGGTGATCAGGCTATCGGGCAGAAGTGGTTAGGGGCAATCAGGCAGGCGGACACGCGAGCGGTTGGGAGCCAGCAGTCCTGGGTTGTGAGAGGGATGTCCCACTGCCTATTTAGGCTGGAATCAGGCCTAAACGGGCAGTCGGACATCCTGCAAGGGATCCCAAACTGGAGAGAGTACAGGCTGGGCTGAGGGATACCCTCCTCTCCCTCCCTGGGCCTCTAGTCTAAAATCATAATTGAGAATATTCCAGAACTGACGAAAGGTACCAACTTGCAGACACAAGACTATGAATTCCCAAGAAGGACAAGTCCACAAGCAGACGCACCTCAGGGCAACTGCAGAAAGCCCAAGGCCAAGGGCAGACCTAGGCAGATTACCCCCCAGTGGGACAGCCCCGGGGGAAGGACAGCGCGATGGGACCCCGGGGGGCAGGGGCAGTGGCCACCGCTCCCCAGTGAGAGCGCCCTCTAGGACGTCCGCTGAGAAAGGAAAACGGGGCCTCGTTCACTCACGGAGCCCCAGCAAAGGGAATGCAGAGCGAAGTCTAACACGCAGGAAAGGGTGGGGTGTGACCGTGGGAACACCGGCCGCCCGGGCAGCGGTCACGTCTAGTGGGTTAGGCAGCGGAGGAATCCAGACTTCGAACAGAGACACCGGTGGCCAGGAGAACTCTCGGGGACCAGTCCTGGCTGGAAGGGGTGAAGGACGGTGGGGCCGTCCAGGGGAGAGGGGATCCACTGAGGACCACAGGTCCCAGAGGGCAAAAGGCAGTGGGGAGAAGAAACTGCCCAAACCCGAATGCTTTCCACCAAGAATCTTTATTAGTTAGTGTAAATACAGTAGTAATTGAGGCATGCATCACAGACAGGAGAGCGAGGGCGGGGTGTGGTGATGAGAGGCTCTTCACGGCTGAGGTAGAGCCAGGTGGTGCGGGCAGCGGGACACGGGGACGAGCACCGGGAACTGGGGGGTGAGCACCGGCCCAACTCGGGACGACGACCACGGGAGAGCTGGGGTGCGGGGTCAGCCACACTCGGAAACGTTCGCGCGTCTCACGTCCCTTCGCCCGCTGGCTCCTCTCCTTGTGGGCAGAGCTCCAGGTTTCCTCGCCGCTGGCCTTCGCGGTGTCAACACTGCCCTTCCCTCCAAGGGCCAGGCCCCACAAGTCCTCGCCCGGAAAATAAAGGAGCTGTGTGTTGGAAACGCAAGGCTGCCATCCAGGGAGCTGGAGGCCCCGTGCGTTGAGAAAGACCCTTTTTCTCTAGAAAAAGTTTCAGTTTATAAAAGGGAGGAATGCTCAGCTCAGTGGGGAAAGATGGTGGCGTGAGAAACGTCCTCGGGGAGTTCCATCGTGGTGGCGCGGGGGGTCACATCACAGGGGTCCTCTTGTCAGGCTGCACTGGGTGACTACGTGGGGGAGGGGTCTCTACGAGGCGGAGGGTCCGCTATGTGGAGAGGGGTCTCTACGAGGCGGAGGGTCCACTATGTGGAGAGGGGTCTCTACGAGGCGGAGGGTCCACTATGTGGAGAGGGGTCTCTACGAGGCGGAGAGTCCACTATGTGGAGAGGGGTCTCTACGAGGCGGAGGGTCCACTATGTGGAGAGGGGTCTCTACGAGGCGGAGGGTCCACTATGTGGAGAGGGGTGTCTATGAGGCGGAGGGTCCACTATGTGGAGAGGGGTCTCTACATGGGAGAGAGGGGTCACTACGAGGCGGAGGGTCCACTATGTGGAGAGGGGTCTCTACGAGGCGGAGGGTCCACTATGTGGAGAGGGGTGTCTATGAGGCGGAGGGTCCACTATGTGGAGAGGGGTCTCTACATGGGAGAGAGGGGTCACTACGAGGCGGAGGGTCCACTATGTGGAGAGGCACAGGGGTCACTACGTGGGAGAGGTGTCACTGAGGCACAGGGGTCACTACGTGGGAGAGGTGTCACTGAGGCACAGGGGTCACTACAAGGTAGGGAGGTCACTGAGGCACAGGGGTCACGAGACAAAGAGGGGTCAGACATCCCACATACATGGGCGAGAAGTCACCCCACATACATGGGTGAGCAGTCATCCCACATTCGTCATGGGCGAGCAATCACCCCACGTACATGGGCGAGAAGCCATCCCACATACATGGGCGAGAAGCCATCCCACATACATGGGCGAGAAGTCATCCCACATACATGGTCGAGAAGCCATCCCACCTACATGGGCGAGAAGCCATCCCACATACATGGGCGAGAAGTCATCCCACATACATGGGTGAGAAGCCATCCCACATACATGGGCGAGAAGCCATCCCACATTCATCGTGGGCGAGCAGTCACCCCACATACATGGGCGAGAAGTCATCCCACATACATGGGCGAGAAGCCATCCCACATACATGGGCGAGAAGCCATCCCACATTCATCGTGGGCGAGCAGTCACCCCACATACATGGGCGAGAAGTCATCCCACATACATGGGTGAGAAGCCACCCCACATACATGGGCGAGAAGCCATCCCACATACATGGGCGAGAAGCCACCCCACATGCATGGGTGAGAAGTCATCCCACATACATGGGCGAGAAGTCATCCCACATACATGGGCCAAGAAGCCACCCCACATACATGGGCAAGTAGTCACCCCACATACATGGGCGAGAAGCCACCCCACATACATGGGCGAGCAGTCACCCCACATGCATGGGTGAGCAGTCACCCCACATACGTGGGCGAGAAGTCATTGTTCATTGTGGACAGGGCTCAAGAGAGAAGAGACTGGAGACGGGTGGGGCAGCGTCCTGGGGCGCACAGTGGGCGGGGGGGCCCCGCCTCGGCCTCGGCCTCGGCCTGCGGGCAGCATTTAGTTGAGCAGGGTGCCGTAGAGCTGGGCCTTGGTGAGGCTGTCCTTGCGGCTGAGGCCGCCGGCGCTCCGGCTCCGGGGGAGGGCTGCCTGGGGGTTCCGGCGGGCCGCGCGATGCATTTCAGGGGAACCCTCCATGGAGCTGGGCTCGAAGGACTCTCTGGAGCCAAAGAGGCTATCGGGCTCGGGGCTGGCCACCCCGCTCAGCTGGCCCAGGGGCCTCTCCCTCTCTCCCTCGTCTTCGCTGGCTGGGTAGCCAGGCATCGGCTTGGCAGAGCCGTGAGCCCCGAGGAAGCAGGACTCGGCCTGGTGGCCGTGGGAGAAGCTGTCCTCCCCGAGGTTGTTGGCCTTGTAGTTGGCGTACAGGGGGCCGGAGCGGCGAGGGGGCAGGTTGGCCGAGGTGCCTCTCGAATAGTAGCGCTGAGAGGAGCTGCGGGGCGCGGGCCGCTTCGAGGGGGCCGGGAAGGCGTGGGCCCCGAGATCCTCCATGTGCACCGGGCGCCACTGGTCGCGCCGGCTGCGCGCCTCTCCCTTGGGCAGCCGGGAGGCCGGGGACTTGGCCCGCTGGCCCCACAGGTGTGACGCCGCCGAGGTCTTGGGGACGGCCTGCTGGCTGAAGGGCTCGGCCTGGTAGCTCGGGAAGGTGGTCTCGAGCTCGTACTCGGGGGGCACCGGGGTTTGCAGCAGGGCCGTGGAGGCCTTGGCATAGGGCCGGCTGCTCTGGTAGGTGGGGGGCTGCGGGCGCTGGAAGAGCTGGTCGCAGCCTCCCAGGTAGGCGGCCCGCTGCGAGGCGGTCAGCGTGCTGGCCTCGCCGCGCTCCCTCTCCTCCGAGGTGACGCTGAAGCTCGAGTAGGAGCTGGATGTGGGCAGTGAGGTGGTGAAGCCTGGGAAGGATTCACCCCGGTAGGCCTCATCCTGATAGGACTTGCCCCGGTAGGCCTCGTCCTGGTAGGATTTGCCCCGGTAGGCCTCATCTTGGAAAGATTCACCCCGGTAGGCCTCATCCTGGTAGGATTTGCCCTGGTAGGCCTCATCCTGGTAGGATTTGCCCCGGTAGGCCTCATCTTGGTAAGATTTGCCCCTGTAGGCCTCAGCCTGGTAGGATTTGCCCCGGTAGGCCTCATCTTGGTAAGATTTGCCCCGGTAGGCCTCGCCCCGGTAGGCCTCGCCCCGGTAGGCCTCGCCCTGGTAGGCCTCGCCCCGGTAGGCCTCACCCTGATAGCCCTCAGCCTGGTAGGCCTGGCGCCGGTATTCCTCTGGGTAGGCCTCTCGGTAGGCCTCGGGATAGGCGGCCGCAGCCCCGGCCTCCTCCTCCCCGGCGGCGCTGTCGGTGGAATTCTGGGTCTGCAGGAAGCTCATGCTGCTGGCCACGGCGTCCACGCTGGGCCGCCGGTCACGCTCACGCCGGGACTCCTCCAGGCAGAAGAGGGCGGAGTCGCTGCAGTAGGTGTCCTCCTTGTAGGGGGGCAGCAGGCTCGACTTGGGCATGCCCTCGCGGAAGGCCAGGTCTCGGGTGGAGGCCTCAGACACCGAGACCGACAGGGACATGGGGGAGGACACGCTGCTGGGCTCGGGCTTCTCCAGCACCTTGGCAATCACGCAGAGTGGCACGCTGCCCGAGCGGTACTGCGAGGTGGGCAGGCTGCAGCCATGCTTCTCCAAGTGGAGGCTCAGGCGCTCCTGAAACTCCACGGGCAGCTGGAACGGGGAGGGGGCGGGCAGGGGGCCCGTCAGCCTAGGACCCACACTCAGGCAGAGGAACCCGGAGGGACCTGCCCTGGGCCCTCACGTGGCACCAGCTGGAGCCGGGGCCCGGGCGCTCCTGCATTCGCCCGAGTACCCCTGGGCACCTCGGCCCCCAGCCGGCTGGAACCAGGGTCTCAGGGTCTCACCGGGCTCCTCTCGGGTCACAGTTCCCTCCCCCACATTTCCTCCCACCGAGGGGCTGACTTGCTTCTCCCTGCTGCGTGCAGCGCTGCTGCTCAAGACAGACTCAGAAACGCATGCAACCAAGATGGAGGGCCAGGCGCTCAGAGGGGGTGGCACAGCGCCTGGTGCCTGCGGGCACGTCCCGCTACTGTTTGACCTGTTTTGTGAGTGTCTCAGGCGTGGCCCAGGCCCAGGGAGAGGGGACAAGGACAGAGGCCTGGGTGAAGGGGAGGGGCAGCCCGGCCAGGGTGGGCGGGCCCTGCACCAGCCTGACTCTGGCATCAGAGAGCCCTGTGGCCTTGGCTGAGTCACTTCCATGTGCAGCCGGGTCTCTCATCTCTGAAACTGTCAGCAATTGTGCCCATACCAAACCGCAGGGCTCCTGCCAGGCTCGCAGAGGGTCGCTCAGTGGCTAGGGCCTTGGAACGGGCAAGGGCACCGAGGAGGATGCGCAGGCTGGTGAGGAGGTGTGCTGGGGGTGGCCCCGGGGGCGGCCCCTGGCGGGGTGGCGCTCACGTTACCTCAGACACCTTTTGGACCCTGTCGAAGGTCTCCCGGCATTGCAGCAGCTGGGCCGCTAGGTTGCAGTCCTTCCTATAAAGCTCCTAAAAGACAAAAGAGGTGTCGGCCCAGGCTTGCCCCGCTGCCCTGACCAGAAAGCGGCGGGCAGAGCCCAGGAGCAGCTCGCAGGACAAGGACCATCCTGGGCCTCTCGCCGTCGCCTGCAGAAAGGGAGCTGCTGGTGCACGGAGGGGTGCTGCCGCGGGTGGGAGCCTCGCCAGGTGGGGGCAGCGGGAGAAGGGTCCGCATGGCCCCGGACCTCCGGGAGGCCCAGCAGAGAACTCGGTGGAGAGGCAGCACCGCAATGCCAGGCCCACGCCTGCAGCCCTGCCACGCCCCTGACTCCCCCTCACACCCTGTTCTCAGAGTGTGGCCTGACGGGGGTGGCTGCAGGGCTGGGCGAGTGGGCAGCAGGGGCTGTGTGACCCCAGGTCCAGGTGGGGACCTGCCTGCTCAGCTTCCTGGGCTGAAAACAGATGCAAACAGTAGGAATCAGGGGGTTTGGTTTGTCTTCGGAAAATCTCCCTTGCATGGGCCTGTGGCTGGGCCTTTTATTCCCACCCCAGCCCAGGCACCGTCCACGGTGAGGGCCTGGGCACTGAGGAGTCTGGGGTCCGCTGACGGGCCCATCTTCATCAGCACTGGGTGCCCGCAGCTCAGGCAAGCTGTTGAAGGCAGGGTCGCCATGGCTGCTCTCCCCCCCCCCCCTCTGGTGCCCCTCTGTGCTGACGCCGGTGCCCCAGCGCGGCTGCACAGTGGAGGGCACCTGGGTCTCCAGCCTTCTCGCCTGCTTGGGCCTCCTGGGAAGGGCACAGCTGACTGAGGGCTGAGAACTGGCCCCACTGTGAGGCCCGGACAGGCTGCCCCTGGCATCAGAGGGCTGTGGGCACCGCCTGGCCTGCCCGCTGAGTCCGTTGCAGACCTGAGAAGCACCCTGTGCTGGGCCTGCCCTCCTCATCGGATGCCCTCCTGGGGTACCTCGGCCTGTCTGCGGTGCCAACGCCACAGGATGCTGACCTCCGCCCCGAAGGCTGACCCGTCACAGCGCTGCCACTGATGTGACCGCAGAAGCCAGCCCCTGCTCCTCTCCAGCTATTCCCTCCCTCCCTCCCTCCCTCCCCAGATGCCCCAATAGGAAATGACAGGACCCATCTCCTGTCACAGCGCATCCGAGATCTCCATCTCTGTCAATCCTGCTGCTGCTTTCCATCTTCACAGCAGCACCAGCACCGAGCCCTTCTGCCTACCTCCCGGCTGCCTCCGCGGATTTCGCCTGGATCGTCACCACAGCCCCTCCCCGCCCTGCGCCTGGCTCTCCCTGCTCCCACCCTCATCCCTACAGCGTGTTCTCAGCGGGGCGGCCGTGTGAGCCCAGGAAACGTGGGACATCCACTCAGGTTACTCCTCTGCTCAGGAACCTCCAGGATAAAACCCAGGTCCCTATCGGAGCCGCTAGGAGGTGGCCTCCCATTATCTTCCTGACCTCAGACCCCCACTCCGGTCTGTCTCCGACCTTCTTTCAGCCAGCCACCCGCGAGCTTCCTCGCCCCCTTCCGGGCTGGGCAGCAGCCTCTTCCAGAAGCATCCTACTGAAACTGGCTCACCCTGCAACTGGCAACTCCCCAGCCCCTGCCCCTGCTTGATTTTTTTCAGCAGCATTTAGCACTCCGTACACACTACAGAGTTTCTCCTGTTTGCCGTCTGTCTGCCCCACGCGGATGTAAACTCACGTGGGCAGGGGATTTTTTTGCCTGTGTGTTCACACAGCATCCTCAGCTCGGGAGGTTCTGGCGGGGAGCGGACACTAATTAGTGGATGCATGCTCAGCGGCCAGGGATCCATGGAGGGCGGCCAGGCCCATCTCTTGAGGAATCCCATGGGTGGGCATGTGGCCAGAATGCCAGCTGAGAATGGCCATGCCCTAACCCTGGAGCTGGGAAGCCCTGACCTGAATGGGAAACTGTGCCCCAGTGTTCCTGCCTCCTCCCTCGGCAGGGTGTCTGGTGAGGCAGCCCTGTCCTTCCCGGCTCCCGGGCACTCCTGGAGGCCCCGCCCGCCTGCCCCTGTGCCCTGCGCCTGCCCCTCAAACCTGAGCCTGCGCCCCGCAGGGCCAGAACAAGCCCACACTCACGTTGTCCTCTAAGAGTTTGTCGATGGTCAACCTGGCGTCCAGGAGGTGGTTGTTGAGAGCGAGAATCTCATGAGACAGAGCTCGTTTCTCTTCGTCATAGTGTTTGCCCTAGGTCAGGACGAGGGCGGTGGAAGGAGGCGGTCAGCCAGGGCCTGGGGCTCACGCTCACTTGTTCCCTTAGGCCTCTTGTGTGACCAGGTGTTGGGGGGGGCCCGGAACGCAGGGGTAAGAGCACAGACCACCCCAGGTTCAAGGTCTACTCTGCCACCGACAAGCCAGAGGGCCTCCCTGAGCCTCGGTTTCTCCTCCGGACCTCAGGTGAGCAAGCCCGGCCTCCTGGGACCTGGGGTGAGGGCTGAGCGAGGATGTCTTGCGCTCAGCACGAAGCCAGACCCATCTCATCCAACAGCCTGAGAAGCCAAGGCTGAGGGAGGAAAGGGCCGGGCAGAGCCAGCCCGCCGCGGCCACGGCTCTGCAGCACCTGGGAGGCAGGCGGGCCGGCAGGCAGGCACTGAACACCCATTTCTGGTTTTTAAAAACTAAAGAACCTTATAACCAAACTAGACGGAAAGGAAAGTCCTCCCTTTGAGGGGGGTTAGGGGGGGACCAGAACCCACCAGCCCCACCAGGGGGCCCACATAGCCTGTCTAACTCTCCAACCCAGGTCATGCCAGCCCAATCGACAGAGGGAAGGCGGCACTGCCTGTCACTGCAGACTGTGTGTGTGTGTGTGTGTGTGTGTGTGTGTGTCCAGGAGGGTCGTCCCCCGCTTCCCCCCGCCACAGTCAGAGGGCCGGGTCCCCGTGCTCCCTCAGGGCCTGAGTTCATGCTCTGTCCTCCCATCCCTGCATCTCCGGGCCTCTGCTGAGCTGGGGTCACTGTCCCCAGTCATGCCCTCTCCCCCACACCCTGCTACACCCCTCCAGGTCAGGCGCTCACACCTGTTCCTGGAGCCCAAGGGGTCCGAACCCCGCCCCTCGCTTTCCCGAGAGCGAGCACCCTCCATTCAGTGCACAAAGGGTGGGACAGACCCAGCCCCAAGGAGGCGTGTGTGTTTCAGGCAGTAAGGCTCGTGACTCAGCTTCTGCCTGGGCGCGGGGATGGCAGCGAGGCTGGCAGGGCCCCGCAGAGCCGGAGACCGGGGGAAGGGCTGCTGGGAGCGGTGGCCCTCACCAAGGAGTTCAGCTTTTGCTCTAGCTCCTGGTTGATCCGCTGCAGCGACATGTAGTTCGTCTGAATCCTGGAACAGGACGCAATAGAAGCCGCTTCGGCGCCTCGTCTGGCCCTCCCAGTCCCCCCAGGCTGGACAAAGGCCCCCTGCGGCACCACGGCCCTGCCCCGCCTAACTGCCCCTCCCCGCGCAGCGGAAAACATGCGATTAGAGCTAAGTCATCGGAGGCGAGGGGCCAGGACCCCTGGAGAGAGAGGGACGGCCTGCTATTCAGAGTCTCTGCAGGTCCCCACTCAGAGCCCGCGGACGCGCATTTCACACCCTGGAGAGGGGCTCCGTCCCAGCGCAGGTGCTGGGAAGAGAAGACCGTGCGGTGGGCGCTGGGGGAGCGCTGTGACAGGACACGGTCCCCTGGTCCCCCCGCAGGAACCTGACTGCGGGGGCCAGTGCTGCGCAGAGATCGGGTGTTCTGTGCCTCCTCCCTCCATCCCTCCCTCCCTCCCTCTCTCTCCCTCTCTCTCTCTCTTTTCCTCAAAATCAATTTTAAAAAAACATTAAAATACAAAACCAAAAGAAACGGCCATCAGCAAAGTTTGCATTCTCTTTGCGTGTGTTTCGGAGTCACGGTCGTGCTGCTGTCAGTGTGAGCGGAGGAGGGAGCGGGGACGGGGAAAGGGAGCGGAGACAGACAGGGTGCGGGGATGCGGGGACGGAGTCGGGGATGGGGGAGCGGGGACGGGGACGGGGAGCGGAGACAGACGGGGAGCGGGATGGGGATGGGGAGCCGGGAAGGAGCCTGTCCCTGGCGGTGGCCAGGACCCCGGTTCAGATGCTGCTGGCTCAGTAGCTCTCCGGGCCAAGCAGACTTTGGAAAAAACAGAGCTTACCCTCGCCGGACCCCGGGCTCCCCGTCTTCCAGAGGCTCCGGGGGCAGCGCTCCGGCGCGCGCCGCCGCCGCCGCCGCCGACCTGCGAGCCCGCCCGGGCCGCCCCGGACCCGCCCTGCCCTGCCCGTCCCGTACCCTGACCTGCGCAGCTTCAAAGTGACCTTCTCGAGCTCCTCCTGTGCGCGCCTCAGCTCCACCTCCAGGTAGCTGCGCGTGGAGCCGAACTCGCTCTCGAGCCTCTGCAGCCGGTTCGTGGTGTAGGTCAGCCGCTTGCGCAGCTCGCTCTTTTGCTCTTGCAGCACGCTGCAAAGACACGGCAGCGGCGGCCGCGGCGCTGAGCGGGCGCCCCGGGGTGCGCCCCGGCGGCCCTGACCCGCGCGCGCGCACCCCCGCGCCGGCGCCTCCGCCCGCGCCCTCTCTCTCCCCGGCGGGCGGGCGGGCGGCACGGGGGGTCGGGGACCCCGGAGCCGGCCCGGCCCCGGCAGCCCCCGAGCCCCTGGCGGCACCCGCGCCGCCGCCGCCGCCGCCGCCGTCGTGGGAAGAAAGTCGGCGCGGAGGCACCTGTTGGCAGGGGCTGCGGCGGCTCGAGAACCCTGGATCGGAGCGCGCCCGCCGGCACCCACCGCCCGCCTTCCGATGCCCACCTCCGGGCGGCACGGCTCGCCGGGGTCCCCCCCGCTGCTGCTCCGCGGCGTCCGGCGGGGACCCGGACGCCCAGAGCCGGCAGCGCCTTGCCTAGACCAAGCCTTCCTCCCCCGAACTGGCTGCGTGGCCCCAAACAGGCCGTCTCCGCGGTCTCCGGCAAGGGAGAGGGTGCCAGGGGGTGCCGTGCCCACCCCGGCGCCCAGCTGCACCCGGCACAAGGTCACCGGGCGACACTTACCTCCCCCCTCATCCGGAAAGCCTTCTAGGGCCTCGTCTGAGGCTCTGCTTTCCCAGAGAAAAGGAGGCCCGCTAAGACCCCAGGAAGCTGTGCCTGGCGCTCAGGAGACAGACCAGACAGAAATGAACCCTCCTCTCTGTGTAGGTACCCATGCCTCACACCCCCTCCCCCTCTCACCCCCGGGGCCCCACCCCCGGACGTCACCCGTCCGCCTACGCACCCTGCCTCTTCCAGACCTGCAATCCCAGCTCTCCGGGCCCCTCGCGGCAGCCCTGCCCCATCCCGGGGGCCCAGTGCCCCCCCTTCCCCCTGCCCACCGCGGCCCTCTCCCTGCCTCTCCCGGCCAGCCGCCTCTCCTCCCCAGCCCTGGCTGCCTACCTACCCACAAGCACAACTGGGCCTCTACCCACCTGCATGATGCCCACTCCTGCCGCCGCCGCCGCCGCAGCCCAACTGCCTCTCCAACGCCTTCCCTCCCGTCTCCCCTACTGCATCTCCTACGTCACCTCCTGTCCTTCCGTCCCACTGCCCAGCGGCGAGCGAGATAAACACCGCTCCCGCCCCACGGAGTCTGCAGCCTCGGGAGACGCGGTGAAGAGGGAACAGGTTCGCCAACGCCAATGAGGCAAGTGTGGGAAGATGACAGAGCTGTGAGGGGGGCTCTGGGCAGAGCCGGGACCACCCGAGGGGACCCTGGGCCCAGACCGCCTTCCTACTCACGCTCCAGGCAACCAGCTTCACGGAGCCTGCTCTTCTGAGCCTCAGTTTACCCCTGGCCTCTGGACGGCTTCCCAGCTGACCCACCAACCCTCAAATGCTGCTTCTCCCCACCTTCCTGAGCCCCTGACACCCAGACCGCTCCAAGCTGCACCCCGGCCGGTCCTAGACTTGGTAGCACGGCCAGCCCTGGCCCTCCGCCCCCACCGCAGCCCCCCTGCCTGCCTGCCCCCCAGGACCCTGCCTCAGAGCAAACACAGGCCTCGCCTCACACTCATGTGTCATCCCTGACCTTCTCTGCTCTGGGAAGGTCACGGCTGGGGCTCCCACAGTCCCCCGTCAGACCGTGGCAGGTCTGGGGACCCCCTCCTGCCCCTCGCCACTCACAGCCCGTCACCCAATCCCGGGGCGAAGCTCCGGGAAGCTTTGCATAACGCCCCTCTTGGTCTGGCCCAGAAACGGCCCTCCCTTCCCAGGCAGGACCCGGAGCTCTGTCTGACCCCAGCCTGCCTCACGCCAGTAAAGCAGGGGGGCATGCCCCCACCGCGGGGAGCAGGGCTGCCGCCGCGGTCCCTGCACCAACCGCCCCGGGGCCGGGGCCTTAGAACCACCGAGAGATGACGCCAGAGGCAGGCCCCCCGAGAGCAAGTGGGGCCTCCAGGCCGCTGGGCCCGTGGGGGGTGGCTCAGCCCAGGCCTCGGCAGCTCTGCGTCCTCCTGGGAGTTGGCTCTGGGCCCTGGCACCTGAAAACAGACTCTTGGATGCACAGGGAGGGGGAGGGGGTCCAGCCAGGGCCAGGCCCCCCATCAGGGCACCCTTCCCGGTGGGGCCTGGTGGGGTCCCCTCGCTTCCCTGAGTCTGGGGAGTTCCAGCAGGATCTGACCTGACCTGACGAGGTGTGCAGGGCCGGGGGGGCTGAGGGGGGAGAGGGGGGTGCGCTGGGTGTGTGTGGAGGGGGTGGGGGTGGGTAGGCGCCATGATACGTTCACTGGGCACAGGGAGCACCCTCTCCTGCTTCCACCAGGAGCCCCCTCGGGCCACTCAGAGGTTGGAGACTACAGAGGGCTCTTGGGAGGGGAGGGGGCCTGACTCGGGGGCCCGGGGCCTCACCTCCCACCGTGGGCACCGGGAGGAGCAGTGGGGTGTGCTGATGCCTGTGCCCTACCCTCTCTGGGCCTCCCCACCTGGTTTTTGGGGGGAGGGGGCGGGAGGTGGACGCAGACAAGGCACCGTGTCTGCGGGGACGGATGCAGCCACTCCAGGGCCCCGGGGAGACCACAGGCTGTTACCTGTCCCAGATCGAGGGCGAGGACCTGGCCCGTCGGCCCTGCAGCGTGCAGGACTGCCCGAGGCATGAGGGCACCCAGGGGCTGCGCACCCTGTGGGTGAAGAGGACAGAGCTGCTCAGAGCGGGGGGGCACGCCGGGCCGCCCACCCTGGGCGCACATCGCGAGACCTGGCCCGTGGGCGCCTGTGCAAGGTGGTGGGGGCACTGCCACCCTCCGGCCGGCCTTCAGAGCTCCCTGAGGACCGTGGTCCCGCCGGGGCAGGTCCCCGAACTCTGGGGTCCCCGCTCACTGCGGACCCCGCCCCCCACTGCTCAGAGACGGAGGAGGCGAGGAGAATGGAGGAGAGAGTGGCCCAGCCCCCACCTCTGCTGGGACAAGGTGAGAGGCTAATGTGGGTAGGTCATGGAGGGTGGCGATGGAAATGGGGTGGGAGGGATGTGTCCTGGAGGCTGTGGGACCTGGCCAGTGTTAGGGGTCCAGGGCAGACCCACTGCACCCTCCCTGGGCCCCCTTCTCACCCCTCTGCCTCTGGCCTGGGTGGGTGGGTGGGCGGAGGGCAGGGTGTGTGGAGGTGAGAAGGGGTGCAGATTCTCTTCAGACGGAAGGTCTGCCCAGACTCTACTCGCCCCTGACCCGTCGGTCCTCCCCCCGCCCCTCCCCACGGCCCTGGGGGGCATGGCCCTTCGGCTGCTCTGGGTTCAGGAGACTGAGGGGCCGCAGGTGACGCTTCATGCTGCCTCGTCTGACCAGGTGGCTGCAGCCCTGCTCCCCCCTTCGCACCCCCGTCCCCAGCCGTCCCCGTGGCTGCCCGTCTGCTCCCTCATTCCACGTTCAAGTGCAGCTTTCTGGGTGAGGTCTTCCCCGAGCCTGGCATGCAGGAGAGCCCAATAAGCATGTGCTGGATGAATGAAAAGGAGCCCTGGCCCCTGGCTCAGATACCCAAGGTTGCAGGTTCGATCCCGGGTCAGGGAACATGCAGGAAGTAACCAAGGAATGCATAAACAAGTGGGACAGCAAATCGATGGTTCTGTCTCTTAAAAAAAAAAAAAAAAAAAAGCTCCCCAAACCACAAACAAAACAGAGAAGAAACACATGAGTGAGTGCATTTCACAGATGAGCAAACTGAGGCTCCTGGGGACAGCACCCGGGCCGGCCGCTGGCTGCTGCAGGCCGCTGACACCCCCCCCCCCCCCGCACTCCCGCCCCCGCCCTCGCACTCCCCCCCCCCGCCCCCCCGCACTCCCCTCGCCACCGTTTCCTGCCTCTGGTTGCTGCGGCTCTGGGGCTTGGTTTTGTTTTCCTGGCCAGACCCAAAGAAGCCGTGACGCCCTAGGATAGTCTAGACTAGGGGGGGGAGGCGGGGGGGCTAGAAGGCGGGATTATGCACAGCTGGCCCTGGACCCCTCCCAGGCCGTCCCTGCCCTGCACTCCCGGTGTCCAGGGGCTGTCCGTGGGGTGGGGGGACTGGCCTGCAGGGCCCCCAAATTAAGCTCCCTGCACCCACACCCCTGCCCTGAGCCCGGGTGAGAAGGGGCTGCCGCTCCGGTTGTGATCGGAGCCCACGCTGGCTTCTCTAATGTGACCTCCCCGCCAGCCAGCCGCTCACCGCGGCAAACAGCCCGCTCTGTAATTGGATCGGTGGGAGGGCCTGCTTTCAGGAATTCGGGGGATCGTAAAGGAAATCAGGACTGCGGGGGGCTCGTCCGCGACACTGCGGAGTGTGGGGTGGGGTGCCCCACCCCGCTCCCTCCGGGCCCCAGCCTCCCCAGGGTGCCTCGGCCCCCACCCCTCACCCCCCACAGCCACAGGAGACAGTCCTGAGGGTGAAATGAGCCTGGAAGGGAAGGACTGGAGGTATGGCGCTGGGTCTTGGCCTCAGCCGGGGGCCTGAAGGAGGCTGCCTTTCCGGGCCTCAGTTTCCCCATCTGTAACCTAAGGCCAGAGGGGCACTCCTGGCAAGCTTCCCCTGAGCTCATTCCCCTTCGCCTCCAGAGAGCACCGGTGTCCTCGCTGCAGCCTCACCCCGGGCCTGGCGGGGGCTGCAGGGTCCAGACATCCAGACGGGACGTGTGGTCTGGGGGGGGGGGTTCGGGGGAGGGAGGGAAAGGCTTTATCAAGGGCACCTGGCTAGTGAGCGCCGGAGCCGGGACTAGGACCCCCCTCAGGAATGGGGAAAAGCTGTACCATTTGCCACCATTCAGTCTCATTCAAACGCATTTACTGCAAAAAAAAAAAAAAAAAAAAAAAAAAAAAAAAAAAAAAAAAATTGAATGAACAACAACAAATAAATACAGAAACAGAACTAATGAAAAAAAGAGAAAAAAATTTAAGTAAAAAAAAAAAAAAAGAAAAGAAAAAGGCATTGACTGAGCCCCTGGCCCCCCCCGCCAGGGTGGGGGTCACAGAGGCACAAGCCGGGCCCAGCAGAGCACCCCGGGCTGAGGAGCCCAGGAGACCTGGCACCGGGTTCTGCTGCAGCCACCCAGCAAGCATCTGTGTCTCCCAAACGTGCCCCTTCGCCACCCTCCTGTCTCAGGAGGCAGCGACTCCATCAAGACAGACCCTGGGGGTGCCCTGACGCCAGTGCCTGATGGCCCCTCAGGGACAGGACACCAAGCGACACTCAGCTGGCCGTGGATGGACGTGACAATGCCCAGGTGAGAGCAGAAAAAGGTAAGAGAGAAGGGCCCATGACTGGGGTCCCTTTGTAAATGCCTTAGCTCCCAAAGGAAAACAAACAAACAAACAAAACAAAAAACAAAAAAATTCAAAGTGAGGCAGTCATTCACACCTCGGTGAGAATTAGTCCGGAAACCTTCTTCCGTGAGGATCATGTTTAGAAATGAGGCAGAGAATGCCTTGGCTTGTGTGGCTCAGCTGCGTGGGCATTGCCCTGTGCATCGAAAGGCTGCCAATTTGGTTCCCAGTGAGGGCACATGTCCAGGTTGCAGGCTCAATCCTTGGTGGGGGGCGTGCAGGAGGTAGGCCATCAATGGATCACTCTCATATTGATGTTTCTCTCTCCCTTTCCCTTCCTATTGCAAAAAACAAAAACAAAAACAAAAAACAAAACCAAAAATAAAAAAACCCACAAACTTAAATAAAAAAAAGGGGGGGGGGCAGAAAGCCTTGAAGGACCACAGAGGGAGGGAGGGCCTGGCCTGAGGAGGCTCCGGTGCCGGAGGTAAGCGGTGGAGGGCTGAAGCCAGTCCGTCCACTGGAGGCTCTCACAGCTCTCTGGACTCCTCAGTGGTTGATTAAAAAAAAAAAAAACACAAAAAACAAAACAAACAAACAAAAAAACAACAAAAAAAAATAAACAACAACCCACTACTCCCTGAGCGCCAAGGGCCGAGGGAGGGGCGGGGGCATAAGTGCTCCCACGTCCCCCTGTTGCGGGCAGAGTGGGCAGATCCCTCTGGGGCGGCGTGAGGAGTGGGAGAGGTGTACCCCACTTTCTCCTTCCTCCCCATTTGCCACAGCTCAGTCTCAGTCAAAAGCATTTCCTGCAAAAGAATCAAATGAACAAAAAAACCCAAAAACCCCAAAACAAAACACAGAAACAGAACTAATGAAAAGAAAAAAGACCAAAAGAATTTCATTTTTTATTTTTATTTTTTAAAATAGATTTTTATTGATTTCAGGGAGGAAGGGAGAGAGGAGAGAGGAATACCAATAATGAGAGAAAATCTTCGATCGGCTGCCTCCTGCACACCCCCTATTGGGAATCGAGCCTGCAACCTGGGCATGTGCCCTTGACTGGAATCAAACCCAAGACCCTTCAGTCCACAATCCTATGCTCTAATCACTGAGTCAAACCATCCAGGGGGAAAAAAATTAAAAAAAAAAAAAAAAATTCATGAGAAAAAAAAAAAGCACCTACTATCTGCCAATTCTAAGCATTGGCGATTATCGTGGTCCGGTGTTCTGAGGGAGACAGATACTAAAGGTAAATGGAGGGGGTGCAGCGGAAAGGGGGCCGCCCCCTCCCCATTTGTAGATGCTTCTGGGTCGGGGTTTTGTACAGAGCGGAGCTGCTTCCTCATTGCGATCCACTGAAAGTCGGGCCTCAACACAAGGGTTGGTAAAAAGAAAATAAGAGAAAAAAAATAGAGGGAAAAAGAAAACACACACACACACACACACACACACACACAAAGAAAGAAAAAAAAAGAAAAAGAAAAAAAAAAGAAAAAGAAAGAAAAAAAAGAAAGAAAAGAAAAAAAAGAAGTAAATAATTCATGTGTCCACTGGGGACCGGTGTGTCAGGGAAGGAGGGGGTGGGGCGGGGGTTAGCGTTGTGAACAGCTGAGTGGTCGCAGAGCCCCCTCGGTGACACGGAGACAGACGAGGAGAGAGGCGGCGGGCCGTGTGAGCTGTGGGGAATATTCCGGGCAGAAGGGATGGCACCAGCAAGGGCCCTGGGGCAGGGGCCTGTCTGAAGGGTGTGAGGGGCAGCAGGGAGGCCGGGGGCTGGAGGCTCCGTCATGGGCCTGAGGCCAGTGTGACTTCACATGTGTAAGGTGACCTGACAACCCGTGGACTCTCTCTAGGACATCAGCCGGGCGTCCCTGTAGGACCTCCAGCATGGAGAACAGCATCTGGCCTGGGCCGGACCACAACAAATATCAGTCTTATGAATCAGAGTATGGGCAGGAATAGTATTCATGTGCAAAAAAAAAAAAAAAAAAAAAAAAAAAGGAAATAAAAAAGAAAAAGAAAGAAAGAAAAAGAAAAAGAAAAGAAAGAAAAAGAAAAAAGGAAAAAAAAGGGGCCCAGTCTCAAACTATGCACAAAAAATCAATGTCGATACTGAGGTTGCGGGTTTGATCCCCGGTTTGGGTGCATGCGGGAGGCAGAGGCTCAGTGTTTTGCCTCTCTCTCTACCGTGTCCTCTCCCTAAAAATCAATGAATGTATCCTTGGATGAGGAGGGAGGGGGGAAAAAAAAGTAAAAGCCTAAAACATTCAACAGAAGTAAAAATAACTTCTGTTCATCAGAGGACCATTTAAAGAGTGAGAAGCAAGCAAACAGCAGGAGGTGCATCTGCCAGCCGGGTCATTGACAAGGGCTAGCTGGGGGAGCTCCAGCAGATCAATGGGGCAGCCGGGTGGGCAAATGGCAGAGCCCAAACGGCAGCAACCCAGGCAAGTGCGCCTCCCGCCGCCGCCGCCAGCCCTGCCTGGCAGTGCCAAGCTTTGGGAGGCAGGAGCTCCGGGTGCTGCTGAGAGGGGGGCGGGCAGGAGCACCGGGGAGAGTGTGGCCTTATCGCCTAAAGATGCCCTGTGCCCCCACCGTTCTGCCCTGGGGTACGCCCCAGATCTGTGTTCCCCAGACCACCTGGACGGGAGCTTCATTCTCAATGGTGCGGGCTGGAAGCTGCCCGGACACCCATCGATGAATAAATACAATGAAATGACTCCACTCACACACGCCGCTCCCCAAGGCAGCCATCAACAGCAGCGCCCCGCATCACCGAGGGCGCTTGCGAATGAGACATTTGGGGGGTGGGGGGGGGGGGAAGTGCCTGAATACCGCGGTGGGAAGGCCGGTCCAGGCTGGGGAAACTATCCCGGGCGGGTGGCCTCTCCTAGGTGGCCGGACCGGGGAGAAGACAGGACGGGTAACACGGGAGCGAGGGCGCCTGGGACCTCGGGCGCTGGAGGGGGCGGGACGAGGGCAGGGTCTGGGAGGCTGGCAGCGGTCCTCTTAACCCCTGGCGGGGGGGGGGGGGGGGGGTGATCACCCCAAACCTCACGGGTCTTGGTGGCTTTTTCTGGGAGCCTATCACAGTGCACAACTTCGGGGAAATTCCGTGTTGGGGGCCGGGGGAGGATTCGTGGGGGGAACGGTTCTGGGTCCGCCGCACACATTCTGAGTGGGTGGACCGCTCTCCTCCAGGACACAGGAGGGGACTGCGCTCCCGCAGAGGGAGGGGCGTGCCCCGAGGGCAGGGAGCAGAGACGGTGGCCACGGGGGAAGGGGGCGGGGGGGGGGCAGAGGGACCCTGTGCAGAGGAGGGGATTAACTTGGGGATTAGGGGCGCAGCTGGCGGCTGGGACTTGCTAATATCTGCAAATACAGGAGTGGCGCTGGAGGAGTTCTCCAGCCGCCTGAGGAAGGGGAGCTGAGGGAGGGAGGGAGGGAGGGGCAGGGAGCGGGCTGTGGCTAGAGCCGCGGTCGCCAGCCGGTGGTCCGCCCGGACCACTCCCGTGAGGTCCGAAAGGTTGGTGACCGCTGGGCTGGAGCACAGGTGGCCAGACCTGGAGGAGCCTACTGTGTGCTAGCCCTTGCAAGGTCCCGGGACTGGAGAGATGGAAGCCAGACCCAGCCTGTGGCTGCCATGGGGTGGGCAAAGGATGCCGCAGGGGGCAAGGGGTGCCCTGGGGACCGCCCCTCCCCCTCCCCTGTCTCCCGGAACACATCTTCGCTCCTCTTGGGAGCCCCATCCTGTCTGTCCTCGCAAACTCCTATGCTTCCTTCAATTCTGGGCTCAAGTGTCCTTGCTGCCAGGAAGCCCGCCTTGATTCACAAGCCAGAGTCCCCAGCCCGGGTCCCCGGGGAGGGTGTGTGGACCAGACCGTGTCCCCGCTCTGGAGGGCTCGCCTGGGTCTTTCTGTGTCTCAGGGGGACCGTGGTTCACAGAGGGGGGGGGCCGGAATGAGCCCAGCTGGGCGTGAGGGGCAAAAGGGTCTAGCTGAAGGGACCCTGGAGGGTCCCATGCCCGGGTCTGCCTCCCGCCCCTGGGCTGCGGTTTCTGGAGATGGCCGGCCAGAACTGGGGTCTGAATGGAGAGGGCAGGCCCTTTGCCCCAGCCACCCACCCCTCTCTTCCCCCCCCCCGCCCCCGCCCCGCTCCTGGGAGGGTTCAGTAAACGCTCTTTGAATGAGCAAAAGGCAGAGCTGCATGAAGATGGCAGCTTCTCTGGGGCTCCGAGGGGGGGAGTCCGGGGTGGGGTGGGGAGCGGCAGTCAGGGGGTCTGGGCTGAGGGGCTGGGGCAGGAGAGCCCAGCTGTGTCCCTGCCCACAGAGGGGGCTACCAAGGGTCCCGATGGCATTAGCCCCTTTGCAAAGCACCTGCCCCCTCCATGCAGACCCCAGTCCCAGCCAGGATCTACAGAAACCGCGGTCTGGGGGCGGAGGCACGGGACCCTCCAGGATGCCCTCAAGGGACCACCAATGCCTCTCCTGCCCGGGGAGCCCCCGTCCTGCGGTTCTGATGCCCCCAGCGAACCTCTGCTGCGGGGGGCGGGGGCGGGGGCGGGGGAGGCCGCGGAGGGGGGCTGCCAGGTCCCGGGGAGGGGGTGTTTGCACAGGAGCTCTCGTCATCCTCCCGACCGTCCTGCATGGGGGGGGGGGCCGCGGTGATTAGGACAACTGCTTTACAGATGGGGAAACTGAGGCTGGGCTATGTCTCTGTTCCTGTTACCCAGAAAGCAAGGGTGGGTGCTCAAGAGCCTTGGATGGGCATGGAGAGGGAGGGAGAGAGAGAGAACCCTAGCCCCCCCGCCCCCAGGCTACAGCAGCCATGCTGGGCACCGCCCGCTGCCCCCCCCCCCGCCGCCCCCCGCCGCACCGCCCCCCGCCCCCGGTGTCCAATGGATGCTATCTTTTGCTCAAGTCCCAGCGGTCCCTTTCCCCATATGGACCCCAGCCCTGGTGGTGGTGGTGGGGGGGTTGGTGAGATGACAGCCAATGTGGGGTACCTGGAAGATCCCTGGCTTGAGCTCCTCTTTCTACCCATAGCCAGGGATGTGGATGACGGGGCTTCACGAGCCCGGCTGGACCTTGGCCAAGACAGGATGGACCTGTCTGACAGACACCAATCAGGCTTCCGACCTCACAGAGGGACCCTCCTCCCAGCCCAGGACGAGTGGGTCCCGGCTCCGGGGACCCCCGGAGGAAGGTGGGGGCGGGAGGGGGGGGCCGTGTTGCACTCCAGCTCCCGGCCAGGAGATGGCCCTGGTCTCTGTCCAGTCGGGGTCCTCTGCGTGCCACCACCTGTCCCCCGTCACCCACAGTCACCTGGGAGCCCTGGCCCCTCTGCCCACAGACCCAGAGACCCGCCCTGGCACGAGCCCGGGCTCTCCGGGGTCCCTGCCCCTTGGGAATGGGGGGCACCGGGTACTAAACGTCTCCTCCAGGGATGCCCATCTGGCCTCGGGGGGGAGGGGGACGACCCCCGGCCCCCCCAGCCGGGCTGATGGCGCTGAAGCCCGGTGGCCGGAGCTGGGTCAGCTGCCCACACGGCGCCGTGGCTCGGGCTCCGGAAGGAAAACGCAGGAGGGCTGCTCCCCTGTGGGGGGTCCGGTGCCCGGAGGCTCGGAGGAAGTCATGAATATGCAGAGCGGCTGGTCCCGCGGCCGCGGCGGCCGGGAGGGAGCGGGGAGCGCGCGGCTCCAAGTTAGCGCCCGCGGCGGCGGCGGCGGCGGCGGCGGGGACGCTAACGGGGCGCTACCCGGGCGCCGCGGCCGTCGCGGGACCCCCCCAAAATGGCTCCAAGCCTCGACTGCCGCGGTCAGCGGCGAGGGCTCCGTCCTTCGTCCCTGACCCCGTCCCCACAGGGCGTAAACTTAAACGCTGAGACCCGGGCAGCTGTCCGCGTGGCGTGGGGGGCCCGCCGGCGCCGGGACCCGCGTGTCCCGGCGGGAGCGGGAGCCCGGGGTCCCGGGGGACCATGCAGGATGCGGGTGGGGCGCGCGGGGCCGCGGAGGCCGCCAGGCCCGGGGGCGCACCCCGCCTCCCCGCCGCAGCGGCCCGGGTCCCGCCGAGCAGCCCCCCGCGGGGCGCCCCGTGTCCTCGCCCCGCGCACACGCACTGCCCCGCGCCCCGGCCTGCGGGCGCCCCGGGGAGCGCTCCGGCCCCGGCCCCCCCCACCTACCGCCCCCCCCCCCCGGCCCGCGCCCACTCACCGGAGTTTGTCCATGTCTGCGGCCGAGGCCTGCGGGGAACCAGAGAGAGGTCAGCGCGGGCGGCGTGCGCCCCTGGCCCGCCGGGGGCACCGGGCGCCGCGGGCACCGGCGGGCGCGGCGGAGGGGCACCGCGCGCGCGGCTCGCTCGGCGGGCGGGAAGCCCGGCCCGTGCGCCCCCGGCCCGGTCCGTCCTTACCGGCTGCGGCGCCGGGGACTCCGAGGGCGCGCGGGGCGCCCGCCGAGTAACAGGTGCTCCCCGCTGGGCCGCCGTGCTACCCGGCGCGGAGGTCCGGCCCCCGGGCGCTCCGGGGCGCCGGCCCGGGGACCCGGGGTCGCACCCTCCGCGGCGGCATGGTGCGACCCGGAGCGCTCCCGAGCTCGGCGGAGAGATGGGGGATCCAAGTCGGACCCGTTCAGATAAAGTGGCCGCGGCCCCCGCCGCTCGCTCGCATCCCCCCACCCCCCGCCCCGCCCGCCCGTTAACCCTCCCGGCCCCGCGCTCCTCCCATCCCGAGCCCGCAGCTCAGCATCCCGCCGGGAACAGCGTCCCGGTCCGCAAACTGGGAGCCATCCCGGACTGCAGCGCCCGGCGCTCGCAGGATCCGAGCGGGGGATGGCCCTGGGGACCCCGATCCCTGCACCCGGGCCCCCGCTGCCCCCCGATGCGGAGGCTCCGGGCCTGGCCCGCCCCTCCCGGCCCCGGGGGTTAACCATTGCGCGGCCGACTCACCCGCGGGGCTCCCTGCAGGACTGGCGCAGACCCGCGGGCGGGCGGCTTGGGGGACCCTCCCCACGCACCCCCGCCGCCGCCGGGCAGCCCCTCCGCGCGGGGCGGCGGTGCCCGCCGGTGGCCGTGGGCGAGCGGCCCGGGCGGGATCGCACTTCCTGCGCCAGGCGGGGGGCGCGGGGCCGGCTCTCCATCACTCGGGAGAGGCCGCTCCCGGGGGCTTCCCCCCGGCTCCCCGCGCCATGGCTGGCACCGAGAGGGGCCGGGGGCTGCGCCCGGGGTCCGCGCGGCGCACCTGGGAGGGCTGATCGCTGCCCATCCCGGCCCCTGCGCCGCGTCCGCCCGCCGGGAGCGCGCTCCTCCGGCCCGGGCCCGCCGCCTCCCCCGCCGCCCGCCGCCCCGCCGAGGGAGGGCGCAGCGGCTGTCAGCGCCGAGCGGGGAGCTGGGCCCCGGGCCTCGGCCAGGATGGGCCACCCACCCGCCCCCAGGGGGCCCAGGCAGGCCTTCCCGGACTCCCGGGCCTCAGTTTCCTCACCTGCCAGCTGTGGTGGGGAGCAAGGGAGAGTGGACA
Source organism: Pipistrellus hanaki (assembly GCF_964339955.1). Classification (NCBI taxonomy): domain Eukaryota; kingdom Metazoa; phylum Chordata; class Mammalia; order Chiroptera; family Vespertilionidae; genus Pipistrellus; species Pipistrellus hanaki. Next base: position 6,285,811 of record NC_140503.1, read on the forward strand.
AAGCTCTCTGCTGCCCGTGGGCCCCGCGGGCTGCCAAGGGGCTGGGCTGGGCTGGGGGGCAATCAGAGACACAGGACCCACGAGGGGCCCCTGGCCGGCAGCCGGAGGCAGTGTGCCACCCTCTGAAAGTTGTCTGGGATGGAGAGCCGGGACCCTCTCCGTGTGCATGCCCCCACACAGTGCTGGTGCTCAGCCCACCCCTCCCCAGCCCCCCAGGCCCCCAGGCTCCCCAGCCCCCCATTCCCCCAGGTCCCCCATCCCCCCAGGCCCCAAGCCCCCCCATTCCCCCAGGCCCCCCATTCCCCCAGGCCCCCCTGCACCCCAGGCCCCCCATTCCCCCAGGCCCCCTGTCCCCCAGGCCCACCAGCCCCCCAGACCCTCCAGGCCCCCAGGCTCCCCAGCCCCCCATTCCCCCAGGCCCCCCTGCCCCCCAGGTCCACCAGACCCCCAGACCCTCCAGGCCCCCTAGGCCCCAGGCCCCCAGGCCCCCAGGCCCCCCAGGCCCACCAGGCCCCCAGGCCCCCAGCCCCCCAGCCCCCCAGGCTCCCCAGCCCCCCAGACCCACCTGCCCCATGTCCACATCACCATGCTCAGCTCCCCGGGTCCCAGCGTGCAGCAGGAGCGCCAGAAACACGGGAAAGGCATGCCTAGATGCCACAGCACCATGGCCTGTGTCCGCCTGCCGCTTCCCTTCAGGTTGAGTTCCCGGAAGGAGTCCTGTCCCTTCTCCAGCCCCCCCCACGGCGCCCAGCGGGCCTGGCCTCCCCCTAGCCAGCACGCAGGGTGGGAGGAGCCGACGGATCCCGAGTCAGCCCCAACCAAGTTCAGGCCCAAACCAAGTTCAAGGGCTCCTTTCTCCCCCAGGGAGGGATCCTCACTCATGCATCAGCCCTGGCTGAAGTTCTTGGGGTTGGGAGCAGGCAGCAAAGGAGGGGAGCCCTGTCCTGAGACCCATGATTGAGGAATGAAACTCCACAGTCAGCAGAATGGCAACCATCATCATCATCATCATCACAATGATAATAACAAGCCCCCGCCCGCACCCCGGCAGTGAGCGCACAGCACTGCTCTGTGCCGCCCAGGGCAGCGGCCCCCTCCTGCGGGAGGGAGAGCACACGGAGCGGAGCCCACCCAGCTGGCCGGGGCCCCGGCCCCCGAGGCCTCTCCCACCCACAGGCTGGGGACATCCTTCACGTCTCCAGTTGCCTCCATCATTCACAGGGAATGACCTGCCGGGGAGTTTGTCTAAAATTAATAAGAATGTATTAAAATTTAATTTAAGAAATCTAGCATCAATTATTTATATGGGGTATTTCAGCTCTTCCAAGGGGCCTGTCTGGGAATCTCCCCCCAAGAAGGGCCTTTAGAGAGGCTGTGAGAGGCCTGGTGGCAAGGGGCTGGGGGCGGGGCAGGGGGGGCAGGATGGGCAATGAGAAAGGGCCCGAGGTCCCGCCTTGGCACCGTGGCAGCCCCTCCCTCACTCTGGATACTGACTTCTCAGGTTCTGCCCGAACCCAGGGCCTGTGGGGAATCACTGCCCTCACTCTTAAAAGCCACCTCCTCCAGGCAGCCCTCCAGGAGACCCAGTGGGGTTGTTGGGTTAAAGCCCCATGTGCACTCCCTGGGGCAGGGCCTGTCTTCCCCCATGTGTCCAGGGCTGGCTCAGCACCTCACCCAGGGGGTGGGGGAGCGTACATAAAGCTCCAATGTGTGCGTGCTGATGAGCAGTGTGGTTGCGTGTGTGTGTGTGTGTGTGTGTGTGTGTGTGTGTGAAACAGCCTTCTGGGGGAGGTGCTGTGCCTTGGGCAATGGCCTTGGTGTTGGGGCCAAAGCCCCACATTCAAGTCTCAGCTCTGCAGTTCATAAACCAAAAGACCCGGGGATGTTCCCGAGATGCCCTTTGCATGGCTGAGGGAACCAAGGCCGGACGGTGGAGTGCCTGGTTCAAGGCCCCCTGAGGCTAGCTGAGGGCTGCCTGAGGCCGAGTGGAGAACACCGGGACTTGGCCTGGGCCTCACGCCACTGCAGGAGGAGGGCAGGAGGGGGTGGGGACCATGCGCACAAGGGGCCGGTGGATGGCCAGGGTCTTCAGGGTGAGCTGATGGGCAGGAAATACCTTAGGCTCCCCATGTCCCCTGCAGGACCCCAAGAAAGTGGGATCCAGTGCTCTCCTGGCTCGGGGGGTGCACTCGGGGGGACAGTCCATCCGGCTGTGGGTGCTGCCCCTCCAGTCTACCCCGTAGTCCTAGCCCGAGGCCCATTCCTGCAACACACCTGTGCCCTCACCGTCTGCCCTAACCCACCCCTTGCCCCCTCCGGGTGATCCAGCCCCTCTGGGTGGCCCGAGCCAGCGATCACCATGGTTTCCCAGCATCATGCGAGTCCTGCTATCCTCTCCCTCACTGTCTTTGCTCGTGCTGGTCCCCTCCTCCTGAGGCCTGGGCCCCCCCACACACACCCTGAGATCCACTCTCAGCACCCAGTCACATCGCTTCCCTCCGGCAACCTGCTTCCTCCCTTATTCCCTGCACCACTCGGAGCGACAGGAGGGCCACCCGGGTCAGAAACAGGCCCATCGTGCTTCGTCCACCTGTGATCCTCCCGCCCAGCCTTTGAGCCAGTTACGGAACTCTTAAAAGCCACCTCCTCCAGGCAGCCCTCCAGGAAACCCAGGGGGTTGTTGGGTTAAAGCCCCCACACCACATGTGCACCCCCTGGGGGCAGGGCCTGTTTTTCCCCATGTGTCCAGGGCTGGCTCAGCACCTCGATCCCATTTAATTCTCCCTGAGGCTTTGTGAGACGGGTCTTATGTCCCCATTTTACAGATGCAAAAACAGAGGCTCCACGAGGCAATCCCCTACAGCTCTCATGCAGCAGTGTGACTTGGGGGCAGGGCCTTGTGCCTCCTCCCCAGGGCACCTGGGCTCTGTGACTGATGCACACAGTAGGCACGACCCAAGAGGCGACACAGGGTGGCAACCCCGTGCCACCACCTCAGGGAGGGGACGGTGAATCCGGACTCAGCCCCTCACTTGGCACACACTGGCCACCTCGCTGGTCCCAAGCTCGCCCAGCTCAATCCTGCCCCAGGGCCTTTGCACAGCTGGGCCTTCCTTCTCTGACCACTCCTCTGAGGTAGCCCCACCCCCGCCAAGTGACTTCTCATCACATCCTGTCTCTGGTCATTGGCCTGTCCCCATCCTGATCCCACCCAGCACTACAGAGGACCCCCGACAGGCCACTCTGTCTGTCCCCGGGACCTGGCAGGCAGGGGGTGATGGCTGAGTGAACGCAGGTGCTCTGAATCCGGGTCCAAGCATTCATTATCCTGTGGGTGACTCTTCTGCACCCAGGCATCTGGCTGGGGAGCCGTCCTACGTTCCCAGCCCTGTCCCACACACTGTTCCCAACTCGGCCCCTGCTCCCCTCTGACTGGGTGCTCCCCAGACTCACGAGGCACCCCACCTTGGGGTACCCAGGGCCCTGCCCGGGGAGCCCCTCTGTGGATGTGGGGTCTACTGAGCCATCTCCTGTGCAGCTGTAAGGCCTCAGGGAGGCTCTCAGCCTCTCTGAGCTCCGTCCCTCGCCTAGAAGGACGGCGCCTGTTCACGGGCCGCTGTGAGGGACCAGGCGGGCGTGTCTGTGAGGGGCGATGTCAGGAACAGGCTTCACAGGGCGGAGGTTGCTCCGAGAGCCAGCCTCCTCCGTTAACCACCTGGACGGACGGCTCCTAAGATGCTCACTCAGCTCCTTGCCTTCCCCGTTCGCCCGGCAAACATCCTGGGCGCCCGCCTACTGTGTGCAGGGAGCAGCCAGGGGGGCCCTCTGCGTTCACGGTGCCGGCATTCTGCAGGAGAGACAGATACAGGAGACCCCGATGCGGCGTCCCTCCGGCCCAGGTGTCTGCTGGGAGAATCTGCAGAGAGCGGCCGAGGGTGGGGGCCGCTGGCCGCTACCAGCAGGCGATCAGGATGAAATGTGAGCAGAGCTCGGGGCGCTGGAGGGAGGGCAGGCCCTGGGGCAGGGTGCCTCAGGCATTTGGGGAGTACCCGGTCACCAGTGGGGGGCAGGGGCTGAGTTGGGGGTCCTCAGGGACCTTGGCTTCTATCGTGAGTGGATCGGAATCCCCGCAAGGCCGAGCAGAGGCATATGTGGCACGCTGCTGAGTGGAGGACACCCCAAGGAGCCGCGCGGGGCCCTCCCACAGGAGGTGCCTGCGCAGGTCCAGGCGCGTGGGAACAGGGTGGGGGTGGGGATACCCTGACGGACAGACTGGGTGAGAAGAGCCATCGACAGGATAATGAGTGCTTGGACCCGGCCGCTGGGAGAGGGTGAGAGGAGGGGGCTCAGGGGTGAGAGGAGGTGTCTGTCACGTGTCCCACAGGGACATCGACCAGGGTGGGTGCATGGGTGTGCACGCAGAGGAGGGTCCAGAGATGAATCTGGGAGCGGTCAGCAGAGGGACAGCACGTAAAGCCACCACGTGGGTGAGCCCGGAGGACCAGGGGCTCTGGAGGTCAAGGTTCAGGGAGGGGGCAGAGCAGCCACAGAGACCAGGGAGACCAGGGAGACCAGGGAGAGGAGGAGAGCAGGCGCGTCCAGGGGGCGGGGGACCCTCGGTGCCACAGACTGTCATGGGTGAGAGGCAGGCCTGGGTCCCAGAGCACCAGCCACAGGGCTAGCGTGGGCTGGACACACAGTGGGACCCACCACCCCCTGAGCTACGGGCCGTGGTTGGCTGCGGGGCTCTCTGCAGGTGACCAGCGGGAGGGGCCGGCCCTGGCCCAATGTCAGGTTTGGGTACCCGAACCCAGGCCCTGGTCTGAGGGGTGCCCCTGGGCCACGCCCTGCCCGTGGCTCTCCGTGGCCTCTGCAGGTCCCGGCTGTGTGTGGCTGCCGGCGGGCTAGTTCGGCGGCTGCAAACTGGCCCCCGGCGCTGAATCTGGCCCACCAGCATGTTGTATTTGGCCTGGAAGAGGGTTTTAACTTTTTTTTTTTTTTTGAAAAACATTGGAGCCAACGTTTAAAAATTGGGAGCGTTTACACTTTAAAATCCATATTTTTGGCTTCTGCTGAAATTTTGGAAGCTTTGGCAACTTCTGCCCACATTCCCGTGTGGAGGCAGTTGGGGCGCGAGGAGCAGCTCCCGCCGCAGCGACGGGAGAGGCGCCACCCACCACCTCAGCTCGTCCTGCGGACGGGAGGCCGAGGCCGGGGGCCGGCCCGGCTGGCCAAGGCCCTGCAGGGGAAAGGCCCTCAGACAGGACCCGGCTGTTGCTCCGGGGGCCGCCAGGCTTGGCACTGGGTCTTGTCACAAATCCCACCCTGGCTACAGAGTCAGAGCTGCCAGCCTGCCTCTCCTTCCGGGACCCTGGCCCAGGCCTTCCCGCTCTCTTCCTCTGACCCTTCTGTTCGCAGGAAACAGCTTGCTTCAGCCATTCACACTATAGTATGAACGAGCCTTGGCTCCAGGTCAGCTGGAGGTCCTGGAGACCTTCTGCAGTGGCCTCTCATTTGCTGGGCAGTGAAGTAGGCGGGGGGGGGGGGGGCACCAGGGTCACCCATGGCCACTCAGCCACACGGGCAGAGACAGGACGGAAATCCTTCTCAGGATTTCGGGAAGAGACGGGGAGCCAGGAGTCTGCCTGCTTCCCAAGGCTTCCCTCGCTCCCTAGGAACTGTTCCGGGGACACAGGCTTGTCCAGGCCGGAGGTACATGGAGAGGGGCCAACTCTGTCTTCATTGACAGCATCGTCCCAGGGACTGAATCCCTGCCGTGTGCCAGGCACCTTCAGCCTTCACCGGTGCCCTCTAACCTCCCCCACCTATGAACGGGGAGGGACAGCCCGGCTTCACTGAGCCAGGGCTCAGCTCTCTGAGCCTCAGTCCCTGGTCTATAAAATGGGCCTGGTCTCTCTCTCTCTCTCTCTCTCTCTCTCTCTCTCTTGTTCTGAGTATGTGAAATGAAGCTGGAGCTGAGGGAGTCCACAGTAGGCGCCTACCCTGTGCTGCGGCCCTGGGGTGGGGGTGGGTTTGGGGCTGTCACTCCTTGGGAAGGACACTCCCGGCCCCCCAGCACAGAGCGCCCAGGCCCCGCGGTCCCCATCCCCAGAGTTCACAGAACACGGAGCGCGAGAGGGTGGGGTCCCAGACCGCCAGGCCCTCATGCGGGATGCTTACTGGGCTCCCGCCGCATGTCTGCTCTGTGACAAGGCCCTTCTGCTTCCTCTTCACCCCCTGGGAAACGGGGCCCAGAGCGGGTGGGCGACCTGTCTGAGGTCACACAGCGCCCAGCAGACCCTGGAGCTGAGCGCTCCGGGGGTGCTCTGAGGCGTGGGAGTCAGGACGCTGGCGAACTGTCCGCAGGTACCAGCTGTCACTCTCACCCAGGCTTTTGTTTTTAAAAGCAAAACCCACCCACCGGGCAGCCTTCTGGGAGGGCCTGGTCGCCATCGCCACCAGCCTGGCCCCGGCCCCCCCCTCAGCCCTGAGCTGGGAGAAGTTGGGAAGGGAGTACGGGGACAGGGGCAGCGTCATGGGCAGTCCACGGGGACCCCGCCTGGCCCCAGGGGACACGGAGGTTCTAGGGGCTAAAGGCCGGTGCCAAGGCTGGGGTACCAGCCCGCAGGCTGTGGCCGTCCTCCCGCCCGGCAGGCCTCTCTCCCCAGGACCCCTGAGGCCTGGCTGAGTCTCTCTGGCCGTCTGCCTGAGCCCCGGGGGTGTGGCAGGGGGGACTCGGGCCGCCTCGCTGCCTGGGGCACGGTGACATCCTGCCGCTCGCGGCGGTGTCTGCGGCCCAGGCTCTCGGAGGGCTAATATGAAACCCGCGCTGGCCCTCCCCGGGCCCTGCCAGTGCGAGCCGATGTTATTGCCGCCGCTGCTCGGCACACGCTGTCCTGCTCGCCCCGAAGCCAGAATGTCACCTTCGAGATCCATTCTTTTGGCGCTCAGGGCTCTCCCGTGGCAGGGATGACCGAAGGGGTGTGGTGCCAGGCCCCGGACCGGGGGAACAGGGGGAGGGGGGATGGCAGGGGGAGGGGCAGGGAAGGGGCCTCCGCGCACTCTGGCCCGCTGCTTGCTGAGGACAATCTGGGGCTGAGACTCACCCGGCTCGGAGGCTGCCAGGGGGAGGCAGCCAGGCCTCCCTGCTCGCCGCTGCCCACGTGTGTCCCGCCGGGCTCCACCGCCGGGCTGGCCCCCGGGCTGCCTGCAGCCTCGGCCGGCACCTCTGAGGACGGCGGGGGGCTCGGGGCCGGGGCCGGGGCCGGGGCCGTCTCTGGGGCTGCGGCTCCTGGGAGGGGCTCCTGGGCGAAGCCTGGGCCTCGCTCGCCAGGGGAGGGCTCTGGGCCGCGGCCTCGGGGCCCCCAGAAGGCCTCCAGGGTCCCGGGGTCCAGCACCTGCACGGTGACCTCGTCCAGGAACCTGGAAAAAGGCAGCCTGGCCTCCCGGCGGCGGCTCAGGCGGGCGAGGGGGCCGCTGGCGGGCTCGCAGCCGGTGCTCGGGGGCTTGGAGGCACCCGGCTGGCCAGGCCGTGCCCGTGTCTCCTCCCGGCCGGGCGCCCAGCTGGGGCCAGGCGTCTGGTCCTCACGGTTCCCAGCTGGGCTAGGTCTGTGGCGTGGAGGAACCTCTCTGCACGCCCCCTTCCTGGGGGCCTGGGCGCTGGACGCTGTGAGGGAGCCATGGCCGTCCGGTCTGCGGCTGCCAGGGTCAGGGCCCTGGGCCTGGGAGCTGGTCCCCGACAGCATCTTCCTTAGTCAAGCCTCTGCCGATGCCTCCCTGACCCCCTTCTCTCCTCTCTCTGGCCATGCCAGCCCTCACGGGGCAGAGTGACCGGCCGGTGCCCGCCTGCCCATCGACCCACAGAGCACGTGGCAGGAGAGCCTCCCGCCCCCTAAATTGATTCTCACCAAACGGGAGCGGGGCTCGGGGCTTGGAAAGTGCCGGAGAGGACAAGGTCGCGTCCTGGGCTCGGCGCCTGCCCGGGGAGGCAGCCTGCGCTCCCTGAGCACCTGCCGTGTGCGGGAGCGGCCTGCGCTGGGCCTCAGGCACCCCGGGGTCTCCTGGTCTCCCCTGCCGGGTGCGGGGATGGGCCCAGGGACAGCGTGAAGGCAGGGCCTGGAGGAGGGAGGCTGTGGAGAACTGCTGGTTGCCATCCTTCCTTAGGAAAGAGGCCTCATTTCCTTCTGGAAGGCAAGTCACCTCGCTAAAAAACTGCATTTCCCAGGCTCCTTTGCAGTCGAAGGGTAGCCAATAAGACGTCAACAGAATTTGTGTGGCATGACTTCTGGGAGAACTGTGTACAAGGCATCAGACAGCTTGCCTGTAGCCCCTTTGCGCCCACTCCCCAAGCTCCTGCTTCTCCTCTGGAACGGGGAAGTGATGGTTGGAGCCGGTACGGCTGTATGGCACCCTGAGGCAAACCTGCTCAGAAGCTGTATGTAAAGATCAGAGGGGCAGAGAGACCGGAGGAACCCGGTTCCTCACGACCACTGAGTGTCACACCCGGGCTATGCCCCAGCCCCTGCCTCCGACCTTCCTTAACCTGAGAGGAGGGCCCATCTTGCTTAAGCTACGGTTCTTTCCCGTCTCTGTTACTAGCCGCTGTGAGCAGTTCCTCGGGGGTAAGGCGGGGATAGGTGAGGACCAGCAGCTGGTAACGCCGAGGGTAGAGCCTTCGGAACTTGGGGCCCAGGGAACAGTTAGATGGGGCTGTGAGGGAGTTAACCCAGAGCAGTGCCAGAGCCAGGCCTGGGCACTTGTTCCTTTGTGTGAAGGGAGAGGGGCCTAACTCCTGGCATCCAGGAAGCCTGGGGTCCAGGCAGGCCTCCTTCCTGGGACCCAGCTGCACGAGCCAAAGGAAGGCTTGCGGGGGGGGGGGGCGGAGGAGCAGCCCAGACCTCGGTTGGCCAGCTGGTGGCCTCCACCATCCCTCTTGGAGCATGGCCGAGGCTTTGCTTGGCACTGCCTGCTCATGGCTGTGCCCCTGCCCCTACCCACCAGGCTGCGCCGAGACACCTTACGTCAGGTGCTAGGGACCCCTCTTTGCCGGGCTTAGCTGCGTTCCTCTCTGGAAGCCCCACAGCCCCTGGCGGAATGTCTGAAACGGCACGGATTCAGCTGCCGGAGACAGGACTGGGCGCTGCCTGGCCCCCTCCCTCTCCGTCTCCCCTGGCCCCACCCCGAACCACCAGGCCCTGGGGATTCAGCTCCTCTTCGACGTCATCACCTCCCTACATCCCCACTGCCAGCCTCGGAGGTCTCCCCTGCAGTCACCCCTCCCGGGGCCCCTGACCCTCTGCTGGTCCAGCTCGGTTCATCTCTCACGCTTACCAGTGGGAACTTTTGAAATCTTAGACCAGACCAGACGACCAGACAGTGTCACCCTTCACATGCTCTGTCAGGCTCTGCCGGCCCGGCGCCTTCTGTCTCTGCCCTGTGCACCCCCTCCCCGCCACTCCCATCACGTTCCTGGGCCCGGATGGTGCTGAGCTCCGTCTGCCGCAGGGCCTTGGCACCTGCTGTTCCCTCTGCCAGGAGCACTCTGACTCCCTGTCTCCTCACTCTCCTCCTCGCCATCTAATTCTCAGGGCCCCAGATCAATACCTGACCCCTCCCACCCCCCAGATTAGATCAGAGACCGTGGCAACAGCCTCTTTTGACCCCTGGTCTCATAACCCGGCCCCTGACTGGAGTTAATATGCCTGTGACCCTTTGTTCATTATCTGTGTCTACTCTGGCCCAGCTGTCTGCACAGGGCCAGCACATAGTAGGTGCTCAGTAAGATGGTCTTGAATGACTGTGTAAGCGAATGGATCATAGGCCTAGCACAAGCTTTCCCCAGCTGGGCATGGCCCTCAGGGGAGGGATCCCAGGCTCTTGGGAATGCCACAGTGTCCCTCCTGCCCCTGCACTCCCCTGATGGCCACCCCTTTCCACCTGGACAGCCCCCTCCACAGCAGGAGCCATCCAGCCCCTGCTCCGTCACCATGGGAACAGGACTTGGAGATAGGCAGATCCAAGGTCAGATACGCCTCCAGCATCCCAGCAGGACCCTGGGCAAGTCCCCTCCTCTCCTCATTGCCACATGGGGACAGAGCAATCCCCAGCCCACAGGCAGCAGTGGAAAATGGCGCGAGAGAGCATGTGCTGGGCACCTTCAGCAAGGTGCCTGGCACCCAGTAGGACCTCAGGTCAGGGCTCCTTGCCCAAGGCTCTGCTCTGTCTACTCCTTAGCATGTGTGGTCACAGGAGTGTTCTGGGGGCCTCGGCCAGCTGGTCCTCCAAGCCTCTCCCAGAGTTGCCGACTGCATCAGACAAGTTCCTGTTGTCATAACAACCCACTGGCTCTCAGCCGCCTGGGCCAGAGGCCCTGGAGGATGCTGTCGGCTGCTGCGCTCGCAGTCTGGGCCTGCTCACCTCTGGCAGCCTGGGCTGCCTCTCTTGGCCCAGCAGCCCTGCCTCTTGACTCATCTGCTTCAGCCCCTTCCTGAGCCCTACTGTGTGCCGTGACCCGCCCGCATCGTTGCCGGGATCTTCCTCCAGCCCCGGAGGTGGGGCAGCTGTGGCCTCTGTTTGTACTAACATGAAGCAGAGTCTCAGGGAGGGGAAGTGACTTTGCCGAGGTCACATGGTTCAGATGCAGCAAACCCGGATGGGGACCCCACGGGTCATGCACTCACACCTGTTTCCTCCCACAGTTCCTCAGCCCCTCCGTCACCGCCTGTTCTGCCCGCCCCCCACCCTTTCCCCCGTGGGGGGATGAGGCCTGAGAGAGGAGGGACACTGCTGCCATTGCCTCCTGGGGCTGGCCCGGGAAGACCTGGCCGAGATGGCACCTGGGCATCTGATGGCACCTCTAAGCCCCACCTCCTTTCATCCTCCTAACCTAATCCCTACGCTGGGGACTGCTCCTGCTTCACAGAGGGGGGCCGCGAGCTCTAAGGTTACTGCAAACAGCCAAGGCTGGCCGGATGCAGCAGACACCCTGACGGTGCTGGGCGGCCCCAGCATGGAGCCTGGCACCTAGTAGGACCTCAGGTCAGGGCTCCTTAGCACAGGGCTCTGACTGTCCATCTCTAGCATGTGGGGTCACAGCGGTGCTCTGGGGGTTCAGCCAGCACCCTCACTCATCCCTGTGTGGAAGTCCCATCACTATCCCCCTTTTACAGACAAGCACACTGAGGCCTGGGAATCCCCACCACTGTGCTTTGAACCACGCTGCCTCCTCCCTTCTGGAGAGTTCCATGCTGGCCTGAGAGCCCTCAAGGGGGTCACAGGCCTCCGCTGTCTCCAGTCCCCACAGCCATGCATATGCATGTGCGGCCCAGATGTTCTAGGAAGCCCCCCAGACAAGGAATTCCCTGCAGGATTCCCTGCTGATCGCCCGTCTTTACAAGACACCGCACCTAGGGGTTATCATCCCTCAGCGAGTCTCCCAGCCCGCCTCCCTGCCACACTATCGGGTACCGGCATCTGGGAAATAACGATGTCTCGCTCCTCCGACCAGCCATCCGTCCCTGTAACCATCCATACACTGGCATGTTCCCATTCATGCTTCAGTGCACCCTTCCATGCCTGGACCTGCATCCATTGACATGCATTCACCCAACTACTCATCCTGTCATTCCTGTACCCATCCATCCATCCATCCATCCACCCACCCACCCACCAGTCATCAATGTGTTCATCCATGAATCCATCCTGTTACTTATATCTTGTATCCATGCCTCCGCCTGTCCATCCACAGAGGCATCCACCCATCATGTGCACTGGTCACCTCCCATCCTGTGTCCGTGCAGTTAGGAACATACGAGACCTTTCTGAATGGCTCAGTGGTATAGGAGACAGGGCAGCCCCAGAACCCTGGGCTTGTTTCTTTTTCTTTATATATATATATATATATATATATATATATATATATATATATATATATATATAATTGATTTTAGAGAAGAGAGAGGGAGAGAGAGAAACATCAATGATGAGAAAGAATCATTGATCAGCTGCCTCTTGCATGCCCCTCGTTGGGGATTGAACCCAAAACCCAGGCATGTGCCCTGACTGGGAATTGAACTGTGACCTCCTGGTTCATTGGTCAAGGCTCAACCATTGAGCCATGCCGGCCAGGCTGACCCTGGACTGTTTTTGATTCTGCAAAAGTGGTAGCTCATTTGAGATGCTCTGAATTTGCCGATGGTGGGCGTAACCGAGCTCTGACTAGTGTCAGGTCAGGCTGACACAGTGGGGGTGTCCTCCACACCTCAGCGCACCAGGGGCTGACGTGAGGCACCTACTCTGTTAGAGCGGGAGAGGGGGCCCTTGCCACTCTCCACACACATTGTTCTTTTTTTTAAAAACATATTTTATTGATTTTTCACAGAAAGGAAGGGAGAGGAATAGATAGCTAGAAACATCAATGAGAGAGAATCATCGATCAGCTGCCTCCTGCACACCCCCTACCGGAGATGTGCCCGCAACCAATGTACATGCCCTTGACTGGAATCGAACCTGGGACCTTTCAGTCCGCAGACCAACGCTTTATCCACTGAGCCAAACCGGTTTCGGCTCACACACATTGTTCTTGGCAAGATGGGGAGACGGGGCCATCAGGGCTGTGTCCTGGGCCGATGACTGCACAGGGAGCCAGAGGAGAAACTGTCATGGAGACTGACCACACTCACTGTCTCCCGTGGACTAGAGGAGGATTGGGTGTCCCTGGAAGTTAGAGGAGGGGTCAGGACTCAAAGGCCTCGAGGCCAGGCAGGTCAATGTGGGAAGCAGGCTGCTTAGGTCTGCATGAGGCTGTGGAGGGACTGCCCCTCTAAAGGGCTCATGGCAGCCCTACCTGGTTTGGATAGAGCGTAGGCCTGCAGACGGAAGGGTCCTGGGCTCGATTCCAGTCAAGGGCACATGCCTGGGTGGAGGGCTTGATCCCCAGTAGGGGGCGTGCAGGAGGCAGCCGATCAATGATTTTTATCTGATGAATCTTGCCCTTCCAGAGCTCACAGTCTGTTGGGAAAATCAAAGATTTTCAGGATGCACCCTCCTCTCTCCCTTCCTCTCTGAATTAATTAAAAACTAATTTTTTAAAATAAAGAACTTACGGCCACTCAACCTCAACCTCATAATGGCTGCCATGTGAGGATGTGAGTCCAGTGTTACGAAGTCTAATTTTTTTAAAAAATATTAAATACTCTCCATTCACTCTTCCTATATCCATCCATCCACCCATCTGTTCCTATACCCATCATCTTACTGCTATCATTCAAGTCCCCTTCCATCCACCCTTGCCCCACGTGTTGACCACATCCATTTAGTGTCCATCCATTTTCTTTCTTTTTTTAAAAAAAAATTTATTGATTTTTTTACAGAGAGGAAGGAAGAGGGATAGATAGAGAGAAACATCGATCAGCTGCTTCTTGCACTGGGGATGTGCCCGCAACCAAGGTTCATGCCCTTGACTGGAATCGAACCTGGGACCCTTCAGTCCGCAGGCCAATGCTCTATCCACTGAGCCAAACCGGTTAGGGCTCCATCCATTTTCTCAATTCTCTATCCATCCACCCCTTTATCTATCCGTCTGTTGACATCTACCCATCCGTTTTAGATCTCCTGTCCAGTCATCTGCCCATCTTGCCATATGCATCAGAAATCCACCCTCCCATCTGTCAACCCACCCATGCATCCATCGTTGGAATCTTGTTCTGCTGATCCAGTCCTCCATCCTTATCCAGTCCTCCACCCATCCTCTCACCCACCTCCATTTATCTTGCCACTTATGTCCTCCCATCCATCTACTCCTCTAGCTTTCTATCCACCCATCCACTCATCTGTCCTGTGTCATGCCCCCATCATCGTCCATCCATCCACTACTATCCCCCTCAGTCACCCCACACTGCTCCTCCATGTGTGCAACCCATAATCCCAGCACATACCACCCATAGCATGTCTGGAACTTTCCATGTCCTTCCTCCCCAGGCCAGGCCCAGCTCCATCCCTGACTTGGTTCAGGCCTTGCTAATGGAGCAAATGACTGCTGTCCCTGGTCCTGGCTCTGAGCTGGGTTCCCGCTGGTCCCCTCCCAGGAAACCCTCTGGGGCTGCTGCCCTGGCCTCCAGACTCAGCACCTGCTGGGCCCCTTCCTGGCTGGAGGGCGGGAGAAACCAGGAACACCTACCACACTGGTCAAGGTCAGTGTCTCCCGACAGACTGTGAGCTCTGGGAGGGCAAGGTCTTCCTCAGAGTCTCCTAAGTGGGCCCAGTGAATGGCGCTGAGTGGGGGGCATGGGGAGAATATGCTGGCGAATGCAGAACTCATTCACTCACTCATCCCAGCTCTGGTCAGCCTCTGCCACCACGGCCTGCCATCTGTGCCCGTTCTCAGGCCATGGGAGTCAATGTTTCTCATTTTTTTATTAAGGTATTATAAATGTACATATCTTACCATTGCCCCCACTCCCATCCATGCTCTCACCCTCCAGTGTTTTGCGTTTGGTTGACCTCTTATCTCCCCCACCTCTCCCTGACCTTCCCGCTGTAATCTGACAGTCTGTTTGATGCTTTATGGAAGTCAATTCTTGGACTAGGAGAGGTGTTGAACCCCAAACACTGAGCCCACAGAGGGGCGGGGCCCTGCTCAAGGTCACACAGGGAATCAGTGGCAGAGGGAGAACTGGAATCCAAGATGGCAGACTGCCCTCCACCAGCTAGAGACCAGTTCTGGGGCAGGAGGAGCCGGGGGCAATTCCAGGCCAACACGAGAAGCCTCGGGGTTACTCCTGGGTTTGTCCTGGGGATCTTCACCTGACTGGAGGGGAGAAGCCCCCTTTCCCCGCTCCTTGGCCTTGCCCTTGACCTCCACACTCCAGCAGGACTGTGCCTCTTCTGGCCCCTGCCCTCTTCCCCTCACATCCCTCCCATCTACCCATCATCCATTCATCCATCCATTCCTCCATTCTTCCATTCATTCCTCACGTCATTAAGGGCCATAGGAAGAGAGGGACTACTTCCAAGTGGTGCCATGGAGACGATGTGTGAAAATGGTTATACTAGGCCTGGCACATAGTAGGTGCTTAATACATGGCAGCTACTGTGGGCCGGACCCTGGCCCAAGAGTCTTTGAGAATAGACGGGCTCCTATTCCAGATTGTTCTGGCTCAATTCCCCTCCCTGACTGGGAATGTCCCGTCCCCCACCCCCACCCCCGTCCCAGCCCACGGGGAGCCCAGCCCAGGTGGCCGAGGCTCCAGGCAACCCTCAGCTTCTCCACTCAGCCTCGGGCACGCACCGCTCCAGGTTCTGAGGATAGGAATACAAGAGGAACACGGAGAGGAGCACGGAGAGGAGCAGGGAGAGGAGCCGGAGAGGAGCACGGAGAGGAACACGGAGAGGAGCACGGAGAGGAACACGGAGAGGAGCACGGAGAGGAGCACGGAGAGGAGCACGGAGAGGAACACGGAGAGGAGCACGGAGAGGAGCACGGAGGACGGGAGTTACTATCACAGCTCAGGCAGAGTCCTCCCCGCAGCCCTGCGGGCCCTCACCCCTCGCCGGCGTGCTGAGCAGCCGGGAAGGAGCGCATCTGCCGCCCTGCTCGCTTCCCCGTGCCACCCTGATTACAGTGAGAGCCGGGAAAATGAAAGGTTTTCGGGAAGCTGCCAGGGCCCGCGCTGCCGCCTCCCCGCCCTGCAGGCACCACAGATGCCAGGCAGAGCCGCCTCCATCAGCCACTTGCCCCAGCCGGCAGTGCCGCGCAGCTTAGGGGGGCTTTCCGTCCGTCCCTGCTGGCCCCGGCCGTGGAAAGGGCCTCTCCCGGGGCTGGTGGTGGGAGACTGGGGCCCGGGGAAGGGAAAGGAGCTGTCCATGCCCCCGGGGTCTGGGCACAGGGCCAAGAAGGAGCCAGGCCAGTGGAGACCCTGCGTGCCCAGCGGCCCAAGGCCTCGGCCCCTGGCCTGCAGGTGGGCCAGCCTTGGCCGTCCGGGCCTCCACATTGCCAGGTGCTCCTCGTTGTCACTCCACCCACCCTGGGTGCACACTCTGCTCCTGTCCTGCGGGCTGGGGAGACTCCGGGGTGTCCCCCACACTGCTCCCCAAGGGGTGGGGCCCAGACAGGGAAGGCGATACCACCCAAACTCAGGCAGAACGTGCCATCCAAAGTGTGGGGAGGGTGAGCTGGGGTTCAGGCAGGGTGAGTACCCCCGCTGAGCGGCCCTGGGCCAGCCCTCGCCTCCCCGAGCCTCAGTTTCCCCTCTTACAACTGAGGGGATTGATAGTATGTGCCTTGCAAGTAGTGAATAAGAAGGGGGGTGCCTGGGGCTGGCAAAGGCTAAATGCACCAGCCCTCGGTCCAGCTCCCTTGGGGCCCCCCCACCTTTCTGGGGAGGGTGGGCCCCCCAGAGCCGGCCTGGCCCTGCTCCTTCAAGGGCAGGGCAGGTAGAGGCCTACCTGGGCCCCGGCTACCTGAGCCCGGCGGCGCTGGGCCCTGAGCGCCAGGCCCCCCCATCCCGCGTCCCCCCCGCGCTCCCGCCGCAGGGACGCGCGCGGAGGGGGCCGAGGACCCGCCCCTGGGCCCGGGGCGCGGCCGGGCCCTCCGGGCGGGAGGCGGCGCGCGGAGGCCCGGCGCGGCCCCGCCCTCCCTCCCTCCGGCCTCCCGCGCGGCCGCGCTCCAGGCCGCGGAGGCCGCAGGCCCGGGGGGGCCCGGGGGCGGAGGCGGGAGCGGCCGGCGCCCCGGGCCCGCGGCCGCCCGCAGAGCCCGCCCTCCCCGCGGAGGCCCCGCCCCGCCCGCCGCGCCGCGCCGCCGCCGCAGGTACTCACCGCCCGGCGCAGGCGGCCCGGCCGCCGGCCGCCCGTCCACGCGGCCTCGGGGCGGCGGCCAGGCCGCTCCCGGCCGGCGCCCTCCATGCCGAGGCCGAGGCCGAGCGCGGCGCCGGAGCCGCAGCCGGCGCGGCCGGGGCTCCCTGCCCCGCCCGGCTTCCCGCAGGGAGCGCCCGCCCCCCGCCCCCAGCCCGGCTCCCCGCCAGCGGCCCCGCGCAGCCGCGGCTGCTTCCGCGGCTCCCCCCGCGGCGGCGGCGGCCCCCCGGGGCGCCCTCGGGGGGTGCGGGGCCCGGCCCGGGCCAGGGGCGCCGAGTGGGCACTGGAGCCGCGGGATGGCGGCGGGGCAGGGAATGAATGAACCGTGTGAGCATGAATGGCAAAGCGCATGAATGAATGAGTGCAGGCCCAAGGAATGAATGAATGAATGAATGCGTGAGGAATGAATGCACTGGGAGACTTGGAGTGAAGGAGGGAACGGGTTGAAGCTGGAGGCCCTCAGTCCTGGCCTGTCCAACCAATCCACCCACCCATCCATCCATCCATCCATCCGCCAACCTATCCAGCCACCCGCCAAGCTGTCCATCCGTCCATCCGTCCGTCCATCCGTCCGTCCATCCACCCATCCATTCCCTCAACATGTAATGGATACCTCCCTGCTCCAAGCCCTGGGGAAATGGCAGTGAAAGAAGCCCAGTTCCCGCCTCACAGGTTACAGGGGTAGAAGCCTCGGCCCAAAGAGCCTGACCGGGCCCAGCTGCCCATCTCCAGCCCTGGGGGGAGCTCCCTCCATCACCACAGGCTGGCTTCCCGACCTGGCTCCTCCTCTCCCTGGCCTCGTGTCCCTGGACCAGGTGGTCCATTGACGGGAGGGTCTTCCTCCCAGAGAAACACAGAAAGGAGAGGTGATGTCAGGAGGGTCACCCCCTTCCTGACCCTGGCAGGCCCCCTGAGGAAGGGTGTAGGATGCAGGGTGAACCTTGTCCTTCCTTCCAGACGCAGTGGGCGGAGCGACTCTGGTGACCCCCGGCCAGGCTGGGGCCTCCTCGAGAACCAGCCTCAGCTCCTGGGGCATCCGAGCTTGTGGGGGCAGCCGGGCCAGCGCGCCAGCCGAGGCCGCCAGGAGCAGCCAGGTAGGACCTGGCACAAAGGACCCGGGACCAGCACGGATCTGTGCGCGGGAGAGAGGCCCCGAGGCACAGGCGCCTGACTCCAGTCCTCCCTCCGGCCCCGGTGGCTCAGAGTCCACGCGTGCTTACGTGGCTTCCAGGCTCGTGGCAGGCGAACACATGCTGCTGATGCATGCTTCATCTATTTAAACTCTCTCATTGTGGTAAAACACAAAGTTGACCGTTTTAGCCACTTAACTGTACAGTTCAGCGATGGTAAATACATGCATTGCTGTGCAGCCATCCCCGCCATCCAGCCTACATCTTGCACGTTGAACCTTTGCAGTTTCCACTCATTCTCCTTTAATGAGGGGAGCAGGCTGCTCCGTGCGGGCACAGGGCAGCGCTGGGGGAAGGTGGTGAGAGCGAGGGAGGTGAGAAAACCCGTAAGGGGGAGACGGGAAAAGAGTTAGCAGCGACTGGAGCTTTCTGGTGTCAGGCAAGGCCCGCTCTCTTCTCCCCCTCAGGCCCTACATCGAGCAACACGTGGAAAAAGGGGGTGCAGGGGGGTTCCCAAGTTCCCTGGGGGCCAGGGTGAGCATCGGAGGCCACCCCCTGCCTCCAGATGCGTGGAGTCACCCTTACTTAGGATACCACCTATGGAGGTGGCAGCTCAGGTGGGGGTGCGGGTGGCTGTCCACATCCCTCCTGCAGGACCCCTTCAGGTTTCCGCTTGGGGCCTCGGTTTCCCCAGACTCTGCCCTCTGGGGTTCTGACGCCATTCAGGCCACCTGGAGGATGGGGGGGTCACAGCCCATAAGAGGCAGAGGGAGTCCCAGAGGGCCTGCCCACCTCCCACCTGCCAGGCCTCCCCTCCCTGCCCTCCCCGGACCCCGAGGGGACCAGCGTAGCGGTGGGATGTGGACGGAGCGTACACATGAGGCTCTGCCCACCCTTCCTCCCGCTCAGATGGTACCGGAATGTTCACGCCCCCCCACCCCCCGGCTCTGCTGCTGCCAACGCTGCAGATGGCCGGGCAGGCGGAGGAGGGTGGCGTGGTGCCGGCAGCTTGCACACTTGAGCGTGGCCTGCCTGGGAAGGCCCCAGGAGAGCACCACCCTGCGAGCCCCCGCCTCCCCCGGCCCCTGCTCTCTGGTGATGGAAAGAAGGGAAGACAGCCTGCGCTGGCTGCGGGGGAGGGGGCACCAGCCTCTTTGGCAGGTGGGGAAACTGAGGCTCAGAGAGGCGCCGTACCTTGTCTGTGGCCACTTTGCAAACAGGGCTAAACTGGGGATTGTAAGACCTGGATCAACCTGGTCGGGCAGTCCACCCCATTCAAGGCTCATCTCCACAGGACTCGCCCCCGCGGTCTCCGAGGAGACGGTCCAGGTGACCTGAACATCCTGGCAAGATGGGCTGGTCCGGAAGGGCCCCTGCAGCGAGTCCCGCCGGAGCCGGGAGCACCCGTGGCATCCGGACAGGCTTCCCGGAGGAGGTGAGGCTTCGGCGGAGGGTGGGAGGAAAGAATCAAAATGGCAGGGCTTGGAGACCATGCCCTGGGCGTGTGCAGGCCTTGTCCCCAGGCCTCCGACCCTCATCTGGGCCTCTGCTGACCACCCTGGCCACAGTCCCCACCCCCTATCCCTCAGCCGCATCCCCCAGGCTAGTTTCTTCACGTCTCTGAGTCCTCTCCGATATTATGGTATGTATTTGTTCATCGGTGTGCATTGATCTCCTCGCTGGAGTGTGCAGTCCTAGGTCAGCAGGGGACGGGGACCGGATTGAACACATGAATGGATGAGTAAGTGGGGGGAGGGGGGGCTGGAGGGTTGGGGGAGTGTGGGGTGATGCCCAGCTTCTGGTCCCGGTGGCTGAGTGGACGAGGGAGGCCAGCAGGTGAGGGTCCCTGAGAGTGAGTCCCTGGAGGCCTCCTGCACCGGGCGCAGGGGGCAGCCCCTCCCTTCCCCTCGCACCCGGAGCCTGTTGGTCCTGAAGGCAGATCCCGGCCTGCCTTCCCCGCTGCCTGCCTCGCGCCAGGATTGGAGAAGCTTTTTGGAATGTGAGCTCTGCAGAGGGTGAGGTAGCTCAGAGGATTGTTTTTTAAAAATATATATTTTATTGATTTTTTTACAGAGAGGAAGAGAGGGGGATAGAGAGTTAGAAACATCGATCGCCTACTGGGGATGTGCCCGCAACCAAGGTACATGCCCTTGACTGGAATCAAACCTGCGACCTTTCAGTCATCAGGCCGATGCTCTATCCACTGAGCCAAACCGGCTTTAGCAGTAGCTGAGAGGCTTGATCCCTCTACACCCCTCCTCCTGAGGTGCCCTTCCATGGAATGTCCACCCGGAAGACTCCTCCTCCTGGGAGCCTCCCCAGATTGCCCCGGGCTGGCCATCCCCCCTGGGCTGGTCTCCTCCACCCCCACCCTCTCCGCTGGGCCTGGCGACACAGAGAACGGGTGTCTAGCACCTGCATGCCCACCGCAGGTGGTGAGAAATTCCCTCCCAGGGGTCTTCAAACTACGGCCCGCGGGCCACATGCGGCCCGCAGAGGAGTCTGATCCGGCCCACCAGGTTTTTTGGGCAGTGAGCGCAGCCGAGGTGTTACAGTAGGAATTAGTAGTTCATATAGTCCGGCCCTCCAGCTCTCTGAGGGACCGTGATCTGGCCCCCACTTTAAAAAGTTTGAGGACCCCTGTAAGGTGACCAGACGTCCCGCTTTTGGCGGGACAGTCCCGGTTTTTAACAATTTGTCCCGTGTCCCGCAGCGTTTTAAAAACTAATCGGGACTTTTTAAAAAACCGCGGGACGTGGGACAAATTGTTAAAAATTGGGGAAAATCAGGACTTTTTTTTAAAATGCCACGAGATGCGGGACACATTGTTAAAAATCGGGACTGTCCCGCCGAAAGCAGGACGTCTAGTCACCGTACTTTCTCCCAGGAGTCTCCATGGTGGGACAGTCACCCAGGAAATTCTGAGCTGCAGCTTGTCCCGGGTTTCCTTGAGAGGACGGGGCTAAGACCCCGCCCAGAGGCGCCCTCCCAGCTCCTGGTCAGCGCCCGGCACTCGCCGGGAGACCAAGCCAGGGGCTGCTTCCTCCAAGTGTCCCCCCTGAGCGAGGCCCCGGGCAGCCTGCCTCTCTCACGCCAGGGAGACGGCCCTGGAGCCCTCTTGCCTGCTCCTCGGGCTGTCTCTTGTGCGTTCCAAAGGGCCTTCCGGTCTCCATGGAGGTGCCCCCTCCTCCAGAAAGTCCTCCCGGACCCCTAGCTCCTCTCTCTCCCTGTGCTTCCCGACGTTTGGCCCTGACCTCTGTGGGAGCCATGGCCCAGGGATTTCCCCCTCTGCCACACAGCTGGCCCTGTTCCAGGTGCTTCCTCAAAACTCACGAGGGTCTGACACCCGCAGCTGAAGCAGTTCAAGTGAGGGGAAGACACTGACTGACTGACTGACTGACTGCCTGAATGAATGAATGAGTGCCCCTGGAAGCACTGGAGCACTGAGCCCCAGTGTGAGGGGAAGTGGAGCAGGCGGTGCCTGCAGAGCCTTGGCACTCATGCCAGATGCCCGTGGGCAGGACTCCAAGCAGGTTCGGAGGAGGACAGGGAGGAGCCTGGGCACCGGGGCACCAGGGCACCAGGGCAGGGAGGCGGAACCAGCCCTCTGAGAGGTCCGGGCGGTGAGCACAGGACGAGAGGCAGGGCCCGAGGTCAGGGACAGCTTCAAGCCAAGCTGCCGGGAGGCTGAATGCCAAACCCTCACCTGGCGGCTGCCCTGAGGGAGCTCAGGCAGGGCGGGGCCAAAGGAGAGGATGCCTGGGGCTGGGTGCCCCGCACAGCCACCATGCCCAGCCCAGACCTCCCCGTCCCCAGGGCATCCATCCCCACAGTCTTCCACCTGTGCACCCCCTCATCGCCTGCCTCTCCCTGGCCAAACATCACGCAGGGGGCAGAGGGAGTGCGGGCTCTGGAGGCACTCCAGGTGTCAGCTGGCCTCCCTCCTCCCTCCTCCTCCCCCTGCAGAGGCTCCGTTTCTACATCTGTAAGATGGCACGATGACCCCTGGTCTGCAAGACGTTGTGAAGATTGGAGACAAGGTCTGTAGAGGCCCTGGCACAGCCCCTGGCATGCCAAGAGGCTCCGTGGGATTTGGGCTACTTCAGGAATCGGGTCTTGGGAAGCAAGGAGCTGGGAAACTGAGCAAATCTGAATTCTGGTCCTTGCTGAGCAGGAGGGCAGGACTGGACCAGGGGCTGTGAGATTGCTCTTATGGGCCAGCTGAAGGACTACATTTCCCAGCCACCCTTGCGGTCAGGACTGGTCAGGTGGCTTAGGCCTAGGAACTGTATGGAAGAAGTTGAAAGGAACTTGCTGTTGTTTATTGTAAGGCATCATTGACTTACAATCAACTGTCCTATTTTTCCCCCCCCCTCACCCAAGGATATGTTTACTGATGAGAGAGAGAGAGAGAGAGAGAGAGACAGAGAGAGAGAGAGAGAGAGAGAGAGAGAGAAACTTCGATGTGAGAGAAAAACAGATCAGCTGCCTCTTATAAGGCACCCCAACTGATACCGAACATGCAACCTGGGTAAGTGCCCTGACTGGGAATCAAACCCTCCACCCTTCCGTGTATGGACAGTGCTCCAACCAACTGAGCCACCCTGGCCAGGGCGAGGCTGTCATATTTAAAGTGCACAATTCTGATAAGTTTCAACATACAGATGCACACGTGTGAAACCATCACCACCATCTACGTGCCCAGTATTTCTGTCAACTGCAGAAGGTCCCTTCTGCCTCTTTGCAAGCCATCCCTCACGTCCCCAGGCAGCCGCTGCTCTGCTCCCCACCATACCGCGTGGCTTGCATTTCCCGGAGTTTTACATAAGTGGAATCACACAGCATTATGTACCGTCTCTGCGTTTGTGTGGGCGGGGGTGTTTCTGGCTTCCTCCGCTGAGCATAATGATGTTGCGGTTCACTCATGCTGTGTGCATAATAGCTCATTACTTTATTGTTGAGTTACATTCCACTGTTTGAATATCTCTGGTTCGTTTACCCATTCACCCATGAATGGACATTTGCGATTTTCCACTGTTTGGATCTGTAAGCAAAGCGGCCGTGAAGATTTGCATCCAAGTTTCTGTGTAGACACATTGCGTTAGTTCCTCTTGGGTAGAACGGCTCCACCCTATGGTAGGTGTGTCTTGAGCTTGTCTTTACCCTGTCTCTTAGTGGGATTGTTTGTGTTGTTTGTGATTCAGCTGTAAGTGTTCTCTATATATTCTGAACACAAGTTCTTGGTCAGGTACCTGTTTTATAGTTTTTTCCTGTCTTTGCTTGCCTTTACCTTTCTTAAAAGTGTTTTGGATTTTTTTTAAAAAAATATATATTTTATTGATTTTTCACAGAGAGGAAGAGAGAAGGATAGAGAGTTAGAAACATCGATGAGAATCATCGATCAGCTGCCTCTTGCACACCCACTACTGGGGATGTGCCTGCAACCAAGATACATGCCCTTGCCTGGAATCGAACCTGGGACCCTTCAGTCCGCAGGCCGACGCTCTATCCACTGAGCCAAACCGGTCCTGGCTTGGTTTTTTTTTTTTTTTTTTAAAAGACAAGCTAGAGGCCTGGTGCATGAGATTCATGCACTCAGGGGCGGGGGGACGGAGAGGGGGAATCCCTCAGCCCAGCCTGCTCCCTCTCGCAGTCCGGGAACCCTCAGATATCCGAGTGAGGGCTTAGGCCCGCTCCCCAGACACCTCAGCGCTGCTGCGGAGGTGGAAGAGGCTCCTGCCACCACCGCTCTCCTCGCCAGCCGTGAGCCTGGCTCCTGCGTGGAGTGTCTCTCTCGTGGTGGTCAGTGAGCGACCGGTTGTTCCTCTGTTTGGTCCATTTGCATATTAGCCTTTTATGATTTAAGAAGTTTTCATTTTAACAAAGTCCACTTTGCCCATTTTTAAACTTTATGGCTTGTGTTTATTGTGCTTAGGAAACGTTCCTAGCCCATCGTTTGTTGCTGGTATGGAGAAACTCCATTGGCTTTAAACCTGGCGATCTTGCTCACCTCACGTGTCAGTCCTGATAGCGTGATGGCAAATGCATCGAATGTTTTTACACGAGATGTTTTTACATCTGCGTATAAGGACAGTTTTACTTTTTGCTTTACAAGGGGTATGACTTTCCTTTTGCTTTGTTCTCTTGCCTGATTGCACCATCGACGACCTCCCCTGCAGGGCTGAATGGAAGTGGGGAGAATGGACACGTGGACCCCGATTTCTTCTCAGGAGGGAGAGCAGAGAACCCTTCGCCGCCGAAGGTAAGCTGCCGTGAAGCGGTTACGTTTTTCTTAGACGCCCTTTATCAGGCTGAGAAACTTCCTTTCTCTTCCTAAGTGTACAGAGTCTCTTATTAGAATTAGCATTGAGTTTTGTCAAAATTTTTTACATCTGTTAAGATAATTATATGTTTTTTCTCTTTTAGTCTGTGAGCATGCTGAATCACACTGATTGATTTTCAAATGTTAAACCTATCTCACATCGCTAGGATAAACCCCATTTTGACACCATGTCATTCTTTTTACATTGTGTTGGATTCCTTTTACGTTCGTTGTGTTAGCTTCGAGTGGCAAGTACTTTGTGAAGGACCTTTGTGTCTGTGTTCATGAGGAGTATTGCTCTGAAAATTTCTCCTCTCGTAATGTTGTTGTCCAATGAGCTAACGCTGGCCTCCAAAGGTGATTCGGCTGCTTCTTCCCGCTTCTATTTTTTTAAAGAGTTTCTTTGGAACAGGTAATATTTCTCCCTTCCTTAAGTGTTTTGTATTACTGGTCAGAAAAGCCATTTGGGTCTGGAATTTTCTTTGTGGAAGGAGGTTTTTTATTTTATTTTTTTTGGAAGGAGGCTATTTTATTTGGAAGGAGGCTATTTGTTTCCTCCTTTTTTAAATAGAGTTATTTTTATTTTTTTAATCTTTATTTTTGAGAATTATAACATGTTCCTCCCTCCCCCATAGTCCCACCCTATCCCAGGCCTTTGCCACCCTATTGTCTGTGTCCATAGGTAATGCATATCTTACCTAATAATAGACAAACATGTAAATTGACTGTAAGTCCACTACGACCACCAGCCAATGGGGAGTGATATGCAAATCAACACAACAAAGATGGCAGTTAATTTGCATACACAGGTGCTCAGTGACGAGTGGGCAGGACACTTGTGTCGTCATCATGGCAATGATGCAGGTATTGTGTCCGACCCCAGGTCTCTCAGGGCCTTTGGGCAGCAGGAGAAGGCGGCGCCTGAACCGAAAGAGGTGGCTTCAGGGCTGGGCTGGAGTGGAAAATCATTGCCAGTAGCCAAGGAAAGGAAGGCCCATTCTAGCATGAATCTTCATGCATTGAGCTTCTATAATAGTATGCATATAAGATCATTGTTTAATCTCTTCCTGCAACCCCCCTTCCCTCTGAGAATTATTAGTCTGGTTCCATTTCCATGCCTCTGATTCTATTTTGTTCACCAGTTTATTCTGTTCAGTAGATTTCTTAATCATTTATTTTGATTTTTAGATAGATATGTATTTGTTGCCTTTTTGTTGTTCATATTTTCTTCTTCTTCTCCTCCTCCTCCTCCTCTTTCTCCTCTCAGGGAGACCAGAGAGCAGTAGTGACCCTTTGTGTGGGACCGCTGTTAAGCCCATTAACACATCCTGTTTTTGTAGAACAAGTAACCCAAGACAAAACAGTTTTTCCCAAGCGATGTCAGAGTCATGCCATTGATGACCAAGTTGTTCACAGGGTCATCCTGTTCTTCAGAAAGCTGACAGTGATCTATGAAAGAAGGCCTATGTGCTGGGAAGGGGCCATGAGACCCTATCTCAAGGCCTGGCCTGGTGTTATGACTTACAACTCTATCTGGGGCATAGTCCACGGCCCCTTGGAAGCATGCTCAAAAATTCCCACTCTCCAACATTCCCCACTGTTTTTATGTATGTGAGTCAAATAATTGACTCTTTTGGGTCATTGTTGGCAGGGAGTTATATTGACCCAGGCTCAGTGGATAGAATGTCAGCCTGCGGACTTGTTTAATTCCCTTAGGTTGTTCAGGCTCTTCCCGCACCCCAACTCCCCTTTTTCCCGAGAATCATCAGTCCCCTCCCCTTCCATACCTCTAATTCTATTATATTCACCAGTTAATATTGTTCATCGGGTTTTTTAATTCCCTTGGCTTTTAGTTTCACTTGTTGATAGTTGTGTATTTGTTGATCATAATTTTTATCTATATCTTCTTCCTCTTCCTAAAGAACCCCTTTCTGGTTCATTATAATTCTGGTTTGGCAATGATGAACTCCTTTAGCTTTTTTTTATTTGTGAAACTCTTTATCTGGCCTTCGATTCTGAGTGATAGCTTTGCTGGATAGAGTATTTTTGGCTGTAGGTTCTTGCTATTCATCACCTTGAATATTTCTTGCCATTCCCGTCTGGCCTGCATGGTTTCTGTTGAGAAATCAGCTGACAATCGTATGGGTGCTCCTTTATAGGTAACTACCTGCTTTTCTCTTGCTGCTTTTAATATTCTCTCTTTGTCTTTTGCTCTTGGCATTTTAATTATGATGTGTCTTGGTGTGGTCCTCTTTGGATTCCTTTTGTTTGGGGTTCTGTTCACTTCCTGGACTTGTAAGTCTAATTCTTTCCCCAAGTGGGGGAAGTTTTCTGTCACTATTTCTTCCAGTATTCTTTCGATATTTTGCTCTCTCTCTTCTGGGACCCCCACAATTATGATGTTGGTTCGTTTGAAATTGTCCCAGAAGTTTCTTACACTGTCTTCAACTTTCTGGATTCTCTTGTCTTCTTTTTGGAGGAATCGTATAAGGAGAAAAATATACTGTCTTGCTTTCAGATAAAATTTTTTCTTGCCAGTCCTTTTTGTGGACTTTCTAAAGTAATATTTTCTGAACAAACAATAACTGTCAGATTTCCTTTATCAGTCCTTCCCTAAGTACTTTGGCATAACTATTTACCCTCTGTTTAGGGAAGCAGAATGCAAATTATTTACTCTTCCTGGCTTCCTGGCCTGTATTATTTGATTTCTTTTCGACATTTCTCTTCTCCTTTTTATACCTATACAACCTTCTATTGAAATTCTAAATTAGCCTTTAAGCCTTCTTTCTATGTCCTTTAAAAATGCATAACCATCAACAAATAAATACATATTTCAACAAGTGAATCTAAAAATCAAGTGAATTAGAAATCTGAGGAACAGAATAAACTGGTGAATATAATAGAATCAGGGGTAAAGAAA
Source organism: Pipistrellus hanaki (assembly GCF_964339955.1). Taxonomy (NCBI): domain Eukaryota; kingdom Metazoa; phylum Chordata; class Mammalia; order Chiroptera; family Vespertilionidae; genus Pipistrellus; species Pipistrellus hanaki. Next base: position 6,313,031 of record NC_140503.1, read on the forward strand.
GGGAGTGGATTGATAATTATCAGGGGGAAAAGGGTTTGGGGGGTGCAGAAAGAGACTGGATTAAAATCGTACACCTATGGATGAGGACAATGGGGGGGAGGTAAGGATAGAGGGTGGGGCAGGAACTGGGTGGAAGGGAGCTATGGGCGGGGGGGAGGAGAAACAGTTGTAATAATCTGAGCAATAAAGATTTATTAAAAAAAATAAATTAGCCCTTTAAAAAATGCATAACTATGCCGAAACCGGTTTGGCTAAGTAGATAGGGTGTCCGTCTGTGGACTGAGGGGTCCCAGGTTCTATTCTGGTCAAGGGCATGTACATTGGTTATGGGCACATCCCCAGTAGGGAGTGTGCAGGAGGCAGCTGGTCGATGTTTCTCTCTCATCGATGTTTCTAGCTCTCTATCTCTCTCCCTTCCTCTCTGTAAAAAATCAATAAAATATATTTTTTAAAAATTCATAACCATGCCTCAGACCCTCTACTCAGTATTCCTTATTCTTTGAAACCTCAATCCTTTAAAAAGCAAACAGCCAGAATTTCTTAGAATTATACTTATGACCACACTTTAAATGTACTTTTTTTTTTTTTTTTAGAAAATAAGAACTTGACCTTCTACGATAAAACTAAGAGTAGGTAAAAAATATTTCCTTTTGAGAAACAGAGCGTTTTAAAACGTAAACTAGTTGTCAGCCTTAAAGATATTATATCTTAAAGTTCCTTTGCTGAATATTCCAACACCGCCCACGAAGTACCCAGTAACCTCACCCTTGCCAGACTCAGTCTTTACGTGCATTGGAAGGGTTAAAGAGAAGAAAACGGGGCAGAGGAAGATCCACTGTGTTTTGCCAGCATAGTTCAGATAATGGAGAAACCAAGGATGCCACCAGAGCGGGTTGTAACCAACAAAATCAACAAAAACCCATTTCTCCCTGCTCTCCCCGCCTACAGCCCCCCCTGCCCCTTTATGCATTAACCATTTACTCTCTCCTTAGCAGGGGAGATAAGGCAAGCGGTCTGAGATCCTGAATAGCCAGGCTTCTTACACTTAAGGAACAATTGCTCTCCCTCCCAGATTTTCCTTCTTTACTCCAAGGCCCCAGATCTTAACCTTTACCACTTCTGATATCTCCAACCATCCCCCTGTTCCTCAGCCTAGGGCTTCTCTAGCAGCAGGCTGAGAGTGAATCCCACTGCCTCTACCCTTTCAGACCTCCGCACTGAGGTCGTTGGCTCTTCCCTGACCTCTTTGAAATGGTCAATCACAATACTTATAGGAGTAGTCTGAGTCTGTCCCATAATGTCCGCCCAGGAAGTCCACAGGATAAAACAGAGAAACACAAACACAGACAGACAAAGAGCCCCAAAGGACAGTCTTCCAACTCCGTGGAAGCAAAACCGAAAGCTAGATCTGTGGGAGCCACCCGCCTCGTCTCAGATTCATGAGGGGAATCCAGGTCTCTCCAGAACATCTTCCGAGTCCTCCGCCCATGGTCCTCCAGTGCATCCACTTAGCGTCGGCACTGCCAGAATACCAGAGAGGAGCTCACACAAGAGGAACAGAAACACACAAACACACAGACACCTACCGCGGCCAGTCAGGCTCTCCAGGTTGGGGTCCTCGTGGAGTTTGGGAATTCTGGACGAGCCCCCAAATGTTATGCTCGGATTTCAAGATCCCCAAGGACCACCAGGGAGCCGAGTCCTATGCAAAAGCAAAGAGCCTTTATTAGCCGGCAGAGTGAGCGACTAGCTGGGCGACTGCTCTGCCATTCTCCACGCAGGGAGACCAGAGAGCAGTAGTGACCCTTTGTGTGGGACCGCTGTTAAGCCCATTAACCACATCCTGTTTTTGTAGAACAAGTAACCCAAGACAAAACAGTTTTTCCCAAGCAACGTCAGAGTCATGTCATTGAGGACCATGTTGTTCACCGGGTCATCCTGTTCCTCAGAAAGCTGACAGTGGTCTGTGAAAGAAGGCCTACATGCTGGGAAGGGGCCATGAGACCCTATCTCAAGGCCTGGCCTGGTGTCAGCACTGACAATTCTATCTGGGGCACAGTCCACAGCCTCTCTGGAAGCATGCTCAAAAATTCCCACTCTCCAACCTTATGGGCACTCCCTTGTAGGTAGGTAACTGCTTTTCTCTTGCTGCTTTTAAGATCCTCTCTTTGTCTTTTGCCCTTGGAATTTTAATTATGATGTGTCTTGGTGGTCCTCTCCAGATTCCTCTTGTTTAGAACTCTCTGTGTTTCCTGGATTTGTAAGTCTATTTCTTTCACCAGGTAGGGGAAGTTTTCTGTTCTTATTTCTTCAAATAGATTTTCATTATCTTGCTCTCTCTCTCTCTCTCTTCTTCTGGCAACCCCATAATGCAAATGTTGGTACGCTTTAAGTTTTCCCAGATGCTCCTTACACTATCTTCATATTTTTAAAAAAATATATATTTTATTGATTTTGTACAGAGAGGAAGGGAGAGAGATAGAGAGTTAGAAACATCGATGAGAGAGAGTCATCGATCAGCTGCCTCTTGCACACAACCCTACTGGGGAAGTGCCCGCAACCTAGGTACATGCCCTTGACCGGAATCAAACCTGGGGCCTTTTAGTCCCCAAGCCAACGCTCTATCCATTGAGCCAAACCAATTTCGGCTATCTTCATATTTTTTAACTTATTTCTTTTTGTTCTCCTGGTTGAGTGTTTCTTGCTTCCTCATATTTCAAGTAATTGATGTGATTCTTTGGATCCTCTAATCTACTGTTGAATTGCTGTATATTATATTTTATTTCTGTTAGTGTAAGCTTAATTTCTGACTGGTTCTTTTCCTTTTTTTTTTTCTTTTTTTTTTTCTTTTTCATTTTCATTAAGATCCTTCAAAGTCTCACTAAGTCCCTTGGAAGTTTCTAGAAGATTTTTGAGTAACCTTATATCCGTGGTTTTGAACTCTATATTTCATTTGTGGCATGTTTCTTTGTCTCTGCATTTTGGCTGCTTCCCTGTGTTTGTTTCCATGTATTGGAGAGAGCTGCTATGTCTCCTTGAGTTGATAGAGTGGCCTTGTGTAGTAAGTGTTCTATAGGGCCCTGTGGCTCACCCTTTACAATACCAGAGGTGGACACTCTAGGTGCACCCCTTTGTGGGCTGTGAGTACAGTCTTTTAGTAGTTGAGATTTGATTGCTATTGGTGTCACTGGGAAGAATTGACCTCAAGGCCAATTGGCTGTGAGGACCAGCTGTGACTACAGTGGGAAAGCTGCTGTGCTGGAGACACCCTTATTGGGCAGGACTTACTTCACTGGGGCTTTGGTGCTCACTGAGTCTGACCCTTGAGTGTGTTGCTTATAAATGTGTAGAGTTGTAATCTGGTGTGGTCTGACACTGACCACTGGGTAACACTGGCTCTTGGGTCTCCATGGAGGAGTAAAGTCAGCCACTGCCTGGGGCCACCCAGCAGGAGTTACAGAGAGATCTGCAGATTCCTCCTCTTTGTATGGGGTTTGGAAGTGCTAAGACAAGATCCAGCTGTGAAGTAAGGCAGGCTGGTGCTGTTGTTGGGTCTTGGGCCTTTTATTGATTGGTTTGGGGCTCCCTGACTCAGCTGCAGCTTGTTTGACACATTTTCACCTCAGCAAGGACAGGCCACTCATACACAAAATATGCCCCTCACAGGTTGGGTGGGGCTGCAATCTTGATAAGCCGGGGTCTCAGGGAATCACCAGGGCGGAGCAAACAGAAATGGCTGCTAGTCAGCCCTGCTACTGGGAAGGTCCCAGCATAAGAACAATGACCTCTGAAGCACCTCCATCTGGGAGGAAGCTGCCCCTGAGTTCCTGCTCCGATTCCAAACAATCCAGTTTGTCTTCATATGTGTCCAGAGCCTTGTCCTGGCACTGGAGCTCAGAGGAAGCCGGACCGGGTACGTTCAGTTTGTGTGCTGGCCTTTTAAGAGGAACAGCTGGGTTTCTAGCAGTCTCCGTGTCACTGAGCCCCAGTCCACATTGGCTTTTACAGCCTGTAGTTCTTACTGCCCATAGGGGCTTCTTTCCCCAGCTCTGGGACCCTGGGCTGGGGGCCTGGTGTGGGGCTGGGACCCCTTACTCTTCCAGGCTGCCTCTGCAGAGACAATCTCCCTCCCAATTAAAAAAGCAGCACAGGTGGATGCTGGACCAGCCTTTTCCGTGCCTCCTCACCTCTTACCAGTCTCAGTGTGCTTTCTTATTTACTTCTCTAGCTGTAGGACTTCTCTTCACCAGCTTTCTGGGGGTTCTGGGTAATGATTGTTCTGTATTTTAGTTGTAATTTTGATGTGGTTGTAGGAGGCTGTGAAAACAGGTGTCTGCCTATGCCGCCATATTGGTCTCTATGGATGGAGGTTTTTAACTGCTAATATTATTTACTTAATAGGCATGAGCCTATCCAGATATCTATTTATTCTTGAGAGAGCTTTAGTAGATTGTATATTAAAAGAATTTGTCCAATTCACTTAATTTGTCAAATTTGTTGGCATAAAGTTATTCAAAATGTTTATTTCTCATTCTGTTTATCCTTATGTAGTATCAATAAGTGATGTCCCCTCTCTCATCCCTGATATTGGTACCCTTGTTCTCTCTCTTTTTTCCTGACCAATCTAAGAGAGGTTTGCCAATCTTATTGACTTAAAAAAAACCAGCTTTTGTTTTCATTGATTCTTCTATTGTTTGCTATTTCTTTTCTTTTTTAAAATATATTTTTATTGATTTTAGGGAGGAAGGAAGAGGGAAAGACAGGTAGAAACATCAATGATGACAAAGAATCATTGATTGGATGCCTCCTGCACCCCCACCCCCCACCCCCACCACTGGGGATCGAGCCCACAACCTGGGCATGTGCCCTTGACCAGAATAAAACCTGGGACTCTTTAGTCCGCAGGGCCAAATCAGCTAGGGCTAATGTTTGCTATTTCATTGTTCTGCTTTTTACCTTTTTCTTTCTTCTGCTTACTTTTTTTCTCTCTCTCTAGTTTCTTAGGTCAAACCCGAGGTCATTAATCCCAGATCTTTCTTCTTTTTATAATATAAGCACTTAGTGTCACGACTTTCCCTCTAACTGTTGCTTTAGCTACATCCCACACATTTTTAGGTGCTGTGTTTTCACAGTATTCAGCTTAAAATATGTTCTAATTTCCATTGTGATTTCTTCTTTGACCCACAGTTTATTTGGGAGTGTGCTGTTTAATGTCCAGGTACTTGGTGATTTTCTAGGCATCTTTCTGTTATCGACTTCTAATTTAATTCCGTTGTGATAGGAGCACTTATCTTGTAGGATTTCAGTCTTTGAAATGTTATTGAGACTTGCTGATTGCTCAAAACGTGTATCTTGGTAAGTGTTTTGTGTGAACTTAATAAGAATGTGTATTCTGTTTTTGAATAGCGTGCTCTGTAAATGTCAAGGTCATTTGTAGTGTCACTCAGATTTTCTAGATCCTCCCTGATTTCCTGCCTGCTTCTATCAATAATTAAGAGTGCGGTGTTGACATCTCCAATTATAACTGTAGAGCTGCTATTTCCTTTCGCATCGTGCACTTTGAAGCTCTGTTATTAGGTTGAGATTGTTATAAACTTTTGGGGAATTTAATTAACTCTTTCTCATGGTAAAACTACCTTCTTCATTCCTGGTAATATTTTTCTCTTAATCTGCTTTGTTTGATAGCAGCACAGCTGCTACAGCTCTCTTTTGGTTAGTGTTAATGTAGCATATCTTGCCCTGGCCAGTGTGACTCAGTGGATCGAGGTTTGATTCCTGGTCAGGGTACATGCCCAGGTTGCTAGCTCAATCCTCAGAAGGGGGCATTCAGGAGGAGGCTAATATATGTTTCTCTCTCATAAATGTTGCTCTCTTTCCCTCCTCCTCTCCCTTCCTCTCTCTAAAAATCAATAAAAAACAAAAAAACAACATATATTTTTCTACATTTTTACTGTTGATCTATCTGTGCCTTAACACGAATGGTGGGGTTTCTTGTGGACACGGTATAATTAGGTCTTGCTTTTCCATCCTGACAATCTCCTTTTTCTAAAATTGGTGACTTTAGACAATTTATATTTAGTAGATTATTATTGTAGTTGGATTTAAATCTATTACCGTAGCCCTAGATGGTTAGGCTCAGTGGAAAGAGTGTTGGCTTGAGGACCAAAGGGTCCTGGGTTCAGTTCTGGTCAAAGGCATGCTCCTTGGTTGCAGGCCCTACTCTAGCCCGGGAACTGGTCGGGGTTTGTGTGGGAGGCAACCAATGGATGTGTTTCTCTCACGTAGATGTTTCTCTCTGTCTTTCCCCCTTCTTTTCCACTCTCTCTAAAATCAATGGGAAAATGTCCTCAGGTGAGAGTTAAATTAAGTAAGTAAATAGATAAATCTGTTACCCTAATACTTAATTTCTTCGTGACCCACCTGTTCTTAGTTCCCTTCTTCCTCTTTTCCTGCCTTCTTTTTTTATTCATTGAGTAATAGTTATTATTTTACTTTATCCTTTTATTGGTTTATCAGTGATATCCTTTTTTTAAAAAAATATATATTTTATTGATTTTTCACAGAGAGGAAGAGAGAGGGATAGAGTTAGAAACATCGATGAGAGAGAATCATCGATCAGCTGCCTCTTGCACACCCTCTACCGGGGATGTGTCCGCAACCAAGGTACATGCCCTTGACCGGAATCGAACCCGGGACCTTTCAGTCCACAGGCCGACGCTCTATCCACTGAGCCAAACCGGTCCCGGCAGTGATATCCTTTTATTGGTTTATCAGTGATGCTTCTTTCGTGTGTGTATGTGTTGTGTAGTGGTTTAATGTTACAGTATACATCTTCAAATACTATCATATTACTAGCTTTAAATACTATCATATTACTTCATAAATTATAAGAACTTCACTCCAACATACTTCCATTTCCCCTGTTCTAGACTTCAGATTATTTTGCCGTGCACTTTAATCCTACATGTGTTGTAAGTGTCTCAATACATTGCTATTATTTTTTCTTTAAATAGTAAAGTGTCTTGTAAATAGATTTTTAACAACAAGAAGAAAAAAAAAAAGGCCTTTTATACAGGTTGGACTAAAGTAGGTTTACAGTTGTAAGTGCATGGAACACAGATGATAAAATGAGGAAAATGAATAAGAAAATGTACTAAGACAAGAAACACAGCGTTTATTCTGGTGTTATTATTATTGATTATTGTATTATTTCCCATACAAACAACTGCAAACCTACTTTTGCTTCACCCTGTATTTTCCCACACAGTAGCCATTTCTGCTGCTCTTCATTCTTTTGTGTAGATCCAGAGTCCTCCTGTTATAATTTTCACTAGAGGCCTGGTGCACGAAATTCGTGCACAGGTAGGTCCCTAGGCCTGGTTGGCAATCAGGGCCTATCAGAGCCCTCTGGCTGCCAGCCGGGGCCTTCCTTCGTTCCACACCACCCCCAGGGCCTTTCTTTGTTAGCACAAGTTGGGATGCCTAAATGAAAAGCAGAACAATGAAATAGCAAACAATACCGAGCAATTGAACTTCCGGTCTCCTGGTCAAACTCCCAAGGGAACTATTTGCATATTAGGCATATATATATCCTGCTGGAAGGACTCCTATTAACATTTTGAGTGTGTTTGCTGACGATTTCCTCCAATTATTTTTTATTTATCTGAGAGAGAAAGAAAGAAAAAAAAAAAGAGGAACATTGACTTGTTCCACTTATTTATGCATTCATTGGTTGATTCTTGTATGTGCCTGACTAGGGATCAAACCTGCAACCTTGGCATATCAGGACAATGCTCTAACCAACAGAACTATTTAGCTAGGTTCAAGCTCCTCCAATTTTAAAGATCCAAACATTTTAATTTTACCTCTTTGTTCAAAAATTATTTTCAGCAAGAATTACAGTTTTCTCCTCTTTGCTTGGGGCGTGGAGGTTTTGGAGCTGTCTGAACTGGGTTGCAAGTTTGCTAGGTTAAGCTGCGATAGGGAAGGCCATTCATATGCAAAAGCCACTGCTTGAGGTTGGGTGGGTTTGTAGGCTGTGCGGGGCAGGGTCTCAGGGCGTCACCAGGCTAGGGTGTGGCAAATAGCAATGGCTGCCAGCCAGCTGTCCCCTTGCCTTAGACCCCGTTCCCATGTCCCGCTCCCTAGCGCAGCAAGCAATTATTCCTGCATGCAGCTCTGCAAGCCAGCCACCCTCACTTTCCGGCTTAATGGGAGACAGTCCACCTTCTCCTCATAAGAGTTTGGGTCCCTCACGAGTCCCCAGAAATTGGATTTCATAGAAATTGGGAGCTTGTCTCACTGTAGCTCCTGTAGCGTGGCCTCAGACAGTAGTTTGCCCCCCATTGGAAATCCAGAAGCCAGTGTACCTAATGGTCAGTGTGAGACACAAGATTTCAACTCCTCACACCCATAAGTGACACATTCAAGAGGCAGACTCAGTGAGCACCAAAGCCCCACTGAAACAAGCCCTGCACCATAGGCGTGTCTCCAGCACAGCAGTTCTTCCATTATAAACACAGCGGGTCCTCACAGCCAATTGGCCTGGAGGTCAATTCCTCCCAGTGTACCAACAGCAATCAAGACTTAACTACACCAAGACTTTACACTCAGCCCACAAAGAAGTATACCAAGAGAATCCACCTCAGGTGATTGGGGAGGCTGAGCTACTGGCCCCTATAGGTCACCTACCACACAAAGCCACTCCATCAACACAGGGAAGCAGCCAAAGTGTGGAGACACAGAAACTTGTCATGAATGAAAGAAATGGAGGAAAGCAAACTACTGGACAGTATAGAGTTCAAAATCACATTTATAAGGTTACTCAAGAATCTTCTAAAAACCACTGAGAAACTTGATGAGACCTTCAAGGACCTTAATGAGAATGCCAAAAATAAAAAATAAAAATAGAAATGGAAAAGGACCAGTCAGAAATTAAGCATACACTGACTGAAATAAAGAATATACAGAAACTTAACTGTAGATCAATGTACCCCAAGAATCAAACCAAAGAACTGAAATATGAAGAAACAAAAAACACTCAACCATAAAAACAAAAAGAAAAATAATCCAAAAATATGAAGGTAGTGTAAGAAGCCTCTGGAACAACTTTAAGCGTATCAATATCCGAATTATGGGGGTACCAGAAGAAGAGAGAGAGAAAAATATTGAAATACATTAGAAGAAATGATGACAGAAAACTTTCCCTATCTGGTGAAAGAAATAGACTTACAAGTTCAGGAAGTGCACAGAACCCCAAACAAGAGGAATCCAAAGAGGACCACACCAAGACACATCATAATTAAAGTGCCAAGGGAAAAAGACAAAGAGAGAATCTTGAAAGTAGCAAGAGAAAAACAGTTACCTACAAGGGAATACCCATACAACTGTCAGCTGATTTCTCAATAGAAACTATGCAGGCCAGAAGGGAGTGGCAAGAAATATTCAAAGTGATGAACAGCAAGAACCTTCAACCAAGATTACTCTACCCAGCAAAGCTATCATTCAGAATTGAAGGTCAGATAGAGAGCTTCACAGAAAAGAAAAAAGCTAAAGGAGTTCATCACCGCCAAACCAGGATTACATGAAATGCTGAAGGGTATTCTTTAAGAAGAGGAAGAAGAAGAAAAAGGTAAAGATAAAAATTATGAACAACAAAAAGACATCAAATACTTACCAACAAGTGTATCTAAAAATCAAGTGAATAAAAAATCTGAAGAACAGAATGGACTGGTGAATATAACAGAATAGACTGGTGAATATAATAGAATATAATAGAATCACTGGACATAGAAAGGGAGTGGACTGGCAATTTTCAGGGGGAAGAGGGTCTGAGGAGTGCGGGAAGAGATTGGACAAAAATCTTACACCCATGGATGAAGACAGTGGTGGAGGGGTAAGGGCTTGGGATGGGGTGGGGAATCAGGTGGAGAGGAGCTATGGGGGAGGAGGGAAGAGGAACACCTGTAATAATCTGAACAATACAGATTTATTTAAAAATTATTTTCATTGAGTATTAAATTTTAGATGGACTTCTGATTCTTTCAATAAAGATGTTGCTCCATTCTCTTTTTGGCTTGGATTGTTTCTAACAGGAAGCCTGCTGTCATTCTTATGTTTGTTTCTTTGTACATTTTTGTCTTTTTAAAAAATATATATTTTTTATTGATTTCTTACAGAGAGGAAGGGAGAAGGATAGAGAGTTAGAAACATCAATGAGAGAAACATCCATCAGCTGTTTCCTGTATGCCCCCTACTGAGGATGTGCCCACAACCAAAGTACATGCCCTTGATCGAAATCGAACCTGGGACCTTTCAGTCCACAGGCCAATGCTCTATCCACTGAGCCAAACCTGTGAGGGCCATTTTTGTCTTTTTAAGCTGCTTGTGTGGGTTTTCAGCAATTGGATTATAATAGGGCCTGCTGTGGTTTTCTTCCTGGTTCTCCTCCATCCACTGCTGGAAGTTCGTTGAGATTCCTGGATCTGTAGATTTATAGTTTTCATCAAATTTGGAAAAATTTGGTCAATATTCCTTCAGACAGTTTTTCTGTTCCCTCCTCTATGCCAGCCTCCAGACTCAAATTACACTGATACTCTGTTCATTTTCCCCTCTTGTGTTTTATTTTGAATAATTTCTATTTGCCATGCCTTCAAGTTCACTAAACTTTCTGTTTGAAGTGTTCCATCTGCTGTTAAATTTCTTCTAGTGCATTTTTTTTCATCTCATGCACTATATTATAAAAAATATCAATATATATATTTTATTGATTTCTTTTTTTTTTTTTTTTACAGAGAGGAAGGGAGAGGGAGAGTTAGCAACATCAATCAGCTGCCTTTTGTACACCCTCTACTGGGGATGTGACCGCAACCAAGGTACGTGCCCTTGACTGGAATCAAACCTGGGACCCTTGGGTCTGTAGGCTGATGCAGACTATCCACTGAGCCCAACCGGTTAGGGCACATGCATTGTATTTTTTAACTTCAGATGTTCAATTTGGGCCTTTAATCATATATTCTATTTGTTTCTTCTTTCTGTTCATCATTTCCCCTGTCATCTGGGACATATATCGGTTTTACTATTCATTTTCCTCATTTTATCATCTGGTCATTTGGGGATCTGTTTCTACTGACTTATTTTTCTTATGTGGGTCACATGTACCACATTTTCATTCCTGATAATTTTTAAAAATTGAATGCCAAGCATTGCAATTTCCTGTTGTTAGGTGCTAACGTTTTCCATATTCCTTTAAAGTAGGATATCCACCCCAAAAAATGTACACACACACACACACACACTTTGAATCATGATAAAGGCTGTGTTTATTGAAATACATTCATTTTCAAAAGCGAGCTGTCTGCTGATAGAGCGTGTACACGTTTGGGGTGGGGGGACACCCTGTATTTTCGGCTTTGTTCTGAGACGTTCAAGCTTTGCGTCAGCCTGTTGTGTGGGGCAAATCTGACCTCACAATGGAGGCAATACCCTCCTGAGAGCTCAGGGGCTGAGCATTGACCTAGGAACCAGGAGGTCATGGTTTGATTCTCCATCAGGGCATGTGCCCAGTGTGGGGAGCGCAGGAGGCAGCTGGTCCATGACTCTTATCATTGATGTTTCTATCTCCTCCTCTTTTTTTTATGAAAGAAAGTTTATTGAGAAAGTCACAAAGGTAGAAGGCTATAGGGAGTTGAGGGGAGTTCTGATCTCAGAACTCTTCATCAACTCATATTTCAATTTAGGTATCTGGAAACGATTCCCCAAGAACGGAAGTGAAGAATTCCTTTACATCAGATACTCAAATGAAAGAATCACCAACAGAGGGTGGTGACAAGGCAGTGGCACCACCACTACTGCAGCCGGATGAATTTAAGACAGAACCCGACAATGCTCAGGTAAAATGGTACTTGTTTTCTTTTTTCTAGAGCAGCATCAAATTATAAATTTTAGTTATTTAGATGCTGGTTTATTGGTTGAAAATTTTAAATCCAAAGCAGTTGATCAAATAAAATAAGGTAGGTGGTGTTCAGTGCCAAAACAAGTATGTACAAGAATGTGATCTGAGAGAAGAATGACCTGTTTGGAATTAGGTGTCTCCTCCTCTTTAAAATAAATAAAAAAGAACTCGCTTCCATGAGGACATTGCACTGTTCTCACTCCTGTAGGACCCCAGGCGGCTGTCTGCCCCTCCTCTCCGCCTGCTCCTCTCGGCCTTGGCGTCCCCTCCCCGCCTGCCTGATGAGCACTCAGCCAGGGTGGCGGAGAGCCCTCCGCAGATTCCCGAGGTGCTCCTCTCTGCCACGGGTCTGGCACCGTGAGTGAGAGATGCTGGGGACTCTGAATCCCGTGTCTCTGCTCGGAGAGCCTGCGGAGCTGTGGTTGCGTTTCCCTCCTTGCGAAGGGAGCCTGGGAGCCCTCTCCAGGGCCAGTGGTAGGGGTCACCTCACCAGATGGCTGGCCTTCTCTCTGGACTTCCGTCCTGGCCGCCTTCTATCCAGTGTCTGGAACCCATAGTTTCATGTGTGTGCATGCGCGTGCATGTGCATGTGCGTGCGTGTGTGTGGGTGTGCGCGCGTACATGTGCGTGTATGTGTGCGTGTGCATGTGTGTGTGTGTGTGTGTGTGTGTGTGTGTGTGTGTGGTTGAAGATTGGCGGGTGAATCTGATCCCTATTCCTTTGCTTTGGGTGGAAATGGAAACGCTTAGCCTGACTCCTCAGAAGGGGGACAGCTGGGCACAGCCTTCCTTTGCACCCCCTTCCTGGGTCCCGTCTTAGGAATTAAGACGTTCCGGCTGGGGCTCCAGGAGCTTTCTCAGGCCAGGCGGTGGCTGGCGGGATGGAGCCGTGGTCGGCAAACTGGCTCACAAGCCACCTGTGGCTCTTTGGCCCCTTGAGTGTGGCTCTTCCACAAAATACCACATGCAGGTGTGCACGCGCGGTGCGATTGAAACTTCGTGGCCCTTGCGCAGAAGTCGGTTTTGGGCTCTCCAAAGAAATGCCCATCGTTGTCCTATGGATATTTGGCTCTGTAGACGAATGAGTTTGCCGACCACTGGGATAGAGGCTCTGTGCTCAGGGCGGGTGAAGAGAGCTGGAGGGAGGGCTCAGGTCCATGACACTGGGAAGCAGACTCACCTGCTCTGCGCGGCCGATGTTTCGTTGCTTTTCTTGGAGAAAATAAATCCCGGGTGTTCAATCCCGTGTTCTTCTGTGACTTCTGCTTTGCAGCCCAACCTAACTCACCCCAGACCACCTTGCTTTCCCTCCCAACTGTCCAGAGCGTCCAGGCAGAGGGCCCGCTGTGGGGTGATGCTGCTGGCGTTGCCCCGGCCACTGGTCTTTCCATCCGGCTCCGGCTTGGTTCCCCCTAACCCCCTCAGCTGGTCCACGGGCGGTCTCTGCTCCTGGCTCCGCCCCGACCTTGCCCTGCTCCTCGGATCCCACCCCAGCCGTGGCCCCCGATCCTGGGCCCACTCACCTCGCAGGGTGCCAACAGCACGCATGTGGGGGCGTTTGGGGAGGGGGTCCAGGGCGAGACGGGGCAGGGTGAAGTGGTGCAGGAGGTGTATCGGTGGTGGTGTGACGGTCTGGTGGCACAGGCAGGGAGCAGAGGAGGTGCAGGCGATGTGGGCTGTGCCAGGGCGTGGCTTTGTCATAGACGATCTGATGGCACCCCACTCTGCCTCCCACGTACCACTGGCCCCTGGCAAGGGTGGCAGATACTGTCAGGGGACTGTCTACCCAAAACCTTCCCGTCACCCCTTTGCCTGCCCTTCCTCGTCACTAACAGAACCCGTTCCACGTGGGCACCTGGTTTCCTGCAGGTGGTCCCCAGGCTGGTGGTGGCAGCGCATGCAGGAGGGCGTGCTCGAGGCCCCAGCTGGCCGAGGAGGCTGGGAGAGTGCTGGGGACGCCCCCAAGGACGGCAGAGTCGGCGCATCTCCCTACAGATGGCTTGTGCTGTTGGGAACCAAAGGCCACTCTGGGGCATTTGGGAGCCCGGCCGACACCCAAGGCTGGGAGAGCAGGTGGGCAGAAGGGCCTGTGTCCTGGGGGTGCCGGCACCGTGTCGGAATAGCCCAGCCTGCGCCCAAGCCATTGGCGCTCGCCCTCTAGAGCTTGAGGCCCTCACATCCACGTGGTGAGCGGCCGGGGGCCTCACACCCGCGTGGCGGGCGGCCGGGGCCCTCACAGGGAGCAGGGACCAGGTCACCGCTTGCCGCGTGGTCACCGGGACCAGAGGATCCAGGCTGTGGCCCCGGCTTCAGAGGTGCGGGGGGCTGTTCCCCTGTTCTCCGTGTCCATCACGGAAAATGACAGGTTCCTGAGTGGAGGAGCTGGGGATTAAGAAATTAGAGAAAGAAAGAGACAAGAGGCAGAAATAGATTCATCAAGCTGGGCGCTAGGTGGGCACCATCTCTCTGATGGAGAGGCAGCAAGGCAACCCCGCAAGCCATGCAGGTTTATGCAGGGGTCTTCAAACTTTTTAAAGTGGGGGCCAGATCACGGTCCCTCAGAGAGCTGGAGGGCCGGACTATATGAACTACTAATTCCTACTGTAACATCTCAGCTGCGCTCACTGCCCAAAAAACCTGGCGGGCCGGATCAGACTCCTCTGCGGGCCGCATGTGGCCCGCGGGCCGTAGTTTGAAGACCCCTGATTATAGGGTCAAAGGAGCTTATTTGCATTCTTAAGTAGGCCCTAGCATTACTGGATTTACATACCTAGACCTGCCCCTGCTGACACCTGGACAAGGGTACTCTGCCAGTGCCTCTGGCTCAGCTGACAACTTAAAGAATGTCCATGTGCCTTCTCAGGCGGCCCTCTACACAGAAGTGCTGGGCTCCCTCCCTGCAAGGCGAGGGGTGTGCGTGGCCGGACACACGGGGTCCGGAGGGTCCCCTCCCGCCCCCAGGCAGGCCGAGGACATCGTCTCGTCCACAGTGTGTCCGTACGTCACATGGGAAGGGAGGAAGCACGGAGACAACTGGAACAAAGCGCTGGTGATTGTCATCTCTGGAGCGGAGAGCAGCTGTGCGCTCTTTGTTCGGGGTGCGTCTCTGAGATGAGAGGAGAGGCACAGGCACAGGGGCTGCCCTCTCCCTCCCTGTGCCCGCCTGCAGGCTGGGGTGCTGAGCGGCCCTGCCCTGGTCCCGGGTGTGTTTCCGGTTCTGCCCTTGTTGTGGGGGGGCCGGGGGGACTGCCAGGCCAGCAGCCCTCGTGTGGTCCTTGCTGCCAGCTCACTCTCCACTCAGGGGAGCAGAGGGTGGCTCTGCGGGCGCCCCGTGCCCCCCAACACTCTCCTCCCTGCCCCAGGCCCAGGGCCGCCTTGTCCCCCAGCAGCTCCTGGGCAAGGCCTGCTGTGGGGCCTGCAGTGGGCAGGGGAGGGCAGGGAAGCTGGGGTCAGGAAGTCAGGGAGCTGTGTGTGTGTGTGTGTGTGTGTGTGTGTGTGTGTAAGCAGGGGTAGGAAGCACACAATCAAGAAACCCAATAACCGCTGAAACCGGTATGGCTCAGTGGATAGAGCCTCGGCCTGCGGACTGAAAGGTCCCAGGTTCGATTCCGGTCAAGGGCATGTACCTTGGTTGTGGGCACATCCCCAGTAGGGGGTGTGCAGGAGGCAGCTGGTCGATGTTTCTCTCCCATTGATGTTTCTAGCTCTCTATCCCTCCCCCTTCCTCTCTGTAAAAAATCAATAAAATATATTAATTTAAAAAAAAGAAAAGAAAAAAAAAAAGAAACCCAATAATCCAGTGTAAGTGGGGCCTGCCTCTCAGTTGGGGCTTTAAGAGATGGTCCAGGGGACCCAGCGTGTAACTCCGTCCGGACACCCCCATGGTGGCAGGGACCCTGGACCGCTCTCTGCCCTGTAGGTACCCTGGCTCTAGCCGGTGTCCTGGTCTGCCCTCTGGTCCCCGCCCCGGCCTTCCTCTAGATGTCAGGGTCCCACCCTCCAGATGTCGGGGTCCCACCCTCCAGATGTCGGGGTCCCACCACTCTTGGGGGGCTGGGCTTCAGCAGAGGATGACTTTGAGGAGGGGCTGGGGCGATGGCAGTGGGACAAGCAGTGCGGACATGCGCAGGTTTGGGGAGCAGGGTGAACCCCGAGGGAGGAAAGAACAGGTTCAGGTTGCATCCTGGTTCCGTGAGTGGCACCGGGCAGGGCACGCTGCCTCCCAGCCGCAGGCTCACCCAGCTGTGAAAGGCTCCGATGTTTACGGCCGAGGGGGTGTTAAGAGGACTGTCGGGGCCCACCCTGGGGGTGCCTCCTCCTTTGGCAGCTGTCAGCCCCTCCGCCCTCCGCGGGCTGGCTGGCACCGGCTCCACGCACCGGGCAGCGGAGAGGCCCTGCCCTCTGGCGCTGGGCGTGAACCTGCATTCTGATTGGCCTTGTGCAGGGCCCGTGGCCACCACGTGGCCCGCACCCTGTGCAGGCGACGCCGTGAGAGCTGGGCCCTGACCTCCACGGGCACCGTCCCCGCCCTGGCAGCCAGCCCCCACCTGTCGGGGCCACGACTCTCGAGCGGGCCACGTGCCGAAGGCGCCGGGGCTGCCGTCTCATGACAACTGTTACGCACAGCAAGCTGCCACGGTTCTCACCGCCCTCCCTGCCAGCAGTTCTGGAGGCAGCATGTGTGAACTGTGTTAAGCGGAGTTGATTTCTAAGCTTGTGTGAACCCCAGCCTCCGTCTGCCTCCCGCACACTTCTCTCCTTACCCAGCCTGGGCTTCCTGGCAGGGGGGGGGGGGGGGGGAGGGGGGCGGGGAGCTCCCAAGGTCTCAGGCTTTGCAAGGGGGTCATGGGCCTTGTTGCTGGAGGCTTTCTCTGCTTCTGAAATGATCGACAGGGAAGGAAGGAGTCCCTGTGTCCCTTTTAAAAAACAAGTATATTTTATTGATTATTTTACAGAAAGGAAGGGAGAGGGATAGGGAGTTAGAAACATTGATGAGAAAGAGTCATCGATTAGCTGCCTCTTACACACCCCCTACCCGGGATGTGCCTGCCACCAAGGTACATACCCTTGACTGGAAGCGAACCTGGGACCCTTGAATCCGCAGGCTGACAATCTAGCCACTGAGCCAAACCGATCAGGGCAAAAAACACCACCCCCCCTGCGTCCTTTATGGGGGGTGTCTGCCAAGCAGCATGCCAGCCATACGGGGCCGTGTGGGGGGGTCCCTGCCCTTCCTCCCTGCCCTCACGTTGCCTCTGTGCACTGTAGCTATACCTCAAGGCTCGGTCCCAGCACCAGGGCGGTCACTCGCAGTGTCTCTGTGATGTCCTCAAGGCTTCTCGGGAGCTGAGCCGGGGGGTGTTGCCCTAGCGAGGAGCATAAGGCTGGCGGAGCTTCCTGCCTGAGGGTCCTGGCTCCGCACGTGCAGTTATTGAATCCCGTATTTTGAGGCCCTGCCCTTGGGCCTCACACGGCCAGGAGAGTTGCTCTGTTTGTTATACGACAGTGGTCGGCAAACCGTGGCTAGCTAGCTCTTTGGCCCCTTGAATGTGGCTCTTCCACAATAAGTTTAAAAAATTTGGCTCTCAGAAGAAATTTCAATCGTTGTACTGTTGATATTTGGCTCTGCGGACTGATGAGTTTGCCGACCACTGCTGTAGGACTCCTTAGATTGCAAAGGACAAAAACAACAACAACAAAAAACCAGACTAACTCCTGGTGGTTTCCACATGAAGTGAATTTACTGGCTTATGTAACTGTAAAATGTTTAGCAGTTTCAGGTAAGGCTTGATCCAGCAGTCCAAAAGACTATCTCCCCAGCTATGCTCCATTGCTCAACTTGGTTTCATCCTTGGGCTCCAAATGGAGTCCCCAGCAGCCCTAGCCACTCCCCTCTTGGTATGGAAATGTCAGCTCTAGTCAGCTCTAAAATGTCAGCTCTAAAAGCCACTCATACGCTTTATCCTCTCACTACACTCTCCTGGGACGGAGAGAGTCATTTTTAAGAGCACTGAACACATCCTGAATTTCCTTCACTTATTGGCTAGAGTTAGGTCACCTGTCCATCCCTGACCAATCACTATAGCCAGGGGGTAGGACATGCTGACTGGCTTACACCAGTGATTGGCAAACTCATTAGTCAATGCAGCCAAATATCAACAGTACAACGATTGACATTTCTTTGGAGAGCCACATTTTTAATTTTTTTTAATTTTTAAATAACTCTTTATTGTTCAGATTATTACAAATGTTCCTCATTTCCCCCCCACCTCCATTGCTTGCCTCCACCAGGTTCCCACCCCACCCTCTGCCCTTTCCCCACCCCCCATTGTCCTCATCCATAGGTGCACAGTTTTTGTTCAGTCTCTTCCCACCCCCCCCACTCCCCTTTTCCCTGAGAATTGTCAGTTCACTCCCCTTCCATACCTCTGATTCTATTATATTCACGTTAATATTGTTCATTAGATTTTTAAAAATATATTTTATTGATTTTTTACAGAGAGGAAGGGAGAGAGATAGAGAGCTAGAAATGTCAATGAGAGAGAAACATCGACCAGCTGCCTCTTGAACACCTCCTACCGGGGATGTGCCTGCAACCAACGTACATGCCCCTGACTGGAATCAAACCTGGGACCCTTCAGTCCGCAGACCGACGCTCTACCACTGAGCCAAACTGGTTTCGGCTATTCATTAGATTTTTTAATTCCCTTGGTTTTTAGATTTGCTTGTTGATAGTTACATATTTGTTGTTCATAATTTTTATCTTTATTTTCTTCCTCTTCCTAAAGAAGCCCCTTCAGCAATTCATATAATTCTGGTTTGGCGGTGATGAAATCCTTTAGCTTTTTTTTATTTGTGAAGCTCTTTATCTGGCCTTCGATTCTGAGTGATAGCTTTGCTAGGCAGAGTATTTTTGGCTGTAGATTCTTGCTATTCATCACCTTGAATATTTCTTGCCATTCCCATCTGGCCTGCATGGTTTCTGTTGAGAAATCAGCTGACAATCGTATGGTTTCTGTTGAGAAATCAGCTGCTCCTTTATAGGTAACTACCTGCTTTTCTCTTGCTGCTTTTAATATTCTCTCTTTGTCTTTTGCTCTTGGCATTTTAATTATGATGTATATTGGTGTGGTACTCTTTGGATTCCTTTTGTTTGGGGTTCTGTGTGCTTCCTGGACTTGTAAGTCTAATTCTTTCACCAGGTGGGGGAAGTTTTCTGTCACTATTTCTTCCAGTATGAATCTTGCTTTCTCTCTTCTTCTGGGACCCCCATAATTCTGATGTTGGTTCACTTGAAGTTGTCCCAGAGGTTTCTTACATTATCTTCAACTTTCTGGATTCTCTTGTTTTCTTGCTTCTGTGGAGGAGTGTCTTATGGCTCTTCTTGTTCCAAATCTTTGATTTGATTCTTGCGATCTTCCATTCTGTTTTTAGGACTCTGTATAATATTTTTTATTACAGACAATGTATTCTTTATTTCTAGTTGATCCCTTTTCATATCCTCATAGGTCTTGTTTATTTTATCAGCCTTTTCTTGGAAATTCTTGAAAAACCTTATAACCATGGTTTTGAATTCTATATCCAGTCGCTTGTTGTCCTCCATTTCTTTTGTTTGTGATCTGTTTCCTTGTCTCGGCATTTTCGCTGCTTCCCTGAGTTGGTAGGGTGGCTTTGTGGGCTAAGATGTCCTGTGGGTCAGTCTCCCAGTTACCTGAGGTGGACACTCTTGGTGCCCCCTTTTGTGGACTGTGTGTACAGCCTTGTTGTAGTTAAGTCTTGATTGTTGTTGGTATCACCGGGAGGAACTGACTTCCAGGCCAATTGGCTGTGAAGATCAACTGTGTCTATGCCTGGAGACAGCCTTATTCGACTAGACTTGGAAAATTTCAAAAGCCTCTGTGCTCAGCTTGGATGGGGCGGAGTTTCAGGGTGGAGCCTACAGCCTTGGCTTCAACAGTCCGTTCTCTGCGCGCAATATGCCCGCCTCTGGGAATTCCTTTCACTGCTCCCCTGAGTTTCCGCCTTATAGCTCAGACTCCCGCCGTATGAACCTGGGTCCCCAGGGTCTGGCCTAGAACTGGGGTTCAGAGCAGTCGGAACTGGGGTTCAGCACAGTGTGGAACTTTTATCTCCTTCCCGCCAGGGAACACTAGCCAGGCACTCAGCCTCCCCCTCCTCTCAGGCTCCGTCCTCTCCGTACCTTAGGCTTTTATAGCTCCTCTGATTTTCCTTCTGGTTTTCTCTTTCCTTCTAGTTGTAGAATTTTCAGTCAGTCAACTTTCCTGTAGCTCTGGATAATGTCCATTTTGTATTTTAGTTGTATTTTTTGAAATTGTTGTGTGAGGCTGCAGTTAGGCATTTACCTATGCCGCCATCTTGGTTTCTCCAGCACACTCCCAGAGCCACATTTTTTAAACCTAAACTTCTCCTAACGCCACTTCTTCAAAAATAGACTTACCCAGGCCGTGGAATTTTGTGGAAGAGCCACACTCAAGGGGCCTAAGAGCCGCATGTGGCTCGCGAGCCGCAGTTTGCTGACCACGGGCTTAAGCCAACTGTGGCCACTTTCAGCGTGGTTGGGGGGATGGGGGTTCCATAATGGAAAATCAAGGCTCAGTTGGCCAGACCAAGTTCCACGACCCCATCTCAAGGCCCCAGCACCCCTCCTCTGTGCTCCGGCACCCCAGGGAACACAGTGACAACACACACGCTTCCTGGAACCTCCTGCCCAGCAAACCAGGTGCACAGGCCTTGTCTCTGGGGTGGCTCTGGGGGCCCGAACCCAGACGGCCACACCTGGGGGCGGAGCCCCGCCCAGAGTCCCAGGGCCATGTGCATCGGTGTTTTTGTTTTTGTTTTGTTTTCTAAATATATTTTTATTGATTTTTTTTTTACAGAGAGGAAGAGAAAGGGATAGAGAGTTAGGAACATCGATGAGAGAGAAACATCGATCAGCTGCCTCCTGCACACCCCCTACTGGGGATGTGCCCGCAACCAAGGTACATGTCCTTGACGGGAATCGAACCTGGGACCTTTCAGTCTGCAGGCTGACGCTCTATCCACTGAACCACACCGGTTCCGGCTTAGGGCATCGGTGTTTTATTGGACCCCTGGGTGAGTGTCCCCTGTGCTGGGCCCAGGGCCCGGCGGAGGAGGGGGGGACCTGGGGAGGGAGAAGATTCGGCCCAGTCCCCCACGTCTTGCCGAGGCCACAGGCCGGCACACCGTCTACAAAGTGGCCTACAGGGGGCTCCATGGCCTCTCCTTTGCACTCCCTACACCCGTGGTTGGCAAACTGCGGCTCTCAAGCCACATTTGGCTCTTTGGCCCCTTGAGTGCGGCTCTTCCACAAAATACCATGGCCTGGGCGAGTCTATGTTGAAGAGGTGGCATTAGAAGAAGTTTAAGTGTAAAAAACTTGGCTCTCCAAAGAAATGTCAATCGTTGTGCTGTTGATATTTGGCTCAGTGGACTAAGGAGTTTGCCGACCCCTGCCCTGCAGGATGCCTCAATCCTCTGTACAGTCTCCCTGCCCCGGGCATTCCAGTGTGCTCGCACGCCGCTAGGGATGGGAGCTGACTACCATCCCAGCCACCGGCTCCGTCTATCGCTGGCCCTGAACGAAGATTACGTGTGGAGTAAGTGACTGAGCCAAAGAATGATTTTTATTAAATGTTTTATTGATTTTTTACAGAGAGGAAGAGAAGGGGATAGAGAGCTAGAAACATCGATCAGCTGCCTCCTGCACACCCCCTACTGGGGATGTGCCTGCAACCAAGGTACATGCCCTTGTCCGGAATTGAACCTGGGACCTTCCAGTCTGCGGGCCGACGCTCTATCCGCTTAGCCAAACTGGTTTCGGCACAAAGAATGATTTTGATATCGAGCCTCCAAGTGCCTCTGTTTGGAAGCAAACACCCAGAAACACAGAGTAGTGCCGGCAAGAAGGCGCTGAGAGCGCGTCTGGAATCTGGGTCAGGGAGAGCCCGCGGGGCCGGGGGCCACCCCCGGCCCACCCCTCGTGTCTGTCCACCCTGCTCACTAAGCATCGTGGGTTGTTTGTTTGTTTGTTTTAAATGTTTTTAAATGACTCGGGGGGAGAAACAGAAAGAAGAATATTCCATGAGATGTGAAATTATATGAAATTAAACTCCAGCGCCCATAAATAGAGTCTGCTGGAACGTGGCCACGCGAATGTATTTACATCGTGTCTGTGGCTGCCTCTGTGACACCGCGGCGGGGTGCTCGAGGCGGAGAGTCTGGCCCACAAAGCCTGAAATATTTACTATCTGGCTCTCCGTGGGGAAAGTGTGCCAGCCCCTGCCCTGCCCCCTGCCCCTGAGCGTGCCACCCGTTTCACAGGTGAGCAGACGGACGCTCAACCGGGTCAGGGACCTTGAGTTCCGCCCAGCAGGGAGTGGGGGCTGGGGGCTGGGCACCCGAAGCCTGGGGCTCTCCCTTGGTGCGGTGCTCAGTCCTCTGAGCAGAGTCCTCCCTCCCTCCCTCCCTTCCCATGGACCCTGTTCACAGACCCCCCTCCACGGGGTCCCTTGAGCTGGGCGCCGTCAGCAGCTCGTGGATGCGGTCGCGCCTCTCGTGTCGGAAGAATTGATGCTGCCTCCCGGAGCAGCTGGCGAGGGCTCAGAAAGTGGGTCAGGCCCTGGGAGGAGCAGCCCATTTTTAGCTTTTCATTAGGGCCTCATTCATTAATTCCTTCTTTTAATATTTACTGAGCAGCCACGGGTGCCAGCCCCTGCAAAAGGCACCGAGCACACAGGGGTTGGGGAGGGGACGAGCGTAGAAACCAGTGTGTGTGGGGGTGTGACCCGGGCAGAGGACAGCCCCCCGTCACTGCCTGTTGGGACAGGGCAGAGGGTCGAAGGGGATGAGGCCTGAGATGCTGAGCGAGGCTGAAAGGGGACGCAGGAGTGTGTAGAGGTGTGGACATGTGACGGGCTGTGGCAGGGAGGGTTTCAGCCAGCTAATGCCTGTGTGGACAGGAAGTGGGGTGAGGCTGCGGGAGTGGATGGGCCTGGGAGAGGGTCATGGGAGAACAGATTTGCCCCATGTACGTAGGAGTAGGGGGCCCAGGGATACCCTTGAGGTAGGGTTGTGGTTCCCGGTCAGGCCTCAGATGGAAAGCTCCTCCTGGAGCCACAATGCGGAGGGGGTCCTGGAGCCAGGAGCCGCTGGAATCCTGAGTCAGAATGGGTGAGTGGGAGGGGCCTGCTACAAGTGGAGGGCCGGGGAGCTGGAGAAGAGAGATGCTGGCGGGTTTGGAGGTCCTCCAAGGCCCCCGGCACCCTCCTCCGTGCTCCCGCCCCAGGGCTGGGCAGCGGCGCTGGGGTCCTCTAACGTGCTTCCCTGAACCCCCGACCTCAGCCTCCATCCAGGGCCATCTGTGTGCTCACCTCCCCACGCTGGCCAGGCCCCCGTGCCTCAGCTCTGCCAGCCTCAGAGAGCCCCCATCTTGTGTCCCTTTTCTTTTCTTTTTTATTTTATTTTCTTTTATTTATTTTTATTTTTTTGGTTGCCAGTTGCCATAGTTGGCATTCTTTTTTTAATTTTTTAAATAAATCTTCATTGTTCATATTATTACAAATGTTCTTCATTTTTCCCCCCTCCATTGCTCCCCTCCACCAGGTTCCCACCCCACCCTCTGCCCTTTCCCACCCCCTGTTGTCCTCATCCATAGGTGCACAGTTTATGTTCAGTCTCTTCCCGCACCCCCCACTCCCCTTTTCCCTGAGAATGGTCAGTCCACTCTCCTTCCATACCTGTAATTCTATTATATTCACTGTTAATATTGTTTGTCAGATTTTTTAATTATCTTAGTTTTTAGATTCACTTGTTGATAATTACGTATTTGTTGTTCATAATTTTTATCTTTATTTTCTTCCTCTTCCTAAAGAACTCCCTTCAACAATTCATATAATTCTGGCCGAAACCGGTTTGGCTTAGTGGTAGAGCATTGGTCTGCAGACTGAAAGGTCCCAAGTTCGATTCCAGTCAAGGGCATGTAGACTGGTTGCGGGCACATCCCTGGTAGGGGGTGTACAAGAGGCAGCTGGTCAACGTTTCTCTATCATTGACGTTTCTAGCTCTCTATCTCTCTCCCTTCCTCCTCTCTGTAAAATATCAAAAAAATGTATTTTTTTTAAAAAAAATTCATATAATTCTGGTTTGGCAGTGATGAAATCCTTTAGCTTTTTTTTTTATTTGTGAAGCTCTTTAACTGGCCTTCAATTCTGAGTGATAGCTTTGCTGGGTAGAGTAATTTTGGCTGTAGATTCTTGCTATTCATCACCTTGAATATTTCTTGCCATTCCTGTCTGGCCTGCATGGTTTCTGTTGAGAAATCAGCTGACAATCGTATGGGTGCTCCTTTATAGGTAACTATCTGCTTTTCTCTTGCTGCTTTTAATATTCTCTCTTTGTCTTTTGCTCTTGGCATTTTAATTATGATGTGTCTTGGTGTGGTCCTCTTTGGATTCCTTTAGTTTGGGGTCTGTGTGCTTTCTGGACTTGTAAGTCTATTTCTTTCACCAGGTGGGGGAAGTTTTCTGTCACTATTTCTTCCAATATGTTTTCGGTATTGTGCTCTCTCTCTCTTCTTCTGGGACCCCCATAATTCTGATGTTGGTTCACTTGAAGTTGTCCCAGAGGTTTCTTACACTATCTTCAACTTTCTGGATTCTCTTCTCTTCTTGCTTCTGCAGAGGGGTGTCCTCTGGCTCTTCATGTTCCAAATTTTTGACTTGATTCTTGCGATCTTCCATTCTGTTTTTAGGATTCTGTATAATATTTTTTATTTCTGACAATGTAATCTTTATTTCTAGTTGATCCCTTTTCATATCCTCATAGGTCTCATTTATTTTATCGGCCTTTTCTAGGAAATTCTTGAAAAACCTTATAAGCGTGGTTTTGAACTCTATATCCTGTCACTTGTTGTCCTCCATTTCTTTCGTTTGTGATCTGTTTCCTTGTCTCGTCATTTTCACTGCTTCCCTGAGTTGGTAGGGTGGCTTTGTGTGCTAAGGTGTCCTATATGGTTCAGTGGGTCAGCCTCCCAGTTACCTGAGGTGGACACGCTTGGTACACCCCTTTGTGGATTGTGTGTACAGCCTTGTTGTAGTTAAGTCTTAATTGTTGTTGGTATCACTGGAAGGAACTGACTTCCAGGCCAATTAGCTGTGAGGATCAGCTGTGTCTATGCCTGGAGACAGCCTTATTCGACTAGACTTGGAAAATTTCAAAAGTCTCTGTGCTCAGCTTGGACGGGGTGGAGTTTCAGGGTGGAGCCTACAGCCTTGGCTTCCCGTCAGCCCCGCCCTATGAGGTTCCTGAGTCTCAGTGTTCCTGTGTCCTTCAGTACTCGCTGCAAGCACCTCTGAGAGAAAGGTGCCCTTGAGTTTCGCCCGCTACCAGACAATCTAGTCTCTCCCCCAATAAGCCCAGAACTGGGGTTCAGTACAGTTGGAAGTGGGGTTGGAAGTGGGGTTCAGTGCAGTCTGGAGCTATTTTCTCCTTCCCGCTAGGGCTATCCTGTGGCACAGTCAACAGACCGTCCTCTGTGTGTATTCATGTGCACACCTCCAGGGCTCTGCCTTTCACCGCTCCCCCGAGTTTCTGCCTTACATCCCAGGCTCCCTCTGTATGAGCCTGGATCCCCAGGGTCTGGTCTAGAACTGGGGTTCAGTGCAGTCGGAACTGGGGCTCAGCACAGTTTGGAGCTTTTGTCTCCTTCCCACTAGGGCAATCTAGCAGCACAGTCAACAGTCTGTCCTCTGCGCGCATTCACGTGCATGCCTCCAGAGCTCTGCCTTTCGCCACTCCGCTCCCCAGAGTTTCCATCTTACAGCCTAGATTCCCTCCGTATGAGTCTGGGTCTCCAGGGTCTGGCCTGGAACTGGGGCTCAGCACAGTCCGGAGCTTTTGTCTCCTTCCCGCTAGGGCAATCTAGCAGCAGAGTCAACGGTATTTTTTTGAAATTGTTGTGCGAGGCTGCAGTTAGGTGTTTACCTGTGCCGCCATCTTGGTTTCTCTCTGATGTGTCCCTTTTCTGACAGCCAGTAGACATGCCTTCCCGGCCCCGGCCCTGGGACCGCCTTCCTGATTCAGACAAAGTGCAGACTCCTCCCGTCTCAGCCAGGGCATGGCCCGCGCGCCTCCATCAGTGCCCACCCCTCTGAAGGGCTGATGCAGAGGAGCAGCCAGGTCCACATGGGAGCAGGATGCCTGAGCTTACTGCCCTCTATCTGGGAGGCCACACCCAGAATTTCCTTTGACCCTGCCAGAAGGGGGGCTGTGAGAGGGGAGGCGGGGAGCCAAGGGGGGAGCCTTAGGGCATGCCTCTGTTGCTACCTTCTGTTCCCTCAATCACAGTCAGGCCATGATTCCCACCCGCAGCCCAGTCCTTCAGGACCTCCCTGGGCCCAGACACGGCAGCTGGGTCACCAGCCAGCCAGGCCACGTGGACTGGTGCACTGGCATGTCAGAGCGGCCAATGGGACAGCAGATGGGCCTCTTGGAGCTCCGCCAGGGACCTCATCGGCCCCATCGGTTTCCACTCTGGAGCCCAGCCTGGGGCAGGGCCCAGGCCACTTGGGTACAACTGGGTTCTGGGGGTGGGGTTGAAATGTGGGGGGTAGTCATAGGCTGAGAGGAGTGGAGGGGGGCCCTGCTAAGCCCTCAGAAGCCCCCCTCCATGTTCCTTGGTCTCAGGAGACTCCCCAAACCCCCAGGCTGTGTATTTCTGAGACTGTGGGGGAGGGGACCTTATCGAAGGCCCCCCGAATGTGGGTATGTACCGTGGAGTCACCCCAGCCAGCTGGGGAAGTACAGTGTGCTCGAGCCATCACTAATGGCTTCCGTGGGGGGTGTCCCTGGCCTTTCTAGGTTCTGCAGGTGGCAGGTCCCGGAGCAGCAGGCGCCGGAGCTCTGAGGGGCCTCGCCCTGGGTGGGGATGGAGCAGGGCCGCAGGCAGTAGCTGGTGGGGAACGGGCAGTGGCTGTTTTGGGCTGTGGATTGGCTGCGTCGGACTAATGTGGCCCAGAGTACCCGTGAGCTTGTGAGTCCTTCTAGCAAAGTGTTGAAACGAGGGGAGGAGAGTGAGGGGCAGGTTCTGGGAGCCCCCACACGCAGTTGGTGTCAGAAGTGAGAGTGGTCCCTGCACTGGCCTCCGATCGCACGGCGACCCTCCTTCCTGCCGGGTGCCCTGCGGGACGCTGGTCACACCCGCCGCTGTCACTCTGCGGACAGCACTCTGAGGAGGAGCAGGTGACGGGGGCGGCCCACCCCCTGGGTAAGTCCTTCCTGTGTAGTCAGCGGGGAAAGAGAGAGGGAGGGGAGATCCTTCCTGCCCCCCAGGGCCTGTGCTGGGTGCCACCCCAGGGGGCGGGGTGAGGGAACAGCGGGGGAGGGGGTGTAGCGTGGAAGAGGCTTTGGCCTGTTTCTGGGGTGACTTCAGAGAGGCCGCCAGGGGGCGCCGTGCCAGGGCCCCCGTGGCTGTGGGACGGGACTCTGAGCTCTAGGAAAACGCTGGCCACCCCTGGGGGCCGGAGTCTGTATTTTGCAGGGCAGGTCCTCCGGGGGGAGGGGGAGGCAGCTCCCGGGAGCCCCTTTGGGTGGACTGGGTTCCCCAGCTGTTAAACTTCCTAAATTATTACTCCGGGTGGAGCCAGAATTACCGTATTTTTCAGACCATAAGACGCACCAGACCATAAGACGCACCGGACCATAAGACGCACCAGTTTTTAGAGAAGGGAAATGAAGAAAAAAAGATTCTGAAACAAATAGTGTCCTAAAATATTTTATGTGCATTAAAACCCAACATCACAGTCATAAACACATGTAATCAACCCTGTAAAGTAAACAGCAGCATTTAGAACCATTTAGAACCATTATTAACAAATACAGTCAGCAAAAGACAAAATGTACTATAAAACACAATAACGAGAGACTTCAGTAATAAATTAGAATAAAGTTGAAGATTTATGGTAAAGGTTCTGCTGAGATCTACAGTACGCCTGCCCAGTAGTCAAGCACGGCAACAGAGGGCGGAGAGGAATGATTGGGGGAATAGACGTGGCATTCTTCCGGGCACGGAGTACGGGCCAGCAAGGGGTACAGGCGATGATTACGGTTTGGATTACGCAGTTACCGTACACCGCACCTGGGCTGACATGGAGATATGGCTGCAGCAAGGGCATGGAGGCTGACTACCATACATGGGAACTCCTCTACCACTCGGGGTTTACAGAGCGGGGCAGACACTCTGGGCACCGAGGAATGGACAGTGACTGCAGCAAGCACACAGAGCCGGACAAGTAAAAAAACTTTTTTTTTAAAGTATATGTGTAGGCTATATTTGGACCATAAGACGCAGGGACTTTTTCCCCCCACTTCTGGGGGAAAAAAAGTGCGTCTTATGGTCCGAAAAATACGGTAGTAGTTGGTTTTTAAAAAAAAAAATTTTTTTTTAATTTTTAATTTTCTTTATTGATTAAGGTGTTACATATATATCCTTATCCTCCCCTCCCTCTCTTCCTCCCCCAACCCCCTGACTCATGCCCTCACCCCCCTGTTGTCTGTGTCCATTGGCTAGGCCTGCGGTCGGCAAACTGCGGCTCGGGAGCCACATGCGGCTCTTTGGCCCCTTGAGTGTGACTCTTCCACAAAATACCACGGCCTGGGCGAGTCTATGTTGAAGAAGTGGCGTTAGAAGAAGTTCAAGTTTAAAAAGTTTGGCTCTCCAAAGAAATTTCAATCGTTGTGCTGTTGACATTTGGCTCTGTGGACTGATGAGTTTGCCGACCACTGGGTTAGGCCTACATGCATGCATACAAGCCTTTGGTTGATCTCTCCCCTTTCCCCCCCACCCTCCCCTGCCTTCCCCTGAGGTTGGATGGTCTGAACGATGCTTCTCTGTCTCTGAATCTGCTTTTGTTCATCAGTATACGCTGAGCATTTTGCTAAGCGAAGTACGTCAGTCAGAGAAGGACAGATATCACATGATCGCCGCCGTCTGTGGAACAGAATCGGTAGTTTTTGAGCTGAAAACACAGGCCCCTCAGGGTGGTGGGCGTTTGGCACGTCCCGCTGGTCTGGGCCGGCTTCCTAAAACAGCGCTGTCCCGGCGGACAAGGGCCGGTTGTGCGGCGAGAGGAGTGGCGTGTGTGTGCCCGCTGGTGCCCACCCGCTCGGCACGCGCCGGCCAGAGGCCAGGCTCCGGGGCGGCGGCGTGAATGAGGCCTTGTTCAGAGGCGGGAGCCGACGGATGGGGCACGGATCCCGCCGCCGTGTGGATCCTGCCTACAGTCCTTCCACATCTGCTCTTCCTTCTGAAGCAGGAAGCAGCCTGCTGCCTCCCCCCACACCCCCTCCCCGGGGTGCTAGGGCTCAGAGGGGGCGGGCTCAGTGACCCTGGGCTCTCCAGGGCTCTGTGGTCTGACCGGCTTCGTCTGCCCCGGGGCGAGGGTAAGGGAAATGGACGGTCACGGAGCCTCTGGCCTTCCCGGCAGGACACTCGCCATGGCGTTCGGCTCCTGTGACCTCAGTGAAAGGGAACCCGCGTTCAGGAGGCTGGGTGACTTCCAAGGACCATGGACTCTGAGTGCCCATGCAGGCTGCCCCGATTCTGTCCCCCCGTGTCCCTCTGGGTCCCTGTAAGCCACCCCAGCCTGAGGGTGGCAGCCCTCCTAGGGTTCCGGCAGCCCACCCCCACTGCAAGCAGCACCAGCCACCCCCTGACCCAGATCCACAGGAGGCTGTTGTGGACGTGACTGATCATATCGGGGAAGCTGTCCCCTCTCACTGTGGAGACACTGACAATCGTGGGGGGTGGGGGCCCTACCCCAGGTCCCGCTCTAGTAACAGCTGGTCTATGTACACCACATGTGTCAAACACAAGGCCCGCGGGCCAAATCCAGCCCGCCAGGCCTTGCAATGTGGCCCGCACCGCGCTGTCATCACTGCACTCCGCTGTCAGTTTATGACATTGTCAGTTTATGACTGTTCAGTAAACCATTTGGCCCGCGATTTAGGCTGGATTTTAGATTTTGGCCCCTTCTCTGATTGAGTTCGACACCCCTAATACACGATGGCCTTTCTGACATCCGAGACATTCTGAATTCTGAAAAACATCACAAGATGCCTGCACCCACCTGCCATTATTCACAAGCCAAGATATGGGAGCAATGCAAGGCCCCTCGATGGATGACGGATAAAGAAGACGTGGTACTCGGCACAATGGAATACTACGCAGCCACAAAGAAGGATGAAGTGCCATTGGCGACAACATGGATGGACCTTGGGACTATCAGGCCAAGTGAGATACGTCAGACGGAAGAGGGTAAGAACCATATGATTTCACTCCTATGTGAATGTAAAACTGAAAACAGCCGCCCTAACCGGTTTGGCTCAGTGGATAGAGCGTCGGCCTGCGGACTGAAGGGTCCCGGGTTCGATTCCGGTCAAGGGCACGTATCCTGGTTGCGGGCACATCCTCAGTAGGGGGTGTGCAAGAGGCAGCTGATCAATGTTTCTCTCTCGTCGATGTTTCTAACTCTCTATCCCTCTCCCTTCCTCTCTGTAAAAAAAAATCTATAAAATATATTTTTAAAAACACCTGGAAACAACCAGTGAACAAACAAACCAAAACTCACAGCCACCGACAACAGTGCGGTGGTTACCAGAGAGGGTGGAAGAGGATGAAGAAGCGCAGGGCAAATCCCTGGTGATGGAAGGACACCAGACTTCCGGTGGCGAGCACACAGGCGCACACCGACAAGAAATTACAAAGTTGTGCACCTGAAACTTCTGTAATGCTATTGACCAACATTACCCCAATACAGTTCATTAAAATAAAAAGACTGGGGAAGAAAACACATCTGGCCGAGCCGGGCTGGCTCAGTGCTCTGGGACTCCCTTGTCTCAGGGAGGGGGTGAGAGATGTTGGAGTGACAGAGGACAGATGGGATGTGAGCCCAGCCCGTCAGCCCCAAAGTCCCGTGTCTGGCTCACCGGGTACCCACTGCATTTGCTCAAAGGAGACCGTCTCTCTAGCCCTCCCTGGACCCTCCAGCCCCTCAGGAGGCCACAGGACTGTGTTCAGACCCTCAGCACCACCAAACGTTAGTGGACAGTCCCTGTCACCACAGTCATGGTCACTGAGGACCAGTCTGGACTGACGGCCTGGTGGCGGGCCACCATCCTTCCTCTGCAGGGAGACCCAGGCTCCTGTCACAGGGCTCACCGCAGCCCAGCGAGACTCTGGGCTTTGTCCAAGGTCAGCAACAAGGAGGCAGGGGAGACCCCTTCACAACACTATTTTGGATGCCCTCGGGGACCCACGCACGGGTCTGACCTGGCCCCTGCCCCCTAGGGAGCCCTCGGTCTTGTACAGGGAGCCCGCAGCCGGCAGAGGGGCAGGTCCACATAAGACAGGTCGTTGCCAGGGCCTGACGAAGGACCCCATAAGCTCAGAGATCCACACCCGGGGCTGGGTTTGGGGGTGCCTGTGGCCTCACACCCACCTCCCTGCCGCCCGGAGCCCCCAGAGGGTGCAGGGGAGGCCGCCCGGCCGGTGCACCGGGCCCGGCGCCCACAGCGCCTCCGGCTCCCAGCCCCGCGCAGTTTGGGGGAACGGCTGCGTTTGGCTCTTTTGCAAGTGCTAATTTTTCAGCTGCTGCGTTCATGTGGAACCTGGAAATTAATTAGCTCAGACAAGAGTTGCACAGCCTGAGAGCATGAAAAGGATCCTCATTAGTAAAACTTTGCCCTTTGCCTGGCAGGGGTTGGCTGCCAGAAGTCTGATCAGGATGCTGGGGCCGCCGCGATGATGGAAAGGCCGGAGTACAGCACGTCCCACCGGCCCAAACCGGCCCGGGCCCACCTCTCTGTTCGTCACCGCCACCAGGGCGTCCCTGATAGGGACCTGAAGGGGGTTGGGGGACTCCCAGCGGGCGTCCAGGGGGCCCTGGCTGTGCCCTCAGAAAGCCCACAGGGAGCATTCCATTTGGAGGGTTAGGGGAGGCCTCTATCAGGTGACTTAGGCATGTAAACGTGTAAGCAAGAACCCAAAGTAGGAGTCAGAATCAGCCAGGCAAGGGGCAGAGGGAACAGCATTCCAGACAGGGAGCAGCCCTTGTGAACAGCCTGAGCCAGAAGAGAGCTTGGTGGAAAGGTGGGGGTGGCTAGAGCTCAGGAAATGTGTGTGTGTGTGTGGGGGGGGCGGGTGCTGTGGAGACCAGGGGGTACAAGGACCGGCCCAGGTGGGGCCTGAGAGGCCGGTCTTCACTCTAAGAGCACTGGGATTCAGAAGGGCCAGCAAGGGAATGAAGGTCCAGCATCTCCCCCCTCCCTCCCTCCCTTTTTCCCCCTCCCTCCCTCCCTCCCTCCCTCCCTCTTCCCATTGCCATTGCCGTCACCCTGTGGGGAATTGACAAGTGGGCTGGGGTGCACTTTCTCTTCTGCTGAGCCTGCAGGCGCCCGATAACCACAGCTTTCACCATCCTCCCTGACAGCACCCCCTTCTCCGCGGGCCTCTATTCGGCCAGGCCCAGAGGAGCCTGCACAGGACCAGGAGGGGAAGATGTGCCCCTGAAACTTCTGTAATGCTAGTAACCAACATCACTCCAGCACATCTCATTAAAATAGAAAAGACTTCGAAAGAAAGCACATCTGGCCTTGCCCAGAGCCCAGATGTGTTACCCAGTCATCCCCTCCCTGGCACGGAGATGGCCCGGTGACCGGCAGGCTTCCCGACAATCACGATGCTGACACGGCCATCAGTACCGAGCCAGCCCTTACGCGCGGGCCGGGCGAGGAAGGCAGGGGTTGTGTCCTCACGTGGAGAGCCAGGGCCTTGTGGGGCACGCTGTTCCCTTTCTTGCCAGCGAGGAGTGAGCGAAGGACGTGGGTGAAGCTCTGGGCGGAGAGCGGGCACGTGGGGCCTAGTTAACAACCCGTCCTCACAGCCAGACACGGGTCCTAGGGCTCTTCTTCCTCCGAGACCTCCCTGCCCGCTGACCTCTGCCCCTCCCCGGCCCGGCCCGCCGCCGGGCCAAGCCGCATCAAGGGCAGAGGCACGTCTTGGAGGATTCTGGTACATCTCCAGCTTGGCTTTCGCTTTGATCGGGGAGAACCAACCAGAGAGACCGATGATGAGCGGGTCTGAGGGATCAATCGCCCGCCGGTGGCCGGGGGTCCTCGGAGCGGCGGTGCAGCGGCGTTGACGGCTGGCTGACAGGAGGCCCGGGTGGGACAGGCTTGATTGCAGGGCCCGTTTGTATTGCTTCTGGCCAGAGGCCTTCTGCAGAGCGCAGGACGGCGGCCTGTGGGAGGGTCAGGGTTCAGGACCGTCATCTCAGGGCTGGCTTAATGAGAGGGCTCCGGATGCGTCTCGGGGCTGGTTGGGCCGCGGTGATTAGCGAGGAGGCGGCCAGGGCAGCGGCCGGCCCAGCCCTGTGCGCCCTCCCCGTCCCCACGCTGAGGCCTGGGCCGTGGGTCGTGTCCCAGGACGAGGGGGACCCCACACGGAGGCTCCGCAGTCTCGCCCCCTCCCCCCGTGTTTGGACTCGGAACCCGAGCTCACGAGCCTAATTGATTCCATGCCTCCCGGGCCTTTCCGAGAGTCCGCCGTGCCAGGCTCCCTTCCTGCGTTTGGACCGGAAAGCTAAGCAGGGCGAGCGGCACACAGAGCTCGTTCTACCCGGGGACAGCGCTCCGATCCTGCCCGCCTGCCCTGGACGGCGCCTCATTAGCCCGTCCACGCAGCTGGCCTCGGCCGCGGCAGAGCTGGCAGAGCCCCCTCTTGCCCGGGGCGGCTGGCTGCTCTGGACCTGGCAGAGGCGGTCTGGAAGGCAGCACGGGGTAGGGGAGGGGGAGAAAGGGGGCCAGGATCACCACGCACAGCCGGTCGGTGAGCCGGCAAACCCCCAGGAGCCCGCCATGAGCCATGGATACGCTTCGTTCCGTCCCAGGAACATGATCCGGGCTGCAGAGAACTGTGGGGTCTCCACGGGCAGAGCCCGCAGCGGCCAGGGACAAAGCAGCCATCGCCTCCGATGGCAGCGGGGGACCCTCACCCTTCGGGCCATCCCAGGCTCCATGGCGAGCGGCCAGGCTGGCCTGTGCTTCCCTGGGCACCTTCTGAAGTTGCTGATCCTGGCCAAAACAACAAACTATTAAGGAGAGGGCGTGTCATACTGAGGAAACTCTCCCGTAGTCTTTCTCTGGGCTTCCGTTTCCACGGCCAAGGGCTCGGAGCCCCACCGTCCAACAGGAATGTTGGTTTATACGTTGGGGTGTGTCCTTCTTGCTGACAGAGGGCCAGCAAGGGGCAGAGGTGCCTCCAAACCCCGGTGCCTTTTTGTCCATAAAATGCCTCATGCACCCTAGCCCAGTTGGCTCAGTGGATAGAGCATCGGCCTTCGGACTGAAGGGTCCCGGGTTTGATTCCGGTCAAGGGCATGTGCCTTGGTTGCAGGCTCCTCCCCGGCCCAGGCCCTGGTTGGGGCTCGTACAGGAGGCAACCAATTGGTGTGTTTCTCTCACATCGATGTTTCTCTCTGCCTCTCACTCTCCCTCCCACTCTCTCTAAACATCAATGGAAAAATATCCTCGGGTGAGAATTAACAACAACAACAGAAAAGGTGCAAGCTGTAAAACGCCTCACGTACAGAGGGTGTCTCTCTGCTCGTCCAGTCTCTGTGGGCTCCCGTTTTGAATGTTTGGTGTGAGCGCTTCATCGAGGCCAAGTTCGGGTCGACAGGTGCCCCTGGGAAGAAGCAGGAAAGAGTGAAGCCGAACCAGGGGTGGGAATGGGCATGGGGGGAGCTCGGCCTCTCACACCTGCTGTTCTGTAAACAGATGGTCTCTGAGCACCTGGCTGTCCCCTCCCCACCCGTCCATGTGGCTACGCTCAAACAAGGCAGTTGGGACGGGCACGCGATCTGTCAGAGACCCGTATCGATGTCATTTGGGGGCAGAGGTGCCTCCTGGTCCCCGAAGCCTGGTGGCAGGGCCAGGTGTGGGCCCCTCCGCCTCCCGCCCAGACAGCCCCATCCTCCCCATGGCAGCAGAGGGGGCCTGCCTTCCGGGAGCAGCTGTCTGTGGGCTCACTGGTCCCACCCCTACACACAGAGGCCTTGGCAATGGCTTCGAGGTGTCTGCGGCAGAGAGCCCTCCCCCACCGTCCCCTGTGTCCAGGCGTCAGGCCGCGGGCAGGCGTGTAGGGCAGAGCCCGAGGCATGGGAGAGCCATTCACCAGCGTATCACCCTGTGAAAGGCCGCCACTGGCCTCCTGGCTTCTGCGGCTCCGACGATTCAGCCGGGCCCCTTGGCATTCTCCCTGGAAGTGGTCCCATGCCATCGCTGCCCTGCCTGCGCACAGCGAGGCCACTGCCCGCCAGCTTGCCCCCCGCTGGGCGCTGTCCCCACCAGGAGCCCTGGGGCCAGAAGGAGATGAGCCATCACCCACCGTGGGAACGGAGGCCAGGAGCGGGGAGGCTGCTCGGCACCGGCTCCCGGCCTAGCGCGAGTGCTCAGGGGGCGGCAGATGGAGGGTACCCGCTCGCTGCCTTCAGAAGGAGCAGTGGGTGAGGCCCGCGGGGGAGAGGGGGCTTGTGGCTTCCCCTGCCGAGTGTTTGTGGGAAGACTTCTGGGCCCTCAGGCTACAGGGAGAGGAACGGATCTGCTGAAGGCACCCAACCAAACACACCTAGGATGAGCGAGCCGTAATAACGGTAATAATAGCCGCACCCGTAGCCAGCTCGTCACGGGTGCTGGATGCTGTAGCAACCCAGGTCATTCTCGGCTCCTCTCGGCCTCTCCCATCCCACAGCCAGGCCATCAGCCACTCTTTAATTAATTTTTAAAAAAATATATATTTTATTGATTTTTTACAGAGAGGAAGGGAGAGAGGTAGAGACTCAGAAACATCAATGGGAGAGAAACAGATCAGCTGCCTCCTGCACACCTCCTACTGCGGATGTGCCCGCAACCAAGGTACATGCCCTTGACCAGAATGGAACCTGGGACCCTTCAGTCTACAGGTCGGTGCTCTGTCCACTGAGCCAAACCGGTTAGGGCCCATCTGCCGCTCTTGTTGGCACTCGGTGTCTCAAGAGCAGTGCCGTCCAGTGGAGCTTGCACAAGGAAGGCCAGGATCTCGTCTATGCTCTCGGCCATGGCTATGGGGCACGTGATGTGTGGACAGTGGGATCAAGGAACTGACTTATTTTTCATTGAATTTTAATTAATTTAAACTCAAACAGCCAGCGGGGCTGGCGGCTTCCATAGCGGACCACAGAGTTTTAGATGATATCTAGGATCCAGCTCCCTTTCCCTAACTCCTAGAGTGCCCCCCGTCCCAGCCACGGTCCCCTCCCCCTTGGGCCACCGCCCTATTTCCTCCAGCCTCCTTGCTCCTGCCGCTGTCCCGCAATCTCTTCTGCAGTCAGTCTGCTGAGAACCCTGCAGTGGGGCCACCCCTCAAGGCCTTCCTGTGTTCTGCGGCCCAGGGTGATCCTGCCCTGCGGGGGAATTTCTCTGTTTTCCCCGTCCATCTCCATCACGGAAAAGGAATCAGTCAGGTTCCTGAGTGGAGGAGCTGGGAATTAAAAAATTAAAGAAAGAAAGAGACCAAGAGGCAGAAATAGATTCATAAGGCTGGGCGCTAGGTGGGCACCACCCTCTCTGATGGAGAGGCAGCAAGCCGCCCAGCCACGCAGCAGGTTTACTTTATAGCGTCAAAGGAGCTTATTTGCATTCTATACGAGGCCCTAGCATTACTGGATTTACATATCTAGACCCGCCCCTGCTGACACCTGGGCAAAGGGAAGTCAGAAACTGAATAGCACCCCACCTTCTCCGGAGGGTGTAACCAGGGCACAACTCTGCCAGTGCCTCAGGCTCAGCTGACGATTTAAACAATGTCCACGTGCCTTCCCAGGAGGCCCTCCGCGCTGCCCTGCTGTTCCTCTGATCTGCACACTTGTCCCTGCACCTGCTCCATCCCATGGTCCTCACCCCCTGGTTCTTCCTCTCCACGCAACCGTGCCCCTGCCTCGGGGCCTTTGCACAGGCAGATCTGCCTGTCCTAAGGCTCTTTCCCGAGATAGGCACCTGGCTCACACTCTCCCTTCCTTCAGGCCTCTCCTCCATCTCCATGTGCCCAGCAAGGCCTGTCCTGACAACACGCATGGGATGCGGATTAGTGAGGCCCACCCCACCCACCCCCTTTCCATCGGCGTGTTTCTCCTCAGAGCATGGACCACCGTCCGGCATTTTCGTGCTTTTTGCTTTATGGTTTATTTTCTGCCTCTCCGACCAGAATGCACATTCCATGAGGGCAGGTTTTTCCTCTTCTGTTTTGCTCACAGACGTGTCCCCTGCTCGTGGGACAGCATTTGGAACACAGTAGATGCTCAGTAAATGCTCAGGGACACCAAGGAGAGAACACCCACCCTTCCTGTGGCCTCAGAGGAAGGCACCCTCACCCCCCAGTTATAGGTGAGAAGACTGAGGCGGGGGCTAGCTTTACACCCACTGCGTCCAACTGGGAGACCCCTGTGTACAGCCACCACGTCCCCGCCCTGGAGCCTCGGTTTCCTTGACTGGGGGTCCATGGGCTCCAAGGCTCCAGGCCCCAAGAGGACCGACCGCAGCCCATATTGGGGGGTGGGGGCAGTTGCCAGCGGGTATGGGACAAGCATGCCCTCTGCCTGGCACATGCCCCACGGGGCAGACGGGAGGAGGCGGTGGAGGTGCAGCCGGTGGCAGG
Organism: Pipistrellus hanaki; assembly: GCF_964339955.1. Classification (NCBI taxonomy): domain Eukaryota; kingdom Metazoa; phylum Chordata; class Mammalia; order Chiroptera; family Vespertilionidae; genus Pipistrellus; species Pipistrellus hanaki. Next base: position 6,350,769 of record NC_140503.1, read on the forward strand.
ACTCAAAATCGAGGCTGGGGTTACCCGGGGCCTCTTGTGAGGCACCTTAAGCTTCCCCATCCCCACCTGCCCTCCTCGGCCACTTCCATCTTCTCGTGCTGCACAGTGTGAGGGGCAGCACCGGGGACCGAGGCTGCAGAAGCCTCCTGCCGGGCTCTGGAGAATTCCCAGGACCCCTGCGCCAGAGTGGCCTGTGGATGGAGGAGAAGTCCAGGCCCAGCAGGGGGTGTGGCCTGCTGGGTTTGGGGACCTACTGCCTGCTCTCAAACTCTCCCATGCTAACTGGATCTGCCCTCCCCAGGCTGGCCCCTCACACCATGCCTCAGGCCCACCTCCCTGAGCCTGATGGGAGGCAGGGCATCCCTGTTCTCACCTGTTTCCTCAAACCTGATCCGTGTCCTGGACATACACCTTCTCTGCCTCCTGGGCCTTAGGCTCAGTCAGTGTCTCTACCCTTGATGCTGGTCCTGCCCTGCTCTGACTAGCCTCCTCCTACGGGTATATAAAGGAGCAGTTGATTTTTGTATATTAACCTTGAAATAAATGCTTATTAGTTCTGGGAGGTATTTTTGTTGTTGTTGTTTTTTGACAGTTCTTTCAGATCCTTTACATCAGTGGTTCTCAACCTTTCTAATGCCATGACCCTTTAATACAGTTCCTCATGTTGTGGTGACCCCCCAACCATAAAATTATTTTTGTTGCTACTTCATAACTGTAATTTTGCAGCTGTTATGAATTGTGATGTAAATATCTGTGTTTTCCGATGGTCTTAGGCTCCAGAGGTCCCCAAACCCAGCAGGCCACACATCCTGCTGGGAATTCTCTCTCGTCTAGAGCCTAAGACTATCGGAAAACACAGGTATTTACATTACGATTCATTAACAGTAGCAAAATTACAGTTATGAAGTAGCAACAAAAATAATGTTATGGTTGGGGGTCACCACAACATGAGGAGCTGCCTTAGGAAGGTTGAGAACCACTGTTTTACACAGTCATTTCATCTGTGAAAAATTCAATTATTTCTTCCTTCCCAATCAGTATACCTTTTAGTTCACTTTCTTGTCTTACCGCATTAGCTAGAATTTCCAGATTGATTTTGAAAAAGGGTGGTGAAAGGGGACGTGTTTGCCTTGTCTTATATCTTACTGGGGAAGCTTATAGTTTCTCACCATTGAGCATGACGTTAGCAGGAGTTTTTTTGTGTTTTTTTTTTTGCAGATGGTCTTTAGCAAGTCTAGAAAGTTTCCTTGTATTTCTAATTTACTGAGAGTGTTTATCATGAGTGGATTTTGGATTTTGCCAAGTACCCTTTCTGCATTTATTGCTATGATCATGATTATGTAGGGCCCATTGATGTGATGAAATTGCATTAATTGATTTTCAAATGTTGAACATACTTTGCATACCTGGAATAAATCCCACTTGGTTGTGGTTTATCATTCTTTTTATCCATTGTTGGATTTGATTTGCAATAATGCTGCTGAAGATTTTTGCATCTGTGTTCCTGTGAGATATTGGCCTGTGGTTTTCTTTTCTTGTAACGTCTTGGTCTGGCTATGGTATTAGGGTGATGCTGGCCTCATAAGATGAGTTAGAAAGTATTCCCTGAAAAAGATTTTAGAGATTGGGTATAATTTCTTCCTTAAATGTTCAGTAGAATTCTTGAAAAATCTTATAAGAGTGGTTTTGAATTCTATATCCAATCGCTTCTTGTCCTCCATTTCTTTTGTTTGTGATCTATTTCCTTTTCTCGGCATTTTCACAGCTTCCCTGAGTTGGCAGGGTGGCTTTGTTTGCTAAGATGTCCTATATGGTTTAGTGAGTCAGCCTCCCAGGTACCTGAGGTGGACAGTCTTGGTGTAGCCCTTTGTGGGCTGTGTGTGCAGTCTTGTTGTTAAGCCTTGCTTGTTGTTGGTATCACTGGGAAGTGTTGATATCCAAGCCAATTGGCTATGAGGGTCAGAAGTGTCTCAGCTAGGAGGGTTTCTGTATTCTGCTTGGATGGGGCGGAGTCTCAGGGTGGCACAGACAAGCTTTGTTGAATCCCGCACAATTGGTTGCAGGCTCCCGCACCTCTTTGGTATAGGCGCAGACAAGCTTTGGATTCCTGTCTATCCCTCCCTAGGAGAGTCCTATTCACTGCGAAGGAGAAAGCTAACCACTGGAAGGGCTTCTGTGCTCCGCTTGGATGGGGCGGAGTCTCGGGTGGTGCATACAAGCTTTATTCAGCCCCTCCCTACGAGGGTCTGGTTTCTGAGTCCCGCAGTAATGGCCGATGGCTTCATACACTTCCGAGAGATCTCTGCTCACTGCCTGACAGTCTGGCCTCTCCCTGTCTGGGGTCGTCTATCAGAGCAATAGGGTGATTCTGTTTTCCTCCTTAACAAGAAAGCCAGCCGCACGTTAGCTGTCCGCCCTCTCTGCACACAGGGAGTAAGCCAGTAGCGAACTCAGCCCGCCCTCTCAGCGCTCCAAAAGCAAGCCGGCAGCGAAGTGGGGTGGCTGCCTTTTCACACGCACAGTTCTCTGTACCTTCACAGTTCCTGAGGTTCAGCCTGCCTTCTCTCTCCTTCCCAGATGGTAGAGCCTCCTCTCAGCCAGCCTTCGGCGCTTCAGGGCGATGTTTCCCCTGTTTTCCAGTTCTAAATTCAAAATTGTTGTGGTAGGCTGCATTCAGGGGTCTACCCTATGCCGCCATCTTGGTTTCTCCTCATTTGATCTTCTTTTGCTAGTTTTCTAAGGTGGAAGTTTAGACAATTCAATTATTTTATTTTTTTATTAGGATTTATTGGGGGGATGATGGTTAACAAAATTATATCGATCTCAGGTGCACAGTTCTAGAACACAGTTCTGTATTGTATGTTTACCACCCCAACTCAAGCCTTCATCCAGCACCACTTATCGGTAGATAATTGATTTTAGATCTTCCTTCTTCTCTAATATGTGCACTCGATGCTATACATTTCCCTCTGAGTACTGCTTTTGCTGTATACCACAAATTTTGATAAGTTTATGTATTTGTTCTCACTTACTTAGTGCAAAATATTTTAAAAATTCTCTTTTGACCCATGTGTTATTTAGAAGTGTGTTGTGTAGCTCTAGCTGGTTTGGTTCAGTGGCTATAGCGTCTGCCTGAGTATTGATGGGTCCTGGGTTGATTCCAGCCAAGGGAACATGCCTGGGTTGTGGTGCTGGATCCCCAGTGGGGGTGGGGAGGGGTTGTGGTGGTGTAGGAGGCAGCCTATCAATAATTCTCTCTCATCATTGATGTTTCTATCTCTCTCTCCCTCTCCCTTCCTCTCTGAAATCAATAAAAAGTGTATTTTAAAAAAAAGAAGTAAGTTGTTGAAGTCTCTAAGTATTTTGTGATTCCCCAGTATTCTTTTTTTTTTTAATTGATTGTGGTTTGAGAGCAGACATTACATGATTTCTATTCTTTAAAATGTTTTAAGGTATGTTTTATGCCCAGAATGTGGGTCTGTCTTGGTGAGTGTTCCATGTGAGTTTGAGAATAATGTGTAATCCGCTGTGGTTGGATTAAGTAGTCTACTAGATGTCAGTTCTATCCAGGTGATTGACCTGTGTCCTTACTGATTTGCTGCTTTCTGGATCTGTCCATTTCCGACAGAGGCATGTGTGAGGCTTCAGCTGTGATAGTGGGTGAATCTATTTCTCTTTAAAGTTCTATCAGTTTTGCCTCTGTTAGGCACACACACATGAGGGATGGTTTTCTTCTTCTCGGAGAACTGACTCCTTTTCTGTTATGAATTGCCCCCCCCACCTTTTTTTTTAATCCCTGATAACATCCTTTCCTTTGAAATCCACTTTGTCAGGAACTAACAGATACTCCTGGTTTTGTTTGTTTGTTTGTTTTGGTTAGTATATTTTTCTGCATCCAGTTACTTTTGTGCCATTATATGTAAAGTGGTTTCTTTCAGACAACATATAGTTGGCCCTTGATTTTGATCCACTCTAGCAATCTTTATCTTTTAATTGGTGGATTTAGACTAGTGGCATTCAAAGTGATTATTTTTTAAAATATGTTTTTATTGATTTCAGGAAGAAAGAGATAGAAACATCAGTGATGAGAGTGAATCAACCATCAGCTGCCTCCTGCACCGATTGAGCCCACAACCCTGACATGTGCCCTGACAGGGATCAAATCATGACCTTCTGGTTCATAAGTTGTTGCTCAACAATGCCAGCTGGGTTCAGAGTGATTATTAATATTAGTTAGATTAATATTGGCCACATTTGTTACCGTTTTATACTTGTTGCTATTGTTCTTTGTTTCTATTTTTTTCTTCCACTCTTTTTCTGTCTTTTGTGGGATTTTTTAAAATTAGGAACTGTTAGGTGCTTGATATTGGGTAATTTATGTAGTAAAGTAACTATTCTTTTCTCCCTCAGCTTTACTCAGATAAAATTATATAAATTTAAGGCATACAATATGATGATTTGATATATTGTGAAATGATTACCACCATAAAGTTAGTTAACACATCCATCACCTCCTACAGTTACCTGTGTGTGTGGTGAGAAGTTTTAAGATATACTATCACAGCAACTTGCAAATATCCAATACAGTATTGTTGACTACAGTCACCGTGTTGTACAATTGGATCGTCAGAATGTATTCATCTTACACCTGAAAGTATATACCCTTTGACAGACATCTCCCCATTTCCTTCACACCACAGCCCCTGACCATTGCAGTTTAACTCTGCTTCTATGGATTTGAGCTTTTTAAGAATCCACATATAAGTGAGATCATATGGTATATGCCTTTCTCTGTCTGACTTATTTCACTCAGCACAATGCCCTCAAGGTCCATCCATGTTGTTGCATATATTGTCTTTTGTGATTTTAACTGAGCATTTTATATAATTCAATTTTTTCCTCCTTTTTAGCATACCAGCTATATTTATTTTTTAGTGGTTTCCCTACAGTTTGCAATATACATTTATAGTAATCCAAGTCTGCTTTCAAATAACGTTATACCGCTTCATAGGTAGTGCAAGTACCTTATAATAACAAAATAATAACAAAATGATCCTAATTCCTCCCTCTGATCCTTTGCATTATTGCCGTCATTCATTTTGCTTATATATAAGTGGACATACACATATATAACAAACATGCATAACATATATACATTAGCATACATGATCAAATACATTGTAGGTATTATTATTTTCAATTAATTATTACCTATAATTAAGAATAAGAAAAACAAAAGGTTTTATTTTACTTTCACCTATTCTTTCTCCTATGTTCTTTCTTACTTTAGGTTGCCTTATGTTTCTGACCTAAATTATTTTCCTTCTCTCTAAAGACTTTCTCTTAACATTTCTTTTTTTAAATAAATCTTTATTGTTCAGATTATTACAGTTGTTCCTCTTCTCCCCCCCACCATAGCTCCCCTCCACCCAGTTGCCACCCCACCTTCTGCCCTTACCACCCTCCTCACTGTCCTCATCCATAGGTGTACGATTTTTGTCCAGTCTCTTCCCACACCCCCCACACCTCCTTCCCCCTGAGAATTGTCAGTCCACTCGCTTTCTATGTCCCTGATTCTATTATATTCACCAGTTTATTCTGTTCATCAGATTTTTAATTCACTTAATTTTTAGATTCACTTGTTGATAGCTTTATATTTGTTGTTCATAATTTTTATCTTTACCTTTTTCTTCTTCTTCCTATTCTAAAAGAATACCCTTCAGCATTTCACATAATACTGGTTTGGCGATGACAAACTCCTTTGAAACTGTGAAACTCTTTTTCAGTTCTGAATGATAGCTTTGTTGGGTAGATTAATCTTGCTTGTAGGTTCTTGCTATTCACCACTTTGAATATTTCTTGCCACTCCCTTCTGGCCTGCATAGTTTCTGTTGAGAAATCAGCTGATAATCATATGGGTGCTCCCTTATAGGTAACAAACTGTTTTTCTCTTGCTACTTTAATATTCTCTGTTTGTCTTTTGCTGTTGGCATTTTAATTATGATGTGTCTTGGTATGGTCCTCTTTGGATTCCTTTTATCTGGGGTTCTCTGCACTTCCTGGACTTGTAAGTCTATTTCTTTCACCAAATAGGGGAAGTTTTCTTGTCATTATTTCTTCAAATAGGTTTCAATATCTTGCTCTCTCTTCTTCTGGAATCCCCATAATTCTGATGTTGGTACACTTAAAGTTGTCTCAGAGACTCCTTACACTATCTTCATATTTTTGGATTCTGTTTTCTTTTTGCTTTTCCTGTTGGGTGTTTTTGCCTTTTTCATATTTTAAACCTTTGACTTGATTCTTGTGATCCTCTAGTCTGCTGTTGGATCTCTGTATATTATTCTTTATTTCAGTCAGTGTATGCTTAATTTGTAGTTGGTCCTTTTTCATATCCTCAAGGGACTCACTAAATTTATTGGTGGTTTGTAGAAGTTCTTGAAAAATCTTATAACTGTGGTTTTGACCTCTTTATCCAGTAGTTTGCTTTCCTCCATTTCTTTGATTTGTGGTCTGTTTCTTTGTCTCCGCATTTTGGCTGCTTCCCTGTGTTGGTAGAGTGGCTTTGTGTGCTATGTGTCCCAGTGGGTCAGCCTCCCTAATTACCTGAGATGGACACTCTTAGTGCACCGCTTTGTGGGATGTGTACACAGTCTTGTTGTAGGTTAGACTTGATTGCCGTTGGTATCACTGGGAGGAATTGACATCCAGGCCAATTGGCTGTGAGGATCAGCTGTGTCTACAGTGGGAGAACTTCTGTGCTGGAGATACCTTTAGGATCAGGACTTGCTTCAGTGGGGCTTTGGTGCTCACTGAGTCTGCCCCCTGAGTGTGTCCCTTATGGATCTGAGGAGTTGTAATCTGGATGTCCCACTCTGACCACTGGGTACACTTGGCACAAGGAGTTGCAAATTTAGCTCTGCCTGAGGACACTCAGCAGGGGCTATGGAGAGGTCTGCAGATTCTTCTTCTTTGTTTGGGGTTTGGAGGTGCCCAGATGAGGCCCAGCTATGAAGCATTGCAAGCTGCTGTGGAGCCTTCGGCCTTATTTTGCAATAACTGGGGAACTCTGGCCCAGCTGCAATTTTTTTAAAGTAATTTTAGATTGCAAAGGGCCAGGCCATTCATATGCAAAAGCCTCTGTGCAAAGCTTGGGCAAGGCGGGGTCTCAGGGCAGAGCAAACAGCTATGGCTTCCCATCAGCCCTGCTTTAAGAGGCCTGGAGTCTCAGTGTCCCACAGTAATTGCTGCAAACATCTCTGAGAGAAAGCCACCCTCATGTTCCGGCCCGATGCTAGACAGTCCAGTCCCCCACCCCTCATGAGTCTGGGTCCCCAGAGTTTCACCCAGAGCTTGTGTATCCCTCCCGATTGAAAAAGACAGCCATGTCCTCAGTTGCCAGCCCTTTCCGCGCCTGCTCTCCTCTGTATCTCCGCACCTCCTCTGAGTCTCAGTGTGCTTTCTCTTTCCTTTTAGTTGTAGAATTTCCACTCAGCCAGCCTTCCTGTGGTTCTGGATGATGTCTGTTTTGTCTTTTAGTTGTAGTTTTGAAGTGGTTGTGCGAGGCAGCAAGTTCAGGTGTTTAGCTATGTGCCATCTTGTTCTGCTCTTTTATTTTATTTTATTTTATTTTATTTTATTTTATTTTATTTTATTTATTTATTTTAAAAATATATTTTATTGATTTTTTACAGAGAGGAAGAGAAAGGGATAGAGAGTTAGAAACATCGATGAGAGAGAATCATCAATCAGCTGCCTCTTGCACACCCCTTACTGGAGATGTGCCCGCAACCAAGGTACATGCCCTTGACCAGAATTGAACCCGAGACCTTTCAGTCCACAGACTGATGCTCTATCCACTGAACCAAACCGGTCTCAGCTTGTTCTGCTCTTTTAACATTTCCTTAAGTCAGGTCTACTGGCAACAAATTCCATCAATTTTTGTTTGTCTGAGAAAGTCTTTATTTCTCCTTCATCTTTAAAGGATACGTTCACAGGGTGCAGAATTCTAGATTTATGGGGGTTTTCTCTCAGCACTTTGACATCTCACCCCACTCTTTTCTTATTTGCATGGCTTCCAAGAAGTTGGATATAATTCTTATCTTTGCAATTCTAAAGATAATATGCTTTTGTTCCCCTGGCTTCTGTCACAGTGTTTTCTTTATCTTTTTGAAAAATCTTTATTGTTGAGAGTATTACAGATGTCCTTCCCTTTTCCCCCATTGCCCCCACCACCTGGTTCCTGCCCCACCCCAGGCCTTTACCACCCTATTATCTATGTCCATAGATAATGCGTATATGCATATACGATCTTTGTTTAATCTCTTCCCATCCCCAAACCCTTCCCTCTAAGAATTGTCAGTCTGTTCCATTTCCATGCCTCTAATTCTGTTTTATTCACCAGTTTATTCTGTTCATTAAATTTCTTATTTGTTTATTTTGATTTTTAGATTCACTTGTTGATAGGTATGTATTTGTTGTCATTTTGTTGTTCATATTTTTAAAATCTTCTTCTTCCTCTTCTTGAAGAATACCCTTCAACATTTCATATAATATTGATGTGGTGGTGATGAACTCCTTTAGCTTTTTCCTGTCTGTGAAGCTCTTTATCTGACCTCCAATTCTAAATGATAGCTTTGTTGGTTAGAGTAATCTTGGTTGTAGATCCTTGCTATTCATGACTTTGAATATTTCTTGCCACTCCCTTCTGGCCTGCATAGTTTCTGCTGAGAAATCAGCTGGTAGTCATATAGGCACTCCCTTGTAGGTAACTAACTGTTTTTCTCTTGCTGCTTTTAATATTCTCTTTGTCTTTTGCTCTTGGCATTTTAATTATGATGTGTCTTGGTTGTCCTCTTCAGATTCCTCTTGTTTAGAACTCTCTGTGCTTCCTGGATTTCTAAGTCTATTTCTTTCACCAAGTAGGGGAAGTTTTCTGTCCCTATTTTCTACAAATAGGTTTTCAGTATCTTGCTCTCTCTCTTCTTCTGGCACCCCCATAATTCTGATGTTGGTACCCTTGAAGTTGTCCCAGAGGATCCTTACACTATCTTCATATTTTTGGACTCTTATTTCTTTTTGTTATCCTGGTTGGGTGTTTCTTTGCTTCCTCATATTTAATATCATTGATTTTATTCTCAGAATCCTTGGTTCTACTGTTTAATTTCTGTATATTATTCTTTATTTCAGTTAGTATATGCTTAATTTCTGACTGGTTCTTTTCCTTTTTTTTTTTTTTTTTTTTTTCATTTTCATTAAGATCCTTCAAAGTCTCACAAAGTCCCTTGGAGGTTTCTAGAAGATTCTTGAGTAACCTTATAACCGTGGCTTTGAACTCCATCTCCAGTATTTTGTTTTCTTCCATTTCTTTCATTTGTGACATGTTTCTTTGTCTCTGCATTTTGGCTGCTTCCCTGTGTTTATTTCTATGTATTGGGTAGAGCTGCTATGTCTCCTTGAGTTGATAGAGTGGCCTTCTGTATTAGGTGGTTTATAAGGCCCAGTGGCTCAGCATCTTCGTCATCTGAGGTGGACACTCTAGGTGCACCCCTTTGTGGACTGTGAGCACAGTCTTATTGTAGTTGAGACTTGATTGCTGTTGGTGTCATTGGGAGGAATTGACCTCCAGGGCGACTGGCTGTGAGGACCAGCTGTGACTACAGTGGGAGAGCTGCTGTGCAGGAGACACCCCTATGGAGCAGGACTTGCTTCAGTGGGGCTTTGGTGCTCACTGAGTCTGACCCTTGAGTGTGACACTTATGGATGCAGAGAGTTGTAATCTGATATGGTCAGCCCACTGCTGGGGGCCATCTAGCAGGAAATACAGGGAGATCTACTGATTCTTCCTCTTTGTATGGGGTTTGAAGTGCCAAGACGAGGCCCAGCTGTGAAGCAAGACAGGCTGGTGTTGGTGTCGGGTCTTGGGCCTTTTATTGATTGGTTTGGGGCTCCCTGACCCAGCTGAGGCTTGTTTGACACATTTTCGCCTGAGCAAGGACAGGCCACTCATATGCCGCTCACAGGTTGGGTGGGGCTGCAAATTGGATGAGGCAAGATCTCAGGGAATCACCAGGATGGAGGAAACAGAAATGGCTGCCAGTCAGTCCAGCAGCTCTAACCAATAGATAGAAATAAATACAGGAAAGCAGCCAAAATAGGAACAATGACCCCTGCAAGGACCTTCATCTAGGATAAAGCTGTCCCCAGTTTCCTGTCCGGATACCAGACAATCCAGTTCCTCCTCATATGTATCTGTGTCTCCCAGATTCTCGCTCTGGTGCTGGAGCTCAGAGGATGCAGGACCTTGTACATTCAGTTCATGGTGCCGGCCTTTTAAGAGGAACAACTGGGTCTCCAGCAGCCTCTGTGTCACTGAGCCCCAATTCACACTGGCTTTTACAACCTGAAGTCCATGGGGCCTTCTTTTCCAAGTTATGCAACCCTGGGCTGGGCTTCAGGTGTGGGGCTTGGATCCCTTGGTTCTCACCGGTGGCTCTGCAGAGACAATCTCCCTCCTGATGAAAAAAGTGGCCCATGTGGGGTCCAGACCAGCCTGTTTTGTGCCTCTGCACTTCCTGCCAGTCTCCTGCCAGTGTGCTTTCTTCTTTATTTCTATGAGTGGAGGACGTCCATTCAGCCAGCTCTGGATGACGATTGTTCTGAATTTTAGTTATCATGTTGAAGTGGTTGTGGTAGGAGGCAAGTACAGGTGTTTACCTATGCCACCATCTTGGTTCCTCTCCATTTCCCCCTCCTAGCCCAGCTGTGTCCCGAACCCACCCTATTGTCTGTGTCCATGGGTGATGTATACATGCATATACGTTCTTCGTTTGATGTATTGACTCTCTCAGCTCCTACCCTTCCCTGCCTTCCCTCTGAGATTCCACAGTCTGTTCTGTGCTTTTATGTCTCTGATCTATTTTGTTCAACCATTTATTTTGTTCATTAGATTCCACATATGAGTGAGATCATATATTTGTCTTTCTCTGGATTGCTTATTTTGCTTTGCATAATACTCTCCAGGTCTCTCCAAGATTATTCTTTTTTACTGCTGCATAGTATTCCATGGTATAAATGTACCACAGCTTTTTTATTTTTTATCTTTTTTTATTTTATTTTAGAGTGGAAGGGAGAGGGAGAGGGAGATAGAAGCATCAGTGAGGAGAATCATTGATCAACTGCCTCCTGCACAGACCACCTTCACTGGGGATCAAGCCCACAACCCTGGCATATGCCTTAATTGGGATTTGAACTGGGGTCTTCTGGTTCATAGATCGAGGCTCAGGCTCTGGCCTGGCTGTACCACAGCATTTTTATCCACTCATCTACTGAGGGGCACTTCGACTGTTTCCAGATCTTAGCTATTGTAAATTGTGCTGTTATGAAAATGGGGCTGCATACATTCTTTCTGATTGGCATTTTGGATTTCTTAGGATATATTCCTAAAAGTGGGATCACTGGTCAAATGGCAGTTCCACATTTAGCTTTTTGAGGAGCCTCCATACTGTTTTCCATAGCAGCTGCATTCCCACCAGCAGTGTACTAGGGTTCCCTTCTCTTCACATCCCTGCTAGCACTTGTCATTTGTTGATTTGTTGATGATTGCCATCCTGACAGGTGTGAGGTGATACCTCATTGTCATTTTAATTTGCATCTCTCGAATGATAAGTGACTTTGAGCATTTTTTCATGTCTCTTTGCCATCTTTATGTCCTCTTTGGAGAAGTATCTATATACGTCCTTTGCCTATTTTTAAATTGGATTGTTTGTCTTCCTTTTAAGCTGCATAAGTTCCTTATATATTTTGGATATTAACCCTTCAACAGATGTATCATTGCCAAATATGTTCTCTCATAGAGTGAGCTCCCTTTTCATTTTGATGATGGGTGTTTTTTTGTTTGTTTGTTTGTTTGTGTGTGTGTGTGTGTGTGTGTGTGTGTGTGTGTGTGCAGAAGCTTTTTATTTTGATGTAGTCCCATTTATTTATTTTCTCCTTGTTTCCTTTGCCCTAGGAAATGTATCTGTAAACATATTGCTCTGAGAGATGTCTGAGATTTTCCTGCCTATGGTTTCTTCTAGGATTTTTATGGCTTCATGACTTACATTTATGTCTTTTATCCATTTTGAGTTTATTCTTGTATAAGGTGTAAGTTGGTGGACTAGTTTTTTTTTTTCCATGTATGTCCAATTTTCCTAACACCATTTATTGAATAGACTGGCTTGACTCAATTGTATATTCTTGCCTCCTTTGTCAAATATTAATTGAGTATAACGGCTTCGATTGATTTATGAGTTCCATTGACCTATATACCTGTTCTTGTGCCAGTACCAGGCTGTTTTGATTATGGTGGCTTTGTAGTAAATCTTGATACCTGATATTGTGATTCCTCCAACTTTGTTCTTCTTTCTCAAGATTGCTGCAGATATTCAGGGTCTTTTTTGGTTCCATATAAATTTTTGGAGTATTTGTTCTAGATCTGTGCAATATGCTATTGGCATTTTAATGAAGATCGCATTGAATCTGTAGATTGCTTTGAGTAGTATGGACATTTTGATGATGTTAATTCTACCAACCCATGAACACAGTATATTCTTCTACTTGTTTATATCTTCCTCTGTCTCTATTTGCAACGTTCTGTAGTTTTCTGAGCACAAGTCTTTTACCTCCATGGTTAAGTTTATTCCTAAGTATCCTACTTTTTTTGTTGTTGTTGCAATGGTTAATGGGATTGTTTACTTAGTTTCTCTTTCTGATAATTCATTATTGGCATATAAAAAAAACCATCAATTTTGGGGTGTTGATTTTGTATACTGCTACATTGCCAAATTCATTAATTAAATCTAGTTTTTTTTGGTGGCGTCTTTAGGGTTTCCTATATACAACATCATGTCATCTGCGAATAATGCGAGTTTTACTTCCTCCTTTCTGATTTATATTCTTTTTATTTTTTATTTTTGTCTGATTTCTGTGGCTAGGACTTCCAGTACTGTGTTGAACAGGAGTGGTGAAAGTGGACATTCCTGTCTTGTTCCTGTTCTTAGGGGAAATGCTTATTTTTTTTTGCCCATTGACTATGATGTTCACTATAAGTTTGTCACTTATGGCCTTTATCATGTTGAGGCATGCTCCTTCTTTTCCACTTTGCTGAGAGTTTTTATCAAAAATGGGTGCTGGATTTTGTCGAATGCTTTTTCTGTATTTATTGAGATGAACATGTGTTTTTTGTCTTTCAATTGTTTATGTAATTTATCATATTTATTGATTTGCAAATATTGTACCAGCCTTGCATCCCTGGAATAAATCCCACTTGGTCATGGTGTATGACCTTTTTAATATATTGCTGGATCTGATTTGCTAATATTTTGTTGAAGATTTTAGCATCTGTGTTCATCAGGGACATTGGCTTGTAATTCTCTTTCTTTGTAGTGTCTTTATGTGGTTTTGGAATTAGGGTGATGCTGGCCTCATGAAAAGCACTTGGAAGTGTCCCGCCTTCTTGGATTTCTTGGAATATTTTGAGAAGTATAGGTGTTAGTTCTTCTTTGAATGTTCGGTAAAACTCCCCTGTGAAGCCATCCAGAGGTTTTTGTTTGCTGGGAGGTTTTTTGTGCTTGTTTGTTTGTTTACTGATTTATTACTTCTACTTACTCTGGCCTATTCTTCCTGATTGCATTTTGGGGATTGTACTTTTCTTGGAATTTATCCATTTCATCCACATTATCCAGCTTGTTGGTATATAGCTAGTTGTTCATAGTATTTTCTTACAATCCTTTGTATTTCTGTAGTATTAGTTGTTACTTCTCTGCTTTTATTTCTGATTTTATTTATTTGAGTCCTCTTTGTTTTTTTATTAGTCTGGCTAACAGTGTGTCAATCTTACTTATCTTTTCAAAGAACTAGCTCTTAGTTTCATTGATCTTTTGTGTGTGTGTGTGTGTGTGTGTGTGTGTGTGTATATATATATATATATATATATATATATATATATATATATATAATATGTGTATATATTTATTATTTCAGAGAATAAGGGAAAGGGAGAGAGAGAGAGAAACATTAATGATGAGAATCATTGATCAGCTGCCTCCTGCACGCCCCCTACTGGCTCAAATCCATAACCCAGGCATGTGCCCTTGACTGGACTCGAACCCTAGACCCTTCAGTCTCCAGGCCAATGCTCTATTCACTGATCTTTTGTATAGTTTCTGTTTTAGTCTCTATCTCTGCTCTAATCTTTATTATTTCCTTCCTTCTACTTACTCTGGGCTTTTTTGTTGGTCTCTTTCTAATTCTTTAAGATGTAGGGTTAAATAGTTTATTATTAATCTTTCTTTTCTTTCTTTTTTTTCTTTTTTTCTTTCTTTTTTTGAGATATACCTGTAGTGCTATGAACTGCCCTCTCAGGACTGCTTTGCTGTGTCCCAGAGATTTTGGATTGTTGTGTTCTCATTTTCATTTGTTTCCAGTAAGTTATAGATTTATTTTGATCTCATTAGTAACCTATTCATTGTTTAATAACATGCTAGTTAGCCTCCACATGTTTTTGATATTTTTACTGTAGTTGATTTCTAATTTCATTCCATTGTGATCTGAGAGGATACTTGATATGACTTCAATCTTCTTGAAGTTATAGAAACTTGTTTTGTGTCCTAACAACATGTGGTCTATCTTTGTGAATGACTCATGTGCACTTGAGAAAAATGTGTATTCTGCAGCTTTGGAGGTAAATGTTCTATAAATGTCATTTAAACCCATCTGGTCCAGTGTGTCCTTTACAGTCACTGTTTCCTTGTTAATTTTTTTTTCTGGAAGATCTGTCCAGGGAGGTCAGCGGGGTGTTAAAATCCCCTGCTATGACTGTATTGTCATCAATCCCTCCCTTAAAGTCCTCTGGAAGTTTTAAAAAATATATATATACTAGAGGCCTGGTCCACAAAATTCATGCACAAGTAGGGTCCCTAGTCCTGGCCAGTAATTAGGGCCTATCGGGGCCTTTCTTCCCCAGGCTGCTGGCCGGGGCCTTCCTTCATTCCTCCCTGCCCCCTGGTGGTCAGATCTTGTCATAGTGAGCGGTCAAACTTCCAATCAGTTAAACTCTTAAGGAGACAATTTGCAGATTAGCCTTTTATTATATAGGATTTAGGTGCTCATATATTGGTTCCTCTTTATCGTTGAATTAGTATAGTCTGAAAATGAAATGCCTAAGTGTGTGTTGTTTTATCCTCACCTGAGCACATATTTTTATTGATTGTTAGAGAGAGAAGGGGGGGGGAGAAAGAGAGAGAAAGAGAGAGAGAGAAACATTGATCAGTTACCTCTCATATACTCTCCAACTGCAGATGGAGCCTGAAACCTAGTATATGCCCTGACTGGGAATCAAACCTGCCACCTTTTTGGTGTATGGGGTGACACTTCAACCAACTGAGCCACCCAGCCGGGATCTAAGTGTGCTTTTTATATTTGTCCTGCCGGTTGTTCTCTGAGCTTCCTAGAGCTGTGGTCTGGTGTCTGGCATTAATTTGGGGGGAAACGTAGTCATTATTGTTTCTCATATTTTTCCTGCTCCGTTCTTCTGGTGTTCTCATTCACGGATGCTCCACAGTTGCCGTTGTCCTACAGTTCTTAGACACGGCTCCTTCCCCCCTGGTTTGCTTTGTGGTTTGAGGATTCTCTCTCTCTGTCTCTGTCTCTCTCTCATATTCAAGCTCCGAGTTTCTCTCCTCAGCTGTGTCCAGTCTACTAAAAAGCCCATCAGAGGCGTCTTCCTTTGTCACCATGTTTGCTCTCCAGCGTTTCTCTTTGGTCCTTCCTCTGGATTCCTGCTCCCTGCTTACCATTCCCGTCTGCTCGTGCACGCTGTCTGTCGTCCACGAAAGCCTCGGCACAGTGCTCCCAGCCGTTTCACATTTCCGGTCCGGCCATGCCAGCATCCCTGCTGCAGCTGAGTCTGGTTCCGATGTTTGCACTGTCTCTTCAAACTGCCTTTGAGTATTCCTGGCAGTTTTTCTCGGTCGCCGGGCACGATGGGCCGGGTGGAAAAGGACCTGCTGTCATTAGGCCGTCAGCGCTGCGGTGGGGTGGGTACCGAGCGGAGGGCTGCTGTGGCCCCAGGAGAGGGTCTCGGCCTTCCCGGGAGCCTGTGCCTCCGTGAACTTCACCGTGGCTCTCAGTCCTCCCCCCCTTACTGGGCCAGGACGGCTGGAGTGGGCAGGAGGTGGGCACCTCCCGTTTGCCTGGCCAGTCAGGCTCTGACCCAACGCCAGGGGGTTGGGCGCTGGTGAGCTGGATTCCCCTGAGGACAGGGCTTGCTGGGAAGAACAGGATATATTTCGAGATGGTTCCTTTCCCTCCATCCCGAAGCCCTGGGCGGGGGGGTGTTTACTCCAATAGTCACGTGTCAGGAATAGATTGGGCTGGTCAACCCCTCAGAGGCCTGAGAGCCCGCTGGGACCGCCCCCCCCCCCCGGGGCTTCACCCCTCAGTCGGCCCCCTCCGAGCCCCCAGCAGTTCATCCCCTACAGATCCGGCTTCTGTGCGGTTCTCTCCGCACACCTGCCAGTGTTTCCGGTGTGAGGGCGCCAGTGTGCACGGGGGCCTCACCTTTCTCACGGATCAAGGAGGAGCTATCGATTTTCCAGCTCCGTGTTTTACTAGTTGTTAGGACTGAGCTGCAACTTCCGGTGTCAGCTCGGAGATCTGAGGGCTGGGGTTCGCTTTCCAATCGCTCGCCCGCCTCTGGGGGAGGATGGGGTGGCCACATGTGGGTGCCATTGCCCCGTGCGGGCCTCACCCCTGTGGCCCCATGGCCCGTTCCCAGGCCCTGCCATGTCCCTGGCATTCTCTGGGGGTTCCAGGGACCTACACTGCCACCCTCCTTCCCGCCGGCTTCCAGCTCCCTGCTCCTGTCAGGTGGGAGGTCCCGGTTCTCGGTGGTCGCCACCCCTGCCAAAGCCAGAGAGGAAGGGGGAGGGGAAGGCATCGGGAGGCGTTTCAGAAATGATGGTCTTCGCAGGATGGCGCCAGCCTCTGGGCCGGGCGGCGCCTGCTCAGGGCCCCCCGGGAAGCACCTGCTGGTGCCCCACTGCGGGGCCGGATGCAGTGGGGGCCAGACATGGCGGGGATCTCCCTTTTCCACGTCCCACACGGAAAGAGAGATGAACGAACCGGTTCTAAGTGGAGGCAGCCAGGGATTGAGAAATATTAGAAATAAAGAGAAGACACAGAGGGAGGTTTTAAGCTGGGAGCTGGGTGGGCGCCATCCTGTCTGCTGGAGGGGCAGGAAGAAGACGACGAGGACCCCGCCCAGCGCATTCATTTATGCCCCCAGTACCAGGAAGTAACACCAGCTTATTTGCATTCTTTTTTTTTTTTTAAATAAATCTTTATTGTTCATATTATTACAAAAGTTTCTCATTTTTCTCCCCTCCACCAGGTTCCCACCCCACCTGGGGTGGAGTTTCAGGGGGAGCCTACAGCCTTGGCTTCTAGTTAGCCCCGCTCTTTGGGGTTCCTGAGTCTCAGTGTTCCTCAGTGTCCTTTGGTACTCGCTGCAAGCACCTCTGAGAGAAAGGTGCCCTAGAGTTTCACCCGCTACCAGACAGTCTAGTCTCTCCCCCAATGAGCCCGCAACTGGGGTTCAGTGCAGTTGGGAGTGGGGTTAATAGCAGTCCGAAGCCCAGGCTCCCTCTGTATGAGCCTGGTGCCCGAGGGTCTCGCCCAGAACTGGGGTTCAGTGCAGTCGGAACTGGGGCCCAGCACAGTCCGGAGCTTTTGTCTCCTTCCCGCTAGGGAACACCAGCCAGGCACTCAGCCGCCCCTCCTCTCCGGCTCCGTCCTCTCCGTGCGCACAACGTGTCTCCGTACCTTAGGCTTTTACAGTTCCTCTGATTTTCCTTCTGGTTTTCTCTTTCCTTCTCGTTGTAGAATTTCCAGTCAGTCAACTTTCCTGTAGGTCTGGATAATGTCCACTTTATATTTTAGTTGTATTTTTTGAAATTGTTGTGTGAGGCTGCAGTTAGGCGGTTACCTATGCCGCCATCTTGGTTTCTCTCTGGTGATCACCTTTTTAGCCTTATTTGTATTCTTAAGTAGGCCCTGGCATGCCTGGATTTATATATCTAGTCCCGCCCCTACCAACACCTGGGCTGATATGAAGGCCAAGCTGACAGCATGTCCGTCATCCTGGGAAAACATGTTCCCAAGGTGTGGCTCTGCCCACGCCTTGAGTTCAGCTGGCGATAATTAAGGAAAATTGCCCCTGTGCCTTCCCAGGCGGCCCTCTACATCTCACCCTTTTTTGTTTTTTAAGCTACTGTAATAAAAGTAAAATATAAACATAAAGAATAAAACTCTAAATTAAAACAATTGCAAACAATGCCAATGCAAAACTAAACTACATACATGTTATCATTTTAAAACTTGAACGTCAAGAGCAAAACTCTGGCTATTAAATAATAACAAAACAATGCTAACGCAAAACAACAAAATCGAAACTATGGACATGTTAACATTTTTTTGCTACTAAGTGGAAAGAAAGTCGCTTTTGCTGCTGGTGTGTATTTACTCAGAGTCCTTGGACTTGGCTGTGCAGGACTTTGCAGAAGACTGGCAGCTCACAGACGCTCGCATGAGCAGGAACGTGGTTGAAGAAGTAGCTTCCACTTCTTGCTTTTCCACAACCTGCTGTGCTTCAGTCGTTAACTCCTTCAGGTGACTCCATGTTGGTACCCCAGTCCCTTGCGTAGCCTTCAGTTTTCTTCTTCCTCTGCTTCGCTGTCACCAGGGCAGTACGTAGTCCTTTTGGGTGAAGGGACACAGGAGCTTCTCTGGGTCCATTGTGGCGACGGACGTAGCGCTATGGCACCTGAATTGGCTGCATTGCTCCTTCGGAAAGATATAAAACACAACCTCTTCCCCACATTGTTACCGAATCTGATAAAACTCTTGTCTGGTTTATGCTTCCTTCCACCTAGCTGACTCGGTGGAGGCTATTGTACAGGAGGCCTGATGCCTTTCGCCTGCTGTACGATCCTCTGCATCACAATTCGAAAAATTTTAAAGTATAAAAAGCACGACAGAGCTTCTCTTGAGGTGACACATAGCTTCTGTCTCCCCCCTTTTGTTTTAATAAATGGTTTTAAGAGTACGATTGGCTCTTTCCACTGTTGAGTGACATCCATTTTGCCAGATTTGATTAGGTTTAAGTCCTTGGGGAGTTACCCCTAATGCTGGCACAGAGAGGCGGATAACACCCTGAGGACATTGCTTCCAATAAAACATGGACATTGTCCTTCTCTAATAACATTTTAAAGGCTGAAAATTAAATGAAAAGTTCCTCTGAATTAGTGTGCCCTATAATAGCTGCTTCAATAATTTTTGCCATATTTACCACATAAGTACTATCATTATAGATTGATGTGCTCTGTAGCAAGATCTGTTAAGTCATAAATAAGAACGTCTATTAATGTGGCAGTTAATACTATTCCCTATGTTAGAAATAAGGCAAGTCCCCAAGTCAAGTGTCCTGGTAGAACACAGAACATAGAAGGGTGCACACACGTGGTCTGGAAGTGCGTGCACATGGACCTTCCTTGCCCTTGGACCTGGGCAGCCTGCAGTAATGCACAGGTGCTGACTGCTCGCATGGCAGGGCGTCTTCACTATTTTTATATCTGGACTATTTATCCTCTGTTCTTGGGAGCCATTACTTATTCTGTGGCTGTAGTAGTCCTATCAGGTCCTCTCTGGGATCCGTTGTTGCAGGAATCCATATGGTCTTGGAGTTTTCTGGAAATATAAGCATATTCTCGACCAAAGGTTAATAAAGAGATCTTTTCTGTAAATTAGACTTGGGATCCTTTTGATTTTTGTCCAAATGATTTTCCTTTGGCTTATTTTGATATCATGTTTGTGTGTTTTTATGGGTGTCCTGCTGTTAGCATTCCAAATGAAAATTAATTTTCAAAGTAAAATTTTTTCTAGATGTAAATTACTTACAGGATATTTTTCCTTACATGGTATTTTTCCACTATCTCCCCTTTTTAATTTAATTATTAGGAGGCTTTTGGAAAATTTTTTATACTGTAGTTTTGATTACTTTTTAATTTTTTGCACAAAAATATGACTGATTTAGGGTTCATTGCATTTTGAGCAATATTACCATGAAATGAACTACCAGTAGAAATTTTTGTTAATACTTTAGGAACAGCCTTTTGTACAATTAAATTTTCTTGAATATTCACTTATTACATTTAGCCAATTTAAATTAATCTGAAAACTTGACTATTATTTTACTGTCAAATTTAATACTATCACAACAATCTTAGTTTGCCCTGTAAATATTAATGGAAAAGATTATTTGCATCCTTGAGAAAGTTCTAAGCGTTCCTGGTGTTAGACTGGATTTAAATATATCTGCCACGTCTCTGTTGCCTGGGTTTCAATCTGAGCTGGGCATGGGAAGTGCAAAGCAGCCATGAGGCAGGACACCTCCCTCAGAAAGCATGAAGGTCCAAACCCCTGCAATGTTGGGGGGGTGAGGATCTGTGCCCCACCTCTGTTGATCCCCAAATTCTCTCCTGATGGCTGAAATATGGTAGCAATCATACTTGGGTAAAAATTGCTGTTTGAATTTTAACCTTGCTATCTGACTTCGACCTTCGATTACTTGCTTAAACAATAGGGTAGTTACAGGAGATTGACTCCCACTGACTCAGTAGCTTCAGGGGTAGAAACTAAATAACCTTTAGTTCTGCTTTTGTATTATGGGCAAGATAGGGCCACATTCCAATGTCCAGCAGGGTGTGACTGGGAACCAACCCTGCAAGCTGTCCCCAGTCTTTAGGATTTAGTCTTTAGGATTTAGGAACAGATAAGGACGGCCAGTTCTTTGTCCTGAGGGGCCAATCAGGGTTAGCCGAGGCAGTGACATCACCACCGACCTGAGTAAAACCCCTGGACTGGGCGAAATTCACTCTCTTCCGCCATGCTGCCGGCGTGAGTGGGACAGCCCATGCTAGCATGGTACAGGCTCTTTTATTTATTGCATCGGACTTGGCTCCCAGGTGGTCCTTGGGGATCACGAATTCGTCTGGGATCCCCAGCCAGGACCATGAGGGACCCCAATCCGGAGAGTCTGACTGGCCACGGTAGGTGTGTGTTTGTCTGTGTTTTTGTGTGAGCGCTCTGGAGGGACTGCCCCTCCATCGGGGCTCTTACCTGGGTGTTTGCCGGCTGCTGCGTCAGCCACGGTTTGAGCCCAGATTCAAATCTGTAATAAATTCTTGCTGGCTTAATCAAATTGGCTTCGGTGGTCCATCTCTTGGGGACTCGCTCCGTAACAATGGCCCCTCTGTGACTGTGCCTGTCTTAGGTTGTTCCTTCCCTGAGGACTCTTACCCGTCTTTTGCTAACTAGCCACCCTCTGGGGCCAAGCAGGGTGATGTGAGGTTCAGTTCTGTCTCCTTGGTAGCCTATGCCGCCGTGGCCTCCATGCCCAGTACCTGCCTTGGGATCCCCTCGCCTGCTGGCGGGCCCCGGCATTGATCACATATCTTGGGGAACCCAGGTTTCTTCTCCAGGGAGGTCCCAGCTCACGCCATTGTGCGAGAGACAGATCCATGGTACCAGCCACCACGAGGCTTTAACCTCAGCATGAACTGAAAACTCAGGCAACAGCTGAGGGCAACTGGATTGTGAGAAGAGGGTCCCTCTTGGCAAAAAGGGCCAATATATTAATAGAATGAAGTGTCTTCCCAGGAGGCCTTCCACACAGTGGAAAGAATTAAATCCTTTCATGTGCTTTTAAAATTGCTGCCAAACATTCAAAGAATTAGTTTTTTAAAGTTTGTTTGGGATAAATGTACAATATGCTGTTGTAAAATATCAAAAATTATAATATAATGACATTGTAGAATAATATCATGTAAGGATAGTCTTTGCTCTAAGCCATGATAATTCAATTTCAAACTGGAAGAAATATTTAGTTACTTCGTTTTGCCCTTCTTAAGAGGCCAAAACCTTCATAGAAATATCAATTACATTTAAACTGGATCACGGAATTAATCCTCCTTTAAATCAGACCAAAAAGTAACACCTTGAATTCCTAATTATCTGAGAAAACACAACATTTTGTTTTCTCAAAAAATAAATTATACTTAATAGGCATTTAATTACCACATTTAAAATTGTCCTTTAAAGAATGGCTACTGGTGGAAACTGATTTCAAATGAGCCACACTTCAGGAAAAACCTTTTGGCCTCGCCACTTGACCTTTTCTGGAAAGGTCGGCTAGCAAAAGGTGTAGCCATTAAAATGCAAATTAACACATTCTTTAAAGATGGCTGCTGGCGAAACCGGCGACCTGCGTGCTAGGTGAAGGGCGTGCCCACCCCTTCCTCCATTAAAAAAGGGTGTGGCTTTAAAACCTCTTCATGGCAAGAAAAGGGACCTTAAACTTTCAGAACTTTAGATTTTTCAGGTAGCAAATCAAATACTTAGCATTTCTCAAATCAATAATACTCTTACATTTTTAAGGATACATTTCCAATAAAATATAAGGCATATTCAATTAATGGATTAACTTCTATCATCCAGACTTCATACTTGGCATACTCAGATCAACCTTTCAGAATTATACGTTTCCATACATTTAGATCATTTGAATTTAAAAGTTTTAAATTTCCAGCCAATAGGCCTGGCACAGCTGTTAACTTTTAAAATAATCTTTATACTGCGGAAGTCAAGAAGCATACCTATAGCTATTCACATGTAAACTTGCTTTCTACTCCCTGGTGGTTACTTGCCTCTGGGCGGGAAATTTCAAAAGAGCCTTGGGAAGCCCGCCTGTATCGGCCATCTTTAACATGGCGGAAGATGAGGCGTTTTAAAATGGCTTTCTCAGGGAGTGGTGTCCATATTGGATCGCCATGTGTCTCCCTTCCCCCACCTCCTTGTTTCTCAGGGGGAAGAGTCAGTAATGGTCTGGCTTCTACTATTTTTATTTTACTTATTTTTTTCAATTTTTATTTTTTAAGAAGAGAAAAATATTTTTTAAGATAAAGAATTAGGGGAGATAATAGATCAACTGAAGGACTTTTGTACATGCATATAAGTACAACCAATGGACATAAAACTCTGGGGAGGGAGGGTAACTATGGGAGGGAGGGAGGGGGGAAAAATAAAATAAAATAAAAATGAAATAAAAAATAAAAAGAATTATTGGCAGTTGCTGAGAAACTTCCTTTAATCTTTTCTACCTGGTTACAAGTAGTTTAGGAATTTTCTCTGGACTTTCTGCTGAGTATCGGTCACGCAACTGCTTTCTGACCTTTTCCCAGGTTTCAGCAACAAAACTTAAGGAAGAAATCAAGAATCTGACTACGCTTAACAGAACATCTTTGAGCTACGAGCGTAGTTTAAAGCATTTAGAAGGATTACCCATGTTTTACACCCAGCTAATTCCATTTCACAACAATACACACCCCCCTACCTTCCAATTCCTTAAATCTGTGGCATGTGCAGTTCTGGGGAGCGATCCCTTGCCTCTTACCTCCTGTTGCCTCTTTGGGCCCACGTTAGTCGCCAGAATGCGGGGGCCTGACCGGGCATGGGCCAGACGTGGCCGGGATCTCCCTCTTCCGCGTCCCGCACAGAGAGATGAACGAACCGATTCTAAGTGAAGGTGGCCAGGGATTGGGAAATACTAGAAATTAGGAGAGAAAACACAGTATTTATTGGGGGTATTTATTTTATACCCCCAATACCAGGAAGTAACACCAACTTATTTGCATTCTTAAGTAGGCCCTATTGTGCCTGGATTTGCATATCGAGTCCCTCCCCTGCCAACTCCTGGGCTGATAGGAAGGCCAAGCTGACAACATGCCCGCCATCTTGGAGAAACATGCTCCCAAGGTGTGGCTCTGCCTACGCCTGGAGTTCGGCAGACGGTAATTAAGGAAAATGCCCCTGCGCCTTCCCCACCGCCCCAGGGCCCTGTCCGGACTGCGCTCACGGCAGAGCAGACGGAAAGGGCCCTCCCAGCTCCAGCCCAGCCTGGCCACCGCCTTCTGGAGCCGTGGCTCCCAGCGTGGGCACAGCCCTCAGGGGGCAATTTGATTTTTAAGGGGGGCAATTCGGGAATGAGTTGTGAGCAGTGAATGTTTTTGCATTTCGTATGGTTCCAGGGGCCTCATATAAGTATATAAATACATATTGTGACATTTATGCATTACAGTTCTCTGTTAAATGTTCTGAAACCGTATTGGCTACCTTTTCATATCACTTCGTATTATTTTAACAATTTCTTAGTGATTTCTTCCTCAGTACTTAACTGTCCTTTCTTTTATTTTTTCTCTTTCATGGATGCCATGTTCCTTGGAAACTTGTTTAGACCAAGTCAATGGCCTTTTAGGTTTCTTCCATGTGAATAGGAGTTCAGTTTAAAATATATATATATATATATATATATATATATATATATATATATATTTATTTATTTATTTATTATTTATAATATATATTTAATATATATATATTATTGATTTTCTTACAGAGAGGAAGGGAGAGGTATAGAGAGCTGGAAACATCAATGAGAGAGAATCATGGATCAGCTGCCTACTGCACACCTCCCACTGGGGATGTGCCCACAACCAAGGTACATGCCCTTGACTGGAATCGAACCTGGGACCCTTCAGTCTGCAGGCTGACGCTCTATCCACTGAGCCACACCAGCTGGGCAGGAGTTCACTTTTGGAATAATAAGAATTCTATGTCACTGGGGGGCATCATAGGTGGGGCGTGGCCAAAGAAAGGCGGGGAGCCCCTGTGCTGAGGGTCCTGCCCCCCAGAGCCTGCCGGGGCTCCCCGGAAGAAGCCGGTGGACCTGCCCCCTGGCGCCTTCCCTGGCACTCAGCTCGGCGTCCTCAGTGCTCGCGGTGACCGGGTTCTGTCTGTCCTTGTCTGTGCCGCGGTGTCAGCAGGACTCTGGTCCCAGGTAGGCACACAGCCAGCGTCCGCTGAGGACAGGAGTGAACGTGCAGCGAGCAGGGGAAGCAGAGCCTGGCTCAAGCCGGATGGACGGCGGGGAGGACCCGAGGCAGACGACCCGCCCGGCCCTGGGGGCTCCCCCTCACCGCCCGCCCACCCGCCCCGGGATGACCGGGAAGCAGGTGGGCGCCTGGCTGAGGGTGCTGGCCAGCTCGGCCTCAGACCCTGCATTTCTGAGCGCGAAGCACTGACGGGGGAGGAGGAGACTCGATGGAGCAGGCAGGAGAGCGGGGACGCTGGGGGGCGGGGGTCTCGGGAAGGACCCGGCAGCCCGCAGGGACAGGTGCCAGGCTCTGGTGATGCTGGTGTGGCGGCGTCGGCGGCAGCAGCAGCGCCCACAGGCCGGGAGCACGGGGGCAGCACTCGGAGCCTTTCTAGGGGAGCCGCTCCGGGAAGTGGGGGCCTGGAGCCTGGTTCCTGGACGTCTCTGGGGCTCAGAGAGGCAGGTGCAGCCGCGCCGACCGCTCCGGGGCCAGGCAGCTGCGTCGCCCGCTGGGCTGACGCCCCAGGACTGTGCTTGGCGTCGGGTGCCCGCGCCAGGCCTGGGGCTCTGATGGCAGAGGAGCTGCCAGTGAGGGTCCCGGTGTGGGCCTTTGGGCTCTGTCAGGGCCGGTGCAGGAGGGGCGCTCAACCCCCTGAGAGGAGAGGGCTCCCGCTCCCTGGTGGGGCCCGGGTACGAGGAGCCCCCGTCCCTCTGAGCGGTGGTGGGGGCAGGCGGCCTGATGCCCCTGGAAGAAGGGCCGTGGGCAGCCCCTCTGCCCGCCCTGCACCCGGACGGAGGGGCTGCAGACAGGGGAGCGGGGTGGGCCGCCCGAGAGGGAAATGCACCCCGAGAGCTGGGTCAGGACCCCTGTGTGACCTCAACATGGAAGCCAGGCCGGGGTGGGTGTTCCCCTGAGGGCAGGGGGTGGAGCCGTGTCGCCCAGAATGGAGTCCACCTGGAACCTCAGGAGGCGCCCTTCACACCCCGGACAGGGGGTCACGGGAGGAGGGTCGTGCTGATGGGGTGTGAGCGGAGGCCGCTCTGGGACACGGGGGCCGGTGTCCCGGAGAGAAGGGGCCCCACAGGCAGGGAGGGGTCTCCCCAGACCCGCAGAGGGCGTGGTCCCAGGACGCCTGGATCCTGGCCTCTGGCCTGCACGGCTGGGAGAGCAAATTTCCGTTGTTTCAAGCACCCTCCCGCTCCCCCCACCTCCATTTGTGGGCACCGGTGAGGGCGGCCACAGGACCCCGAGGCGCCTCTCGTCCTGAGCCCCCGGCGGGCCAGGGGAGATGCCCGCTTGCTCCCGGACCCCGAGCCGGCTGAGGTGAGGGCAGTGTGCAAAGCTAACCAGCAGCCGAAACCAATGTGGCTCAGTGGATAGAGCATCGGCCTGCAGACTGAAGGGTTCCAGGTTCGATTCTAGTCAAGGGCATGTACCTTGGTTGCATGCACGTCCCCAGTAGGGGGTGTGCAGGGGGCAGCTGATCGATGTTTATCTCTCATCGATGTTTCTAACTCTCTATCCCTCTCCCTTCCTCTCTGTGAAAAATCAATAAAATATATTTTTAAAAAAGCTAACCAGCATTGCCCTCCGTTTTAGAAAAACAGAGCACAGCACCTCCAGGGCCCCCGAGAGGAGGGCGCGGGGAGGCTGCCGCAGGTGGGGGCCCCGGGCCGGGCTCCGGAGGGGGGCGGCCCGCCCGGCCCTTCCGGGCCCCCGGCCGGCGTCAGCCTGACCTCGGGGCAGCGCAGAGCCCCAGCCCGCGTGCGAGGGGCGCCGGGTCAGCCGCCCCGCGTTAATATTTGATGATGTGGAGTCGCTTTCTTCGGAGACGGAGGAAAAGAGGCCACTCCACGCGGGTAATGAGATGCACGGAGCCGAGCGGCCGCTCCCGGCTGCCCAGGCCCGAGGAGGTCACCGCCGCTGTGAATAATTCATCCGCCTGCAATGATTTCTCCGCCCTGCTCCCCGGTGACCGGAGAGCCCTCGGCTGGTCCCCGCCGGTCCAGCCCGGCTCTCCGTCACGCCCGGTCACGCGCTCCCCTTTGCCGGGTGAGCTAGTGCTCGGGCCTCGGTTTCCCCAGCGTCACCAGCAGAGAGCTATCTACCCTTCCCCTGGCCCCGGCCCCTGGCCCCTGGCCCCTTACAGAGGGGTGCAGAGAGGCCTGGCAGTATGGTATGGGGCCTGGAGTGTGAACTGCCCATGTGTTGTGTGACCCTGAGCAAATGTCCTGACCTCTCTGGGCCTTGGTCTTGTCCTGTGATGTGGAGTGAGGGGCAGTTCCTGCCCGGCCTCGCTCCCTGGGTTTTATTCCTACTGCTTCGGTGAAACATCTCCGAGTATCTTCCCAGGCAGGGCACACAGATCCACCTTAGCTGGGCCGGGTGCTGTGGTCTTTCCTCTTGGCGTGGGCAGTATCCCTGTGGGGGCGGCGGAGGGGGCAGAGGACGGAGCAGGGGACAGAGGGCTGCACTGAGAGCGGAGTGCGAGCCCCTGGGGAACCAGGCCCGGGAGGGTCCGAGAGGCTTTCCCGGAAGGCAGCTCTGAAATCCTGGCCGCGGGGAGGAACGGGCACCAGGTGATAAGGGTGACGACAATGATGATGAGACAAGAAAGCGGTGCAGCACCTTGTTAAATAGAGAGGAACACTGCCCTGCACCCCCTCTGTTCCTCCCTGGGCCCCTCCATCCCGCCCTGCACCCCCTCTGTTCCTCCCTGGGCCCCTCCATCCCGCCCTGCACCCCCTCTGTTCCTCTCTGGGCCCCTCCATCCCGCCCTGCACTCCCTCTGTTCCTCTCTGGGCCCCTCCATCCCTCCCTGGGCCCCTCCATTCCTCCCTGTGCCCCCTCTGTTCCCTCCCTGCATCCTTTCAATTGCTCTTTGTGCCCCTCCATTCCTCCCTGCACCCCCTCTGTTCCTCCCTGCACCCCCTCTGTTCCTCCCTGGGCCCCTCCATCCCGCCCTGCACCCCCTCTGTTCCTCCCTGGGCCCCTCCATCCCGCCCTGCACCCCCTCTGTTCCTCCCTGGGCCCCTCCATCCCTCCCTGTGTCCCCTCTGTTCCCTCCCTGCATCCTTTCAATTGCTCTTTGTGCCCCTCAATTCCTCCCTGCACCCCTCCATTCCTCCCTGTGCCCCCTCTGTTCCCTCCCTGCACCCCCTCCGTTCCTCCGTTCCTCCATTCCTCCAGAGGTAACCTTTTCATGCCTTTGATAAAAACCCTCCAGGGCACCTACTGACTTCAAATACCATCCAGCCAGCCCGCAGGGTCACACACCTCTGCCCCTGCTCTGCTCAGACCTCCCGCCACTTCCTCCTCTTGTCTCGCACCACCTGGTCTTCTTTCTGTGGCACAAAAATGTCAGATCGATGCTCACCCTTTGCAGTGGCCACTGCTGCACCTGCCTCTCCCGGCCCCCGTCTCTCCTGGAGCTTCCTCAGCCTCAGAACAAACACCCTCTCCTGGCAGAGGCACCCCCTGACACACACACACACACACACACACACACACACACCCAGCGAGCACCACGCTCCCAGCCAAGGTCCTGGGCCTCGGAGCCTCCAAGTGTGAAATCAGCCTCCGAACCTGCCTCCTAGCACTTGCTGCTCTGCTATGCCCTCATGCACCCGCACCTGGGCCCGGCCCCGAGGGTGCGAGCAGAGACCGTGGCTCGGCTTTTGGCTG
Source organism: Pipistrellus hanaki (assembly GCF_964339955.1). NCBI lineage: Eukaryota > Metazoa > Chordata > Mammalia > Chiroptera > Vespertilionidae > Pipistrellus > Pipistrellus hanaki. Next base: position 6,379,478 of record NC_140503.1, read on the forward strand.
CTCTCGGGGTACACAGCTGGCCTGCGGCAGCCTCTCAACCAGGACCGGGGAAACCAGTGTGAGTGACAGAAGCAGAACTCGCACAGAAACCAGACAGAAGACAGAACTCACACACAACTTTGCACAAGCAGCGGTGAACAGAAAGACTGATGATAACAGGCGCCTGCAGTAGGGAGAGGCTGGGTGGTAAGAAATGAAGAGAACTTTGAAGATATGAGGATAGGAAATGAGGGAGCAGCCACTACCCTAGGACAGTGGTTGGCAAACTGCGGCTCTCCAGCCACATACGGCTCTTTGGCCCCTTGGTGTGGCTCTTCCACAAAACACCACGTACGGTGCGATTGAAACTTCGTGGCCCACGCGCAGAAGTCGGTTTTCGGCTCTCCGAAGAAATTTCAATCATTGTCCTGTGGATACTTGGCTCTGTGGACTGATGAGTTTGCAGACCACTGGCCTAGGAGCATCCAAGGAAGGCTCCCTCCCCCGCCCCTGGCCCAGAGGCCCAGACCTCCGAGGAGGAGCCCATGCACCAAACCAGGAAGGAAGCTCCCCCCCCCCCCCCCGACTGCCTCTCCGGCGCCCCTGCTGGCCAAGCTCGGCATGTCTGAAGGCCCAGCTCCCTGTTGCCGCACATGTGCAGCTGAAGGACAATCAGTTGGTAACCCGCACCTTCCACCCCGCCGCGGCTCAGCTCCCAGCACAGCGTCATCTTTCCACCTCCCAGGATCCCGCCTTATATCACACGCGGGACAAAGCTCCCCCCTCCCTCGCCCCCCCCCCCCCGGAAACCAGGGTACGAGTGGCGCCAGCAGTCCTTGCAGCCCTCGCTGACCATGGGACTGCTCCTCACACCCAGAGCAGTCCAGGAGAATCTCCCTACCTGCAGGCTACGCTGCAAAGCGAACGCCCACCAACGCGTATATAAAATGAAAACGGGAGGAAGGGAGAGAGAAGGCGAAAACGAGCACACAGACATCACAAATGCAAGCAGGCTGGCGTGGGCAGTATCCCTGTGGGGGCGGCCGAGGGGGCAGAGGACGGAGCAGGGGACAGAGGGCTGCACTGAGAGCGGAGTGCGAGCCCCTGGGGAACCAGGCCCGGGAGGGTCCGAGAGGCTTTCCCGGAAGGCAGCTCTGAAATCCTGGCCGCGGGGAGGAACGGGCACCAGGTGATAAGGATAATGACCACGGTGATGAGACCAGAAAGCGTATCACAGGTTAAATAGAGAGGAACTGAACTTCCAGCCAGCAGACTATGACACTGAGCGGCTGCGGAAGCCGGTCTGTCGTCCATTTGTGGGCCATCGCTGGCCTCCATGGCCGCCTGGTCCAGCTGGCTGCCCGCGCCCTGCGTCCCGGCCCTCAGCCGGAACCTCCGCTGGTCTTCACTCAGCGGGCGGACCCCAGCTTTCCGTCCTGAAGGCTCTGAGTCTTCACTCCCCTTTCCATTCTTTGTTTGGTGTTGTTCTCCATCAGCCATTATTATTGGGCATGAACAGGCCGAGGGGTGCCTTTGGAACCCTCTGGACTCCAGCTATACCCCCTGCAACCGGGACGGTCACTCCAGCCCATGGAGTCCTGTTTTGCAGGTGGGTTCGGGGTTTCAGCGTGGCCCGGCGGTGCTCTCCTCTCCCAGGGAAACCCGGTACGGCTGTGCCTGGCCTGAAAGAGCGGCCACAGAGGTGCCCTGGCGCAGGTGCTCCGTGCTCCTGTGTGAGTCTAGGTTCCCCCGGGGAGGGGAGACCTCCGGGCCTCCTTGGAGGACACCATGGAGGGCTGGTGTGCAGGTCTCACATAGACCCAGCCCACCAGACCCCCCCCCTCCTGCTGCCTCCCCAGGCCCAGCGCTCTGGCCTCCCCGCCTGCCTGTGGGGCAGCTGTCGGTGCTGCTTCCGGCTGGTGGTGAGCAGGCTCGGGGCTGGTCCCGGCGACCCTGGCGATGACGCTCACACCTTCATGTCATTCCTCACCTTGGGTGCAGGTGGGACCAGGGACAAATGTCTGGCAGTAGGATATGACAGAGCCCACGGGATGGTACTTTTGTGGTTAGGCTATGTAAGACGGGACTTCCGTCTGGCTAGCAGACTGTCTTGCCTCCTTAGCGTGACGCTTTGATAAAGTGACTCTGTTCGGGAGGTCCATGAGCTCAGCCTCCAGCCAGCGAGTCCCCAGGGCCCTCAGACCCACAGCCTCCAGGGAACTGACTGCACCAACAGCCACGCGCGCTCTGGAGCGGGCTCTTCGCCCTCCCGCCCCCACAGGACCCCAGTGCTGGCTGCCGCCACGACGTTGCCTGTGAGGAGACCTGGAGCAGCAGACCCAGCCGAGCCACGTCCGGACGACGGACCCATTGAAACTGTGAATTAATAGAAGGGTGTTAGGTTGCATCTAAATGTGTGATAATTAGTTATATAATGAATTCATCCTTGCGCAAGCTAAGACATGAAATCCAGAGTCTCTGAGTGCAGCTATGCCCATCAGATTTGGTCCGATCGAATGCCACGTCCCTCCCTCCCGGCCTGACACCCCGGCAGCCACTCCCACACGTGCCCGGGCTCCTGCCTCCCTGTTCTTTTGGCGGATAGACTTCCGATGGTAAAAGTGCGCACCTGTCCACCCGCCGTGTGCTGAGAAGGGGCCCTGGTTGTGTGTCTGAGGGCGGCGGGGAAGGGCTGGGCTGGGCCTGGAGGAGAATGGGCGCCCCTTTGGGGCCACCAAGGAGTATGCAGGGGCTTTGGAGGGGGGGCGGGTTTGTCCCATTCCAAGTCTCAGGATCCTCGCCTTTGCCAATCGATGCATTGGACATGCTCCAGAGAAACTCGTTGAGATGGTGAATTCAATTGCCGGATGATAGCAACCTGCATAATTAAATCCGGTATTTGATTTTCAGCAAGGCCAGCCTCGCAGCAAAAAGAAATGAGCTCCTCTCAGAGCTGTGGTGGGGCTCGCCGGCGAGGGGAGCCTCGCCTCTGCGCCCGCCCTCCTCTCTCTGTGGGTGCGCAGGCCTGTGTCTCGTCCAGCTCAGCCCGCTGCGTGGTCATCCAGCACAGGTGGCCGTCCGAGCGGCGGTAATGCTATTGCTACAACAGATGGGTTCCTCACGCCCCTTCCCATCGGCAGGCAGCCCGGAGGCACGGCCAGGTCCACCCCCAAATCCCACCTGCCACCGGGGCCCACTCCCCGTACCACCTCTGTCTCAGTCGGGGTCTAAGCAGGAGACGGGCGCCACCGTAGCGTAAACGGGACGTCCATGCGGGATGGCGGCCTCCGACAGGAGGTGGGGTGATGGAGGGTCAGCTGGTAAGAAGGGAGGAGGACCCTGAAGATGGCAGGATAGCGAATGTGAGGAACAGTCACTGCTCTTAGGACACCCCACCCTGGACGGCGGAGATCTGGTATTGCTGGGGGGTGCCCAGTAGGACTGTGGGTGCCGTGCCGGGATCTGGTGCCCGAGAAGCCTGGGAGCTGGTGGGAGGGAGTGGGGGGGCATCTCAGGCCACCAAGGAAACCCCTTCCTCCCTCCAGAACCCCCCCCCCCAGCAAAGCTCGGAGAGGAGCCAGCCAGCCAAGGGGAGACTTGGCTCCTTTTCCTGGGGCTCATCCTTTTCCACAAGAAGCAGGCAATAAAGGATGGATTTGGAGCCGAGAGGCAGACATTGTTGGCAGGGACACAGCCTAACAAGGCCCTCTTGGAAAGCTGGCACGTTCGCCCTGGCTGGTGCGGCTCAGTTGGTTGGGCACCGTCCCAGGCACCGAAAGGTTGCTGGTTTGATTCCCGGTCAGGGCACCACGCCCAGGTTGTGGGCTGGATCCTCGGCAGGGAGTGGGGGGGCATGCAGGAGGCAGCCCATCAGTTCAGGGGATTCTCCTCCACATCAGAGACCCTCACCCGCCCGCCTCCCGTGGCCTTCGGTCATGGCCGAACACAGCTCTGTGGGTGCACAGGAAGAGGAGGGGGGGGGGCTGATGGATGGGGAGGGGAAACTGAGGCCCAGGGAGGAGAAAGGATCTCCAGGTCACGCAGTGAGGACACTTCTGAGCCAGAACTCGATGTTCTGCATCTCTCTCCCTCCCCCCTTCTCCCTTCCTCTCTCTCTAAACATCAATTTTTTAAATATTTTTAAAAAAGGACACTAACATATTTGCTCTGTTCTGTCTTTGTTCCCCTGTGATGGTTTTTCATACTTTCTGTTGGTTTTCTTTTAGGACGGTAAGTGATGTCCTTCTGGCTGGCGTCCAGAGCGGCCTCCGTGGGGCAGAGAGCGTGTTTGCTGTGCGCAGACTTGCGCAGGCGCCGTGGGAGGCTGAGGAGAGCGGCCCCATCCTCAGGTAAGGCAGGTCTGGGGGGCTTCTTTAGAAAACGGGGGTCTTCGGGTTAATTGCATCAACTCTGGGGGTGAAGGTCCTATTCTGAGAGGAGGCAGTCTCTTCACTGTCCTTGTCCACTCTTGAATGTCTGGGTCTTGTGCCTTCGGTGGTCTCTTAGCTCCTGTGTGGATGGAGCTGTGTCCCCTCCCCAGGCACTCCCAGATTCACACACTGGTGCACTGTACCCAGGAGCCAGCCTTTCCAGAGGCAGTAAGTGAGGTGGAGTCATCAGCGGGCGGCAGTCAGTGTGCGTGTCCTTGTGGGAAGTGGCATTCGGTACGGAGACACGGAGAGGTCGCGTGTGGACAGGACAGCTGTCCACCGGCTGAGAGCAGAGGGGCCAGGCTCTCCCTCAGCCTCGGAGGGCACCAGTCCCACGGCCGCCTTGATCTCGAGCTTCCAGCCACCGGACGGTGGGGGTATCCATGTTTTTGCTGCTTAAGCCCCTCGGGTTGTGGTATTTTGTGACAACAACCCCGGGAAACGGACACAGCTCCCAGATGCGAACAGGATCAGGACAGCATGGCACAGCAGTCCAGTGTGGCCTCTGGATCCGAATTGCTTCTCGTCCCTGTCTCCCGCTTACCAGCTGTGTGACCTTGAGCAAGTGGCTCAGCCTCTCTGTGCCTCCGCTTTCCGGGAGAAGATCGGTAGCCACACAGTGGGCTGACTCACGTATTTACTTGGACGAGTGATACACTTGGCCCACACAGAAGAGCATGTAGCATGTGCTGTCGAGGGCCCGTCGCACCTGGTCAGGAGACGGGTCAGGGGAGAGCCAGCAGAGGAAGAAGGCAGAGCGTCCTGAGGGGCCCAGAGCCAGAGCGTGCGTGGTTGGGTCACGGCCGTGGAGGACCCAGGGTGGGTAGGCATGTCTGGCTTCCGGATCCTCCGAATCAGACACCCTCACCCGCCGACCCCCATGGCCTTCCGTCATCGCCGAACACAGCCCTGTGGGTGCTCAGGAAGAGGATGGGGGCCTGATGGATGGGGAAACTGAGGCCCAGGGAGGAGAAAGGATCCCCGGATCGTGCAGTGAGGACACTTCCGAGCCAGAACTCGAACCCAGGTTTCCTGGCTCCCAATTCAGTGCCCTTGCTCTGTGAAACACTGCCTCCTGGTGGCCGCCTCGGCCAGGAGCGCTGGGGGCGTTCTTGGTGTGGGAAAGTGAGCTTGCGGGCTTGTCCAGGCCCCACAGGGCACAGCCCTCAGGCGTCTGTGTTCCCCTTGGCCCCCCTCCCCCGCAGAGCAGCTTGGGGGTTCCTGTGGCTGGAGCCCCACTGTGTGCTAAGTACTTGTCATCGCACCCTCAGCCCAGCCTTCTAAGGTGGGGGCTATCACCCCCATTCTAAGCGGGGAGGGGAGGGGTGATAGGGATGAAGCCGTGCTCAGAGAGGGAGAGGAACTCCCCCAAGGCCACACAGTTGGGGGGCACCAGCGCCTGGTCAGGAAAGATGTGCCCGACACCCCCATCCCTGACCTCCGGGACCCCCCAACCACTCCCCTCCCTGGAGGGGGGGGTGCAGAGGGAGAGCCCCTTAAAGGAATCCTGAGGAAGAGGCAGGTGCTTACGGGAGGTGGGGGTGGGAGACGACAACAAAGGGGGTGCCTCCTGGCGGTGCTTTGTGTCTGGTGGGCAGTGTGGGTCCCCTCAAAGTGCAGGAAGGACACTGGAATTGCCTCTGTCACCCGCCACTCACTGTCACTCCCTCACCCACGAGTGCTGGGAGTGGGAGGAAATGGGCCAGGTTCTGAGTAACTGGCCGGGGGGCTCTGGGCGGGGGTTGGGGGGCCACGGCCCTGCCCAGGACTAAACTTTCAGCGGCTGCTTCTCAAGGTTCCAAAGAGAAAGAAGGGGTTGGGGGGGGGGGCGCAGCAAGGGAGGGCGTTGTTATCATGCCTCTTGCTTCATTTGCATAAGGTGGAAAATGTTTCCATAGAAACAACCAGAGTCTGTAATTTTTGAATAACGATTTCTGCATAAAGCACAACCTGTCTTTTCGCAGAGAGGAATTAAGAAATTCTCAGAAGCACTTCCCACCACAACAGAGAGCCCGGCCGCCCGGCGCCGGGAACGCGGGCCCTCCCCGGGCCTCAGTTTCCCCACTTGTGCGTGGGGCAGGGAGGATGAGATTAGGACGGGGGGGGGGGGGCGGAACTTCACACAAGTTAAAAGTGGAGGGCGGCAGTGCTGGTGTGCAGCCCCCCACCCGTGGGCCCTCCCTGCGGGTCCCAGGCCAGGGGTCTGGCCGAGTTTTAACAAACTCTCCGTGAGAGTCCCAGCCAGAGGCCGGAGGGCCATCCGGGCTGCAGGGGGCGGTCCGGCGGGCCCTGCCCCCGCCTGGTCCCCTCTGCGGACAAGCCGGGGGTGGCCGGCCGCTCGCTGGAGTGGAAGGTCTGTGCCTCGCCTGGGCGCCTCTGCCCCCTGGTGGCTCGAGGGCATCTCAGCACTGCTGCCCAGGGCTCCACCGGCTGTCTCCCTCCAGGGGCAGGGATGCTGGGGCCTGAGGGCCAGGTTAGGCAGGGAGAGGGGCCCCAAGGCCATCCTGAGACCGGCCCTCCCGCCTGGGCCTCAGGGCAGACAGCCTCCTACAAATCGAGGGGCCCCGGGGTGCCTTGGGGAGCAGTACAGACTGGTCAGCTGGTCAGACTCAGGAGTCAGGATATGAAGGCTGAGGCAGACTGTGTGCAACCAAGAGGGCCTGGTCTGCTCCTTTATGTTACAGACGGGGACACTGAGGCCCTGAGAGCCCTCCCCAACCCCCCCTCCCCCCCCCAGCATTCCGGGGCAGCCCCACCCAGCGGCCCTGCTCTGTCCCAACGGAGACCCCAGCTGCAGGAGCCACACGGCGGTGGGGTGCCTGGGTCTGCAGAGTGCGGGGTGGGCCTCGCAGGGGTCCAGGGCCTCTTTACTTACCGTCGTTTAACTGCGGGGTGAAATATTGTGCTGGGCTGGAGCTGAGCAGGCAGGAACACCCCAAATCTCAGGCTTAATCACAGCCGGAGGAGACGGAGAAAGGGCCATGGCTGCCCAGGGCTCAGGGCAGGGAACGGGTCTTAGCCAGCAGCCGGGGGCTTTTTAGTTTTAAGAAACCTTTTTGGTTTTAAGAAACACACGCACCATGCCTCCTGGTTGAAATGCATCAGCTCCAGGGGATGGTGACCTTTTGGGGGTAGGAGAGACCGCCTGAACCCAGCCCCCTGGAGCCCTCCGCCTCCTCCTCCAGGAGGGCCCCGGATTGCCCCGCTGCCCACCTCAGCGCCAGGCTGCCAGGCCCGCGTCTCCTGTCGGTGCGGGGAGAAGCTGCAGGCCACCTGGGTGGGGCACCTGCCCGCTGGCCTGCTCTGGGGCAGGGTCCGCCCCTGAGGGTGCAGGTGAGAGGGAGAGAGATGGTGGACATGATGCTGGTGGCTCGCCCCGTCTGGGGGTTCAGAGGATGGTCCTCACCTGCCCAGCCGCCGTCTCCTGCCTCCCGGGTGCGAGCCCCGGGCTGCTGGCGGGGCTTCGGGGCTGAAGTTGCGCGGCACTTGGGGCAGAGTGAGGAAGGACGGAACTAGAATCGGCGGTGGCCTTTCGTCGGATCGGTGGGATGGAGCGAGGGGAGGCTGACCATGGGCCATCCAGGCGGGGCCGGTGCCATGCCGTTGAGAACGAGCTCACTGCTAGACAAGTCTGCGTCGGCCGGGTGACCCGAGGAAAGGGACCTGGCCTCTCTGACCCTCGGTCTCCTCATCTGTGAAACGGGGCTGTGGGGAGGGCTGCTGGGAGGATTAAAAACGGATGTGTCGCCCTCGCCGGTGTGGCTCAGTGGATAGAGCGTCGGCCTGCGGACTGAAGGGTCGGGGTTCGATTCCCGGCCAGAGGCACATGCCCAGGTTGCAGGCTTGATCCCCAGGAGGGGGCGTGCAGGAGGCCGCCGATCCATGATTCTCTCTCATCACTGATGTTCTGTCTCTCTCTCCCTCTCCCTTCCTCTCTGAAATCAATAAAAATATGTTTTTAAAACGAAGGAGTGTATCTGAGCAGGCAGCTCAGGGGTAAGTTCCCCAGTTTGGAGGCAGTGAGAGAAGATGGGGCCTGGAAGGAGAGGGGCTGCCCCTGGTGGCTCCGTGGCCGGCTGCAGACCGCCAGGAAGGCAGCCGCGCCCTTGTCCCCCTGGGTGCTGCCGTCCCCGCTGGGTGCTGCGTCTCCGGCTGCTTTGTTGGTGACGTGGGGAGATGCCAACTTCAGGGCGTTCTCCCAGGAATTCCAGCCGGTGACAGGGTGGACGCGTCTGGGAATGGTGACACCCCCATTGCAACACAACGCACTCCTCACAGTCCCGCTCGGAAGCGAGGTGAGAAACCGAGGCCCGCCGACAGAGATGGCGTGCTGGCCATCTGGGGTGCCAGCAAGAGGCGTGGCAGCTGGGGGGTGGGGTAACGTCTCCATGGACACAGTTTGGAGGAGCCCCAAGGGCAGGGCAGGGGTGAATAGTCAGAAACATTCCCAACAAATGCCCCGCGTCCGGAGTCTGCCGGGTCAGCACCGCGGGGACCAGGCGCTGACCCTCATGCTGGCCCCGGCTCCCTGCCCCGGGCCCCTCCGGACAAAGCAGCCCCCCCGGCCCCGCTTCCCGGGAATGAGCCAAGGTCCGGATCCGGGTGTGGAAATGGGTTCGCCCCGTCGGGCGGCAGCCCCCTGCCCGGAGGGGGAGGGGGAGTGAGGCAGGGACGCTTTCTTGGGGGCGGCATTGGGGGGACGAGACAGCCATTTCCGTGTTCCCTCTGCTCACCGGCCAGAACCCGCCTCCGTCCCCGGCTCCGAGGCCGCCCCGTGGAAGTCACTGGAGGAGAAGAGCTGGGAAGGGCAGCCTCGTGTCCTACATGATGGCACGGCACCCCATGGCCTGTTCATGCCACCGTGACGGGGAGGAAGGCCTGGAGAGCGGGATCCTGTTTTTCTTGGAAGAACAGAAACCGCTGGGGAGCATGTTGGGAGCCGTCCTGAGAAGTAGGTGCCACCGGCAGACCGAGCCCGGGGCTCCGTGCCAGGAGGGGAGGGAGAGCAGTCCCTCCGAGGGCCAGGGAGGCTCCCCGGGGAGGTGGCGAGGTGGCGGAGGGGCCTGTGCCCGCAGAGGGCCCAAGCTGGGCGCCCTGGCCCCAGGGAGGAGCCGTGGTGGCGCGAAGGGTTGGAAGCCAAGGACGTGATGAGCCTCTGGCGGCTTTGGGATTCCCTTTGTTTGGGGTGAGGCTGCCTCGAGGGGGGATCTTGGGGGGCCCTGGGAGACGAGGGCAGTGAGAGGACAGCAGTGATGGCGTTTGAGGCAGTGTCCCCGGGAGGAGGCGCTGTTTTTGCTCTGGGTACGAAAGGCTGAGGCCCCCATTCGAGGTCTTTTCTTCACTCAGCAAACGCGCACTGAGCTCTCTGCTCTGGGCTGGGCCCGGAGAAGCTCCGGGGAAGTAACTGGGGGTGAGGTGGCCCTAAGAAGCCCCCTCCCTGGCTTCTGCACAGGCTGGCTTGTGACAAACTACAGCCTAGGTCGGGGTGGGGCCTGCTCGGACCGGCGAGGGACGGAGAGGAGCCCACTGAGGGGTCTTGGGAGCCCAGCAGTAGGAGGAACCTTCTAGAAGGAGGACTGGGTCCAGCAAAGGCTTGGGGGCGATGGGGAGCCCCAGCACGCGGGCTCTGCCGGGTTTCAGGGGTGCAGCCTAGGAACCGACGCGGCCAGGGGAGTGCTGGGAAGGAGCCGGGAGGCCGCTGGGCCCCATCACGCTGGCCTCGGCAGGGGAGCGGGGACCAGTGATAACGGGGTGACAGGCTCCATTTGAGATGAGGCTCGGGTAAAGAGGGAGCAGAGGCTGCAGTCCAAAGCCAAAGAGGAGGCCTCGGGGTCACAGGGCAGAAGATGCAGCGCTAAGCCGGTTCCAAACTTGCCAGCCTCTGCTCTGACCCCTCAAGGCTTCTGGGTGCCCTCCCTCCTCCCCCTCCCACCTCCCTTCCTCTCCTTCCTCCCCTCCCTCCCCCCCCCTCATCTCTTCTCAGTTCCCGTCTCTCCCTGCTTTGACCCACCCCTCGCTCCCCAGTCCACCCCCCTCTCCCCTTCCTCCCACACCCCACCCCCCCACCCCAGCAGCTGCAGCAGAAGGTTGTGGTCCTTGGGCCGCTGCCAAGGAGCAGGGGCTGCCTCTCCTCCCTCCCCTCCCTCCCCTCCCGCCTCTGGGGCCCTGCACGCCGCCAGCCTGTGCACCCCTTGCCGGGCCTGGGCCCTCGCAGCTCTCCCTGTGTGAGGGGGGATGAGGGGGCGCAGGGCAGGGTCCCCTAAGCTCAGTTACCCTCGCCCGCCACCCTTCCATCCTCCCACCTGGCAGATGTGGCCGGAGCCCCTCTCTGCCTCCACAGCGAGGCCAGGGGGGGGGGGAGGCCTCCTGGAGCCACGGGCACCCCTGGAGAGCGTGGGTGCCGGGCTCTGGGTGCGCCAGGACCCCAGCCCCAAGGCGGAAGGGCTGAGCCTCCTTCCGAGGAAAGCAGGGGGCTCAGAGGGCGGGGGCGGAGGGAGCGTGGCCGGGACAGGGATCCTCGGCCCTGGGCCCCAGCACGTACAGTCGGGAGGCCCCCTGCTCCCCTCTTGGCGGGGGACAGAGGTGAGCTCATCGCGGCTGTGGGTTTCTGGGAGGCCAGGAAAATCGTCTCTAATCCCCTTCCCACCAGCCCGAGCTGGGCCCGGGCCCACCGCCGGGCAGGCCTGGCCCACAGCTGGGGGCATCTGCCATGCTGACCGCTCCGCCACGGGGCCCTGCCAGGCCGGGCCCCGCTCCCCCTTCCCCCGGGCCTCCCCTTCGCGGGGCCTCCCCCCTCCCCCCTCCCCCCTCCCTGGCTCCCCGCTCCTGGACGGGAGGCTCCTGAGGTCAGCTCGCCGCCCGCCAAGCGGCAGGGTGGATTTTCCATGCGGGGAGCCAAACCAAAGCCCGGCTCCACTTTCCTGCGAAAGTAAATCAGAAAATCTGGAACCCCTCAGCTGTCAGCGCGGAGAGAGGGGCTGGGGCCCCTCGGCTGAGGAGGCCAAGATGGACAGCGTGGCCAAGGGATGGGCCTGGGAACGTGACCTAGTTCACGTCCTGCCTCGGCGTCCGCTCCCCGGGACCCGGGCTTGGTGAACGCGGGGGTCTGGGGGCTGCAGGGGCGCCGGGAGAAGGTGGCACAGGGGGGCCTGTTCACGGGGGGGGGGGGGGGGCATGCGTCCTGTGCTCAAAACTCAGTCCACCACCCAGCCAGGGGGCGGGGGTGCCCAGAACAGAGGTCCCCGGGTGCCCAGGGGCTGCGCTAGGGGTCTCCAGGCCCGTCACCCCCTCTCCCACCAGGCAGCCCCCCTTGAAATCTGTTCGACAGCTTGGGCTTCTGAATAAGAAATTACTGGAATGCCAGGCCAGGTGCCCATCCCGTGAGGCCACCCTCCAGTCCTCCTGCCCCCGACTCTGCTGTGTGAGCAGGAGCCCAGCAGCCTGTGTGAGGGGGCGGGGGGGGGGGAGGGCGGGGGGAAAGGGGGTGTCTGGGGACTGCCTGGCTGTGTAGGAAATGGCTGGCTTCAGGATGTCACTGAGCCTGCTGTCACCCAGCTCAGAGACCTCCTTGCAGACTGTAAGCTCCAGGCTCCAGCTGGGATCCTGGGGGCGGTCAGAGGTCAGAGTGGCGGCCTCTCCATCGAGGGTGCCTCCTCCTGAGAAGGATAGGATGGGGCAGATGGCCCTGCCGAGGACCCCCGGCCCCACACCTCAGTTTCCTCATCTGTAAAGTGGGTCTACTAAATGGGACGATGCACCTGACGCTCTCTGTGCGGCGGCCGGGCACATGGTGAGGGCGCAGTGACTGGCGGGGGGGGGGGGGGGGGCGGCTGCCGTCCACTCATTACTAATGCCCCAGGTCCCCACGGACACCCTTCGGCTTCTGGGAGCGGCACCGATCCAGGGCGGCTCTGGGCCTCGGGTTTGTGAGGAAATGGAGGACAGGAGGCCGGGAGCGGGGCGGTGCCCTGGCCCAGCGCCGCTGGTGGAGGCAGCACCGGGGTCAGGGTGCCAGCCGCGGAGTGCGGGCCGTTTCTCTCCCCAGGGCCACCTCAGCCAAGCCTCCCTTCCCCAGAAACAAGGTCACAGTGCCGCGGGAGCCGGCGGGAACGGAGGCAGCTTCGCCGTGTGTGTGCCCTGGGAACAGGCCGGTCCCAGCGAGCCCGGATCCGGGCCGCTTCTGCCTGAGCACGCAGCTTTCCGCGCTGCTCTCAGCCTCCTCCTCGCGCGCTGGGTGTTTATGATGTTCTTTTTCTAAGGGCCCTCATCAAAGAAAATGCAATAATGATGTTTCTAACTTCACAGCCGCGCTTCAGAGGGATGAATTATTCACGTCGGCGAGGAAACAGGGGCGCGGCACGCGGGGCCAGCCGAAGCGGGCCCTTCCGCGGGCCTATTTTTATCTCTCACAGCCTTCCATCCCGGAGCCGCGTGGCTCGGAAAGGACGGGGAGCCCCGCGCCGAGCCCGCGCTGGCAGGGAGTCAAGGCTGGAGCACTCGGCGTCTGCGAGCTTCTGCCTCGAGTGCCGAGCGGGGAACTCGAGGAAGTGTGGGCGGCGGGCGGGGCCGCAGCGCCTGTGCGATGGCCCGGGGCTCTGGGCACCGGACCGTGGGGGGCGCTGGAGGCCTGGTGCCCCACCGTGGGCTCCGAGCTCAAGGAAGGCCTTTGCCCTTCCCTCTGCCCTCACGGCTTCCTCCGGGTATTCCTGGAATGACAGGGTGTGCGGGTTCCGGGTTCCGGGCAGGGCGCCCGGGGCAGCCGCCCTGGGAGAAGAGGGGGTTTTCTGGTTGCGAGGCCACTCGGGGTCAAGTGTGGGCCAGCGGGGTCCCCAGCGCCGCAGGCCAGGCCGGCCCCACGCTACTGAACACCTCCAGGCCCACCTGCTCCACCAAGCACCCTGCCCGCGCCGTCCGAGACAGCAGCCCAGACCCGGGGGGGACGGGGGGGGGGAGCTGTGGGGACTTGGAATGCGGTCGGTCCAGTGGAGAGCCCGCTGGACAGCCCGGACTCAGAGCCGTGGGAGCATGGAAACTATCTCCTTGGCGTTTTTTTTTTTAAATACTGATCGCACGTGGAGGCCACAATAGTTTGGATGCTCTGGGCTAAGTAAAATATATTGTTAAGATTAACTTCATCTGCTTGTTTTGGTTTTTAAAAAAAATGTGTCCACTGGAAGACTTAGAATTACCCACAAGGCTCTCCTCTGTGGCTCAACTTCTGTTTCCATTGGGAGTCGCTGATCCAGAAGAGAGCGGAGGGGCGACGAACAAAGGCCGCCTTTCGCTGGTGGAGTCACAGAGGACGTTTCCCCCCCTTTGTGTGTGCGTGTGTGTGTGTGTGTGTGTGTGTGTGTGTTTCTTTCCGCAGTTTCTTCATTTTTGCTTCAACACCAGCCACTCTTGCTTTTCCTATCAGAAAAGGCCTGGCTGCTATTGTTCTTGCCGAATCCCAGGGCTCTTAGGGAAGTGGAAGTGAGCTAAGCCGCTTCCCTGCGAGCGATAGTGTCACCCACTGTGTCGTGAGAACAGCGGAAAGAATGGGGCTGGGGGTGGGCGGGGGCGGCGCTCGGAGGCCCTCCAAGATTAGCCCTGGGGCCGGGGCCTGAGAGCGCAGGGCCCGGGCCGGCAGGAACCCAGAGGAGGGGTCGCAGGGAGGCTTGTTGGTGTGACACAGGAAGTGGCTGGCACCAGGGAAGGCTTGGGCCTAGCAGGGGAGCCTTTTGGAGGCGACACCGCGGGAAGCCGCTCTCCCTTCCTGCCAGGGGGGCCAGGGGGGCCAGCGTGGCGGTCCCCCCTCCCCTCGCCTGCAGAGGAGAGGCTGCTCTGGAGGGAGGCCAAGGTCGGGAGGCCCAGCGGGGAAGAAAGGGGCCCCGGCCCAGGCGAAACGATGTGAAAAACACAGCGAACCCTCGCTGAGCACATCCTGCAGGGCCAGGCGCCGTTCCACATACTTGACGTGGCCCCTCCGCCCCAGGCCCGCGAGATAATAATTGTTATTATTACCCTTTCCAAGGGGGAGGGGGCCCTGGGGCCCAGAGCCCCTACGTGTGACTTGCCCTGGTCCCAGCTGGTAGTAACCCAGGTTCCCATGCGGGTGAACTGACGCCTCCCCGCCACCGGGGGCGCCCTGCACAGCAGCCGGAGCCCCGGGGCCCGTGATCCGGCAGGAACAATGGGAACAAACCAGCCTTCAGAAAAGTCAAAAAGAAAGGTGAAATCAATCCCACTAATACATTTTCTTTCCCTCGGCATATCCAAAATAGTATCATTCTGACACGCAATTAGCATACGCGTGATGAATGAGATATTTCACATTTTTTCGTCGTCGTTGGCATCCGTTGCAAATTTCTCTGCCTTTTGAACACTCAGTAGCCACATGTTGCTAAAGTGGCTACTGGCTTGGACCGGGCGGCTTGTGCCTGGAAAGCGAAGGCTTCAGCACTAGCCTGGGGTGGCCGCCGGTCCCCCTCCCCGGCCGGCCCTGCGGGTGGGTGCCGGCTGCCCGGGGGCTGGCATGGAGGCGGCTCAGAGCCAGCCAACGTGCCCACGCAGTGCGGGGGACGGATGGTGAGCAATGCCTGCGTGAACAGGGGCGGGAGCGGTGGCGGGGCTGGGGCCTCTCGTCTGCTGCCAGTGAGCCAGGCCTGCCTCTGCGGCCCGCGGTGGGCACGGGGGCGCACACGGAGGTCGCTGGCCAGCCGCCTTCCTCTGCTTTGCCGCCTGCCTGGAGCCAGGCTCCGTGTACACAGCCTGGGTTCTGGGCCCAGACCCCTGCGCCTCCACGTCTGGCTGTGTGACTCCAGGCAAGCCACTTGACTGCCCTGAGCCTCAGTTTTCACATCTGAAAAAATGGGCACAAGGGCTGCAGTGAGGAGTAGAGGAGACGCAGTGTGGAAGAGGCTGGCACACAGTAGGTGTGGAATAAGAGGTGGCTCCCTGCTCCTCTTTATATATATGTATATATTGATTTTTTTTACAGAGAGAAAGAGAGAGGGATAGAGAATTAGAAACATCGATGAGAGAGAATCATCGGCCAGCTTCCTCTTGCACACCTCTTACTGGGGATGTGCCTGCAACCAAGGTACATGCCCTTGACCAGAATCGAACCTGGAACCTTTCAGTCCGCAGGCCGACGCTCTATCCACTGAGCCAAACCGGTTTCGGCTCCTTTTTTTTTTTTCTTCTTTCTCTTCAATTCAGGGACCCTCTCCCCACTCCCGGAGCCCAACCTCCATTTCATTCAGGATAGGGCTACGTCTGATCCCACCCGAAACCCCCTCAGGAGGCATACGTCGCCTCTGGGTGCCTGCCCAGTGATCTCTCCGCCCCACCCAGGGCTGAGCGAGGGCTGCTGCTCCCCCCGGCCCCTCGCAGGGCCCCTCCATCGAGGCCAAGGACAGCCTCAGCCTCCCCCTCCGCTGGCAGGCACGCCGCTGCCGGCTCCAAGCGGGGCCCGCACCTCTCGGGCTGAGCCGCTGCCAGGCCGTGTTTTTAATTACTCCCTCCAGGCCCGGCCGCCCCGCAGGACGCTGGCTGCCCTCCAGCCGGGCGTGCGGCGGTCTCCCGCCTTCATGCCTTCCCCCCAAAAAACACCCCAGGCCCCCTTCTGGGGAGGAGCCGACATCCAGCAACATCTGGCAGAAAATGGACGGTAAATGGCGAACGTGTCGGCGAGGCGGCGGCGGCAATTAGGGAACAACAGGCTCCTCTCAGGGCGAGGGGGGAAGCGGATCCGCGGCCAACGGAGTTTAATCAAAATGTTTTATGCAAGATGTATTCCTGACCCCTGACAAATATTCCCCCTCTCGCTGGAAATTAAACAAATACATTGTCAGCACAGATTCCAATGAGCGCATAAACAGATGTGGCCCGTGGCGTCGGGAGGTGACGGGTTTCAGCAGCCGGGGATGAGCCAGGACCGGGCTGGACCCTCTCTCCCGAGGGCCGCGGGGGAAGGGGGGAGGAGGGGGAGCAGGCCTCAGCTGCGCCCCCTCCCCGGTGTGCCCCTATCTTCTGAGTCACATCCTGAAGGCACTTCTGCTCTGACTCACGCCGCTCGCTCCCGCGCATTTGCTGTGGCATCTGTCACCCCTAGCAGGCCGTGTCCAATCCGCCTTCCTGCCCCCTGGCACCGGGGACAATGCCTGGCGCGCGGAGGGGCTGGGACAACTGTTGGTGGGAGGAAGGGGAGGGAGGAGGGAGGGCCGGCAGGTGGTGAGGGACGGGGGTCCCGTGAGTCTAGACCTGCCCAGGGCCAGTGTCTTGGGGAGCAGAGTTGCAACTCTGCCGGGGTTCAGCTCCGTGGGGCTCAGTTTACCCATCGAGGAAAAGGTTCCATCACAGTCCAACGCTGCCCGGCTAACACACTCACTCTCTCTCTCTCTCTCTCTCTCTCTAATATATTGATTTTTTACAGAGAGGAAGGGAGAGGGACAGAGAGTCATAAACATCGATGAGAGAGAAACATCCCTCAGCACCCCTCAGCTGCCTCCTGCACACTCCCCACTGGGGATGTGCCCAAAACCAAGGCACATGCCCCTGACCGGAATCGGACCTGGGACCCTTGAGTCCGCAGGCCGACGCTCTGTCCACTGAGCCAAACCGGTCAAGGCCTGGCTGACAAGAGGTGGAGGGACCAAGCGCCGAGAGGCGGCAGGGGCACCGAGAGGAAGCCCGGGGGGCAGCCAGGGCTTGTCCAGGACGCTGAATCCAATGCCTGTGGTGTCTCTGGAACCTTCCCTCAGGTGTTTCTGGGAACGTGTAGGCTCAGGGGCCACCCCACTGGCTGCAGAAGAATCACCTGGGAAACTTGAGCATTTTCCAGTCCCCAGCTTCGCCCCCGCCCCCGCCCCCACCCTGGGAATGCTGGCTCAGAGAGGCAGGAAGGACCCTGCGCCTGGGACTAGCTGCCTGGGCCATTCTCATGCCTGGGAACACTGGGAGCAACGGGTGTGGACCATCCATCTTGTAAATGACTGTAAATATTTGTGCCTTAGTCACAAGCACTTCCTTGCATCAAGGCGGGCAAAGCCGGTGGTGGAGGGAGGAAAGAAACGAGATCAAATCAGCCTGGCCGGGGGAGGGGGGCGGGGGGGTCTGTGCTCTCAGCCCTGCCCCGACCTCCTCGGGGGCCCCAGGGACCTCCGCTGCACAGGGAGGCCGGGCCGGGAGGAGCGCTCTGCCCAGGCAGCTGCCCACCACCTTCCTCCCGCTGTGTGCCGTCCTGCTATCTAAACAGCGCGGGCTTCGGGGTGAAGGGCGGCAGCCGCCCAGGCGGGCACCGCAGAGTGATGGATTCTGGGGTCCGACAGGCTGGTGTCCTCCTTCTGTTATTGATGCAGAAAAAGAGCTCAGGGTCACAGTGGCCCCCATCAACACCCTGGCCTTGAGTCTATGAAGCTGAACTCCTCCTTGGGCTGAGCTTCCCCTTAGGAGGCCAGGAGAGGATTGCGAGGAGTGATCAGAGGCCTCCGGCAGACAGTCCGAGCCGGGTCCCGAGGGGGGTGCGGGGACGATGGGGACGGGGGCTGCTGGGAGGTGCTGAGGTTGCTCTCACACCCCCTAAGCCCACCCCCTCACCCCTCCCCGCCTGCCTCTCCCTCACTCCTGGCCCCGCTCCAGCAGCCTACATGGGTAGTGACCACCCTCACACTGGAACAGCACAGCGCCAGGTTTGGGGGGCGGGGAGGGGCCCCTTTCCATTTTACAGATGAGAAAATTGAGCCCAGGGGGGCCGAGGACACAGGATGTCACCTTTACCGGGAGCAAGATGTCAGTTCCCGTTTCTCAGATGAAAACACTGAGGCTCGCCCCACCAGCATGGCTCAGTGGTTATGTGTCCGCCTATGAACGAGGAGGTCCAGGTTCAATTCCTGGTCAGGGCACATGCAGGAGGCAGCCCATCAAGTATTCTCTCTGATCACTGATGGTTTTTCTCTCTCTCTCTCCTTCTCCCTTTCTCTCTGAAATCAATAAAAATATTCTTAAAAAATAAATAAATAAAGAGCCCTAACTGGTTTGACTCAGTGGAGAGAGTGTCAGCTTGTGGACTGAAGGGTCCCGGGTTCGATTCCAGTCAAGGGCATGTACCTTGGTTGCGGGCACATCCCTGGTGTGGAGTGTGCAAGAGGCAGCTGATGGATATTTCTCTCTCATCGATGTTTCTAACTCTCTATCCCTCTCCCTTCCTCTGTAAAAAAAACAAACAAACAGTAAAATATATTTTTTCTTAAAAAAAAAAAAAAAGAAACTGAGGCTCAGAGAGAAGCAGTGACTCACCCAAGGACGATGGCAGGAGCCCTGCCCCTCCCAGCACCCACCCCACATCACCGGTCGCCCCAGCAGCCTCAGCCCCCCGGACCGCTTTGATTTGTCTTGTGTTTGGGGGCAGGTGTGTGGGAGCAGGTCTGAAGAATCATGCTTTAAAGTGAAAGGATGGAAGTCTCCAGACTCAGGTCATCTCCCCGTAGGGGGAAGACCGCAGCCGAAGGGGTGAGCCTGGCCCGGGGGCCGTGGAGAGGGCGGGGTTGACCCTCTGCGGCCTAGGCCGGACACAGGTGGCCACATGGCGGTTAAGAAGGGGTGACTGGGCACCCCGCCTCAAGTGTCCATCCCCAGCCACCCACTCCCTCCAGGAGGTGCGCTGGCCCGGGGCCGGCTCCCCAGGCCTTCCCCGAGGAGCATCGATTCGCCACGGGCACAGATGCACCGTGGGTGCCGGGAGGCAGGACGCGTACCCACGCTCCTCGCCAAAAGACCAAATGTCCCCCAGCCGGCTGGCCGGACACGGGGATTAGTGCTCTCCTGTCCCCCATCCTGCCACGCCGGTCTCATCTCACAGGAACGTCCCCGGCGGTGCCAGGCGGTGCCAGGTGCCTGGCGCTCCCCGACGGGGCCCCTTGGCCCACGGGGCCTGAACCGGCACGGCCGTATCTTCCCACGGCCTGGGCTTGGCCAGCTGTGCCCACACCTGGGCCTCGTCCACAGGGGCGGGGCCGGGCGGCTCTCCCCGGGGCTGAGCGAGCGGCTGGCCTGGCTCAGGGTTGGGGGGCAGGGGCCTGGGCCTCCCGGAGGGACAGCACTGCTCAGCACAGGGGGGGACCTGACAGGGAGGCGGACAAGCCAGAGCAGGTGCTGGGGGGGACAGTGGCCACCAGGGAAACTGCTAGAAGAATCAAGTTTTGGAGGGAGAGGCCCCACAGGCCATTGCCCTGCTGGGACGGGAGCACCCCAAACCCTCACACGCACACCAAAAGGCACACGCACACTCCTATCATACACCCTCTGGCTCTCCCCCTCACATGCAGCCCACCTGGGTCCAGAGCCATGCGGAGCGGGGCAGTGCTGCCAGGCCTAGGAGGGAGGCGGCCACCGTCACTGGGCAGTGCGGCCTGGGCTGGGCCTCAGGAAGCCCCTTCCCCACCCCCTGCACAGCTGAGGTGCAGACCAGCTGGAAACATGGCTCCCACGGGCAGTTTGGTCGGTTTGAATCATGACACCCGTCCCCTCTTGTCCCCCCTGTGGTGCCCTGTGCCTGGCACCTCGTGGGCTTGGGGTGTCCGCCCCTCGGAGTGGCTGGCGGCAGCTGGAATTGTCTCAGCCCCGAGCAGAGGAGCCCAGCACTATGGTGCCGGACCCTGGGGGTGCCTCCCCGACACCGGGGACCAAGTCACGGGGGGGGCTGGTGTTGCGGGGAGGGCTCGAGCCCTGCCCTGTGGGGTCAGATCTTTCCTCAGATCCTCCGAGACCCTCGGCCTCAGGGGTCTGTCTGTGTGGGAACCTCGGGCCCCGTTCCCAGCCGCACCGTGGGAACCCAGATGCTCTGGAGGGAACCTGGGGGCCGTGTCTGGGGAGGCCCGGTGCCCCGGGGCCCCTCCCTGCGGATTCTGAGGGGTGGGGTCCCAGCCCAGGCTGAGAACTTTCCCAGAAGGCTGACTGCATGCTGGTGATATGCATGTACGTGAATTCTTTCCCTTGACCCCGTGGCCCCTGCCAGGGAGACACCCGTGGCCGGGCAGGGGGCAGGGCGATGCAGGGACCCGGCAGGGCCCCAAGGGGTGGGTCCCCCTCCCCTCCTGAGTCGGGGGGACACAGGGCCAGGGGAGAAGGGGCTTTGCTGCAGGGGGAGGGGGTCTGCTGTTTGCTCAGGCCCGCGGTGCGGAGGGAGAGATGACCAGGTTATCAGACATGGGCCCGCCGGCCCAGCCTGCTTGTCATTCCACACAGGC